>NC_080172.1:19769318-20409318 GCF_950295315.1 Erinaceus europaeus | reverse complement strand
CACCCCCTCCCCAGTAGCTTTCCCATTCTCTATCCCTCTGGGAGCATGGACCCAGGGTCATTGTGGGTTGCAGAAGTTAGAAGGTCTGGCTTCTGTAATTGCTTCTCCGCTGAACATGGGCCAAACAGTACTTTGTAAGACGCAAAAGAAGAATTTGAATTTGCTGGATAATTTAAGTAAACGTAAAGGTAATTTTTGTGTGTTATTAGCTGATAGCAGCTAATAATAAATGGAAAGAAATATGTACATACATTGCTTATATACAAGTTCAAACAAACATAAAGAATCAGTGTCAGGGCCAAGTGGTGGTGCACCTGGTTGAGTGCATATATTACAATGCTCAAGCCCCCAGTCCCTACCTGCAAGGGGAAAGCTTTGCAAGTGGTGAAGCAGTGTTGCAGGTATCTCTCTGACTCTCTTCCTTTCTATCTCCCTCTTTCCTCTCAACCCTCTCAATTTCTGACCTTCTCTATCCAATAAATAAAGATTAAAAAAAAAAAAAGAATCAGTGTCACATAATTTAAAAATAAAACTAGTCAGCAATTAACAATTTCTCTGAGTTTGAATTCTTAAAATAGTCTCCATCTTAGACTTAGAAAAATGCACAATTTACCCCCCAGTGAATTTTACTTTTCTTACATCTGTAAAGTTAGAATGATAATAATGTCTGCCTTACAAGCTTATTGTGAAGATATAATAGTAGTTATTATAATAATAAATAAGTGGAGTTTGCTTTTGTTTTTATTTTTCAGTTAACAGAGCTTCACCACCCCAGGCTTACTTTGTCAGATAGAGAAAGAGAGAGAGAAGGAGGAGGAGGAGGAGGAGAAGGAGCAGGAGAAGGAAGAGGAGAAAAAGAAGAATAAAGACCACAACACCAAAGCTTTCTCTGATGAGATAGCACCTAAGCTCAAACCTGGGTCATGAGCATGGCAGTCGAGGAGCCCTACCGAAGTGAATTAATAAGTACAATTTCATGGCATCACACATACAAAATGGCACTACACAAATGTTTTGGCATTAGGAACATTTGTAGAACAGTCTTTGCTTTTGGCATCTTCTTTCCAGTTTCTCTGAGACTAGGGATATGGTTGGGGTAGAAGGGGATATTAGTTGGACCAGAAAAAAAAAACACTATACTATAAAATATTTGTGCCCTACAATCTCTTTAAATTTCATCAGTATTTTTAAAATATTTTATTTAATTTTTTAAGTTTTTTAAAAAATTATTTATGTATTAGATAGAGATGGCCAGAAATGGAGGGGGGAGGGGGGAAGAGAGAGGGAGACAGAGAGACAACTGCAGTACTGCTTCACCATGCGCAAAGCTTTCCCCCTACAGGTGGGGACTGGGGACTTGAACCTGGGTCCTTACACATTGTGATATGTGCACTCAATCATGTGTGCCACCATCCAACCCCTTTTATTTACTTTTTACTTTAATGAGTGAGAGATACAGAGGAAGACCGAGAGATGAGAGAGACAAAGATCAGAGCACTGCTCAGCTCTGGGTTATGGTGGTGCTGAGGATTGAACTGGAGACCTCAAAGCCTCAAGGATGAGTTTTTTGCATAACCATTATGCTGTCTCCCCAGCCCATTTCATCAGTCTTCTAGTGAGTATTACTAAATTTCCCTAACTAGCTTCCTTAGTTTTATATGGGAATGGTTTACATGTTAAACCATTTCTAATGTTCCTTTCTCAACACAAAAACCTTTGGAAATTTACCAGACATAGAGTGTGGATCAGTGTGACTATATTAATGAGTCAGAAAACAAACAGTCCAGGTAATTTTGTTTTCTCCCTGAGATTGAATACATTCTCACCTACTGAGACTAATGGAGCCCAGGATCATTCGGTATGAATTTACCAATGAGATAACTTAGTGGCTAAGTCAACACATATCTGAAGCCAGGTAAAAGGAACCAAGTAATTTTATTGTTTACAAATATTGCTTTTCATTATAGGAAATAAGACACACCTTTAATACAACAACTCTGTAATCTGAAACAATGAGAAAAGAGATGTGGGGAGAGAACCATTGCCAATCAGGAATCAGTTCTGTTGAGCAATCAACTCAACTCTAGCCTTGGCAGGAGAAGAAGTTAGGATACATACAAACTTTGAGTGTGGTCACCCACGTTAGCAATCTTGCATTCAGGTTAAAACAATTTATTCTCTTGAAATTTTGTCTCTATATAGTTACCTCCATGATGATTCCTTTTGAAATATCTTTATGCTTCCTCCTTCCTTCTCTCTTGTTTAATTTCTTCTCTTCCCCCCACCAAGCCTTCATCTCTCCAGAATGACTTTTCCAGACACAGAGATAAGAAGCACAGAGTGGGGCAGGGGTAGATAGCATAGTGGTTATGCAAAGAGACTCTCATGCCTGAGACTCCAAAGTCCCAGGTTCAGTCCTCTGCACCACCATAAGCCAGATCTGAGAAGTGCTCCAGAAAAAAGAAAAAAGAAAAAAGAAAAAAACAGAGTGAGTGATTGAGGCCAAAGCAATGTAGTCCTTTTCTATAAACTGAGGACAAAGTTCGAACCTGAGTGGCACACATAGCAAAACAATACACTATCCTCTTTCTTTGCTCTTTAAAGTTTATTTTATTAACTTATTAATTTGATAGGACAGAGAGACATTGAGAGAAGGAGGGGAAATAGAGAAGAGAGACATCTGCAGTATCTCTTTATCACTAGTGAAGCTTCCTCCCTGTAAGTGGAGACCAAGGGCTTGAACCCAGGTCCTTGTGTACACCCAACAAGATGTGCCACCACTGGGTCCCCTTCCTCTTTGTTTTCTATTTTCACTTACCTCTATCCTCATAGTATCTCCTACTTATATCATCAGTGATGGCCTTTTCATTAGCCATCTGAACTCTTCAAATAGTGACCTGAAACTCAACACGTCTCAGTAGAATTACACTTTAGCAGCTTGGAATGTTCCTAGCCATGACCACAGAACGTGAGCTCAGACCTACAGTGATGCAGAGGTTACACAGGCTCCTGTGCTGACTATGGCCCCAGATCAAATCAATGGGGTTTACAGTTAACAATATTTATATACTTTTTGCATATTTGGGAGCTACTCTCTTCCCTTATCCAGCTTTCTAGTCCTATTTCCAACTTAGGTCATCTGCATATCAGAGGACCCCACCAATGTGTCCTAGAGCCCCACCTTACCAGATCCCTACCCCACTAGGGAAAGAGAAAGACAGACTGGGAGTGTGGATCAACCTGTCAATGACCATGTTCACTGGGGAAACAATTACAGGAGCCAGACCTCCCACATTCTGCATTCCACAATGAACCTGGGTCCATATTTCCAGAGGGATAAAGAATAGGGAAGCTATCAAGGAAAGGGATTGGATAGGGAGTTCTGGGGGTGTGAATTGTGTGGAAATGTACCCCTCCCATCCTACGGTGTTGTCAATATTTCCATTTTATAAATACAAATTTTAAAAATAAAAAAATAATCACACTTTAACTAAAATCCAAGACAAGCTTCCTGTGGTGTGTAAATCTGTCCTCTTCTACTAGAATTTCAAAGTCCTTCACAACCTGACCCCACCTGACCAAGCTGGTCTTATTTTCCAGTCAGACTGGCTTCCACACCAATTTCCCATGAATACACAAGATACGCCCACACTGTTCAGTTGTCCCTTCCTGTTCCTCACATGCTGCTTGCTTTTATGTAGAACGCCCTGCTTCCCCAGCTGCATAGGGCAATACTACTCATTCTCCAGGGTTTAGTCTCACCTATTTCACGAAGATTTCTCTGACTCTCACCCTTTTTTTTCTTTCTTTCTTTTCTCTTCTGTACAAATTTATTTGATCAGACAGAAAAAGATTGAGAAGGAAAGAGAGGGAGAGAGGAAGAGTGACACCTACAGCCTTGCTTCACTGCTCAGGAAGATTCTCTCCTGGAGGTGGGGACCAGGGGCTTAAACCTAGATTCTTCTATTTGGTCACATGTTGCACTCAACCTGGTGCACCACCACCTAGTCCCTCTCACACTCCTCTCTTGCCTTTCTCTATACTATACAATTTGCCACTTCACAAAGTATCTGTATACTAGTCTCCACTTATTTCATGTGCACTAGACTCACCTCTATGCTAAATAATAAATTCGGTCACAAAATACTAGTCTTCACACCAAGTACATTTCATTTAAATTTTCTTTAATTTTAATGATTTGAATACCTTCATCACTACCTAGAAAATTTCTCTTTTTTAAATTTTTTATTATCTTTATTTGATAGAGACAGCCAGAAATCAAGAGGGAAGAGGGTTATAGAGAGGGAGAGGCAGAGAGACATCTGCAACAACGCTCCACCACTTGCAAAGCGTTCCCCCTTCAGATGGGGACCAGGGACTCTAACCCGGGTCCTTGTGCACAGTAATGTGTGCGCTCAACAAAGTGCGTCATCACCTGGTCCTGAAAATTTCTTAAATCAATTTTGTATTATTTAAATTAAGTACAGTAGTGCCCAAATATGTATCACTAAAACCTTTAAGTCTTGAATGTACTGGACAAATTAAGAAACTTACTAATGATGATTTAGGAGACTCAGACTCTATGTACGACCCACCACTAACTTGTTCTATGATTCTGGTTAAACACACACCATCCCTGTACAATGAAGGGCCTGAATTAGGTGATCTTTATGGTCTCTTCCCACACATTTTTAGGATTCTAAATCTATGAATAAGGCATTATAAATAAGACTATTTATTAATATGTAGTAACAGGAGACATTTTTATTTTAGTTATGTCTGAAAAATAGACACACAAGAGAATTCTTCAATAAATAGAGCAGTTTTAGTGTGTTCTATTTGTTTATTTATTTAGTATTAGATAGAGACAGAGATAAATTGAGAGGAGAAAGGGAGATAGTGAGGGAGAGAGACAGAGAGACACCTGCAGCACTGCTTTACAACTCCTGAAGTTTTCCCCCTACAGGTGGGGATCAAGATCTTGGACCTGGTTCTTACACACTATAATGTGTGCACTTAACCATGTATGCCACCACCTGGCCCCATCCAGTGTGTCTTTTTTATAATTATTAGAACACTAATATCTATTGGGAAAGTAGGCATCAAATTTTTCCCTTTTACTAGACAGTATGGCAATGTAATCTTTTAAATCAAATACAAAAGAGGCAACAGGCTAGTTTTCATTCTTTGAAAATCATCATGCAAATTTCAAACAAACTATGCTGATTCCCCAGTCACAACTGTATATTTTAACTAACAAGAAATACTAATAATGCACTCAGTAGAGTACACACATTACCACGCACAAGGGCCCAGGTTCAAGCTCCCAGTCCCTGGCTCCAGGGAGGGAAGTTTCACTAGTGGTGAAGCAGTGCTGCAGGTGTCTCTCTTTTTCTCTCTTTCTCTATCTCTACTCCTCTCTCAATATCTCAATATCTATTTTATCAAATTAAACAACAGTAATAGTAATAATAATAAATATTTTAAAATATCAATAAAATTTGCCCAATTTTTGGAATCTTTTTCTCTGTTATTTTCTATTGGCTTTGAGCATAAGAGTATTTTTGTTAATTACATTAAAAAGTTCTGATAAGACACCTCTAAAAGATCATTTTTTAAAATATTTATTTATTCCCTTTTGTTGCCGTTGTAGTTATTATTGTTGTTGTTGTTGATGCCGTTGTTGTTGGATAGGACAGAGAGAAATGGAGAGAGGAGGGGAAGACAGAGAAGGGAAGAGAAAGACACCTGCAGACCTGCTTCACTGCTTGTGAAGTGACTCCTCAGCAGGTGGGGAGCCGGAAGCTCGAACCAGTTTTCTTACACTGGTCTTTGCGCTTTGTGCCACCTGCACTTAATCTGCTGTGCTACAGCCTGACTCCCAAGATCATTTATTAATACATAGTAGCAGGAGAGTTTTCCAAATGGAAGGTTGGAAGGAAGTTTGAGATTGCATGTTTTCACTGTAACTTCCCACGATAGAGGAAGGGCTATGGGGTTTCTCTGAAATTTTTCATAATGGCAAAGTCCCTCTGGCACAGCCCCCATGACCTAATCACAATTTCACAGTTGGTATTTCCTAATATCACTATATTGAGGGGCTATGGTTTGAATATATCACTTTTGAGGGGATAATCAAATAAAGTCACATGGGGGGAGTTTCTGTGCTGTGATTATCTATCTCTATCTCTATCTCTCCCCCTGAATAGGACTCAGCCCAGGATTTGTAGCCCCAGAAATAGAATTCCCTTCCCACTGTTGCCAACAGTTTATGGTACTCTGTAATAGTACTTAGATCAAACTAAGATGATAAGTCCAGCCGGCTAGAAAGCAACAGAGATGGCTTTCAAACCCAAGTCTTTCTGGCTTAAGTTGATACCATCTACCTGAACTTCCACTGCAAACTAATATGGGAGCTGCAAGGGGAAGAGTGGCGAGAGGGACAGGTACAAAGTCCTGTGCTCTCTGCTACTTAGAGCATATCAATCCTCTCTGAGATGTGTGGCCTTGGCCTTCAACCTCAGCAGCACCTGAAACCAGTCCGTGTGTGTAAAATTACACAGGATGTGGTGAACAGCAACTAGATTAAGGCCACAGGGGATCCAGAGCAAAACACTTCAGCAGCTTCAGCCTCTCTGCTGATCTGTAAAAAGAAACATGCACACATAGGCACACACACTCCATTGCCACAGCCATTCCCCTAGACAGTATTTTATTAAGAAACTATCCTCTTCTTCCCACCAAGACAGAAACGATTTTTCATACATGTTTGAAAACTAAAAATAAAATTTAAAAAGAGCTAAAAAAGAAGAAAGACTGGGTAGCTCTGTGGCTGTTTGGTTCTCCTGAGCTGAGCAGCTGCCAGAGCAGCTGCCTGAAGAGGACCCCAGAGGGGTGTAAGGGTCACAACCACAGAGAACCAGAACACTGGTTGGGCCCTGGGGAGGATGCTGTGAGCCCAGGGGCCTCAGCCCCACCTGCTCTAACTCCAGTCAGAGGCTCTCATTGAAAACCTATTCTCAATCATAACAAGAATGAAGAAGTTCTGTTTATTTGCTTTATGATCCCTTCTTAACTTGTTATTCACTTATTTATTTTACCCTAGTGAGCCAATAAAAACTTCACTGGGTTAAGAGGAGATTTGCCTTCAAAGTAGGGCAAAGGAAAACTTTTTAGTTTCAGGAAGGTGCTAGAGACACCCATCCTCCAGAATTACCTCCTAAAGTCTCAGAAAAGGGGGGCTAGGTGGTTGAGTGCACATGTTAGAATGCATAAAGACCGGGTTCGAGTCCCTGGTTCTCACCTGCAGAGGGAAAGCTTCACGAGTGTTGAAACAGGGCTACAGGTGTCTCTCTATCTCTCTACTTCTCTATCACCCCTGTCCTCGATTTCTGACTATCTCTATCCAATAAATACATAAATATAATAAAAAATGAAATAATAATAACGTTTTTTAGAAAGGTCTCAGAAAAGGGGGTAAGTGGGTAGGTGTATCAAGGCCCTGTTAAGAATTAGATGCTGGGAAGTCAGGTGGTAGTGCGGTGGGTTAAGCACATGTGGCACGAAGCGTAAGGATCCCAGTTCAAGCCCCTGGTTCCCCACCTGCCAGGGGGTCCCCTTCACAAGTGGTGAAGCAGGTCAGCAGGTGTCTTTCTCTCCCCCTTCTGTCTTCCCCTTCTCTCTCCATTTCTCTCTGTCCTAACAACAACAACATCAATAACAATAACAACTACAACAACAATAAAAATCAACAAGGGCAACAAAAGGGAAAATAAATAAATAAATGTTTTTTTTAAAAAAGAATTAGTCCCTACACTAACTTAAGCCTCAAAGCAAGTGTTGTTAGGGGAGTGGGGGTGGGAGAGATGAGACAACACTAAATAATTTGCTGAGAATCACAAAATCAAAACAAAGATCTGACTCTCCCACCCCTGGAAAGAGATCCTTTCTGTGGAAAGCAAACAATAAGAATAAATCCTAATGGTGAAAAATTAATCTCTCTATTGATTTATTACCTACTCTCTCTCCCTCTCTTCCTTTCTCTGTCTCTCAACCTGTATGTAGCTAGAGGAGATGAACAAACTAGCCACATGCAATTGCTGAGCTTCCACCATCATGCTGGTGGAAAAGTGTGTGTGTGTGTGTGTGTGTGTGTGTGTGTGTGTGTGTGTGCAAGTGAACTTTGGGGATGCAAGCCTAGACATGATATATACCCACTAGTGGTATATACATTTTATTTTTATTACCACCAAGGTTATCACTGGGACTCAGTAGCTGCACAATGAATCTACCACTCCTTTTTTTTTCTTTATTAGTGGATTAATAGACAGTAAAACACAATAATGTGTACATGCACAACATTTCCCAGATTTCCACATAATAATTCAACCTCCACTAGGTCCTCCTCTGCCATCAGGTTCTAGGACCTGAACGCCCACCCCCATTCCACCCCAGAGTCTTTTACGTTGGTGCAATACCAAACCCAGTCCAAGTTCTGCTTTGTGGTTTCCCTTCTGATCTTATTTTTCATTCCTTTCTTTTTAATAGAGAAAGAGAGAACTTGAAAGGAGAAGGGGGAGATATAAAGGGAGAGATAAAAGGATACACCTGTGGTACTACTTAAACACTCATGAAGCTTCCCACCTACAGGTGAGAATTGGGTCCTTGTACATGTAATGAGTGTACTCTACCAGGTAGACCACTGCCTGGCCCCAGTAGTAAGCACATTCTTTTAATACCAGAGCACTGCTCACCTCTGGTTTATGGTGTTGTGAAGGATTGAGCCTGGGACCTCAGGCATGAGAGTCTCTTTGCATAACCATTATGCTATCTATCCCCAAACATTTTTTTTTTAATTTTTTATTTAAGAAAGGATTAGTGAACAAAGACATAAGGTAGGAGGGGTACAACTCCACACAATTCCCACCACCCAATCCCCATAACCCACCCCCTCCCATGGTAGCTTTCCCATTCTCTAGCCCTCTGGGAGCAAACATTTTTAATAATTTTAAATTATATCTCAAGAACCAAATTACTGGACTTCCAGAGGCAGGGCTATGAAGCAGCAGCAGCTGTGTTTCTCTCCTCTCATCTCCCGGGATAACTAGGAATACCAAATGAGACCACCTGGGGCCACAACAAGACAGGACTAGAATAACTTCAGGAATCCATCAAATCACCAGTGAGTGAAAAAATACGTGTGGCTCCTGGACAGAGAGGAGCATAAGGAGAGATTAAGTGGCTGGTAACAGTCTGGCACTTTACCAGTTGAGACACCACCTCCAGTCTGTTTCACCAACAAGGGAACTGCAGAAAGGAGAAGAGGACTCCCCTGTCTCACCAAATGCAACTGTGAGTCTCCATTGCTACTGCCCTCAGAATCTGGGAAGTGGCAGGGAGGCCCTTTGCTGACACTAGGGGACAGAGAACTAACAAGGAAACTCAGGAGAAGATCTATATCTCAGTGGCCTAGAGGTGTGGCTATGAAAGTCTCTTTGTATAACCACTGGATTATCTCTGCCCCACCCTGCTTTATCTCTTAGTCAGGAGTCATGATTAAGCTAAGAAGCCTACTTATAGTTTAAAAGCCCTCAGGTGGGGGCCAGGTTGTAGCACACCTGGTTGACTGCACATATTACAATGTGCAAGGACCCAGGTTCGATCCCCTGGTTCCCATCGGCAGGGGGAAAGCTTCACAAGTGGTGAAGCAGGGCTACAGGTATCTCTTTATCTCTCTCCATCCTTATCACCCCCTGGCCTCTCAATTTCTACCTGTCTCTATCCAATAAAAATAAAGATAACTTAAAAACATTTTTAAAATGTTGAGTGCACATGTGAAAAGCCATCAGGCTCCCATAGACTACAGAGAAGCAAAAGAACAAAAGAGACTTTTAATCCACTGAGCTCCAACTGAGGGATTAAAATAATATTGAAACAAATGTCAATTTCCACAACTGTGAACCCTTTAAGTACCTTACTTAGACACAAGTCAATCCAGGCAAGAGTGATCAGTAATTTGAAAAGTACTGAGAGAGGGACCTCATAACATACTAAATAAAATGGTTAAACCAACAAGAAGAAATATTGGAGAAATGAACCAGAACAGGAGTCCAACAAAAAGCCCCCCAAATGGTGAAGCACAAATAATGAGGTCAACATCCAAACACTAGTTAAGGAAATAATTACAGGAGTGAGTAAAGAGTTTGAAAGAATTATCATCAGAAATGCACAAACAATAAATGAGACTCTGGAAGAAAACACTAATTATCTCAAGGTTATTAGAGAGCTGAAAGATGAAATATCTGAGTTAAGAACACAACTAGCTGAATAAGCTAAAACAGTATCAGAACAGGGTAACAAAATAGATGAACTCCAGAAAATAGTAGAGGGGATAGAGAGTAGAATAAATGAGGCTGAAGACAGAATTAGCAAGATTGAGAATGAATTAGAGACAACTAAAAAAGAAGTAAGAAATCTCAAAAAGAGATTAAGAGATTCTGAAAAAAAAAAAAAAACAGAGACCTATGGGAAGACTTCAAAAGAAATAATATAAACATTATTGGTTACCAGAGGAAGAAAGAGAGGGAGGGGAAGAAAGCATTCTTCAGACTTAATAGCTGAGAACTTCTCCAGTCTAGACAGCATCAAAGACATAAAGGTTCAAGAAGTCCAGAGTGAACCAAACAGAATTAACCCAGACTTAAAGACACCAAGACACATCATATTTAGAATGGAAAGGAATAAGGATAAAGAAAGGATCCTGAAGGTTGCAAGAGAAAAACAAAGAGTCACCTACAGAGGAAAACCCATAAGATTAGCAGCAGACTTCTCCACACAAGCACCACAGGCCAGAAGACAATGCAAGGTATCTATCAAGTGCTCAATGAGAAAGGCTTTCAACAAATACTACTGTATCGTGCTAGACTGTCATTCAGACTAGATGGAGGCATAAAAATGTTCTCAGACAAACAACAGTTGAAAGAATCAACTATCGCCAAGCCATCCCTGAAAGAATTTCTGAAAGGTCTCCTATAAAGAGTCAGACCACCATAAATAGGCCATTTATCAGAACACTCTAAAAATCTACAAGAATGGCATTAAAATATCATCAATCTTTGATATCAATAAATGTCAATGGCCTGAATTCACCTATTAAAAGGCAAAGAGTAGTTTTCTGAAAATCAGAAAACCAAACAAAATTCAACAAAAGTAAATGTTGGTTCTTCAAAAGAGTGAACAAAATCCACAAACCTTTAGGCAGCCTCAAAACAAAAAAGAAGACCCAAATAAATTGGATCATAAATAAAAGAGGAGATATCACAACAGACACCACAGAAATTCAACATATCATGTCAGGCTTCTATGAACAGCAATATGCCACCAAGCTAGAGAGACTGGAAAAAATAGACAATTTCCTAGATACCTACCAACTTCCAAAATTAAGTAAAGAGGAACTAGATAACATGAACAGGCCCATTACAGTCAATGAAATTGAAACAGTTATCAAAACCTTCCCAAGAATAAAAGTCCTAGACCAGATGATTTTACAAATGAATTCTATAAAACCTTCAAAGAATAACTAATAACTCTACTTTTAAAAGTCTTCCAGAAGATTGAAGACACTGGACTACTCCCTGCCAGCTCCTATGAACCCAACATCACTTAGATACCAAAAGCAGACAGGGACACAACCAAAAAGGAAAACTACAGACCAATATCTCTGATGAACATAGATGTGAAAATATCAAACAAAATTCTAGCCAACTGGATATAGCAGTCTATTCAACAGATTGTTCATCATGACCAAGTGCGATTTATTCCAGGAATGCAAGCTTGGTTTAATATACATAAATCAATCAACGTGATCCACCACATCAATAAAAGCAGGACCCAAAACCACATGGTCATAACAATAGATGCAGAGAAAGCTAAGTTGTATTTTTGACAAAATACAACATCCTTTTATGATCAAAACACTACAAAAAATGGGAAAAGATGGAAAATTCCTGAAGACAATGGAGTCTATATATAGCAAGCCTACAACTAACATCATATTCAATGGTGAAAAACTGGAAGCATATCCCCTCAGATCAGGTACTAGACAGGGCTGCCCACTATCACCATTACTATTCAACATAGTGTTGGAAGTTCTTGTCATAGCAATCAGGTAGGAGCAAGGAATTAAAGGGATACAGATGGGAAGAGAAGAAGTCAAGCTCTCCCTATCTTCAGATGACATGATAGTATACATAGAAAAACCTAAGGAATCCAGCAAGAAGCATTTGGAAATCATCAGGCAATACACTAAGGTGTCAGGCTACAAAATTAACATTCAAAAGTCAGTGGCGTTTCCCTATGCAAACACTAAGCTAGAAGAAATTGAAATCCAGAAGTCAATTCCTTTTACTATAGCAACAAAAACTATCAAATACCTAGGAATAAACCTAACCAAAGAAGTGAAAGACTTGTATACTGAAAATTATGAGTCATTACTCAAGGAAATTGAAAAAGACACAAAGAATTAGAAAGATATTCCATGTTCATGGGTTGGAAGAATTAACATCATCAAAATTAATATACTACCCAGAGCCATATACGAATCTAATGCTATTCCCAGCAAGATCCCAACCACATTTTTTTAGGAGAATAGAACAAATGCTACAAATGTTTATCTGGAACCAGAAAAGACCTAGAATCGCCGAAACAGTCTTGAGAAGAATGAACAGAACTGGAGGCATTACACTGCCAGATCTCAAATTGTATTACAGAGCCATTGCCATCAAAACTGCTTGGTACTGGAACATGAATAGACACACTGACCAGTGAAATAGAATTGAAAGCCCAGAAGTAAGCCCGCACACCTATGGGTATCTGATCTTTGACAAAGGTGCCCATACTATTAAATGGGGAAAGCAGAATCTCTTCAACAAATGGTGTTGGAAAAAATGTATTGAAACATGCAGAAGAATGAAACTGAACCACTGTATTTCACCAAATACAAAAGTAAATCCCAAGTGGATCAAGGACTTGGATGTTAGACCAGAAACTATCAGATACTTACTCTTTTCCTTATAAATTTTAAAGACATCTTCAATGAGACGAATTCAATTACAAAGAAGACTAAGATTAGCACAAACCTATGGGACTACATCAAATTAAAAAGCTTCTTCACAGCAAAAGAAACCACTACCCAAACCAAGAGACCCCTCACAGAATGGGAAAAGATCTTTATATGCCATACATTAGACAAGAGGCTAATAACCAGAATATATAAAGAACTTGCCAAACTCAATAATAAGAAAACAAATAACCCCATACAAAAATGAGGAGAGGATGGGGACAGAATATTCACCACGGAAGAAATCCAAAAGGCCAAGAAACACATGAAGAAATGCTCCAAGTCATTGATTGTCAGAGAAATGCAAATAAAGACAACAATGAGATATCACTTCACTCCTGTGAGAATGTCATATATCAGAAAAAGTAACAGCAGCAAATGCTGGAGAGGTTATGGGGTCAAAGGAACCCTCCTGCACTGCTGGGGAGAATGTCAATTGGTCCAGCCTCTGTGGAGAACAGTCTGGAGAACTCTCAGAAGGCTAGAAATGGACCTACCCTATGATCCTACAATTCCTCTCCTGTGGATATATCCTAAGGAACCCAACACACCCAGCCAAAAAGATCTGTGTACACATATGTTATTAGCAGCACACTTTGTAATAGCCAAAACCTGTAAAACAACCCAGGTGTCCAACAACAGATGAGTGGCTGTACAAGTTTTGGTCTATATTACTCAGCTGTAAAAAATGATGACTTTACTGTTTTCAGCCAATCTTGGATGGACCTTGAAAACTTCGTGTTAAGTGAAATAAGTCAGAAGGATGAATAAGGAATGATCTCACTCTTAGACAGAAGTTAAAAAACAAGATCAGAAGAAAATACACAAGTAGAACCTGAACTGGAATTGCATATTGCACCAAAGTAAAAGACTTGGGGTGGGGGGGGGGGAGAGTACAGGTCCAAGAAGGATGACAAAGGACCTTGTGGGGGTTGTATTATTATATGGAAAACTGGGAAATGTTATGCATGTACAAACTATTGTATTTACTGTTGAATGTAAAACATTAATTCCCCAATAAAGAAAATTTTAAAAAAGAATCAAATTACTTTTGGGAAAATTGTGTACCAACCCTTAAAATATATACTCTTTCTCCACCACCTCCAAAACATTCCTTTCTGTATATAAAATAAAAGCCTCCACATATTCACCTCCCCCTTGAAAAGTCATATGCTTTCTTCAGAACAGATTAAGGGGGGCCTATTTATTCTGGTCTTGGTACTGGATTTTGAAGTAAAAGTTTTTTGAGTTTTTATTAGGCGGGAGTAGATAGTATACTGGTTATACAGAGATACTCTCATGCCTGAGGCTTTGAAGTTCCAGGTTCAATCACCTGTACCACCATAAGCCAGAGCTGAGCAGTGCTCTGGTAAAAATAAATAAATAAATAGATAAATAGATAAATATTTTTTTAAAAGAAAGAAGGAGAAACGAAGAAATAAAGAAGCAAAGAATGATTATTTTAATATAGTTGCTTGCACTTTAATAGCATCTGGTCCTTAATTTGATGATGTTAGCTAAGTAGGAAAAATGTAATAAATTCTTAAAAACAAGCAGTTGACTGTACCAGTCAGCTGAAATCACCAAGGTACAAGTCAGCACTACTGGAGTCACCTCTGGGTAGCCCAGAAACCCCATCTGCTCACTGCATAACAAGGTCAGGCAGACTGTGGGTCAGACTGCCTACCACTACAAGCAGGAACGCTCAACATTTAATTTCAGCCCCTGCTCGTAGGGGGGCAGGGAACAGAGGGGAAGGGAAAGAGGGACAATGAAAAACAGGAGACTAAAAAGAATCTACTGGGGCTGGTGGTAGCACAGTGGTTTAAGTGCACATAGCGCAAAGACCAGCATAAGGATACTGGTTGGAGCCCAGGCTCCCCATCAGCAGGGGGTTGGCTTCGCAAGCCTTGAAGCAGGCCTGCAGGTGTCTATCTTCCTCTCCTTCTCTTTATCTTCCCCTCCTCTCTCGATTTCTCTGTCCTATCCAACAGCACCAACGCTATAACAACAATAACAACCACATCAAGGGAGACAGCAAGGACAACAAAATGGGAAAAATAGCCTCCAGGAGCAGTGGACTGGTAGTGCTGGCACCAAGATGCAGTGATAACCCTGGAGGCAAAGGAAGAAAGAAAGAAAGAAAGAAAGAAAGAAAGAAAGAAAGAAAGAAAGAAAGAAAGAAAGAAAGAAAGTGCCAAGTATTGAACCGTGTTTCCTAACTGTACCGAAATGAGAGAAAAATAGATACAGCAGAAAACAGAACAACTTGTAGTTATATTTTCCAACACAAAAGATTTCTGAGTAAAATAGAAAGCAAATAACTCCCTCAAGAATCTATAACATTAATTTCTCTATTCAGTGGTACAGATTAATCAAAACAGCAGAACCAAGGTAGGAATCCTGGGTTTTATATGCCGAAAGAGCATGAGCTATTTCTTGTCTTAGCTTAGCCTTCTTGAGTCTTCTAAAAGTCTGATACTGACATCTTTTCAAGGAGAACTGTGAAACAGTGCTCTTCTGTTAGTCAATTTTCTGGCTGAGGGCCATATTGTTAACACCTAGGGAAAAGTTCCTATTGGCAGATATGGCCCAAAAAAGCAAGAGGGGAGGTATGCTATGGTGGGTGAGAGGAGAGGGACTTTGTCTCTAGAAGGGGAGGGGAGGTCCCTGAAATGGTCATAGTAATGACCATCTGTAGCTTTGCTTGATTTTGTGAGCTTGTGTACAGATAGTATCTGAGCGAAAGAACAAGTAAATAATGCATTGCTGGCACCACCTGTCAGAATGTTGTCCTATAAAGCTGACTGTTTTAACCATTTAGAGATGAAGCCCCCTGCAACTGTCAAAATACCTTCTAATTATTACCTGTGGTGTTTTTCCCAGTTAATAACCAACCGCATATTGTTGAGTTGTTTGCCACTATGCAAATATACTCGGATGTTTGAATGTAGGTTTCTAGACTTGATACATATCATTATAAAAATTATAGGGCTGAAAATATGATTTCAGATGGACCTGTTTACATCCATCAGATCTGAAGCTGTCCTCAGGCCAGTTTTACAGGCAGTGAGAGGCTGTTAGGTCAAATCTGCAGTTGCCTCGCCCTCATTCAGTCAGCAATATATACAAGGTAACCTGACTTACCAATGTCAGCCCCACTTCTCTGAAGTGTCTCCAAATCAGTACCAATCAGATGAGCTTTGTTCAGTTCTCATTGACTGCGTTTGACTGACTGGTTGACGGACTGACTGACTGATTTCCTATTAGTCTGTCATCTGAATAGAGAAAGGGCAATTTGGAGCACTCATCTTCAAGTTGCATTCCAAAACTTATTTATCTCAGTGTACGTTTCTATGATTATCTCTCCTCCTCCATTCAAGGGAAACCTTTCTCTATTATGCAGTTCCAGTATAGAGAAAGATCTCATGAGCCAGAATAAACAAGAACCTATGAAAAGGGGGCAGAGTGGTGGCACACCTGAGAGAGTCACGTGTTACTATGCATGCGGACCCTATGTTCAAGCAGCCCATACCCACCTGCGGGGCGGGGGAATTTAACTATCAGTGGAGCAGTGCTGCTTAGTTTTCTCTCTCTCTCTCTCTATCTATCTATCTAATCTATCTATCTATCTACCTACCTCTATCTCTCTCCCTCCCCCCCCCCACATGCACACTCTCCTTTTGCTCTGTTCTATATCTCACTTTTTTTTTTCCACTCTCTGAATAAAAATGAAGGAAAAAAAAAAAGACCACCAGCAGATATGGAGGCATCAAGCCCCAGCAGTAACCCTGGTGACACAAAATAATAACAAATAAATAAATGTATTTTTTTAAAAAAGAATATATGAAAAACAGAACGGCCAAAAAAAGTAGAATCCTAAAAACATAAGAAAATATTTAAACTGAAGTTCAAAGTTTACTTAAGAATACCGATTTTTACTCAGAGAAAATGTATCTCTAAAGATCAAGATATGTTTGTGTTCCCTTTGGACGGTAGATAAAGTGTTAGATACTAAAGCATGAGGTCCGGAGTTTGACCCCAAGCAGCACGTATAGCAAAGTGAGATCTTGTTCTGGTTCTCTCTCTCCTCCTAAATCTCTCATTAATAAGCCAGTAAATTATTAAAAAAAAAAAAAAAAAAAAAAAAAAGAATACTGCTTTTCAAGTTAAAAGCAGAATATATAAAAAATACATAAATGATAGATATAATCTGAGCTCTCCTATGTTATGCACCTTTAGATGACTCTGGAAAACTCTGTAAATAAATCATCTTATGATAAATGTAATCTAACATATCATTTTAACTTATTAAAATGTTTACAATTTTTTATTCACAAACATTTAAGGAATTTAGAAAGAGTTTGGAAAGATTTGCTCAATAGTTATATGATGCATTCCCACTGGAAGAAATCTGGACCTTTTTTTGTCTAATTGAAGTAATCCGTTAATGGTTAGGATTAACTATTTTTGTATTCGGTAAGATTTATCCATCTTAATGTTGAGTTCCTTATTGCAGCTATAATTCTTTTTATGTATTTGCTATTTTTTATTTGAGAGGACAGAGAGAAATTGAGGAGCAATAACAAATAGAGAAGGAGAAAGAGAAACACCTGCAGTTTTCCTTCACCACTTAGTGAAGCTTCCCCCCTGAGGATGGGGCCTGGAGCCTCAAACCTTAAATCTTGCAACCTGTGTGCTCAACCAGGTGCACAACACCTGGAGCCACCGCTAAAATTCTTATTTTCAGAGTCTCTACAGAAGATTGAAAGAAATCTAGATGCCTTGCTAACCCAAAGGGATACTAAAAAGGATTGCTCCCTGAGATAGGAATGTCAAATGCATAAATAGCTCTCTGCACCAAAGTCAGTAGCTGACCTAAGATTTTTGTCTGAACCAGGAAAGGTTATGACATTTATTTATTTATTTATTTTAAATATTTATTTATTCCCTTTTGTTGCCCTTGTTGTTTTATTGTTGTAGTTATTATTGACGTCGTCGTTGTTGGATAGGACAGAGAGAAATGGAGAGAGGAGGGGAAGACAGAGAGGGGGAGAGAAAGATTCACCACCTGTGAAGCAACTCCCCTGCAGGTGGGGAGCCAGGAGTTCTAACTGGGATCCTTATGCAGGTCTTTGCTTAACCCACTGAGCTACTGCCCTACTCCCAGGTTATGGTCAGATGAATGACTGCTAAGGAAGGTGATCCTGAAGTCCTAGAAAGACCTGACAAATTTCATGAGTTACTTTCATGGAAATACAGTTACTAAAAATGAGCATCTGTTTACAAATTGCTGGAACATATATGAATGTGATGGTTTGTTCCTCACTTTATTCTCTCTCTCTCTCTTTCTCTTTCTCTCTCATTATTGGATAGAGACAGAAAATTGAGAGGGGAAAGGGGACATATAAAGAGACAGAGAGAGACACCTGCAGGCACTGCTTCCTCACTCCTGAAGCTTTCCTCCTGCAGGTGGGAACTGGGGGCTTAAACCAGTATCCTTGAGCGTGGCAACATGCATGCTCTACTACCCAGCCCCCTCACATTTTTATTTTCAAGGTATAATCTCTGAGCTCACTTCTTAGCCCTAGAAGACCAAAACATAATATTTATACTGCCAGTAGATGAAATCAGTGCTGCTGACAGCAGAATGAATAATGTTAATAATTTGGGGTCACAATTTTGTTTTAAATTAAATGTCTCAATTGAAAATGATAAGTGCTCATTCATTTTCAAGCCCCAGTCCAAATACCACCTCCACTGAATCACCCAGGCAGATTTAGCTGTACTTTTTGTTTTATTTCTCTATTATACCACTCTACACACTACATTGTAATCATGTAATTTATTTGTTTATATGTCTGCCTTGCTTTACTGGCTATAAATTCCTGAAAAGCAAGAGACAGGGCATATTTGTCTTATATTGATAGAGAGTAGACACTTAATAGGTATGTAATGAAAAAGTAACTGCTTTCATTTTGATAAAAATCCATATAATGTTTGAGCTGTTTTCTTAAATCAGACTGTGGTAGAATCAGGAGAAAATTCATGCAGTCTTAGGATTCCTTCTAGTTTAAGATGAGGATTTGAAATCATCAAGGTCAGAGGAAAATGCATCTGGGATGAGGATAAAATTTAAAATTTTCTGCTGAGTCATTCTCCAAAATAAATAAAAGAGAAATTTTTTTTTTAATTTTAGTCTCTCTCTTCCCCCACCCCCAAATTAAAAAATATATATAATATATATTGTGTGTCTCTCTCCCCCCACCCCCACCCAGAATACTGCTTAGCTCTGGTTTATGGTGGTAGGAGGGATTGAATCTAGGATTTTGCAGTCTCAGGCATCAGGGTCTCTTTGCATAACCATTATGCTATCTAACCCACCCTTTAGAATCTCTTTAACTCTTGAAAGTCTTTCATTGTCCTCATCAATTGCTTATAACAATGTAGAACAGGATGCATATTTATTGTTTTTGATTGCTCCTTTTTTTCTTTCTTGTGGTAATAGCATCCTATCTCTGCTTAGAGGAACTCTTCCTTCAGACACACTTAGGTTTAGTTGCCATTTAGATAGCCTACACACCTGACCCTAGCTGGAGTCAGCCCATTCCTTTCTCTGAAATATGAACAAAAGATAAGAAACTGATTGACCCTGAAGTAATCATTCTACTTCCCCACCCTACAGGTGCCTTCCTTCCTGGAACTTCTAAATCACTTGCCTGGTCTTTTCTCTTGGATATTGACTTGGCTGACTTCCGGTAAACTACTACTCTGATTTAGTACCCCCACTAGCAACCAGTTAGTTAATGGTTGCTTATAGAAATAGTGGACTAAAGATGAACATTATATCTGGTGTACCTATACATCTAGAAAGAAGGAATGAGCTCTCAATGTCTCCACTCTACTTCCAGGCCCAGTTGCCTCTTTTAATGATTCACTGCAGGACTGGTGAAATAGCTGACTTGGATAGTGAACTGCTTTGTTACCTGTGCCACACAGGTGCTATGTCTCTGTCACACTCTCTCTTTCTCTGTCAAAAAAAAAATCACTACAGCTCAAGTAAGTAATCTGAGAAATATTACTTCTCCTTTAAATATGTATACTATTCTTAAAGTCATTGACTTTTTCCCATTTATTATTCCTGTTCAGCCCAAAATACTTGGCTAGCAAAGCAAACTAGTGGGTTTAAGTAATCAATCAATGATCAGTCTATTTCTTAGTCTGTCACACACACACACACACACACAAAAAAAAAAATCACTGACATTGTTTCATTATTAGAAGATTTCTAAGCAGCCATATATCATTAACCCACTCCCAGTTCATCGTTTTATTTCTGGGTCACCAGCAATTACCATGGAAATTCTAATTATACTACTTTTTTATTTAACATTTCTATAGTGCTTACTATGCACAGGCACTATTGTAAACATGCTTAGACATTCTAACTGATTTAATCTCTATATAACTCTGAAATAAGAAAAACCGAAGAAAATGAAGCATAAAGGTATTCAACAGCTTAGCCAAACAAAGTTCATAGAGGAATAAGTTCACCATGCAGGAAGTCTGGCTCTAGGTCTGTTCTCTGAATTACCAAGCAGCAGTTTTAAGAAAGGACTAATCAGAAATAAATAAATAAACAAATAAAATAAAAAGGACTAATCATATTTTAATGTGTAGCAGTTGACAGGACACATTGGCAAGGTAGTAAACAAAGAACATCGACTTCTTTTTATAAATAAACTAGATGATGTTAACAAATAGTAAGCTTTAGTTGTACCTTTATTTTACTCGGGCCATCATGATCATGCTGTCTCAGGTATTTTTTTCTAATTCATTAATTTTAAATTAATAATAAGAGTAAAATGAACAGAATGCCTTGCTCCTTTTTAAAGTACTAACACAAGAAATGTGGGTGCCAAGCACCTGGTCGAGCACACATATTATGGTGCACAAGGACCCGGGTTTGAGCCCCCGGTCTCCACCTGCAAAGGGAAAGCTTTGTGAGTGGTGAAGCAGGTTTGCAGGTATCTCTCTGTCTCTCTCCCTCTCTGTCTCCCCTCCTCCTCTCAATTTCTGGCTGTCTCTATCCAATAAATAAATAAAGATAATTAAAAAAAATGTTTTAATATGATTGCCAGTGAGGTGGTTCAGTAGATAGAATACAGAGCTTCCATGCATGGGACTTTGGGTTCAATCTGTAACGCCACACATAACTAAGCAGTGCTCTAGTCTCTCTTTATACAATTAAAAAATAAATGAGTAAATCTATACTAAAATAATTTTAAAAACTCCAGGTTGATTTTTTCAGATATGGAGAGACGAACAGAGAGAAAGACACCCTAGCACTATAGGTTGCCTGTCTTGGTTGCCTTAGTTTTTATTCTTTTTAAAAAATTATTTTTTATTATCTTTATTTATTAATTAGATAGAGACAGCCGGAAAGCAAGAGGGGAAGGAGTGATAGGGATAGAGAGGGAGAGAGACAGAGAGACTCTTGCAGCCCACAGACACTAGTTTTAATAAAAGCCTAGTTTTTATTCTTATACTACACCTATCTTCAGAGAGTAAGAGCAAAGAACCACTTATACCACCCCATGATAACAAGTCTATAAATCAACATTTCCTTTAAAAAATTAATTTGGGGGCCAGGTGGTGGCACACCTAGTTGAGTACAATGTTACAGTGTGCAAGGACCCCAGTTCAAGCCCTGGGTTCCCCCCCTGCAGAGGGAAAGTTTCATGAGTGGTGAAGCAGTGCTACAGGTGTCTCTCTGTCTCTCCCTCCCTCTCTATCATCCCCTTCCCTCTCGATTTCTGGCTGTCTCTATCCAATAAATAAAGATAATACAAAAAAAAAATTTAAGAAAACTCTAGTTAAAAAAAAAATTTTAATTAAAAAAATTACCTTACAAAGGTGGCCATGTGTCAGACAACTCAAAATGTGAATGTAAATCGACCTCCTGGAGCCCCTGAAAAGTGTTCATCAGTTATCCTCTGCCTTGGTGTCCTTAACCAGCTGCAAAATGGAGATAATAACCTCTCAGTCAGAGGGCTAAGAAGCACTTAGGACAGGTTGTGGTACAGAACACTGAGCCACCAAATACACATTTACTCATTCAGAGAGCTTACTAAATGCTTCTTCTATGTCCATACCCGCTAGATATATAACAAATCCAATAGAAAAGTAAAGACTCGGTGTTTCCTCAAAGAGCTTGCGTGGTTAAGGCAAAAAGACAAGGAAGTAAGCATCTACAGTCCATTGGAGAAGTAGAAGGACTGGGAATCATAATTTAAAAAATAAAACAAAAAATTCTGGGTCAGTGAGATATCTCAGCATTAAAACGTCAGATTTGCAATGTCTAAGGCTCCAGAGGCCTCAAGTTCAATCTCTGGCATAAGGCTCTGGTAGAGCTGTCTGTTTCTGTCATAAGTAATAAATACATCTTTAACCTAATAAACTTAACGTAGCAAACCTAAATTCAGCCACAGAGTTCCTGTTTCTTCAGGTTGTGAAAGCTGAATTCGCAGTTGAATTGGGATCCCTACCTATTTCTGGGACAGACTGGCAGTGAGCCAAGTTTAGGCGCATAGGATTTGCTGAGATGTCCTCTATCTGGTCATTTTTTCTTTTTTTTTTTAACCTCTTTTTTCTAATACTTTAATTATTAATTGATTAAATAGAGACAGAGAGAATGGGGGAAATAGAGAGGAAGAGAGAATGAGAGACACACCTGTAACACTGCTCTGCTACTTGTGAAACTTTCCTCCTGCAGGTGGGGACCAGAGGACTTGAAACCAGGTTCTTGAGCATAGTGACATGGGCACTCTACTAGGTGTGCCACTGCTCAGCCCCTTCCACCTGATATTCAGTGGTTGTTCCATGTATTCTATTCATGTTCCCTATCAAAAAGTAGCCTACAGCACAATTTTTTAAAAATATATATATATATATATATATATATATATTTATGTATTTATTTATTTATTTACTGCTACCAGAGTATCTATTACTAGAGTTCTGTACCTGTACAACAAACCACTTCTGGTGGCCATTTTTTTTTCTCTGCTATTTTTGTTTATTAAAGAGGTGAAGAATTGAGAGAAGGTAAGATATAAAAGGAGAGAGACATTTGCATCACTGCCTCACAATTTACCATGCACAAGGATCCATTTTGGGAAGCATCTGCAAAAATGGAAGGGAATTTCCCAAGGGGTGGAGCAGTGCTTCACTATGTCTTTACTTTCTCTCCTTCTCTCTCCCCCTTCCTTTCCCTCTTTGGAGTCCCAGTATAAAAACTGGTGACTGTCACATCTATGGACATCTAATTTTTGACAAGGGTACCCAAACTATAAAGTGGAGAAAGGAGAATCTCTTCAACAAATGGTGTTGGGAAAAGTGGGTTGAAACGTGCAGAAGAGTGAAACTGAACCACTATATTTCATGACACACAGAAGTAAACTTTAAATGGATCAAGGACTTGGATATGAGACCATACATAAAGGAAAATATTGGTGGGACTCTTTTCCATCTAAGTTCTATAGATACCTTCAGTTATACAAATCCAATTACAAAGAAGACTAAAACAGAAATAAACCAATAGTACTACATCAAATTAAAAAGCTTCTGCACAGCATAAGAAACCACCACCCAAAGAGACCTCCCACAGAATGAGAGGAGATCTTTACTCGCCATACTTCAGACAAGAGGCTAGTAACCAAAATATATAAAGAGCTCACCTAACTCAGCAACAAAAATACATATGACCCCATCCAAAAATGGGGAGGGGATATAAATATAATACTCACCAAAGAAGAGATCCAAAAGACCAACAAACATGAACAATTACTCCAAGTCATTGCTTGTCAAAGAAATGAAAATAAAGACAATAGTGAAATACCATTTCACCCCCATCAGAATGTCATACATCAGAAATAATGGTAACAAAAAATTCTGGAGAGGTTGTGGGGACAATGGGACCCTCCTACACTGCTGGTGGGAATGTAAATTGGTCTGAAGAATTCCCAGAAGGCTACATACAAGTGGATCTACCTTATGGCCTGGCAATTCCTCTCCTGGGGATATATCCTAAGGAACCAAACACACCCATCCGAAAAGATTTGAGTATACCTATGTTCATAGCAGCACAATTTGTAATAACCAAAACCTGGAAGCAGCCCAGATGTCCAGCACAGATGAGTGGCTGAGCAGGTTGTGGTATATATACATAATGGAATACTATTCAGCTATTAAAAATGTTGAGTTCACCTTCTTTGAATCATCTTGGGTGGAGCTTGACAAAATCATGTCAAGTAAGATAAGCCAGAAAAAAAGAATGAATATAGGATGATTTCACTCATAGATAGAAGTTGAGAAATAAGAAAAAGAAAGGAAAACCCAAAGCAGAATTTGAACTAGATCTGGTATATTGCCCCAAACAAAGGACTCTGGGAGGAGGAGAAGTTTTCAGATCTTGGCCAAAATGGTGGGGGAGGACCTAGACTGGGGAGAGAGTTTTGCAGAAAACTGAGAAAAAAAGTTATACATATGCCAGAAATTATATTTACTATAAACTGTTAATCCCCTCAGTAAAAATAACACAGGTGCAGGGAATGAGGATCACTCTGTGGATGTCTTTCTCTCCCATGTTTTAAATAATTTTATTCTATTGAAATGGGAAAAATGATGGCAAAGGAGAGAAGGGATAGAGAAAGAAAGACGCCTGTAGTACTACTTCACTGCTTAAGATGCCCTGCTGACGGGGATTGGGGATTTGAACCTAGGTCCATGTGCTCTCAGCTAGGTGCACCATCACCTCTGTTTTGTGAATTTCACACCACACTGCACCCTGGGAAATTTAGTAGATCACCCTCAGCCTTTTATCACCTCTTCTCCTCTCCACCACGGAAGTACCATCCTTTGCTTCCATACACACCAGTCTCTAATAGCACCCTTAGGCCTATGCACCAGTTCAGTCCTTCTTCCTTCCTTGGACTCTATCTAGAAAAGAAACCTGGGTCTCCTTTGTCTTCAGATTCTGCCCTCATCTTGGGGATTTCTGTCACTCTTCTTCCATGTGCTCAATACAACAGGCAGAATCTCTCTTTCATTTATGATAGTCCCTTAGAGAAACTCCTCAGTTTCTCCTGACTGGAACACTTACCCTCTTCAGGAGTATGGACGCATAATACAATCAGTCTGACCTGTGCTCAGGTGTCTTATCATTCCCAGAAGGACCCAGACCTTTGAAACTCCAAATAAAAATAGACCTTATTATATCTTCCTTGATGCATCAAAGGTGCAAAATCAAAACAAAGTTGCAAGTCAAAAGAAACACTACTGGAGAACAGTCTGGAGAACTCTCAGGAGGCTAGAAATGGGCCTATCCTGTGATCCTGCAACTCCTCTCCTGGGGATATATCCTAAGGAACCCAACACATCCCATCCAAAAAGATCTTTGTACACATATGTTCTTAGCAGCACAATTTGTAATAGCCGAAACCTGGAAGCAACCCAGGTGTCAACAACAAATGAGTGGCTGAGCAAGTTGTGGTATCACAATGGAATACTACTCAGCTGTAAAAAAAATGGTGATGTCACTGTTTTAAGCCGATCTTGGATGGGCCTTGAAAAAAATCATGTTAAGTGAAATAAGTCAGAAACAGAAGGATGAATATGGGATGATCTCACTCTTAGGCAGAAGTTGAAAAACAAGATCAGAAGAAAATAAAAAAGTAGAAACTGAATTGGAATTGGCATATCGCACCAAAGTAAAAGACTCTGGGGTGGGGTTGGGTGGGTGGGGAGAATACAGGTCCAAGAAGGATGACAGAGGACCTAGTGGGGGTTGTATGGGAAACTGGGGAATGCTATGCATGTACAAACTATTGTATTTACTGTTGAATGTAAAACATTAATTCCCCAATAAAGAAATTAAAAAAAAAAGAAACACTACCAGCTAATATTGACAGACTCCTTTCCTAGCACATAAGGTCAAAGATGAGACAGACCAAAGGGAGGAAGTGCCTCCCTCAGCTGGGGCATTTGGGAAGGTTTCTGAGTGAAGACCCAGACAAGGCCAAGTCTGCAGATGAGTCAGAACTCTACACAGTCCGTCAGAGGGGCAGGAACAACCTGTATAAAATGACATTGCTGTATGAGTCAGGATTTAAATGTATCTTCCACAACAGTCTAAGCCTTATAAGTCACATCTCATTTTTTAGCCGGAAGTTACTTTGGTATCATCTAATTTAATCCCTGACAAGGACATTTAAAAATGACGTCTTTTAATTCACTGCTTAAAGGTGCCTCCTTCTACTGACAGCAGGAAATTTTGTTCTCAATGTACCCTACCAACCATCTCCTTTCAAAAGAAAGTTACTTTCTAATAACAGCGTGGATATTTCTAGAAAGAAAAAAAAAAGAGAAAAGAATGTTCTGATTTCTAGGAAATTGTCCTAATGAGATAATTCATGAGCACTGTATTACAGGTTAATGTCATAATGAAATACTTGCATTAGCTGCTTTAATTCTCACATCTGCATGCTTTGGGATATTATTTATATGCATAGTAAAATAAGAAAACCATAGCACAAAAAGGTAAGCACCTTGCAGCAGGTGTGTGAAGCCCTAGGTTTGATTCTTAAAGTCACATATGCCAGAGTACTGTTTCTCTCTCCCAAAATTAATGTTCAGTAAATCCTTTTTGTTAACATTTTTATTAGTGATTTAATAATGGTTTACATGATTGTAAGGTACAGGGAGAATGTTCCACACTACATCTACTACCAAAGTTCTGTGCCCCTGACCCCAATAACCACTATAGTTCTCTCACAAAGTGTTAGAGACAGTTTGGTTACTTAGTTTTTCTAAGTTCCTGTATTCCTAAGTTCTTTACATTCCATATATCAGCAAAAATATCTGATCATTACTTTTCACCTCCTTACTTAAGGTTAAGTCACTTTTTTAAAAAAAGAAAAGTAAGTAAATTCTTTTATATGACTAGTAAGTAGTAGAAAAGTAAAAAATGTTAAAAGTCTAATAATGTACTTTAAACAGTACATTTCACAGTATGATTCAGTCTATGAATATACTACAAAGAAACTTGCACAAATACAAACATGCACTATGTAAATACATACACTACAGTGGAATTTGTTTTGTAAAGACTAGGATTAACCTAAATACTTTAAACTATTATTTTAATATGTAACTTATGGCATATTCTAATCATGCAGCCAATAAAGATAATGAGGTAAAGCTGTATATACTGACATAGAACAATCTCTAAGGAACAATCCAAAGTTAAAAATAATAACAAGGGGCCTGGTGGTGGCTCACCTGGATGAGCACACATGTTCAAGTGTGCAAGGACCTGGGTTTGAGACCCCGGTTCCCACCTGCAGGGGGAAAGCTTTGCAAGTGGTGAAGCAGTGCTGCAGGTGTCTCTCTGTCTCTCCATCTCTCCCTATCTCCCTCTCCCCTCGCAATTTCTGGTTGTCTCTATCAAATAAATAAAGTTTAAAAAAAAAAAGACAAGAGAAAATAATGACAAGAACAAGATGTGTCTAGTATTTCCTTTTATAGAGAGGCCATCAGCAACATTTTAGTCTGACTGTACAGTGTTTCTATAGAGCACAAGCAAAAAGTTGGCACTGGTGAGCCGCGGAGCATTTGGTGATGTGGGATGAGAAAGAAATTGATTTCTCATTGTCAACTGTTTGCAATGTTTACATCTTTTTATGTGTACAAACAAGACTTACCCATATTCTACAAGCTAGTTATAATATTTAATCCTAAAATAGCTATTCAAACTTAAGAATCATAAAATTAAAGGATAAACTCCCTTAAAAGTGTTTTTAAACACTCAAGTTATTATATTTGTATTTACCTACAAAACAGTTTTTGGAATAGACTAGACTTCTTAACTCCTTGCCAGTGTATTGATTCATTTATGACTCACCAAAGAAAATAAAGAAATAGCCAGATGTGTAACTAGCCTAATGCCAGTTGGTATGTGGGAGCTTCAGGCAAGGGATGTGGGCAGGTAATGAAATGAAGGAAGGGCAGGAAGGTGGGGGACAGGGGGAGAAGTTGCTAATATCCCATCCTTATTGTTCTTGATGGAAACTCAAAAGTTCAGAATTCGTGAGTTACAAGACACAAAAATAATCTTCCTCTTATATAAACTAATTCTTTTTTTGTTGCCACCAGGATTATCACCAGGGCTCTGTGCCTACGTGACAAATCCGCCACTACAGGTAGTCATCCAACCCCCATCTCTCTATCTCTATCTCTATCTCTATCTCTCTTCAAAGAGAAATTGAAAGGGAAGGTGGAGATAGGGAGAAAGATACCTACAGCTGTGCTTCACTGCTGATGAAGCTCTCCCCAGCCCATCCCCACAGATGGCTTGAGCTTATTAACAACTTCCTTTTATTATTATTATTATCCTTTTCCTCCTCTTGTTATACAAATTCTTAAATCCCCCAAAACACATCTCACCAATACCCACAAGACAAATCACGCTTCTGGTGGTGGGAATTGTGTGAAGTTGTACCCCTCTTATCCTATGGTTTAGTCAATGTTTCCTTTTTTTTTTTTTATGTTAAGAATTTACTTTTCCACCAAGTACACAGCACTGTTACACAAAACTGCACACACATCACAATGGTTGTAGTCTGAGGTATCTTCCAAATATGACTATTCTGGTCTGAACCATTCCTTCTCTTATTTCCTCTCCATCATCAGTTAGCAGACAAATACACGCATGTGTAATGTTTATAGGTGGCTGAACAAATTCATATCCAAAGCCTTTTCTGTGAATGTCAACACAAGTACACAAATTGTGCTAACTTTACTCTTTTGTCAGACACTGGCAACCTCTTTAACATCTAGACACAAGATGCTGCAAAATTAGTACTCATTTGCCCATTATATGCACAGCAAAGTAAAATGCACACAACATACAAAAATGGTTTTATCTGAAAATGTCCAAGCATGAACATACTAGCAATTTGCCCTTCCACTTCCTCCAAATTACTGAAAAAGTACAGACAATAGAATACTGCTCACAGAGGTGATTTAACAATTCTGCATTTTCTATATACTTTACAAAAAAAAAAAGTATTTACAAAGTTATTTCTCTACTTCTACATTTAACATACATTGGGCACTTCTAAACATCTAGTTCAACTAGATGTTTCAAATAAGGATTTAATATATACAACAGTCCTAAATAACTTGTACACATGTGAGTTATAAACTGAAAGTGTCTTGGAAATATGAACATTCTTGCCTAAGACTGACATGATCTACCCCTTCAATCCCTCTTTCAACCAAGTGAGCTACAATGTTCACATTTCAAAAGGCAATCTTTCCTACGAATTTTAACACAAAATTTTATAAGATGTATTGATATATATATATATATATATATATATATATATATATATATATATATATATATGTCATACACTGGCAACCTCTTTAACATCCAGGCAGACTAGATGTTGTAAATTTGAACTTACTTGTCCATTGTGTACACTATATACACAACAATGCAAAACAAATCACACAAATCCAAGGCACAATAACATTGCCTCACTATACACACACTGCCGAAGAAAAGAGCTCTTCTCACTTCCCTTTTTATGTTTCCATTTTATAAATAAAAATTAAAAAGAAAAAAAAAACAAATCATGCTTAATGATTACTCTGACATAAAACACTCCAGCTACTTTCCACACTATTCTTTTGTCAGTTTTATTTTGTCTCATATACAGAGAATAGCTTTTTTTTATTAATTTAATCAGTTCATTTTTCTTTACGTTCAGTCAATCAATTTTTTTAAGTTCATGAAATTTTGCCTGTCTTTTGCAATTACCAAATTCTTCTTCACGAGAAAAGTTAGAGGCTGAAGTAATCTGAAAGGAAAAAAATTGAAGTATTACAATCTGACTGTTATCCCTCTCCTACCTCTAAATTCATATTTCATATGTTGATGCCCTAACATTCAGTACATGACAACATTTAAAGATGAGACCTTTGGAAAGTCATTAGGTTTAGATGTAGAACCAAAGATGACATCCTCACATTGATATCCAACCTCTTATGATGAGAGCTTGTATTTTGATAGGCAGGTGGGCTATTTCCCTCAGGAATGATTATTTCAGTTAAATGTAGTATAGTGAGATAGCTTCATAAAAAAATCCCACATAAGAAAAAAAAGAGGGAAGGAGACTTGGGGGGTGGCGCACTGGGTTAAGCACACATAGTACTGAAGTGCAAGGACCCACACAAGGATCTCAGTTCAAGTCCCCGGCTCCCTACCTGCAGGGAGGTCACTTCACAAGCGGTGAAGCAGGTTTGCAAGTGTCTATCTTTCTATCTCCCTCTCCCCTCTCAATTTCTCTCTGTCCTATCCAATAAAATGGAAAAACGGCCATAGGAGCAGTGGATTGCTAGTGCAGGCACTAAGCCCCAGGGATAACCCTTAGAAGCAAAAAAAAAAAAAAAAAATTCTAACAAATCTTCCTGGTCTAAAGATAACTTTAATAAAGTGAAGTGTCCAAAAGACAAATTGTGCTATATACCTCAGAGAGATTATTAAACAGGAAAAAATAAGTTGCTAAGCAGCCACAAATAATTCATATCTCATATTATAATATATAAACATTTTAGGAAGTCAATATACAGCAAGTGTCATAAGGATGTTCATAATCTTAATCCATTATACTATTTAGAGAAACCAAAGTATGAGAAAGCAGTTCAACTCAGAAATAATAAAGTGAAAAACTATGAGGGCTGGGCAGAGAGCATAATTATGCAAAAAGACTTTCATGCCTGAGAATGAAAAGCTAGACATGACAATGTTCAATGAAATTTTCTATTTTGTAATTTTCTAAGTAAAAATCTAAGTGGCCAATAGTAAAAGTTAAAAAATTACGATAGAGGGAGCCAGGCAGTAGTACACCTGGTTAAATGCACACACTACAGTACACAAGGAACAGGGTTCAAGCCTGTTGGTCCCCATTGGAAGGAGGAAAGCTTCAAGAATGGTAAAGTAGAGCTGTAGGTGTCTCTCTATCTCTCTATAAATAAAAATTTAAGGATAGAGAACCTAAAACATATATATATATATATATATATATATATATATATATATATATATATCCAACATAGCAGCCCTTAATACAAAATAAAATATGGGTAAGTTGGTGAAATAGCTCACTTGAATAGTGTACTGCTTTGCCATGTTTTATCCCAGGTTAGAGCCTGTTGCCTTCTGCACTGAAGGCAGCACCCATGCTGTACTTTCCCTCTCTGCCTTAATCTAAAAAGAAAAAGAACATGGGAAATTTTAATAAGACAGAGTTGTACCTCAAATTTTATATAAAATAGTGTGTTTGTAAATATTGTAAAATTTATAAGCCTATAAAAAACTACAAGCTGGGGCCAGGTGGTGGTGCACCTGATTAAATGCATACACTACAATGTGCAAGGGTCTGGGCTCCAGCCCCTTACCCCACCCACAAGGGGAAAAGCTTCATGAGTGGTGTAGCAGGGCTGCAGGTGTCTCTCTCTCTCTCTCTCTATCTATATCCCCTCCCCTCTCAAATTCTCTGTCTCCTTCCAATAAAAAAAATACAAGATATTATGCAAAAATTGTATCATTGTATAGAAAAATATGATTATAAGTTATTTTTAAATACTTTGTTATTATTGGCCTTTGTTAAAATTCACAAGGATTTAGCATTCAAAGGTTTGTAGCATAATTAAAACACAAGAAAACAATTAGTTGACCTTACAAATCTTAAGTTTAAATCATTGAATTTGTAGTTTATTATCCTTACATCTTTCTTTCAAAGAATGCACTGAATATATATATTTTTTGAATCCAGGGTTACTGTTGAGGCTGGGTGCCTGCACTATGAATCCGCTGTTCCTGGAAGCCATTTTTTTCCCATTTTGTTGCCCTTGTTTTTGCCCTTGTTATCATTGTTATTGTTATTGTTGCCAGTGATGTTGTTGTTGTTGTTGGATAGGACAGAGAGAAATGGAGAGAGGAGGGGAAGACAGAGAGGGGGAGAGAAAGACACCTGCAGACCTGCTTCACCGCTTGTGAAGTGGCCTCCCTGCGGGTGGGGAGACAGGGACTCCAATGGAGATCCTTAAGCAGGTCCTTGGGGTTCCTGTCATGTGTACTTAACCCACTGTGCTACCACCCAACCCCCCTGAATATTTCTTATAACAAGGTAAATGCTTTCAAGTACAGTGACTAATGTCCTGTAGCTACTAATTACTCAACTTCAGCAGCCCATTATGGCAAAGCGAACTCCAAAGTTGTTTTCCTCACCAATGTTTACTTTTATTGTCTTTAGTTTACACATAGAGGAGCTTGGGAAGCCAGATCCAGAACCCCCGTTAATTATCAAGAAAAAAAAAAGCAGGGGAGCACTTATAGAAGCAAAACCTTCCACCTTCTGTGCCCCATAATGACTCTGAGTCCATACTCCCAGAGGGATAAAGACTAGGAAAGCTATCAGGGGAGATGATGGGATATGGAGTTCTGGTGGTGGGAATTGTGTAGAACTGTACCCCTCTTATCCTATGTTTTTGTCAGTGTTTCCTTTTTATAAATAAAGTTTAAATAAAAAAAAAAACCTCTGGTCCAAAAATAATGTTATGAATTTTAACTGTTTACCTTTGGTTATGTATCTGTTTTGCTTTTGGTTTTGGTTTTTAAAAAAGAATCAGAGCATCATTCTGGCACACACAGGATGCTGGATGAACTTGGAGCCTCTTTAAGCTAGGCCAGCACTTTACCTCTTGGACTGCCAATTATTTACTTTAAAAAAAATTTTTATTGCCTGAGGAGAGATGTGTTTTCCTTAAATATTTATGATTTCCAGCATATGTTCTTTGGAGCAATGTGTCAAGAACAAGGATATTGAAGGACAATAAAGACAGTCATCCTCTATATGGGATGATCTCACTCAGACAAAAATTGAAAAACAAGATCAGACTTCCGGAGGCGGGACTACAAGCAGCAGTAGATCTGTTTCTCTCCTCTCCTCTCCTCTCCCAGATCAACTAGGAATACCGAAGCAGACCACCTGGGTCCGAAAAAAGACAGGACTAGAACGACTACAGAAACCCACCAAATCACCAGTGAGTGCAAACACACATGGCTGGTGACAGAGCCTAGGGAGAGACTAAGTGGCTGGTAACAGTCCAGCGGTTTATCAGTTGAGACGGTTTATCAGTTGAGACACCACCTCCAGTCTGTTCCACCAACAAGGGGACAGTTGAAGGGAGAAGAGGACACCCCGGAGACTCACCAACTGCAACTCTGAGTCTCCATTGCTACTACCCTCAGAATCTGGAGCAGTGGCAGGGAGGGACACCAGGGGACAGATATCTAACCAGGAAACTCAGAAGAAGACCTATAACTCAGTGGCATAGCTGTGGGGCTGTGAAAGTCTCTTTGCATAACCACTGGACTATCTCTGCCACACCCTGCCTTATCTCTTGGTCAGGAGTCACTGATTAAGCCAAGAAGCCTACTTATAGTTTAGAATCCCTCAGGCTCCCATAGCCTACAGAGAAGAAAAAAAAAAAAAAAAAAAGAGGCTTTTAAATCACTGAGCTCCAACTCAGGGATTAAAATACTATTGAAACAACTGCTAACTTCCACCACTGTGAACCCTTTAATTACCTTACTTAGACACAAGTCAATCCAGGCAATAGTGATCAGTAATTTGAAAAGTACTAAGAAAGGGAACACAAAACATAATATATAAAATGGGTAACCCAACAAGATGAAATATTGGAAAAAACGAAACAGGACAACAGTCCAGCTAAAAGCCCCCCAAAGGGTGAAGCACAAAATAACAAGTTCAACATCCAAACATTAGCTAAGGAAACAATAACAGGAGTGAGTAAAGAGTTTGAAAGAATTGTCATCAGAAATACAGGAACAACAAATGAGACTCTGGAAGAAAACACTATCTCAAGGTTATAAGAGAGCTGAAAACTGAAATAGTTGAGCTAAGAATACAACTAGCTGAACAAGCTAAAACAGTATCAGAACAGGGTAACAAAATAGATGAACTCCAGAAAACTGTAAAGGGTAGAGAGAATAGAATCAATGAGGCTGAAGACAGAATTAGCAAGATCGAGGATGCATTAGAGACAACTAAAAAAGAAGTAAGAGATCTCAAAAAGAGATTAAGAGATTCTGAAAACAACAACAGAGACCTATGGGATGACTTGAAAAGAAACAATATACACATTATTGACTTACCAGAGGAAGAAAGAGAGGGAGAGGAAGAAAACATTCTTCAGGCCATAATAGCTGAAAACTTCTCTAGTCTAGACAAATCAAAGACTAAAGATTCAAGAAGCCCAGAGGGTCCCAAACAGAATTAACCCAGACGTAAAGACACCAAGACACATCATATTTAGAATGGAAAGGAATAAGGATAAAGAAAGGATCCCGAAGGCTGCAAGAGAAAAACAAAGAGTCACCTACAAAGGAAAACCCATAAGATTAGCAGCAGACTTCTCCACACAAACACTATAGGCCAGAAGAGAATGGCAAGATATCTATTGAGTGCTCAATGAAAAAGGTTTTCAACCAAGAATACTATATCCTGCTAGACTGTCATTCAGACAAGATGGAGGCATCAAAACCTTCTCAGACAAGCAACAGTTGAAGGAATCAACTATCACCAAGGCTTCCCTGAAAGAAGTTCTGAAAGGCCTTCTATAAACAGTCAGACCACAATTAACAGGACATATATCAAAACACTCTAAAATTCTACAAGAATGGCGTTAAAATATCTTCAATCTTTGATATCAATAAATGTCAATGGCCTGAATTCAACTATTAAAAGACACACAGTAGGAAAATGGATCAGAAAATACAACTCAACAATATGCTGTCTACAGGAAACCCACCTAACTCAACAAGACAAACACAGATTTAAAGTGAAAGGATGGAAAACTATGATACAAGCCAATGGCCCACAAAAAAGGACAGGAACAGCTATTCTCTTATCTGACACGATAGACTTTAAAATAGATAAGATTAAAAAAGAGAGGAATGGACACTACTTAATGCTCAGAGGATCAGTCAATCAAGAGGACTTAACAATTATTAACATCTATGCACCCAATGAGAAGCCATCTAAATACATAAAATGTCTACTGAAAGAGCTACAGCAATATATTAACAGCAACACAGTCTTAGTAGGGAATTTCAACACCCCACTATCTCAACTTGACAGATCATCCAGGCAGAAAATCAATAAAGACATAAGGGAGCTAAATGAAGAGATAGATAAACTAGAACTATTGGACATTTTCAGAGTCATTCATCCCAAGAAACTGAAATACACATTTTACTCAAATCCACATGGGTCATTCTCAAGGATAGACCATATGTTAGGCCACAAAGACAGCATCAGCAAATTCAAGAGCATTGAAATCATCTCAAGTATCTTCTCAGACCACAGTGGAATTAAACTAACACTTAACAATCAACAAAAGATTAGTAACAGTCCCAAAATGTGGAAGCTCAACAGTACACTTCTTAACAACTTCTGGGTCAAAGAGGAAATAAAGGAAGAAATCAAAATGTTTCAAGATTTCAGTGAAAATGAAGACACAAGCTATCAAAATATTTGGGACATAGCTAAGGCAGTACTGAGAGGGAAGTTCATAGCTATACAAGCACACATTAAGAAACAAGAAAAAGCACAAATAAACAGCCTGATTGCACATCTTAAAGACCTAGAAGAAGAAGAACAAAGGAACCCTAAAGCAACCAGAAGGACAGAAATCACTAAATTAGGGCAGAAATAAATAACATTGAGAATAGGAAAACCATACAAAAGATGAACAAAAGTAAATGTTGGTTCTTCGAAAGAGTGAACAAAATCAACAAACCTTAAGCCAGACTCACAAAACAAAAAAGGGAGAAGACCCAAATAAATCAGATACTAAATGAAAGAGGAGATATCACAACATAAATTCAACATATCATGCGGGACTTCTATGAACAACTATATGCCACCAAGCTAGAGAACCTGGAAGAAATGGATGATTTCCTAGATACCTACCAACTTCCAAAACTAAGTAAAGAGGAAGTGGATAACATGAACAGGCCCATCACAGCTAAGGAAATTGAAGCAGTTATCAAAAATCTCCCCCAAAAAATAAAAGTCCTGGACCAGATGGTTTTACAAATGAATTCTACAAAACCTTCAAAGAACTAATACCTCTACTTTTAAAAGTCTTCCAGAAGATTGAAGACACTGGAATACTCCCTGCCAGCTTCTATGAAACTAACATCACTCTGATACCAAAAGCAGACAAACAACCAAAAAAGAAAACTATAGACCAATATCTCTGATGAACATAGATGCTAAAATACTGAACAAAATTCTCACCAACCAGATACAGCAGTACATTAAAAAGATTGTTCATCATGACCAAGTGGGGTTTATCCCAGGCATGCAAGGTTGGTTTAAGATATGCAAATCAATCAATGTAATCCACCACATCAACAAAAGCAAGACCAAAAACCACATGGTCATATCAATAGATGCAGAGAAAGCCTTTGACAAAATCCAACATCGCTTTATCATCAAAACACTACAAAAAATGGGAATAGATGGAAAATTCCTGAAGTCAGTGGAGTCTATCTATAGCAAACCTACTGCCAACATCATACTCAATGGTGAAAAACTGGAAGCATTTCCCCTCAGATCAGGTACTAGACAGGGCTGCCCACTATCACCATTACTGTTCAACATAGTGTAGGAAGTTCTTGTCATAGCAATCAGGTAGGAGCAAGGAATTAAAGGGATACAGATGGGAAGAAAAGAAGTCTCTCCTTATTTGCAGATGACATGATAAGTATACACAGAAAACCTAAGGGTTTTGTTAATCAGTCCTTTCTTAAATAAAAAAAAAATTAAAAAAAAAAAAGAAAAACCTAAGGAATACAGCAAGAAGCTTTTGGAAATCATCAGGCAATACACTAAGGTGTCAGGCTACAAAATTAACATTCAAAGTCAGTAGTGTTCCCTTATGCAAACACTAAGCTAGAAGAAATTGAAATCCAGAAATCAATTTCTTTTACTATAGCAACTAAAACAATAAAATATCTAGGAGTAAATCTAACCAAAGAAGTGAAAGACTTGTATACTGAAAATTACAAGTCACTACTCAAGGAAATTGAAAAAGACACAAAGAAGTGGAAAGATATTCCATGTTTATGGGTTGGTAGAATTAACATCATCAAAATTAATATACTACCCAGAGCCATCTACAAATTTAATGCTATCCCCATCAAGATCCCAAGCACATTTTTAGGAGAAAAGAACAAATGCTACAAATGTTTATCTGGAACAAGAAAAGACCTAGAATTGCCAAAACAATTTTGAGAAAAAAGAACAGAACCGGAGGCATCACACTCCCAGATCTCAAACTGTATTATAGGGCCATTGTCATCAAAACTGCTTGGTACTGGAACATGAATAGACACACTGACCAGTGGAATAGAATTGAGAGCCCAGAAATGAGGCCCCATACCTATGGACATCTAATCTTTGACAAAGGTGCCCAGACTATTAAATGGGGAAAGCAGAGTCTCTTCAACAAATGGTGTTGGAAACAATGGGTTGAAACATGCAGAAGAATGAAACTGAATCACTGTATTTCACCAAATACAAAAGTAAATCCCAAGTGGATCAAGGACTTGGATGTTAGACCAGAAACTATCAGATACTTACAGGAAAATATTGGCAACACTCTTTTCTGCATACATTTTAAAGACATCTTCAACGAAACGAATCCAATTACAAAGAAGACTAAGGCAAGTATAAACCTATGGGACTACATCAAATTAAAAAGCTTCTTCACAGCAAAAGAAACCACTACCCAAACCAAGAGACCCCTCACAGAATGAGAGAAGATCTTTGCATGCCATACATCAGATAAGAGTTTAATAACCAACATATATAAAGAGCTTGCCAAATTCAACAACAAGACAACAAATAACCCCATCCAAAATGGGGGGAGGACATGGACAGAATATTCAACACAGAAGAGATCCAAAAGGCCGAGAAACACATGAAAAAATGCTCCAAGTCTTTGGTTGTCAGAGAAATGCAAATAAAGACAACAATAAGATACCACTTCACTCCTCTGAGAATGTCATACTTCAGAAAAGGTAACAGCAGCAAATGCTGGAGAGGGTGTGGGGTCAAAGGAACCCTCCTACACTGCTGGTGGGAATGTCAATTGGTTCAGCCTCTGTAGAGAACAGTCTGGAGAACTCTCAGAAGGCTAGAAATGGACCTACCCTATGACCCTGTAATTTCTCTCCTGGGGATATATCCTAAGGAACCCAACACATCCATCCAAAAAGATCTGTGTACACATATGTTCTTGGCAGCACAATTTGTAATAGCCAAAACCTAGAAGCAACCCAGGTGTCCAACAACAGATGAGTGGCTGAGCAAGTTGTGGTATATATACATAATGGAATACTACTCAGCTGTAAAAAATGGTGACTTCACTGTTTCAGCCAATCTTGGATGGACCTTGAAAAAATCATGTTGAGTGAAATAAGTCAGAAACAGAAGGATGAATATGGGATGTTCTCACTCTCAGGCAGAAGTTGCAAAACAAAATCAGAAAAGAAAACAGAATTAGAACCTAAACTGGAATTGGCATATCGCACCAAAGTAAAAGACTCTGGGGTAGGTGGGTGGGGAGAATACAGGTCCATGAAAGATGATGAATGACATAATGGGGGTTGTATTGTTATATGGGAAACTGCAGAATGTTATGCATGTACAAACTATTGTACTTACTGTTGAATGTAAAACATTAATTCCCCAATAAAAAAAAAGAAAAGAAAAGAAAAGAAAAAGAAGATCAAAAGGGAAAACACTAAACAGAGCTTGGACTGGAGTTGTTGTATTGCATCAACGTAAAGTAAAGGATTCTGGGGGAGTCGGGCAGTAGCGCAGTGGGTTAAGTGCAGGTGGCGCAAAGTGCAAGGACCAGTGTAAGGATCCCTGTTGAGCCCAGGCTTCGTACCTGCAGGGGAGTCGCTTCACAAGCGGTTAAGCAGGTCTGCAGGTGTCTAAGTTTCTTTTACCCTCTCTGTCTTCCCCTCCTCTCTCCATTTCTCTCTGTCTTATCCAACAATGACAGCATCAATAATAACTACAACAATAAAACAACAAGGGCAACAAACGGGAATAAATAAATATTTAAAAAAAATTTTTAAAGGATTCTGGGATGGGGACGGTGGGGGAGGGCATGATAGGGTTCAGGTCCTGGAAGATAATTCCAGAGGAGAATCTAGTAGGGTTCAAGTTGTTATATGGAAAATTGGGAAGTGTTATGCATATACAAACTACTGCATTTTACTATCAACTGTAAACTGCTAATTTGCCAATAAAGAAAATATTTTTAAAAGACAGTCATCCTCAGTTTCAAACAGGAAGCAGATACTCTGACAAAATATTATTTGATCTACACACATACACACACACACACACACACACACACACACACACACTGGCCTTTTTGCTTGAAAGTTCAATATTTTTGTTTCCAACCTTGAAAAAGTAATCCTAAGAACAAACCATTCTGACCTAGATTGTGGTTGCCCAGGAAGAGCTACTGGAGCCTGAATGTTCACTCTAGGACTGGAACAGAAGCAAAGTACATAGACAACACGCACATCGCATCAGGTAGGAAAGCATGGAAGTCAGTTCAAAAAAACAAGACAAAGTCTCAGTCCCCTTAGCCTGTTTTTGATGTAGGTGCTCCTGCCAAAGGGATTTAATGTAACAGCATTCCAAGAGTGAGAGGGACAGGGACACAGACATTCTTCGAAAATGTTTGTCAACAAGGAAACGAAGCATACTTTCATTCACCTTAAAAGAGATAATTTAACCCAAGAAATAAACATGCAAGCACTTGCCCAAAGAATAATAAAGTGATCTGACTAGAGTTAAAAGGAATCCTTCCCAAAAGCAATACCACTTCGCCTCTTTCTTCCTTCCCATTTTTGTTCAGTGAAATTCAGTTCTTAAAGGTGTGTGTGTGTGTGTGTGTGTGTGTGTGTGTGTGTGTGTGTGTGTGTGTGTGTATGTGTGTGTGTTTCTTTCCAGCTTCAGAGCTTGTACACGTGCAATTCCAATGTGTTCATGTCACTTTCCTTTTTAAAAAAAAATTTTTTAGATAGTGAGAATAAGGCAGAGGTGGGATCTGAGTGCGGGGACCACAAGTGAAGGGAAAAGAGACACCACAGCACTGCTCTGCCAACTCTGAATCTTGCCCTGGTACTATGGTGTTCCCTTGTAGTGGGGAAGACTTTAAGCATGAAAAGATTATACTGGCCCTAAGAATTCCTTCCATTTCTTCTTCTTCATATTTTCCTTTAGTATGGGTTGAATGGGATTTGCCTTTATTCTACTGAGTTGTTAAGTCAGTTGGCAACTTATCAAAGCAAAATACAGACTGAATAAAAGTCTGAAGATCTGTATTCAAGTCCCTATTCAGGTACAAATTAACTACATAATTATTGACAAGTCAGATACTTCTCTGGACCTCTGTTTCCTCCTCTGTACAATACAATAGAAAAAAACACATGACTACTAGGATGCCATCAAACTCAAAATGCTCTGTAACCAATGGGAAAATATTAAGGTGGTGCCAAGAAATACAGATGAATATACATCTTTAAGAGCAGGTGAGAGGTACTGTAAAGGCGGTAAATTCCTTTCATTTATTTTCTCTTCTTTTTGTTATTTATTACTTAGAGACAGAGAAATTGAGAAGGAAGGGGAAATAGAGAGAGAAAAGGGAGAAAGAGAGAGAGGGAGAGAGGGAGCAGCACCGCTTTACCACACTTGAAGCTTTCCCCTTTTAATACTTTACTTTTTTTTTTATCACGTCTTATTTTCTAGAAACTGAATCATCTCATCATCTCGTGGAAAGAACAACTCAGAACTAAAAAACATAGAGATCAAAACAAAGCTCTAAAAATAAAATATGAATGTAGGTTATAGAGAGGTGACTGGGAGCCAGCAAAGAAATGCCTACAGCAGGAATTTCTTACATTTGTTAAGATCAAAGCAACAAGTAGGAAAAAAATATTTAGGTGCCCATTTCAGTGCAGATTTGCTTCCTGTCAGACTACTTCCCAGCCAATGGTTCACATTTTTATCAGTTTTGTTGATGAAGAATAAATTATCTGGATCAATATCTTTTCTAGCTTGTCATTGGTTTACCATATGGAAATCTAAGTCATAAGTTAAGATTGAGGATAACAAAGAAGATATAAAGAGAATACAAAGTATGACCCACCAATAGTTGCCAAGTCCCATGCTATGAAATAGTTTCAACTCCATTCTTATTCACAAACTTTTACTTTCTAAAGAAGGAAGTATAGTACGTTTCTAAATTTATTAGTTTTACCTTTGTCCTTTTTTCTTCCCCATGTCAAAGCCAATGTTCTAAGAGCTGAAATATGTTTTCTCACTAGTCTTCACACTATAGTCAATTCTCTGGAAGCAAGCAATGGAAACTATTTGTGTTAGTCAGTTTGGGCTGCCAAAACAAAATACAATAGACAGGGAGGATTTAACAGCAGGAATTTATTTCTTACAGTTCTGGAGTCTGAGAAGTCTAAGACAACTAGATTCCCAAATTAGGACTCACTTTTTGGCCTACTGATAGCTACGTTACTGCTGTGTTTTAACAGAATGAGAGAGAGAAAGGGAGAGAGAAAGAGAAAGAATAGAAGGAAGAGAGGCAGAAAGAAAGAAAGAAAGAAAGAAAGAAAGAAAGAAAGAAAGAAAGAAAGAAAGAAAGAAAGAAAGGAAGGAAGGAAGGAAGGAAGGAAGGAAGGAAGGGAGAAAGAGAAAGAAAGATAGAAGGAGGGGGGAGGGAGGAAGGAAGGAAGGAAGGAAGGAAGGAAGGAAGGAAGGAAGGAAGGAGTGAAGGAGGAAGGGAGGGATGAGATGAAAAGGAAGCACTCTCTAATGTCTTTTCTTATAATATCTCATCATAAGGGACTCATCTTCATAACATCATTGAAATCTAAGGACCTTCTAGAGATTCCATCTCTAAATAACATTACATTCAAAGACACAAACATAATGAAGTCGGGGTTAAACAATTAAATTCATAACACTGCATAACACACAAAAGAAATGTGTTTATTAAAGGATATTGAATAGCTCACAGGATCAGAGAAATTCGGAAAACCAGCAGGGTATCTCATGGATCTAGACAGCAGGAGCCAACAATTACTTCATTCACAGTGTTGATACTAGAAAGAATTAGTTCCAACAATGTTTTCAATGTTTGAGTTCCTCTATGCTACATTCAAACCATTTGAAAAGAGTATAATTTTCCAGGCTTAAGTCATGAGATGAGTACCTTGACCCATAAATTCAAAGGCATATCATAGAATGAAGATAAAAGATAGGGTGGATAATTACCCAAAAATAAAAGAGAGGAGAGAGAAAGAAAAGAGAGAGACCGGGAGGGGGGAGAGAAATGCAAAGAAGGTAGCAAAAAAAAAAAAAAATCTTGTGCTCTAATAAGCAAAGACTTAGAATAAATCTAGATTTAAATGCTGGCTGAGCCACTTGTGAACTCATCAACTAGGATTAATTTATTATATTTTTCTTAACTTGACATCATCTAAAATGAAAAAAGCAAAATCAGACTAGTGATAATTTAGTGTTGGCTTGGGCTGTACATAGTGCTTGTTGTATGTTGTATCCTAAATGCTCCTTAAAGGTTAACTCCCTCCTTTTCCCTTCTCAAACATGGTAGAACAACTACTAATTTCCTGAATAAGTCTGTGTACACAGAGTTTATTTTAAAATATATAAAATACCACTTGTATTGTGTGGATGAGTTATACTCTTAAAAGTGTTTTATACTTAAAGCAATTATCTGACATCAAAAGGATAACAGATTTTGAGTCAGACTTAATAATATGGTAATCAAAAAAATAATAATATGGTAAATCTTTCTGGACTGAGGTAAGAAGATCAAGTTTTTATAGAAGACTAGAGAATTTAGTAGAAGAGTGGATAATAAACAATACTGACTAAGGGTGAGGGTAGTTAGCATAATGGTTATCCAAAGAGACTCTCATGGCTGAGACTCTGAAGTCCCAGGTTCAGTCCCCTGCACCACCATCAGCCAGAACTGATCAGTATTCTGGTTTAAAAAAAAAAAAAAAAAAAGAATACTGGGCAAGCAATGCTGCTTATCATTTCAAAGAAGAAAAAATGAACATTTTGTTTGCTAAACAAAGAGAAAAAAATACTTAGAGGAAAATATCGGCAGAACTCTTTTCCACATAAATTTTAAAGTCATCTTCAGAAATGAATCCAGTTACAAAGAAGTCTAAGACAAGCATAAACCTATGGGACTACATAAACCTATGGGACTACAAACCCCCACTGGTCACCCCTAAACACAAAAGTCACTTTCAAAATTCTTTTTTTTTTTTGAAATGTATTAATGTATTCAATATCCAGTATACTATGGTAGATCCAACTAACATCTACTACAGAAGTAGTAGCAAATGTATGGTACACCAGAATGCAAACAACTATCAATTTAACAATTGTATCTGAAATGAAGTTTATTTACTTCACCATTTTAGCAGAGGGGCCGTTTTCAATAAAAATATTCCCTGAAGATCTGGGAGTTAACATTAGTGATTGCACACATAGTTTTTGTTTTTTGTTTTGTTTTGTTTTTATTGAGGGGTTCACGGTTTACAGTATATTCACTGGCACATAGGTGCCCCTTCTTTCTGCACGGGGTCACCCAAGTTCTCTTGAACTCCTCTCTCCCTCACCTTCCCCAGAGTCTTTGACTGTGATGCACTATACCTTATCTAGCTCATGTTTCACTTTGTACCCTCCCTCCCCTTCCCCATATATTAAATTACGTTTATAAGTGAGATCATTTCATATTTGTTCTCCTTTTGGCTTATCTCAACTTAATGTGATATCTTCAAGTTCCATCCAAGATGAGACAAAAGAGGGATTTCATCCTTTTGAAGAGCTGAGTAGTATTCCATTGTGTATATATACCACTGCTGTTTTAGTCACTCATCTGAGTGGCTTTCAGGTTCTGGCAACTACAAATCGCTTTTTTGTTTTTTGATTTTAAGTTTGCTTAGTTTTTGTTTTGTTTTGTTTTGAGCAATTACAGATTGTGCTGCTATGAACATAGGTATACATAGATCTCTTCTTGTGGTATTTGTTTGTTTGTTTGTTTGTTTCCTTTGGGTATATCCCCAGGAGGAGAATTGCTGGGTCATAGAATAGGTCCATTTCTAGCAAGATGAGAAATCTCTAGACTGCTCTCCACAATGGTTGGACCATTTTACATTCCCATCAGCAGTGCAGAAGTGTCCTTTTCCCCCCACATCCTCTATAATTTCTGTAACTTGAGCTGTAGCTTACCTCTAGCTGGCTTCCTTCCCTTCCCCCACAATGACTCTTCAAACTCTTTACTTAAATTCTACTGATTTTCCACCCACTCACTCCCCGGAGGGCAGATGGACAACTCTGCTAAGAGGGTCAAGCCCAGACTAAAAAATTACTAGTGCTCTGCATCACCTAATACTGTATATTAGCATCCACCCTGAGTTCTTGCATCACTGCTTCACCACTCATCCTTGTGCACTGTAATGTTCAAACCAGATATGCCACTGCCTGGACCCACCATTCCCCCACCCCCAAATAACTAGAATTCACACAAAGGGTTGGAACGTAGAATTCTGGAATCCCTCTAGAATCATGCAGAAATGGATGATTTCGAACTGTTCCACTAACCTATAGATATAGAAATCTCTTAATTTTTATTTAAGATTCTTGCCATGTTAATTTCTAAACAACTACTTTTTTGGTCTAAGTATTTTCCCCTTATATGCACCATACTTGTCAATTTTAATTGTTTTACAAAAGTATTCGAATGGTGTTAAGTGAAGCAGGTATGACTTTACTTTGTGTTTTAAACTAAACTAAATAATTACAACAGACTAGACTTCATGTATTTCCTCATTTCATGATGAAATTTAATGCCATACTAAAGTGGGTTCTCCTTTCTAAACTTAATTTGAATACTGTGGAGAAATTAAAATATTGCATTAAGAAAGGACACTCCTGATTCACCAACATTTAACTTAAGTTAATTAATTAATTAATTTGCCACCGCAGGAGCTCAGTGCCTACAGCACAAATCCACAGCTCCTGGTGCCCCCTCCCCTTTCATCTTTATTTGATAAGACAGAGAAATTGAGAGGGTGGGGAGATAAAGAGGGAGAGACATAGAGAGACGCTTGCAGTAGTACTTGCTTCTCTGTTCATTAAGCTTCCCTGCAGCAGATGCTTGAACCTGAGTTCTTAGACATGGTAATCTGTGAGCTTAACCAGGTGCACTGCCCATACCCCTCTTTAACCTAAAATTTGCACTTATTATTTCCCACTTCTTTCGGTAAGCTAAAATTTGCAGATTTTTAAGAGTAAATAGTCCCAAATGATTTTATACTATAAAAAGTAGTGAATAAACCATAAAACTCAGTGTCATACAAGGTAACTTTAAAGCAAAACTATAAAACTATTAGATAGTAACCAAAAAAAAGTGTGCTGTGTTTTCAATAAAAATATTGAAGGTAAATAAATACATTTTGAAACTTTATGGGAAGCATTGTCACATAAGAAAAATACTTAGCCTTTTGCCTCTCCTCTCCCGGATCAGCTAGGAATACCAGAGGAGACCACCCGGACCGAAACAAGACAGGACTAGAATGACCACAGAAACCCAGTAAATCACCCGTGAGTACAAACACGCGTGGCTGGTGACAGAGAGGAGAGAGGGGCCTAAGGAGAGATTAAGTGACTGCTAACAGTTCAACAGTTTGTCAGTGGAGACACCACCTCCAGTCTGCTCCACCAACAAGGGGACAGCTGAAGGGAGGAAAGGACTCCCCAGAGACTCACCAAGTGCAACTCTGAGTCTCCATTGCTACTACCCTCAGAATCTGGAGCAGCAACAGGGAGGGACACCAGGGCACAGAGATCTAACCAGGAAACTCAGGAGAAGACCTATACCTCGGTGGCATAGCTGAGGGGCTGTGAAAGTCTCTTTGCATAACCACTGGATTATCTCTGCCACACCCTGCTTTATCTCTTGGTCAGGAGTCAGTCATTAAGCTAAGAAGCCTATTGATAGTTTAAAAGCCCTCAGGCTACCATAGCCTACAGGGGAAAAAAAAAGGCTTTTACACCACTGAACTCCAACTCAGGGATTGAAAAAACTGTTAATTTATATAAAATGGTTAAAACGACAAGAAAAAATATTGGAGACTCAAACCAGGACAAGAGTCCAGCTAAAAGTCCTCCAGAGGGTGAAACACAAAACAACGAGTTCAACATCCAAACATTAGCTAAGGAAATAATAACAGGAGTGAGTAAAGAATTTGAAAAAATTGTAATCAGAAATGCAGGAACAACAAATGAGAATATGGAAGAAAATTCTAATTATCTCATGGTTACTAGAGAGCTGAAAGCTGAAATCGCTGAGCTAAGAAGGCAACTAGTTGAACAAGCTAAAACAGTATCAGAGCAGGGCAACAAAATAGATGAACTCCAGAAAGCAGTAGAGGGCAGAAAGAATAGAATCTATGAGGCTGAAGACAGAATTAGCAAGATTGAGGATGAATTAGAGACAACTAAAAAAGAAGTAAGAGATCTCAAAAAGAGATTAAGAGATGCTGAAAACAACAACAGAGTCCTATGGGATGACTTCAAAAGAAACAATATACGCATTATTGGCTTACCAGAGGAAGAAAGAGAAGGGGAGGAAGAAAGCGTTCTCCAGGCCATAATAGCTGAAAATTTCTCTAGTCTAGACAACACCAAAGACATAAAGATTCAAGAAGCCCAGAGGGTCCCAAACAGAATTAACCCAGACCTAAAGACACCAAGACATGTCATACTTAGATTGGAAAGGAATAAGGATAAAGAAAGGATCCTCAAGGCTGCAAGAGAAAAACAAAGAGTCACCTACAAAGGAAAACCCATAAGATTAGCAGCAGACTTCTCCATACAAACACTACAGGCCAGAAGAGAATGGCAAGATATCTATCGAGTGCTCAATGAGAAAGGCTTTCAGCCAAGAATACTATATCCTGCTAGACTGTCATTCAGACTAGATGGAGGCATCAAAACCTTCTCAGACAAGCAACAGTTGAAGGAAGCAACCATCACCAAGCCTGCCCTGAAAGAAGTTCTGAAAGGTCTCCTATAAACAACCAGACCACCACAAATAGGACATATATCAAAACACTCTAAAACTCTACAAGAATGGCGCTAAAATATCTTCAATCTTTGATATCAATAAATGTCAATGGCCTGAATTCAACTATTAAAAGACACAGAGTAGGAAGATGGATCAGAAAACACAACCCAACAATATGTTGTCTACAGGAAACTCACCTAATGCAACAAGACAAACACAGACTTAAAGTGAAAGGATGGAAAACTGTCATTCAAGCCAATGGCCCAAAAAAAGGGCAGGAACAGCTATTCTCATATCTGACATGATAGACTTTAAAATAGATAAGATTAACAAAGATAGGAATGATACTTAATGCTCAGAGGATCAGTCAATCAAGAGGACTTAACAATTATTAATATCTATGCACCCAATGAGAAGCCATCTAAATACATCAAACTTCTACTGAAAGAGCTACAGCAATATATTAACAGTAACACAATCATAGTAGGAGACTTCAACACCCCACTATCTCAACTTGACAGATCATCCAGGCAGAAAATCAGTAAAGACATAAGGAAGCTAAATGAAGAGATAGATAAACTAGAACTATTGGACATTTTCAGAGTCATTTATCCCAAGAAACTGGAATACACATTTTACTCAAATCCACATGGATCATTCTCAAGGATAGACCATATGTTAGGCCACAAAGACAGCATCAGCCTATTCAAGAGCACTGAAATCATCCCAAGCATCTTCTCAGACCACAGTGGAATTAAACTAACACTTAACAATCAACAAAAGGTTAGTAACAGTGCCAAAATGTGGAAGCTCAACAGTACACTTCTTAACAACTTCTGGGTCAAAGAGGAAATCAAGGAAGAAATCAAAATGTTTCGAGAGTTCAATGAAAATGAAGACACAAGCTATCAAAATATTTGGGACACAGCTAAAGCAGTCCTAAGAGGGAAGTTCATAGCTATACAAGCACACATTAGGAAACAAGAAAAGGCACAAATAAACAGCCTGATTGCACATCTTAAAGACCTAGAAGAAGAACAACAAAGGAATCCTAAAGCAACCAGAAGGACAGAAATTACTAAAGTTAGGGCAGAAATAAATAACATTGAGAATAGGAAAACCATATAAAAGATCAATGAAAGTAAATGGTGGTTCTTCGAAAGAGTAAACAAAATCGACAAACCTTTAGCCAGACTCACAAAACAAAAAAGGGAGAAGACCCAAATAAATCGGATAGTAAATGAAAGAGGAGAAATCACAACAGACACTGCAGAAATTCAACATATCATGCGAGGCTTCTATGAACAACTATATGCCACCAAGCTAGAGAACCTGGAAGAAATGAATGATTTCCTAGATACCTACCAACTTCCAAAACTAAGTAAAGAGGAAGTGGATAACATGAACAGGCCCATCACAGCTAATGAAATTGAAACAGTTATCAAAAATCATCCCAAAAATAAAAGTCCTGGACCAGATGGTTTTACAAATGAATTCTACAAAACTTTCAAAGAAGAACTAATACCTCTACTTTTAAAAGTCTTCCAGAAGATTGAAGACACTGGAATACTCCCTGCCAGCTTCTATGAAGCCAACATCACCCTGATACCAAAAGCAGACAGGGACACAACCAAAAAAGAAAACTACAGACCAATATCTCTGATGAACATAGGTGCAAAAATATTGAACAAAATTCTAGCCAACCGGATACAGCAGTATATCAAAAAAATTGTTCATCATGACCAAGTCGGGTTTATCCCAGGCACGCAAGGTTGGTTTAATATACGTAAATCAATCAATGTGATCCACCACATCAACAAAAGCAAGACCAAAAACCACATGGTCATATCAATAGATGCAGAGAAAGCCTTTGACAAAATACAACATCCCTTTATGATCAAAACACTACAAAAAATGGGAATAGATGGAAAATTCCTGAAGATAGTGGAGTCTATATATAGCAAACCTACAGCCAACATCATACTCAATGGTGAAAAACTGGAAGCATTTCCCCTCAGATCAGGTACTAGACAGGGCTGCCCACTATCACTATTGCTATTCAACATAGTGTTGGAAGTTCTTGCCACAGCAATCAGGCAGGAGCAAGGAATTAAAGGCATACAGATTGGAAGAGAAGAAGTCAAACTCTCCTTATTTGCAGATGACATGATAGTATACATGGAAAAACCTAAGGAATCCAGCAAGAAGCTTTTGGAAATCATCAGGCAATACAGTAAGGTGTCAGGCTATAAAATTAACATTCAAAAGTCAGTGGCATTCCTCTATGCAAACACTAAGTTAGAAGAAATTGAAATCCAGAAATCAGTTCCTTTTTCTATAGCAACAAAAACAATAAAATATCTAGGAATAAACCTAACCAAAGAAGTGAAAGACTTGTATACTGAAAATTATGAGTCACTACTCAAAGAAATTGAAAAAGACACAAAGAAGTGAAAAGATATTCCATGTTCATGGGTTGGAAGAATTAACATCATCAAAATGAATATATTACCCAGAGCCATCTACAAATTTAATGCTATCCCCATCAAGATCCCAAGCACATTTTTTTAGGAGAATAGAAAAAATGCTACAAATGTTTATCTGGAACCAGAAAAGACCTAGAATTGCCAAAACAATCTTGAGAAAAAAGAATAGAACCGGAGGCATCACACTGCCAGATCTCAAACTGTATTATAGGGCCATTGTCATCAAAACTGCTTTGTACTGGAACATGAACAGACACACTGACCAGTGGAATAGAATTGAGAGCCCAGAAATGAGGCCCCACACCTATGAACATCTAATCTTTGACAAAGGGGCCCAGACTATTATATGGGGGAAGCAGAGTCTCTTCAACAAATGGTGTTGGAATCAATGGGTTGAAACATGCAGAAGAATGAAACTGAATCACTGTATTTCACCAAATACAAAAGTAAATTCCAAGTGGATCAAGGACTTGGATGTTAGACCAGAAACTATCTGATACTTAGAGGAAAATATTGGCAGAACTTTTTTCCGCATAAATTTTAAAGACATTTTCAATGAAACGAATCCAATTACAAGGAAGACTAAGGCAAGTATAAACCTATGGGACTACATCAAATTAAAAAGCTTCTTCACAGCAAAAGAAACCACTACCCAAATCAAGAGACCCCTCACAGAATGGGAGAAGATCTTTACATGCCATACATCAGATAAGAGTTTAATAACCAACATATATAAAGAGCTTGCCAGACTCAACAACAAGACAACAAATAACCCCATCCAAAAATGGGGGGAGGATTTGGACAGAATATTCACCACAGAAGAGATCCAAAAGGCCGAGAAACACATGAAAAAATGTTCCAAGTCTCTGATTGTCAGAGAAATGCAAATCAAGACAACAATGAGATATCACTTCACTCCTGTGAGAATGTCACACATCAGAAAAGGTAACAGCAGCAAATGCTGGAGAGGGTGTGGGGTCAAAGGAACCCTCCTGCACTGCTGGTGGGAATGTCAATTGGTCCAACCTCTGTGGAGAACAGTCTGGAGAACTCTCAGAAGGCTAGAAATGGACCTACCCTATGACCCTGCAATTCCCCTCCTGGGGATATATCCTAAGGAACCCAACACATCCATCCAAAAAGATCTGTGTACACATATGTTCTTGGCAGCACAATTTGTAATAGCCAAAACCTGGAAGCAACCCAGGTGTCCAACAACTGATGAGTGGCTGAGCAAGTTGTGGTATATATACACAATGGAATACTACTCAGCTGTAAAAAATGGTGACTTCACCGTTTTCAGCCGATCTTGGATGGACCTTGAAAAAATCATGTTGAGTGAAATAAGTCAGAAACAGAAGGATGAATATGGGATAATCTCACTCTCAGGCCGAAGTTGAAAAACAAGATTAGAAAAGAAAACACAAGTCGAACCTGAAATGGAATTGGAGTATTACAACAAAGTAAAAGACTCTGGGGTGGGTGGGTGGGTGGGGAGAATACAGGTCCTTGAAAAATGATGAATGAAATAGTGGGGGTTGTATTGTTAAATGGGATTCTGGGGAATGTTATGCATGTAAAAAAAAAAAAAAAGAAGAAGTAGAAACGCAAAGCAGAAATTGACTGAGTTTGGAGTATGGCACCAAAGTAAGAAAGCAGAAGTACACTAGAGTTTGCAGTGAGTACCTCCCTAATACTTCCTCTCCACTTTTCCAAGCTTTGGGTCCATGATTGCTCAACAATTTGTTTGGCTTTGTATGTTAACTCTCTTTTCAGTCACCAGGTTCCATGTGTCATCAGGATGCCGGCCAGACTTCCCTGGATTGAAGACCCCACCAATATGTCCTGGAGCTCAGCTTCCCCAGAGACCCACCCTACTAGGGAAAGAGAGAGGCAGACTGGGAGTATGGACCGACCAGTCAACGCCCATGTTCAGCAGGGAAGCAATTACAGAAGCCAGACCTTCTACCTTCTGCAACCCACAATGACCCTGGGTCCATGCTCCCAGAGGGATAGAGAATGGGAAAGCTATCGGGGGAGGGGGTGGGATATGGAGATTGGGCGGTGGGAATTGTGTGGAGTTGTACCCCTCCTACCCTATGATTTTGTTAATTAATCCTTTCTTAAATAAAAAAAAAAGAGAAAAAAAAAAGAAAAATACTTAGCCTTTTAAGAGGATATGTTGTGGGTGCTGGGCAGTGGCACAGTGGATTAAACACACATAGCATGAAGCTCAAGGTCTGTCCTGCATAAGAATTCCCAGTTCCAGTCCCCAGTTCCAGCCCCCAGCTCCCCACCTGCAGGGAGGTCATTTCATAGACATTGAAGCAGGTCTGCAGATGTCTATCTTTATCTCTGTCTTCCCCTTCTCTCTCCATTTCTCTCTGCCCTATCCAAGGACAACAACAACAACAACAACAATAAACAACAAGGGCAACAAAAGGGAAAACAATGACCTCCAGGAGCACTGGATTCATAGTGCAGGCACCTAGCCCCAGCAATAACCCTGGAGGCAAAAAAAAAAAAAGAGGATATGTTGTTAAATTGAATACTATAAATAGCTAAATAATTAGCACCATTAATATGGGGATACTCTGGAATATGTAAAACCTCTTAGGGGTCTAGTAAGTTCTAATCAGTTCGTGGTAATTATCCTGAAATAGCCATATGTCATAAAACTGGGCAAACTTTCATGTCAATCACATTATGGTAATTCAAAAGCTTACTAGTATTTTACTGTTTATTTGTTTGAAGGAAATTCACAGGAAAAGACTGACAGGATACTGCAAATCACGGGCTATCACTGATCAGGGATTTTGGAACCTAGGGAAAAAAGAAAAAGAAAACTTGAACTTTTATTTGTTGTTTTTAAGATTTATTTCTTTTCATTTATTCTGTCCTATTTTAGATAGAGACAGAGAGGCAGAGAGTGTGGAAAGTGAAAGAGACCACAGCGCCAGATCTTCCTGTGGTGCATGCAGAAAGGACTGGAGTCAACTGTGAACGGTACACATGGTAAAGTAGCACATTATCCAAATGAGCAAAGACAGTATTTCACAACCTTTGTCTTAAGCTATAGTTTTGTTTTCCTTTTTAGCCCTTGTATTGTTTCTTTAATTGAGCAAGCAACCTGGAGGAATACTTCCTTTTAGAATAAAACTGATATCTTTGTCACTGGGTCAAAGAAATAGTTTACTTTTTTTTTTTTTTTTTAGAATGAGGGCGAGTGGAAGACACAAGAGGTCAAGAGAGGAGATATGCCTGCAGTACTGCTCCACTGCTCATGAAGCTCACATGGTAATATGTATTTTACCAGGTGTGCAACTGTCTAATCTCTAGAAAGCTGTCTTGTCTTTTTTTTTTTTTTTTTACCAGAGGACCACTCATAAACCAGCTCTGGTTTATGATAGTTAGAGGGTGGAGGGGAATGAATAGAATGTGGGGCCAGCCTCTAGTGCTTCAGGCATCAAAGTCTTTTGCAGTAAGCATTAGGCTATTCTCTCCCCACCCCTCCTCAGCCTCAAAGAAGTATTTCCTTTCCCTGCAGTGAACATAATTTATCAAAGTTTTGTCTAGTGGACCACACTGCTTCAAGAAATCAAGGTTGATTTCAGAGCCAACAAAGAATAATACACTCTGATAACTTACTTACAAGATTACAGTCTTCTGAGAAGAAAAGAAGGCATCCTATTGGGAGGGCAAGAGGGGAAGGATATCAAGGACCTTGAACAAGAAGGATTAATTTCAAAATACAGGTGTTATAGGCAGAAGAATGAAACTCCGGAACCCTGAAAGCCCCTTGAGAGTTCAATCTGAGATTCCTTGCAAGAGTTCCAGTAAAGCAATTTAAACAATATATGTGGTTTTCTCTGTTCTTAGTGTGCTTATGCTCACTGTGTTTATTTTTCAAAACATTATATTTATTTATTTTTTTTTCACCTAGGGAGTAAATTACATATATATTTCTATACATTTACATAATATTTTTATCAACAAAAAGAGCCTCTATACAAGCAAATTTTTTACATTACTTCAAGTGTACCTTTTGCTTATTGCTTTTATATTTCAAAAATCATTGCTAAAATACAACTAATACTGAAAAATATTGTGGATAGTGTCATATCTCTTTTTTTTTTCTTTTTCACCACTCCTGTCACCAAAGATCTGTGTCCCCATCCCTACCCCCATACATAACCACTATAGTTATCCCACAGTTTAGCTATAGGTTAGCATTTCTTCTTCTTTTTTTCCATATTCATTTTTTCAATTCTCTATATTCTGAATATGAGTGAAACCATTCTGTAACTGTCCTTGACTTCCTTACTTGCTTCACTAAGTTTATCTTCATTTACTTATTATGAAAGAGAGAGAGGAGAGAGAGAAAAACAGAAAAATACTCTGGCCTATGGTGGTGGAACTATGGAACTATTGCCCCAACTAGTTTTATTTCAACTAGACTTTATTTTATATGCCCATGGATTTTTGAGAGAAGAACCATAGCATCACTCTGGTGTGTATGTGAAATGCCCGGGGTCCAACTTGGGACCACATGCTTGTTAGTCCAACACTTTATCTACTGTGCTATTTCCTAAGTCTCTAGACTTAGTTGATAAGCATTTTCTTTTCATTTTCACTGAAAATGAATGTATGATGTAATAAAAAATTCATTGTCATAGCTCAAAAGTAACCAATGAACAAGACCTGAGACGGCATGGAGAGCAGAGAGTTAAGTCTATTTTACATTAAGGAGTTACAGGTCAATTCCTACCAGACCTGCACAAACTTGTACCTCAGTACCCAGCTTTTTTTTTAATATTTTATTTTATTTATTTATTCCCTTTTGTTGCCCTTGTTTTATTGTTGTAGTTATTATTGTTGTTGTCGTCGTTGTTGGATAGGACAGAGAGAAACGGAGAGAGGAGGGGAAGACAGAGAGGGGGAGAGAAAGATAGACACCTGCAGACCTGCTTCACCACCTGTGAAGCGACTCCCCTGCAGGTGGGGGGCTGGGTTCGAACCGGGATCCTTATGCCGGTCCTTGTGCTTTGCGCCACCTGCGCTTAACCCGCTGCGCTACAGCCCGACTCCCAGTACCCAGCTTTTATCAGTTTCAAACTGGGTGTGACACAAGCTGATTGGTCACAGAGTTCATCAAGGTGTTGACAGTGAAGGTGAGAGCAGGTTGGCCACCATCAGATCCCGCCACTCTGATACTGGAATGTGGAAGTAGGGGTCTACCAGCAGCCTATAGATTTTTCATTTCAATGATGGAAAAGTGGAGAGAAAATATATTTCAAGTTTTCTCTGTCTTTTTCTTTTTCTTTTTTATCACTTACCTATTAGCTGGAATGAGTCAAAATTTTCCTAGTGTCTGGCTATGACCTTCCAAACTAATACCTCCTATTATTTTTCTCACCTTTTAACCTGTGTCAATTAGGAACTATGATTGTCCTCTTCTGAAACCAGACTAGTCATGGATCATGTGATAAAGATGTTAGAAAAATATACTTTGATCCTGACATCAGGAGACTACTATTTCAAGACTGCCTTAAGGATTCATACACAGTGATACAATTGGTGCCCAGTTTTGAAGATTGCATCCCTAAATACTATGCATTCAGCTAGAACATCCTCTAGATTGAGGATGAATGAAAAAAAAAAAAAAGGAGAAACTGAAATTGAGTTGCAAAAGGACTGGTTGTGAACAGCCTACTGTGACTTGGAGAAAGTGTGTGTGTGTGTGTGTGTGTGTGTGTGTGTGTGTGTGTGTGTGTGTGTGTGTACGCGCAGTATGGGGGAGGGAAGAAGAGGTAGCTAGAGATTGAATTTAACTCCAATAGTGGATTTACTAAGACCAAATTTGAAATAGGAACTCATCCTCTTCCTTTCCTTAGCCTGTCTTTAAAAAATTTTGTTCCTTAATAAGAAATTGAGAAAGATGCAGAAAGAGAGTTCAGCTCCAGTTCATAGTGACTCAAGGACTGAACCTAGAAATTTGAAGCTTCAGGCATGAAATCCTTTTTTTTTAAATTACTTTATTATCTTTATTTATTGGATACAGTCAGAAATCGTGAGGGTAGGGGTAGATAAAGGAGAGAGACAGAGAGACACCTCCAGCCCTCTTTCACCACTTGCATAGCTTTCCTCATGCATGTGGAAACCAGAGGCTCAAATCTGGGTCCTTGTGCTCTGTTAACATGTGTGCTCAACCAAGTGCACCACCACCGGGCCCCAGCATGAAATTCTTTTGGATAATAATTAGACTATCTCCAGGCCAGGTGGTGGCATACATGTTATAATGTACAATGACCAGGGTTCAAAGGCCCCTACCTACAAGGAGAAAGCTTCATGACTGGTGAATCAGTGCTTCAAGTGTCTCTCTCTCTCCTTTTCTTCTGAGATCAGACGAGACCGGGCATGTTCAGGGTGGTATGGCAGTTGACTGACTCTCTCTCTCTCTCTCTGTCTTTATCTCTCTCTCTCTCCTTTTCTTCCACCCACTTTCCTCCCAGTCTCTGTCTCTATCATGTCCATATTAAAAACTGTGATTTCCATAGCCTATAATTACAATGGACAGTAATGGTGAGTTTGTTCTAAAGAACAGGGGTCATAATCTGTCGTGGGTAAGAGTTGTGAGAAGTGGGAAGATGCATCCCTGGCTTTCTTGCCCTCCCCTTCCTCCACTTGCACTCCATAGAGGAGGTGGGGTTTGGTCTGATGTAATAAACCACAGCTTTGGATTGCACAATAAAAGTGGTTTTAGTTCAATCCATTCACTTTATGTATTTACATGTCTAAATTCTATTTTAAACATTTTTCATGAAAAAAATTAACTTGCAAAAACAGAATAATACAAAGAGACTCCACATATTCACCAGCTTCTACAATTATCAGTAGTCACTTGCCCACCCACTTGCCCTATCCCAGATATTTTAAATCAAATTCCACCTATCATATCATTAAATCAATAAGTATTTCTGAAAGACAAGGAATTTTTAAACTTTTTTTCTTTTAGATGAATTTTATTCAGCATAGTTCTCAGAAGACAAGGTAGTATGTGCTCCTCCCTTCACTGAGAACTCTCCATCTCTTAAATTGGGCCGACCCCAAGTCCCTACTCTCCTTTCAGATCTCCACTTTACACATTTCCTAGATGGAGAATGAAGTATACTATATTTGAGTTAGTCGACAAGGAAAAAGAACAAGCTAAAAAGAAAAAAGAAAAAAAAAGTAGAGGAAGACCCACAGCTTAGGGGGGGAAAGGAGCATCCAAAATGAGAGAAGAAACCAGGAATTATATAAACAGGCAAAGAAAAGTAGGTCAAAGACTGGTCAGTAAAGTTTCTCCAAAGACTGAGAATAACAGTCCCAGTGCCAGGAAAATGGTGGGTACAGGTGAGGGCTTTGGCACAGGAAGTACTGGCAGAACTCTGGGGAAAATGGGAGTGCCTTTCATTGGTCAACCGGGAAGTACAACTAGGAATAAGAATCAGAAAGAAGGAAATCGGGGAACTGGTGCAGAATTGTAGACTCATATAGAGTGTTAGATATGAGACCCTGCAGTAGCACAAGCAGTGAAGAGTTAGAGATAGAGGGAAGCCTAAGAAGGAGGAAAAGGAGGTGGGGGAGATAGTTAATGGTTATGCCTGAGGCTCCAAAGTTTCAGGTTCAATCCTAAACAGCACCATAAGGCAATGCTGAGCCAGTGCTCTGAAAAGAGAAAGAAAGAGAGAGAGAGAGAAAGGAAGGAAAGGAAGAAGAAAGAAAAGAGAGACAGAGACAGAGAGACATGAATCTGAAGTAACTGTGAGACTGGGATAGTAAGAGATTGGACCATGATTAAGTAGGGTGCTAACTTGGGAGAGAGCTTGTTAGGAAACATAGTGTAAGGTTAGTCTAGAGAAGGGACACTGCTCCCAGTTAAGGGAAGGGAAACTGGGGACAAAGACAAAAGCTATATACTGGGTGGGGGCTGAGAATTGTACATGACTGAATGGAACCTAATCTTAGCCAGAGGCTAAAACACTAGTGAACAAACTGAAATCAAATGACGCATAGCCCTTACTCTACTATTTCTCTTGGCTTTTAGTCTCTTGATCACCATCATCTTCCTTTTCACCTGGTTTTCATGACTGTACTCCAGCTTACTCTGGCTTTGGATTCTCCTTCTACTTTTCTAACTGCTTCCCTTCAAATTTTCTTTTTTCTTTTTCTTTCTTTCATTATTATTATTATTATTATTATTATTATCAGAGTACTGCTCAGCTCTAATTTATGGAGTTGTGCAGAACTGAACCTGGGACTTTAGAGCCTCAGGCATGACAGTCTCTTTGCATAACTATTATGCTATCCACCCCTGCCCTCAAATTTTCTTTTTTCCTTTTTAAAATAAAGAGGCACCAAAGGACAGTCTTTTGGTGGTGAGAATGGTGTTTATGTACACTCCTATCAATCTGTAGTTATATAAATCACTATTTAAGTAATATGAGAGGGGAAAAACTTATTGAATATCTCAAAATTTTTAAAGCACAAACTGAGTCTTTTTAATACATAGGCTGAGTCTTTGACATGTTGACCCTCTTAAAAGCTTAGTCCAGGGAGAACAGAAGCAGCTGGTGGCACAGCTACATACAAATAATGTCAAAGGACATAAAATATGGTGATGGTGTGTATGATACAGCAAATCCTAACAAAGGGATTTTTCAAAGTTAACTCAATTGCCAAGCAATGTGATTATAGCAATAACTATTGTCTTCTTAAACCCTAAGACAGCAGGAACCTCCCGCTTCCTCTATAGAGCCTATATTTCCCCCAGCCCTGGAACTTCTGCAGTGGGGCTCACTTTCCTGCATGCTTCTCTCAAGTCATAACAGATGATATTGCATCTGAATACCCCAACCTAATCAGTGCAACCAGTACCACCTCAGCATGCTTCACTTCAGTCTGTGTCCAGAGACATTAGGCATAGAATGTCAACCCTTCACCCTCATTACCCAGGTGAGACCTTTCCCTTCATAGTATTCTCTAATTCCATTCCAGGAGGTTCACTTCCTAACAAAGTCCCAAAACCTAGATATAGACCAGGTACCGTTAGATAGAGCATATGTTCACAAGTATCCACAAATTAGGGCAAAATCTACCTGAAAACAAAAATACACAATAGTCTGTAGTGAGTCAGTATAAAGTTCATAATGAAATTGTGTCTACTTAGACTTAGATACCCTCCTCACCTACTTCCTATTATAGTTGTCTCATTCATTCCAAAGCTAACCTTAGTAAAGCAAGGACTGCAAAAGCTGAATAAGGGCAAGAGACTGGCATGCTTTAACAATGACTCTTTAGTCACTATCAGGCCACCCCATCACCTGGAGTCCTATTCGGGGAGTCCTGAGATTCCCAGACAGACTTGATGGGCCTAGACCTCAAATAAATCCCTCTCTCCATTGTTACTGGTCATTTCTATCAGGAACAACACAATAGACCCCTTTATGGAACCCGATAGGACCTTGCCCTCAACTTGGATCAACAATGGTAGAGAATGTTCCATCCTCTGAAGGAGGATGCTACACCTGAGGAAGATGGGTCGATATTGGGGCAGCATGGAATGATCCTACTCATGACCACAGAATGTGAGCTCAGATCTAGAGGGATGCAGAGGTCACATAGGCTGCTAAGCTGATTATGGGTCCCAGATCACATTAAATTGATGGGATTTACAGTCAACAATATTTATACCCCTTTCCCATATTAGGGAGCTACTCTCTTCCCTGATCCAGCTTTCTGGTCCTTTTCCCAGCCATAACATCATCTCCCCAGACAATAACTTGGATCCACTGGCATATCAGATTTCAGGCTCAGGGGCAAAAAAAAAAAAGGAAAAAAACAAACAAACTAGTATAGCCACAGGTCCTTTAGAATTTAACTTAAATATGCCTACTAGCTATCTACAAAATGGAGGTCACCCCAACTCTTCATCTGCACTATTCCAGTCCTTAGTTCCATGACTGGTCAACAACTTGTTTGGCTTTGTATGTTAACTCTCTTATCAACCACCAGGTTCCAGATGCTAGCATGATTCTGACCAGACTTCCCTGGACAGACAACCCCACCAATGTGTCCTGGAGCTCAACTTCCCCAGAGCCCTTCCCCACTAGGGAAAGAGATAGGCAGGCTGGGAGTATTGATCAACCTATCAATGCATGGCCATGTTCAGTGGGGAAGCAATTACAGAAGCCAGACCTTCTACCTTCTGCATCCCACAAAGACCTTGGATCCATACTCCCAGAGGGTTAAAGAATAGGAAAGCTATCGGGGGAGGGTATGGGATACAGAGTTTTGGTGGTGGGAATTGTGTGGAGTTGTACCCCTCTTACCCTATGGTTTTGTCAATGTTTCCTTTTTATAAATTAAAAAATTTTAAATCATTACATAAATAAATATAAATAAAATAAATTAAAAAATAAAATAAAGAGACAGAAAGGCAGAGAGGAAGAAAGTTCACAGCACCAAAGCTTCCTTCACTGAGGTGGGAGGCAGACTCAAACCTGCATCATGCATGTGGCAAAGAAACACATGATCCAAGGAAATGATTTTCAATCTTTCTTCAAAATCTATGCATGGGTCTTCTTCCTCTTCTGTCTGCCTTTTAGAAGAGATCAACAGTTATATACTTCTGGACCAACTCTGTATATTTCCACATCTGTACCACTTGTCTATTTACTGTCTTAAGGCTGGCAGTTACTTTTTCAATTAATTAATTTATTTATAGAAGCTGGAAAGAGAATCAGAGCACCACTTTGCCACATGTGGTGTCAGGGATAAAATGTTAAAAGAAACAAAGCAAAACAAAACAAAACAAAAAGCAGCTCAGCCCAGGAGGTGATGCAGTGGATAAAACATTGGACTCTCAAGTATGTGGTCTCTTTTTCTCTTTTATAAGGGCATTAATCCCAATTCTATGAGGGCTCAGCTTTCATAGTCTAAGCATTTTCCAAAGCCTGCCTCCCACCTCCTCTTACTATCACATTGGTCATTAGCACTTCAGCATATGAATTTGGGAAGAACATAAATATTCAGACCACAGAAATTACTATTTGGCCAATTAATCTGGGAATTAAAGGAGTGTGAGTTCGTGAGAAGAGAACAAATTTTGCTGTTAGGTAGCTACAGGTTGAAACTCAATTTAATAGCTGTAGAATTCTGGGAAATTCACTTAACCGCAATAATTCTCAGCTTTCTTGGGATAAAGAGTGATTATCTTAGTGGAAGCAAGCTTAACCAAGAATTAAATACAGGATTATCACAGATTCTATTTCCCTGGGTACAGTCACACAAGTTTTTTTTTCTATACCAGAACAACTATAGAATTGCCTGGGGAGGGGGCCAGGTGGTGACACCCCTGGTTGAGCACACATGTTACAGTGCGAAAGGACCCAGGTTTAAGCCCCCGGTTCCCACCTGCAGGGGGAAAGCTTTGTGAGTGGTGAAGCAGGGCTGCAGGTGTCTCTCTGTCTCTCTCCCTCTCTATCTTACCCTCCCCTTTCAATTTCTGGCTCTCTGTAGCCAATAAATAAATAAAGCTTTTATATATATATATGAAGAAAGAATCTCCTGGGGAGTGAGCTAAGGCTGATGATATGTTCTGGCTTCTCAGTTCCAGTTTAAGAACAATGTTCATTCCCATAACAGGATCTTCAGTCTGGGGAATCTCTCTCTCATTTGCTCTCTCTCTCTCTCTCTTCTTTCTTCCTGCCTTCCTTTCTTTCTTTCCTTTTTTAGATAAAGACAGAGAGAAAGAAAGAGAATGAAAAGTTACCACTGCACCAAAGCTTCCTTGAATGCAGTGGAGGCTGACTTCAAATTTTTTCATTATTCAATGGTATACTATCAGGTACTAAAAATGGTGATTTTTCATCTCCCCAGACAATAGCCTGGATCTACCTGCATATCAGATTTCAGGCTCAGGGAAAAAAAAAAAAAAAAAAACTAGTCTAGCCACAGACCCAGTAGAGTCTTTTACTTTGGTGCAATACACCAACTCCTGTCCAAGTGCTAAGTGAAATAAGTCAGAAACAGAAAGATGAATATGGGATGGTCTCACTCACAGGCAGAAACTGAAAAACAAGATCATAAGAGAAAACACTGGAGTTGGTATATTGAACCAAAGTAAAAGACTCTGGAGGTGGGGGGTGGGGAGAGAGTTCAGGTCCTGGAATAGGATGGCAGAGGGCCTAGTGGGGGTTGTATTGTGTGGAAAACTGAGAAATGTTATGCATGTACAAACTATTGTATTTGCTGTTGACTGTAAAAAATTAATCCCCCAATAAATTTTTTTTTCATTATTATTACCATCATTTTACCAGTTCATTGCTGAACTCTGGTTTATGGTCAGGGTGGGGGACTTGAGCCTAGAAACTTATAGCCTCAGGCATGAGAATCTATTTGAATAACCATTAGACTATCTCCCCTGCCCTCACCTTTTATTTTTAGCAAAAATCTTGCTTAGCTTTTATACCCATCATAAATCACACCCTTTTGACAAAGCCTTGTAAAAATTTTTTTACACATTTATTTACTTTGAGAGAGACTGGAATACTGCTTACTAATATGCCGTAAAAGGGATCAAACCTGAGACCTCACACAAAGTAATGGCTCTACTGGCAGAGTTATTTGCTCAACCTCTCCAAAACCTTTCCTTCCTCTGGAATCACGAAACTGACAATATAGAATTCATTACAAGGCTCATGACTTGATCTTTAGTTAATCATGTACTTATGTAAGCATCTCCCTAATTAAAATGTATACTTATTGAGGAGATTCATGTCACTTTCCTTTGTAAGATTCATAGTGCAGGGCTTGGCAGTGGCACACCCAGTAGAGTATGCACGTTACCATACTCAAGGACCTGAGTTCAAACCCCTGGTCTTCCCTGAGGGGAGAAAGGGGGAAATTTCACAAGTGGTAGAGCAGTGCTGCAGGTGTCTCTCCTTATCTCTGTAGCTTTCTATGTCATTCTCTTTCTCTTTCTCTCTCTGTCTCTGCCTTTCTCTACCTCTTCCTTTTTTTAATTTATAAAATGGAAATATTGACAAGACCATAGAATAAGAGGGGTATATTTCCACACAGTGCCCAACCCCAGAGCTACATATCCAATCCCCTTCCTTGATAGCTTCCCTATTCTTTATCCTTCTGGGAGCATGGACCCAGGGTCATTGTGGGATACAGAAGGCGGAAGGTCTGGCTTCTGTAATTGCTTCTCTGCTGAATTCAATCTATACTCCCAGCCTGTCTCTCTCTTTCCCTAGTGGGATAGGGATCTGGGGAAGTGGGGCTCTAAGACACATGGTGGGGTCTTCTGCCCAAGGAAGTCAGGTTGGCATCATGGTATCACCTGGAACCTGGTGGCTGAAAAAGAGTTAAGATATAAAGCAGAATAAATTGCTGCCTATGTGGTACATATACACAATGGAATACTACTTAGCTGTAAAAAATGGTGACTTCACCATTTTCAGCCGATCTTGGATGGACCTTGAAAAAATCATGTTAAGTGAAATAAGTCAGAAACAGAAGGATGAATATGGGATGATCTCACTCTCAGGCAGAAGCTGAAAAACAAGATCAGAAAAGAAAACACAAGTCGAACCTGAAATGGAATTGGCATATCGCACCAAAGTAAAAGACTCTGGTGTGGGTGGGTGGGGAGAATACAGGTACATGAAGGATTCAGAGGACCTAGTGGGGGTTGTATTGTTATATGAGAAACTGGGGGATGTTATGCGTGTACAAACTATTATATTTACTGTTGAATGTAAAACATTAATTCCCCAATAAAGAAATGAAAAACAAAAAAACAAATAAGTTGCTGCCTAATCATGAACCTAAAGGCAAGAATATTGCAGATGAAGATTTTGGGTCTCTGTTTTGAAAAAAGCTAGTAGTTCTATTATAGGTATATTCCAGAGGGCCCATGACTTTGCTTTCTATATCCTCTATCTCTCTCTAAACTAAGAAAAACAAAAAGCCACCAGGAGTGGTAGAGTTATATATAGACAAGTAACCCCAGAGATAACTCTGATTACAAAAAGCAAATAAATAAAAGTCATAGTGCCTACATGTAGTTAATTTTATGTGTCAACTTGGCTAGGTCATGATTCCCCCAAATTTGGTCAAACGTATTCCTGTGAATGTATTTTTTAAATAAGATTAATACTAAATCAGCAAAGTTTGATTAAAGGATATTACTCTTCATAATTATTATGGGTCTTATCCAATGAGTCTCCAGTCTGCTGACACACCCTGTATGACTTGAACTTGCCATCCTCCACAATTCAGTGCCTTAAAATATGTCTAGATTGATTGATAGATGATAACTTTCTCCAATATGTGCTTTCCCGTGGTAAATACTCAGGAACTGCTTCATGAATGAATGGAGTTAAAATTGAGTCTGAAGGAAATAGAAGAAGGTGAAAATTGCTGAATAACATGAGGCAACTGAGCACAAGGCTACACTGTTCAGGGAAAGGTCGATTACAATAGGTTACCATCCAGAGAGTAAAACTCCATGAAGCCCACCTCTGACCCAGTTTTCCTAGAGGAGACCCAGAGCGGACACTGCCTGTTTAGTGATAAAAACAGTTTGCAAGGCCAGAGGCTCTTTTGGATGAATCTCTAAAGAGACCAGAGTTTTAAAAAAAAAAAAAAAATAGACCAGAGTTCAGACAGGGTAATGGTGAAGAAACTCCCCAGCTGTGAGTCAGTAACCAATAAATGCTGCTGCCTGACTAAAATGGTGACATAGTCATTATGGAGCTGTGCACCTGAGTTCAGCAGCACAGGCCAACCATGACCCTCTGTCTTTCTCACATTCTGCTCCCCTTTTGGCTCATCAAACCTGTTGGGTTGTCTACATCTTCCCTCACATTCTCCCTGACACCTTTATTCCCATAACCACTTCTCTCTCCAGCTAGAGTAGACTGTTGACTGCTTTGTGCTTTCCCAACCTTTACAAACCAAGGCCAATTTAAAAGCCACTCACCCTCCAGTCTGTAAAAGTATAGGAACTGTGTAAGCAGGGGTTTTTTTAAAGGAAAAACTATAAAATGTGGACAGTTAATTACATTGCTGTTATCCCCTTCTGTTGAAAAATGGCAGGCTGTTAAGTGGTTTGGAGCTCAGTCAGTGTTTCAGATTAAAGGGAGTTGAATCTAAACCTCACATTACTTCTAGAGCATGTAAAAAAAGAACCTTAAATAGTCCTCATATCTGACAGGAGGGAGGGGGAGTGACTGTCAGTTGTTATTGCTATTTGTTTTTTTTATTTGAAAGCACAACTATCCCCATTTTAAAGCAAATAATTTTTTTTTAAAAATCCAAGCTAGCAAAATAGATGAATTAGCAAGTTGTTCTTCACATTATGAAAAATGCTTCACTCCAAAAGCAATCAAGATACTATCTGTGATTATTAATGGCTTAAAAGTCTACCACAAGTGTGTTTCTAATGATCCATCAGAAAAGTATTTCCCTTATTAAAGGGATCCAGTAATTATTTAGAGACTATAATGAGCCCTATCCATATTGCATTATTTAAAACCTGTATTTACCGGAAGATTATATTGAGCAAGGATTTCCTACACACCACACCAATGGCCGCTTTTGTCAGAATGAATTACAAAAAGAAAATTAAAAGTCAAGAATATAATTTATGAATGTGATTATGTACTCATTTTTACATGACACTGACTTCAAAGAAAAGATCGAGTACCTAATATTAAAGATGTGAATGCTTAATTTATTAATCTTTGAGGTATATTTTAATTATCTAACCCCTGTGAAACACTACTCTACCTCATCAAGTGTACATAAAAGGAAAATGATATTCTTCTATTAATTCTGGAGAAATAAGCCGTTCACATGAATCACTTAAGAAACAAGGTCAGATGTTACATAGTGCCATGCTAAAAGTAATGGTCCTCAGATATTACAGAAAAGGGGAGACTAATATGGGATAGAGGGGTAAGAGTTATAAAATTGAACTAGACTATCACTCTCTATGTGTAAAAAAATAAACAGATAAAGGACAGGAAATATGCAAGAAACTGAACCCATCCACAATGTCCTAAAACAAGTTTGGAAAGGGCTTAGTATATGAAAAAAAAATTAGGTAGAAAGTTAAGAGGCATATTTAACAAAAAGAGAGAGAAAGAAAGAAAGAAAGAAAGAAAGAAAGAAAGAAAGAAAGAAAGAAAGAGAAGGAGGGCAGGAAAGGAATGGAAAGAGGAGAGAGGGAAGGGGGCAAGTAAGGAGGGAAAGAGAGGAGAGGGGAGGGGAAGAGAGGAGAGGAAAGAAGAGGGAACAGGAGGAAAGGGGAGGGGAAAAGAGAGGAAGGGCCTGAGAAGTGGGCAGTAAAGCACTGGACTTATAATCATGATCCCCAGAATCCCATGTGCCATGGTGATGCTCTGATTTTCTCTCTCTCCTTGCTTCTCTATTTTGTGTAAATAAATAAATAAACAAATAAAATTTTAAAAGAAATAGGCGTCGAGATTTTCTTTTTTTTTTTAATTTATTTTCCCATTTGTTGTCCTTGCTGTTTTATTGTTATTGTAGTTATTGTTGTTGATGTCATCATTGCTGGATAGGACAGAGAGAAATGAAGGGAGGAGGGGAAGACAGAGAGAGGGGAGAGAACGACAGACACCTGCAGACCTGCTTCACCACTTGTGAAGCTATTCCCCTGCAGGTGGGAAGATGAGGGCTCAAATCAAGATCCTTACACCGGTCCTTGCGCTTTGCACCATGTGCACTTATCCCACTGTACTACCACCTGACTCCCTTCAAGATTTTCTTTAAATAGTAAACCATTGAAACAAATGGGGCAGTGTTGGAAAATTGTGAGGAGTCTCACAAAGCACCCTGCATTCCTGATATTATGGCCTATCTACATAATCATTGTGTTGCCTGAAAGATCCCCACCCATTCCATTCCTTTGATCTATCTTCTTTCTACCCTGAAGAGCCTCCCTGCCTTCAGGGTAGTATTAATCCCACCAGTTAAAGCCTTCACAATAGTTGTTAAGGAAGTTCCTACCTTTCCAGCCTTTCTCTGACCCTTTCCTAGCCATTTCCGATTCCAACTTGCCACTTCCGGTTTTGTCCTTTAAAAAGCCTTGGCTCTCTGATAAATAAAGGTACTGCATTGTCTCACCATGTGTTTGGTTTCTGAGTCATCTCCCTTGTGTCGCTGAGTGAGTAGCAGCCCAGGCTGGTTCTGGTTGAGTTCTCTCCAGCCCAGAGAGTACATGCCCAGGAAGAGGCACCCCCATGCTAGCCCAGCAGAGAGGGAAAGACAGTATCAAAAGGCAGTCAGAGGAGTGGTGAACCTGATTGAGTGCACACGTTTCAGTGCACAAGGGCCATCCGTCCCCACCTGAAGGGGGGGGGGGATCTTTACAAACAGTGAAGCAGTGCTACAGGTATGTTTCTGTCTCTCTCCCTCTCTATCTCCTCCTTTATCTCTGTTTCTATCCAAAATAAATAAATAAATAAATAATCTTTTTTAAAAGGCAGTCAGGCAGGCTGTTTTAATGGTGGACCTCAATTCTTCTCCTCATCAATCTGCAATAGCAATTTTCTGTTACAAAATGCTTAAGAAGTATAAACAGGAAGGCAAGTGCTCTATTGTATTCTTGTTCTAGTTACACTATTACAATGAGTTCTCTCTACCTTTATAATAGATTCCCTTAATAAAGTACTTAATTCCATCAAATCCCCTTCCAACTGTTGTAAATTCTACCCATGATTATCTTGGGGGAAAATATGTGATGTTTCATTACATTGTAGTAAGGAACAAAAATTTGAGAAAGAACCACAAGTTAATTGCCTTAGAGTTAATCCTTTAAGACCCATAGCAGATGCCGAGGTTTAATAAAATAAATAAATAAATAAATAAATAAAAACTATTCTTGCACATAGTGAACTCCCTCTCTGACAATAGGCTGAGAGACTAAAGCCAAGTTTGAAAGACCCACTGATAGAGGGCAGAGTACAATCCACTTCACTTTATACAATATAAGACTAGTTATAGTTCTAGATTATGGTATCTTTAGTTCCATGGAATTTTATACTTTAAAAATCATTTCCTATAGGCCAGGTAGTGGCATACCTGGTAGAGCACACATATGACCATGTGCAAGGATCTGGGTTCAAATTTCCATGCGTGTGTGTGTGTGTGTGTGTGTGTGTGCACGTGTGTGTGTGTGTACATGTGTGTGTGTAGTGCTGCAGGTGTCTCTCTTTCTCTCTTCTTCTTTATCTCCCCCTTTCCTCTCAATTTTTCTCTATCTCTATAAGAAATTTAAAAGATAGTAATAATAATAAAGAAGGAAAGAACAAAATGGAAAAAATATGTAGCTATGGGAGTGGTAGCTTCATTGTTCAGGGACCAAGCCCCAGCAATAACCCTGGTAACAAAAAAAAAAAAAATGTTTCCCTTACCTTTTTTATAAATATTTTAATATAAAAATGCCCTTCCCAGCTGGGGAGATAGCATAATGGTTATATAAATAGACTATCATGCCTGAGGCTCCCATGGTCCCAATTTTAATTCCCAGCACCACCAAAAGCCTGAGCTAAGCAGTGATCTCAAATGAAAATAATAATAATATAGATCAGAATTAGTTTTGAGGTGCAGAAGGTAGGGGTTCTGGCTTCTATAACTGCCTCTCTGCTGGGCATGGGTATTGGTAGATCGATCTATATCTCCATCCTGGTTTTGTCTTCCCCTAGTGGGGTACAGCTCTGAAGAGGTGAGGTTCCAGGACACATTAGTGAGGCCATCTGCCCAGAGAAGTCAGGATGGAATCATGATAGCATCTGTAACTTGGTGTCTGGAAGATGGCAGGATACAAAGTGAGACAAAATGGTTAATGAATAGGAACCAAAAATTAGGAACAGAGCAGATGAGATTAGGGATCTTAGAGAGGAAGGAAGTTGGGAAGTCCATTTTATATCTGCCTGTCTTTCTATTAGAAAAAGCTGACATGGAGCAGTGAAGTCCCCCACCCCCAAAATAGCAAGTCAAAAATCAGCTGTGTTCATAATTTACAGCAAGAAAAATAGTAGTTATTTCAGAGAGAGAGAGAAAATGGTGAACAGGGATGAAGATTCCTTCAGTGCAGTGGGGCCTAGTCCTGAACCTGGGTCATGCACATAGCAAAGCAATGCACTATCTAATTGAGATATTTTTCTGGCCCTGGACTGAAATTTTTATTTGAGTGATTTATTTTTTTTGTCTGTTGCTAATTTTTATTCTTCTAGCTTTATTTCACTTTGCATGGAAATAAGATAAGCAGCATAGATGTCACCCAAAGCAAAAAGGGAAAGAAAGAAAGAAAGAAAGAAAGAAAGAAAGAAAGAAAGAAAGAAAGAAAGAAAGAAAAAGAAAGACCCCAGCAAAAGGAATGTTATACCTTTCTGAGAAAGTTAGAATGAGTTATTTCAGGAGACTATAGACTTGAGCAGGTGACTTTCTCCCCTGTAAGCCACATAACACAAACCACTAACAATAAATATCAGTGTGAAAACCAGACAGAATGAAGAGAATTTACACAAATGTGATCAACTATAGACAGACAAAATCAAGAGATTTCACCGCAATAACTATCCCTAGGGTCAGAATCTGAAGGACATTCTGTAATTAGTAAAGACTGAAGTCTTTAAGCTTAATCACCAGTTTGCTGACAGTACAAAAAGGAAATCTTTAAGAGCTACAATTACATACCTTTCTCCATCATTCAACAGCTGTCTGTAGTGCTCTAATGCCAACTTTATATACAACATGATATAATCAAAGTTAGCTCTGAGCAAACTAAGATAAAGGATTAAAACTCTGGTTTAAGAGGGTATCTAACTTTCTCTACTCCCTGACACAATTTCTTCCTTTCTCCTCTCTCTCTCTCTCTCTCTCTCCCTCCTCTCCTTTTTTAATATCAGGGAATGAATTCAGGATCTTGCATGTGAGTGATACCACTGAGTGGTTCCATTAGACCCAATGTTGAAGAAACACCACAGTACAATGTTGGAGCTTCCCATAGTACTTGCATGTGGTGCTGGGACTTGAACACAGGGCTTCATGCATGGTAATATGTGCATTCTTTTTTTAAATTTTGTGTAATCTTTAGTTGATAGAGACAGCCAGAAATTGAGAGGGAAGGGGGAGATGAGAGGGAGAGAGACTGAGAGACACCTGCAGCCCTGCTTCACCACTTGTGGAGCTTTCCCCCTGCAGGTGGGGAGCAGGGATTCAAACCTCAGTCCTTGCATATTCTAACATGTGCGCTCAACCCAGTGCACCACTGCCCTACCCCAATATGTTAATTCTAATGGGTGAATTATCTCTTGACCAACCACCACCCCCAACGCAATTTCTCTTTTTTTATTATATTTATTTATTTTCCCTCTTGTTGCCCTTGTTTTTATGGTTGTTGCTAATGTCGTTGTTGGATAGGACAGAGAGAAATAGAGAGAGGAAAGGAAGACAGAAAGGGGAAGAGAAAGACAGACACCTGCAGACCTGCTTTACCGCCTGTGAAGCAACTCCCCTGCAGTTGGGAAGCCGGGGGCTCGAACCCGGATCCTTACTCCAGTCCTTGCACTTTGGGCCATGTGTGCTTAACCGCTGTGCTACCATCCAACTCCCCCAACACAATTTCTATTCATGCTCACTAATATCCATGGAAACAGGAGGCACAAAGATTAAGCCTGACTTCTAGCTACCACCTTATTAAAAGCATCTATAAATATTGGCATCAAAGCAGAAAAACTACTATATCTTTGCCACAACTTATTTCTCATTTTCACATTCATTATAACACATACATCAACTATAAGTCATTTAAAATTCTTTAATATTTAAATATATCCTGAAAAAATGTACTAGCTCAAATTATTCTCCATCTCTATCTTCTTCTTCTTCTAGCGTTTGCCCTTCTTCCGTAGCCAGTCAACAGCATCAGGTTGAGCCTGATGTAAAGTTTCGAGACCTCCTTTGAATCTGGAGAGGTGGCAGTCGTTGACTATGTGGGTCATAGTCTGTCTGTAGCCGCAGGGGCAGTTCGGGTCATCTCTGGCTCCCCAGCGATGGAACATAGCGGCGCACCGGCCATGGCCTGTTCGGTAGCGATTGAGGAGGGCCCAGTCATAACATGCTAGGTCAAAGCCGGGTTGACACTTGCAGGGGTCTGTGATGAGGTGTTTGTTCTTTACCTCGGCTGACTGCCAACTCTGTTTCCAAGAGTCTGGAACAGAGAAGTTCAGTGTAGGCGTAGGGGACCAGATTGGGTGACGAGACGTCAAGCGTTGGACAGGGTGGGCGAAGATATCCGCGTATATTGGCAGGTACGGTCGAGCATAGACGTGGGAAATGAACTTAGATGATGCCGCATCCCGACGAATATCTGGTGAGGCGATGTTGCTAAGAACTGGCAGCCATGGAACCGGGGTGGAACGGATGGTTCCAGAAATGATCCTCATGGAGGAATATAATTTGGAATCGACCAAGTGGACATGGGGGCTACGGAACCATACTGGGGCACAGTATTCTGCAGTGGAATAGCATAATGCCAGAGAGGATGATCGTAGTGTGGAAGCGCTCGCGCCCCATGAGGAGCTGACCAGTCTTGCAATGATTTATCTGAAGATAAATCACAACAACCACTAGGTTATCTTTCCCACAAGTAAATTTATAAATGGATCCCATATTGGTCAGGAAGAATTTGTGTATCTGCTCAACTAAAAATAGATTTGGAGGGAGTTGGGCAGTAGCACAGCGTTAAGTGCAGGTGGTGCAAAGCACAAGGACCAGAGTTAGGATCTCTGTTCCTGTAGGGGAGTCGCTTCACAAGCAGTGAAACAGGTTTGCAGGTGTCTATCTTTCTCTCTCCCCTCTCTGTCTTCCCCACCTCTCTCCATTTCTCTCTGTCCTATCCAACAACAATGACATCATTAACAATAACAATAATAATTACAACAATAAAGGCAACAAAAGGAAAAAATACTTAAAAAAATAATAATAAAAGAATAGATTTGGAGTATCCAGTAAACACATATTATCTTGTGTTCTTTTTTTTCTGTTTTCTGTTTTATTTGAAGGACAGAGAACTTGAAAGGGGATTGGGAGACAGAAAGGGAGAGAAAAAGATAAACACCTGCATACCTGTCTCACCACTCATGAAGCATCCTGCTGCAGGTGGGACGTGGGGGCTCTTGTGTGGGTCATTGCGTGTGGTATTATGTGTGCTTAAACAGGTGTACCACTTTGCAGCCCCCACTATCTTGTATTCTAAAAGTTGTTTGTTTCTTGGTTTTTATCACAGCATAGTATATCAGAATATAGAATAATGTACCTCAACTCTCAGCTTTGGCACTAACTCCATGTAAAACTTACACCTTCTTTAAATCAAAAGTGATAGGTATCCAACTTTAATTTCCTGACAATGTTGTTGAAAAGATTAAATTAGGATACAAGTTCAAGCCACCACCATCTGCATGTTAGTTGTTGGACCCAGGCAAAAATTAGTAAAGTCACAGGACCTTCAGAATATACCTAAAATTCCTAGCTTCTTCCAACTTGAAGACCCCAAAGCTCATCTGCTATATTCTTACCTTTATGTTTCTGATTATTAAACAATTTGTTCTGCTTTATATCTTAATTCTTTTCAGACACCAAGTTGCAGATGCTACCATGATGCCAACATGAATTCCCTGAGCAGATGACCTTACCAATGTGTCTTGGATCCCCACCTCTCCAGAGCTCTACCCAACTAGGGGAAGATAGAAACTGGCTGGGAGTATAGATCTACCAGTCGTGTCCATGTCCAATAAAGAAGCAATTACAGAAGTCAGACCTCCCACCTTCTGTACCCCATAAAGATCTTTGGTCCATACCCCCAGAGAGATAAAGACTAGGGAACTTTCCAAAGGAGATGGGATATGAAATTCTGATGGTGGGAATTGTACCCCTCTCACATCACAATCTTGTCGATCATTATTACATCACCAAAAATAAAATTAGACACTGAACCACAAAGTAAATAAACAGAGCTCACATGAAAAAATAGCATATATATTCCTGAGACACAACACATATTCCTAAGGACAAGGGCAAGAGACCAACAATCCACCATCTGGGGCCCTAGTCAGGGAATCCTTTGACTCCCTCATATGATGGGCCTTATTGAGGAGTGTCTATAATATCTAAGATACATAAATGTAAGTTCAAAATATTTAATTGTATATGTATATACATATTTAACTAAATATGTATATATATAGACTGGAGATCTAATACAACATTTTTCTGCAGAAATGATGACGGTGGTAGGTTAACATGTATCAATAATATAAAGACAACTGCCGAAAAAGGAGATGTAATTAGTCTCTATTAATAGAGATACTGTGTCACTAGCAGATGTTATGGTTCTGCCACTTACTCAGTTATGGACAACCACATCTGGAGAGACACTCAGTTGTCAGCCTCACATTTTAAAGGACACAATTCAAAACCAGACTGAACGCTGTGAATAGCAATCAGAGGTCTAAAAATAATGCCTTATAGAGAAAAACTGAAGGTTATGGGAGTAGTTATTCTAGAAAGGAGAGGCCCTCATGAGGAAGAAGGGAGTCAATTAATATATTGGGTCTGGGTTTCTCCAGAAAGGACTAGGATTTGTGGGTAGAAATTATAGGGAACAGAATTCAACTCAATATAATGAAAAACTTTCAAACAATTAAAGCTGTCTGACAATGGAGCCAGTGGTGGGCTGTCCTAAAAATGTCTAAGGATTTCCTAGGAATGCTGAATGCTGTCCTTCTACACACACACACACACACACACACACACACACACACACACACACACACACACTTACTTTAAAATCTCATTTTTCTAAGATCACAATATAAAAATTAAGACCATCCAGGCCAAGGAAGAAGTTAATTTCAAAGACACTTCTCTTCTCTCTATTCACCCTTGAACATCTGTATAATATATAAAATTATCCATAGGGCCAGAGAAATAGTGCAAAGGACTTGTGTAGGAGAGGTACCAACTAGGCTCAGTCCCAAGCACCAGAAGCCATCGCTAAGCAATATTCTAATCAAATTAACTAATAGATTATTCTAACTTTAGGAATGGGTCAGGAATTCTGCTTCTGTTAATCAATAGCTTGTAAAAAAAAAAGAAAGGAAAAAAAACAGCAAAAGTACAGATAAGTAATGTTTATAAGATGAAATGAAAAGTATCTCACTAACAAGACAACACATACCAGGTATTTTTATCTCATGTAAATGTGCACATTAATACTATTTTCCAAGAACTCCTAAATAAAGTGAGTCATCTATGAATTCGAGAAAATTGTCACCATCTTATGAACCAGTTACCATGTCTAGGAGTAAATATACGAATCGTCCAGACAGTCCCATAGCCCAAGAATAGGAAGCATTGCTTTTACTAAGAACATCTTAAAAATCATGAATCATGAACCAGGAGAAACATTTTTTTTTTTGTATACAAAGAAGTTGCCACAGATCCATTTGTTATTAAAATAGATGACTTAGTAAAAGACATGGAAGAAAGCAAAAGATAAAAAGTAAATAAATATCCAAAAAGGATGAGAGGACCTAGTGGGGGTTGTGTCGTTATAGGAAAAACTGAGAAATGTTATGAGTGTACACACTATTGTATTTACTGTCAAATGTAAAACATTAATTCCCCAATAAAGAAAATATAATAATTGGTATCAGCAAACAAACCCAAATAAATAAATAAACACAAAGAAAAATCTCTAAAGCTATCAGAGATGTTTGTTTGCTTTGGTTTGTTTCCTAGCCTTTTTTCTTTTTTTTTTTTTTAAATTTTTAGGGAACTAATGTTTTACATTCGACAGTAAATACAATAGTTTGTACATGCATAACGTTTCTCAGTTTTCCATATAATAATACAACTCCCACTAGGTCTTCTGTCATCCTTTTTGGACCTGTATTCTCCCACCCACCCACCCCAGAGTCTTTTACTTGGGTGCGATACGCCAATTCCAGTTCAGGTTCTACTTGTGTTTTCTCTTCTGATCTTGTTTTTTCAACTTCTTCCGCAGAGTGAGATCATCCCATACTCATCCTTCTGGTTCTGACTTAATTCGCTTAACATGATTTTTTCAGTGTTCATCCAAGATTGGCTGAAAACAGTGAAGTCAGTGTTTTTTGTTTTTAATTTTTTATTTATAAAAAGGAAACATTGACTGAACCATAGGAATAAGAGGGGTACAACGCCACACAGTTCCCACCACCAGAACTCCATATCCCATCCCCTCCCCTGATAACTTACTTATTCTCTATCCCTCTGGGAGTATGGACCCAGGGTCATTGTGGGATGCAGAAGGTGGAAGTTCTGGCTTCTGTAATTGCTTCCCTGCTGAACATGGGCATTGACAGGTGGATCCATACTCCCAGTCTGTCTCTCTCTTTCCTTAGTGGGGAAGGGCTCTGGGGAGGCAGAGCTCCATGACACATGGGTGGGGTTGTCTGTCCAGGGAAGTCTGGTTGGCGTCCTGCTGGCATCTGGAGCCTGGTGTCTAGCCTTTTTTCTTTTAACTTACAGTGATGTTTCAAAACATCAACTTTACATCAATGTAAAGTATATAACCAGGCTTCTACACTTCAAAATAAGACTCTACAAGGATAGACAGACTACTTGGCAACTGGGAAAAGGTATTTGTACATCACACATTTGACAAGCAGTTGATAACAAACATCTATGAAGAACTCACACAACTTAACAAAAAGAAAAAAGAATAACCCAACAAAAAAGTGGGGAAAATACGAATAGATTGGTAGGTGTTACAATTCAGGATATTTTTTATACTTTTCCCATAATTGGGAGCTATTCTGTTCCCTGATCCAGCTTTGTAATATTATTTCCAATTCTGACACAATTTCCCCAAACAATACTTTTAGCCCACCTGCATGTTAACTGTCAGGTTCAGGCAAAAATTAGTAAAGTTATGGGCCCTTTGGCATATACCTAAAATAGACTTCCTAGCTTTTTCCAAAATGGAGACCCCAAATCTCATATGCTCTATTTAGGATCTCATCTTACTTATAGTTTTCTGATTATTAGATAATTTGTTCTGCTTTAAATCTTAATGCTTTTCAGCCACCAAGTTGCAGATGCTACCATGACACCAACCTGACTTGCCTGGGGCAGATAATCTCACCAATGTGTCCTGGAACCCCAGAGTCCTGCCCTACCATGGAAAGATAGAAACAGGCTGTGAGTATGGATCTACCAGTCAATGCCCACGTCTAGTAGAGAAGCAATTACAGAAACCAGACCTCCCACCTTCTGCACCCCATAATGATCCTGGGTCCATACTCCCAGAGTAATAAAGAATACACAAGCTTCCAATGGAGGAGATGGAATACAAAACTCTGGTGGTGGGAATTGTATGGAATTGTACCCCTCTTATCCAATGGACTTGTTGATAATAATTGAATAAATTTAAAAATATGAATAGACAGTTCTCTCAAGAAGAAATACATGCTGCTCACGGAGATACGCAGAAATGGCTCCAATTCACTCATTACTTAAGAAATGCAGATTAAAACCACACTGAGATTCCACATCACACCAATGAGAATGGGCTTCACCAATAAAACAGGAAGTATTCAAGAGGATATGAAGAAAGAGGAATTCTCAAATAATATTGCATCCGCCGATCACAACCTAACCAAAGCAACGATTGCCATCTCAACATGCTTCACCTCAGACTGTATCCAGAGACTTCACGTGTGGAATGACAACCCTTCAGCTTCATTACTCAGGTGAGACCTTTCCTTTAATAGTACACTCTAATTTCATCTCAGGTAGTTCACTTTCTAACAAAGTCCCATAACCTAGATATACACCAGTTTCTGTGAGAGAGAGCTTATGTGCACACGTATCCATAAACTACTGCAAAATATATACCTGAAAGCAGGATTACACTAGAGTTTGCAGTGAGTACCTCCCTAACACTTCCTCTCCACTATTCCAAGCTTGGGATCCATGATTGCTCAACAAATTGTTTGGCTTCATATGTTAACTCTCTTTTCAATCACCAGGTTCCAGATGCCACCAGGATGCTGGCTAGGCTTCCCTGGATTGAAGACCCCACCAATGTGTCCTGGAGCTCAGCTTCCCCAGAGACACACCCTACTAGGGAAAGAGAGAGGCAGACTGGGGGTATGGACCGACCAGTCAATGCCCATGTTCAGCGGGGAAGCAATTACAGAAGCCAGACCTACCTTCTGCAACCCTCAACGACCCTGGGTCCATGCTCCCAGAGGGATAGAGAATGGGAAAGCTACCATGGGAGGGGGTGGGTTATGGGGATTGGGTGGTGGGAATTGTGTGGAGTTGTACCCCTCCTACCTTATGCTTTTGTTCACTAATCCTTTCTTAAATAAAAAATTTAAAAAAAAAAAAAAGAAAGAGGAATTCTATTATACTTTTGGTGGGAATACAAACTAGTGCAGCCATTATGGAGAATTCTTAAACAAATACAAATGGAAATACCTTATGACTGAGCAAAACCACTCCTAGGCATTTATCCAAAGACATGAAAACACTAATTTAAAGGGACATATGCATCCTCATTTTCTTGTCAGCATCGTTCACAATAGCCTAAACATGGAAGCAACCTAAATGCCCATTGACAAATGACCGGATAAAGAATTTATGAGACATATGCTCAAAGAAGTACTACTTAAAAAACTAAAAAAGACAATATTGTGTCCTTTGGGATAAAATGAAGAGAACTAGAGGTGATTATGCGTAGTGAAGGAAGGAAAGAAGGAACTGAAGAACAACTACTGGATGATTTCACTCAGAAGGAAGATAGAAAATTGAAACCTATGAACCTGAAATATTTTTTTTCTTTATTGGGTGGATTCATGATTTAAAAACAACAGTAAAATACAGGAGTTTGTACATGCGTAACTTTTCTCAGTTTTCCCATAACATCAACCCATATCTAAGATTTCAGGAGAACTATGGTGGTTATCGCTGGGGGAGGGTTGTGTGTGAGGGCATAAAACTCTGGTGGTGGGAGCAGTGTGAAATTACACCCTATTATCTTATAATTGTATAAGTTACTATCAAATCACTAACTAAAATGCATTTTAAAAAAAGAGTACCTGAGGCCAGGCAATAGAGCCCCGGGTTAAGCGCACATGGTGTGAAGCATACTTACCGCATAAGGATCCCGATTCCAGTCCCCCACTCCCCACCTGCAGGGGCTTGCTTCACTGGCGGTAAAGCAGGTGTCTTTCTCTCCCCTCTCTGACTTCCCCTCTTCTCTGGATTTCTTTCTGTCCTATCCAACAACAAACACAGCAATGGCAACAATAATAGTAAAACAAGCAACAAGTGCAACAAAAATGGAAGAAAAATGGACTCCAGGAGCATGGATTCATAGTGCAGGCACCAAGCTCCAGCGATAACCCAGGAGGCAATATATATGTGTGTGTGTGTGTGTGTGTGTGTGTGTGTGTGTGTGTGTGTGTGTGTGTGTGTGTGTGTGTATCATGAAAGCTGAGCAGTGCAGCATGTATGTATGCAACCATGTACGAGAATCCAGTGACCACCAGAGAGGGGGAAGCTTCATGAATGGTGAAGCAGTGTTACAGGTGATTCTCTTTCTCTCTCTCTTTCTCCACCTTCCGCTCAATTTGTCTCTATCAAAACTAGTAGATAGGGAGTCAGGCAGGCAATAGTGCAGCGGGTTAAGCGCACATGGCGCAAAGCGCAAGGACCTGAAGAAGGATCCTGGTTGGAGCCCCCGGCTCCCCACCTGCAGGGGAATCGCTTCACAGGCGGTGAAGGAGGTTTGCAGGTGTCTATCTTTCTCTCCCTCTCTCTGTCTTCCCCTCCTCTCTCCATTTCTCTCTGTCCTATCCAATAATGATGACCGACATCAACAACAACAATAATAATAACTACAGCAATAAAACAAGGGCAACAAAAGGGAATAAACAAATAAAATTTTAAAAAACTAGTAGATAAATAATAATACCTTCCTTATAATGGCTAAATTCAATTGGTTAGGAAGTGAAAGACAACTAGCACAATCATATGTGGAATGTAGCAACTGAACTAGAAAAACAACAACCAAATTATCTCTTAGACTCTGTGAAAACTATAGGGGAGCTGAGAGCATATTGGGGAGTGGGGGTCAGAGGAACTTTGATGGTAGATGCAGTGAGTTACAAACACACACACACACATGTGAGGGGGTCCGGCGGTAGCGCAGCGGGTTAAGCACGTGGCGCAAAGCTCAAGGACCAGCAGCAGGATCCCTGTTGGAGCCTCCAGCTCCCCACCTGCCTGGAGGTTGCTTCACAGACAGTGAAGCAGGTCTGCAGGTGTCTTTTTCTCCTCATCTCTGTCTTCCCCTCCTTTCTCTATTTCTCTCTGTCCTATCCAACAATGATATCAATAACAACAATAATAACTACAACAATAAAACAACAAGGGCAACAAAATGAAACATTTTTAAAAATAATTATAAAAAATAAATAAATACATATGTGGACATGAGACTACACCCCTAAGACTTATAATTTTGTTAAACACTGTTAATCTGAAGTAATGCTAAGTATTTTTTTAATTTCTTTATTGGGAAATTAATGTTTTACATTCAAAAGTAAATACAATAGTTTGTACATGAATAACATTTCTCAGTTTTCCATATAACAATACAACCCCCACTAGGTCCTTTGTCATCCTTCTTAGACCTGTATTATTATTCCCCCCACCCCAGAGTCTTTTACTTTGGTGCAATACGCCAATTCCAGTTCAGCTTCAGCTTGTGTTTTCTCTTCTGATCTTGTCTTTCAACTTTTGCCTGAGAATGAGATCATCCCATATTCATCCTTCTGTTTCTGACTTGTTTCACTTAACATGAATTTTTAAATATACATCCAAGATCAGCTTAAAACAGTGAAATCACCATTTTTTATAGCTGAGTAGTATTCCATTGTGTAGATATACCACAACTTGCTCAGCCACTCATCTGTTGTTGGACACCTGGATTGCTTCCAGGTTTTAGCTATGACAAATTGTGCTGCCAAGAACATATGTGTACACAGATCTTTTTGGATGGATATGTTGGGTTCCTTAGAATATATCCCCAGGAGAGGAATTGCAGGATCATAGGGTAGGTCTACTTCTAGCCTTCTGAGAGTTCTCCAGACTGTTCTCCACAGAGGTTGGACCAATAGACATTCCCACCAGCAGTGCAGGAGGGTTCCTTTGACCCCATACCCTCTCCAGCATTTGCTGCTGTTACCTTTTCTGAAGTATGACATTCTCACAGGAGTGAAGTGGTATCTCATTGTTGTCTTTATTTGCATTTCTCTGACAATCAAAGACTTGGAGCATTTTTTCATATGTTTCTCGGCTTTTTGGATCTCTTCTGTGGTGAATGTTCTGTCCATGTCCTCCCCCCATGTTTGTTCTGTCCCCTGATGTCAGCACAGGGCCTCCCACTGCTGCTCCAGATTCTGAGGGCAGCAGCTATGGAGACTCACAATTGAATTTGGTGAGTCTTAGGAGAGTCCTCTCCTCCTTTCAGCCATCTTTTTGTTGGTGAAACAGACTGGAGGTGGTGTCTCAACTAGTAAACTGCTGGACTGTTACCAGCCACCTAATCTCTTCTCTGTCCATGAGCCACACGTGTTTGCACTCACCAGTGATTTGGTGGGTTCCTGACGTAGTTCTTGTCCTGTCTTGTTCCGGCCCCAGATATTCCTTGTTGACCCCAAGAGGAGAGGAGAGAAACAAAGCTGCTGCTGCTCTGTAGCCCCGACAGTCTTTTTCTTCAATGCTGAGTATTATTAAAAAAGAGTATCTTCCTTCAAAAAGAAGAGAAAATTGGCGGAGGGTAGAGAGCATAATGGTTATGCAAAGAGACTCTCATCCCTGAGGCTCCAAAGTCCCAGGTTCAATCCCCTGCACCACCACTACAAGCCAGAGCTGAACAGTGCTCTGGTTAAAAGAAGAAGAAGAAGAGAAAATATATATGGTCAACCTATACCTATGACCTTGGGAGAACTATGGTGGAACTATGGTGAGTGCACAGAACTTTTACAATAGGAGTGGTTGGAATTGTGCCCCTATTAAATCACTAATAAAAATATATTAAGAAAAAAGGCTTTCCTAAAGTGATGTTTTTTAATGGGAATATTTAGGAGTTTCTGTTAGAATAGTCATAGAATATTATTAACATAGGTACATTAGGCAGTGATGCTCCTTGTAGAGAATACATGTCACAATAGAGAAGGATCTAGGTTTAAGCCTCCAACCCATATCTACAATGAAGAGGCTTCACAAGTGGGGAAGCAGTGTTGCAGGTGTCTTTTTTTCCTCTCTCCCTCCTTCCCTTTCATCTTCTTACTGTCTATTTTCAAAGTAAATAGATAAAATATTATTTAAAATAGATGAAGAATTGACAAGGTTTTTTTTCTCATGTGTTTTTTATTTGTTTTTCAATTCTTATATTTTCAATCTACTTTCTACAGTAATTGAACTTTCTAGTTCTTTTTATATATATAAGTTTTATTTATAAAAAGAAAACACTGAGAAAAACCATAAGATAATAGGGGTACAATTCCACACAGTTCCAACCACCAAAACTTCATATCCCATCCCTTCCCCTGATAGCTTTCCTATTCTTTATCCCTCTGGAAGTATGGACCAAGGGACATTATGGGGTGAAGAAGATGGGTGGTCTTGCTTCTGTAATTGCTTCCCCAATGAACATGAACATTAACAGGTCGATCCATACTCCCAGCCTTGACAAGGTTTTTTAAGCACAAGGGTATCATATACATATGTGTTTCAGATAATTTGTATATTTTTGGGGCCTACCATCTTATAAATGGATAAAATTACAATAAAATAAAGTATATTTTCTATAATAAAGTAGTAAGTCAGTATTCTTAGTTAATTGGTTCCAAAAGGTATAAGTGTTGACATGGGTGAGTATCAAATGACTGGCATGGTGGTAGTGATTGATACTGGAGTCTAGGGAAAAACTGTTGCCCATGTCTATCACCATGTCTATCACCTGCCAGCAGTTTTCCCACTTCTTCCAAAGCCAGGCCTCTCTGTGTAAGAGGACCTGGAGCAGCACTGCTTGCAGAAGTGGTTCCTGCCTGCCAGAGGCAATACCTTCACGATCTTTGTACACTCTTCGCTCACCCTGTCATGGCCAGGGAGCCTTCCTCCTCCATGCTGGCCCTGGCACTGCTCCTGCCCTTGCTCTCATGAGCACTCTAATTCCACACTCCTGCCCTCTCCTGCCCCTCTATCAACCCTGGCTCCCACATTTTTGCCCCTCTATCTCTTCCCCCAGAACCTCTGCAGCAATTGCCCAGCAATCATAAAGTGTTGCAGTGTGTGTGTGTGTGCGCGTCATTCCGCCAGGCCCCCTGCATTGCTTAACACTTGGTCTATTTACATAATCATTGTTTTGTCTGAGACTCGCCCTGCCTGCAGGGCATTGTTTTAATCCCCACTGGTTAGAACCTTCACAACAGCTGGAGACCTGCACTGCCTGCAGGGCATTGGTTTAATCACCACCTGTTAAATGGAGCTTGCTACCTTCACGCTCTTTTTTCCCCCCCGCTTCGCCCCCTCTCCTAGCCATTTCCTTTTCCGACCTGTCACTTCCACTTCCAAAGATATAAAAGCATTTTTATCTGATTAATAAAAGCACTGCATTGCGTTCTCACCTAGCCATGAGAGTTCCTGGTTCCTCTCCCCCACGTCACTGAGTAAACAGCAGTGTAGATTGTTTTTGGTCGAGTTCTCTCCAACCCAGAGAGCACGTGCCCAGGAAGAAACTCCAACACCCTCAGGCTAGCCCAGTGTGTGTGTGTGTGTGTGTGTGTGTGTGTGTGTGTGTGTGTAATTTAATAATGATCAGCAAGACTATAGGACAAAAGGGGTACAATTCCACACGATTCCCACCACCAGTGTTCCGTATCCCATCCCTCCCATCAGAAGCCTACCTATTCTTTTTGTCAGAACATTTCTTTTCCTAATAAAAATGTATCAGACACTGAATATGAGTCTCAAAGGGCTGAGGTATGATGGTATTATTATAATTATTTAAACATAATAATATTATTGAGTAATTTTCATCTAGGGGACTGGGTGGTGGTGCACCTGGTTAAGTGTACATATCACTATGTGCAAGAACTGGGTTCAAGCCCCCAGACCCCACCTGCAGCAGTAAAAGCTTAATGGTGAATCAAGTACTGCAAGTATCTCTCTGTCTCTCTTCCTCTTTATCTCCTTTTCTTCTCAAAAGGGGAGATATTACAGGTCCATGAAGGATTCAGAGGACCTAGTGGGGGTTGTATTGTTATATGGGAAACTGGGAAATGTTATGCATGTGCAAACTATTGTATTTACTGTTGAATGTAAAACATTAATTCCCCAATAAAGAAATTTTAAAAATTATAAATAAATAAATAAATAAATAAAATCTGTGAATAAATAAATAAAATCTGTAAAAAAAAAGGGGGGGGGAGATATTTCCTCTATCAAATAAAATAAATTTTCAGTAGTTAAAAAAAGTAAGTTTCATTTAAATAAAAAATGTAATTGTTGGCAGAGCGTAGATAGCATAATGGTTATGCAAACAGACTCTCGTGCCTGAGGTTCCAAAGTCCCAGGTTCAATCCCCCGCACCACCATAAGCCAGAGTTGAACAGTGCTCTGGTAAAAAACAATAATAATAATGATTATATTACATTATTTATACATATGTACACACATATACACAAACACACACACATATATATATATGTGGACATCTAGCAATAATAGTATAGCAGGGTGAGTAACTAACTTGAAGTCTTACTTCTATTTATTATTATTTATTAATTGTCATCACTGGGACTTCACTATTCCAGGCCAATTTTTTCAGATAGAGATAAAAAGAGAGAAAGACACAATTAACATTGAAACTTCCTTCAGTGCAGTGGGGGCTGAGTAGAAGGCATATTTTAAATATTAACAAAGGTACACTCTTGCTTAAATACAGACCTTAACATAGACCTGAAGCACTCAATTCAAATTCATCTTAACTTTGGATTCTGGCACTATAAGTCACTGCTAAAATACAATATGTTTACTAGAGGGGCAACACAAACTAGGTAATATCTATTTTAAATAATGCCACCATTAACTGGTCACACAAAATGCTTGCCCCAGTAGCAGTAAGTCAACCTCTAAACAGTTTATATAGAGGTAAGGGAGATAGCAGAAGGGTTATGCAAGACTTTCATGCCTGAGGCTCTGGAGTAACAGCTTCAATCTCTCACACTCCAACCCCAAACTAGAACTGAGCAATGCCTTAGTTAAAAAATAAAGTCATGGGGGTTGGGCAGTGGCACACCTAATTAAGTGCTCATGTTAGCATGTTCAAGGATCCAGGTTCAAGCCCCCCAGCCCCCAACAAGCAGTAAAGTAGTGCTACAAGTGTCTCTCTGTCTCTCTCTCTCCCTCTATCCCCCTTCCCTTTCAATGTTTTTCTATGCTATCAAATTAACAACAACAACAAAAAATTTAATTCATGTGGGGATTTTTAAAATTTAATTCTAAGAGGGGAGAAAGATAATATTTACACAAAAAGGCTTTCATTACTGAGGTTCCAAAACCCCAGGTTCAATTCTCCCAGGCCCACCGAAAAGGAAAACTGAACAGTGCTCTAGTTGAAAGAAAGAAAGAAAGAAAGAAAGAAAGAAAGAAAGAAAGAAAGAAAGAAAGAGAGTGAGAGAGAGAGGGAGGGAGGGAGGGAGAGAGAGAGAGAGAGAGAGAGAAGGGAAGGAAGGAAGGAAGGAAGGAAGGAAGGAAGGAAGGAAGGAAGATGAAGTAGAGCTACAGATTTCTGTCTGTCTCTATCGCCTTTCCCTCTTGATTTCTGGATGCCTCTATCCAATAAATAAATAAAGATAATAAAAAATTTAAAAGAAAGAAAGAGCTCATGTAATCCTAATCTAATCTATATTAAAAGAATCATAACTTCATAATTGACATATCTTTATATGATAGTTAGAAGGAGAAGTCTTGCTATCTATTTTCATTATATGCATGTGGTAGACATTTCAAAGTATTTTGCATCCTGTAAATCAACAACAAAAAGATTTTATCATAATTTAGGAGGAAAGAAAAAGTATTTTACTTTTACAAAGCAATAGCTAATTATTCCCAGGAAAATTAAGTGACATTTGAATAAAATTTCATTTATTATAGTTGAAATTTCCTTGTTTGAGTAACCTGCCCACTCTTTATGGTATTCAGTAATGGATGAAAATATATTTGTGAAAAGTCATGAGTGATATCAATATTCTGCTCATTTTCTTCAAGTAGACTGCTTATGTCATGCTGCAGTTGATTTGCTGATTTTAAAAAGTACAAAATAATTAGCTCAGCAATTCCTGACCTCAATTTAGTAATGAAATCTTTCTACCCTTCTTACACCAGGCTATCTGCAATTTTCCCAAAGTCTGCCATGGAACTTTTCCAAAAATCTCAAAATAAAGCAAGGAGAAAAGTCACAACACTTATAGATGATTAGATAGCAAAACAGCCTCATAAAATCAAATTACAGATAATAAAAGCCTAAAAAGAAATCTGGAGATCCAGAGGGCCTAGTGGGGGTTGTACTGTTGTGTGGAAAACTGAGAAATGTTATGCATGTACAAACTATTGTATTTACTGTTTACTGTAAACATTAATGCCCCCAAAAGGAAATAAAAAGAAAGAAAAGAAGGAGGAGGAGGAGGAGGAGGAGGAGGAGGAGGAGAAAGGGAAGGAATCTGGAGGTCATTGAATTATACCAGAGTCTTTCAACATTGACTGAACTACTGAATCCCTTGGAAGTGTTTCAAAATTTTCATGTCCAGTCTATACCTCATACCAATATAACTGAATCAGGGAGTAGAACCCAGGCACAAGTACTTTTTCAGATTTCCCAAAGGATTCTAATGCATAGCTGAGATTGACAACTGTTGGAACAGACTAACTGAAAGGTCAAATCCTGGACAGGGGAGATAGCATAGTCATGCAAAAAGACTTTCATGCCTGAGGCTCCAAAGTCCCAGGTTCCTCCCTCTCACCACCATAATCCAGCAATGAACACTGCTCCAGTAAGAAAGAAAGAAAGAAAGAAAGAAAGAAAGAAAGAAAGAAAGAAAGAAAGAAAGAAAGAAAGAAAGAAAGAAAGAAAGGGAAAGGAAGGAAGGAAGGAAGGAAGGAAGGAAGGAAGGAAGGAAGGAAGGAAGGAAGGAAGGAAGGAAGGAAAGATGGAAGGAAGATAACATAAAATTCTTAAACTAGTGTTGTCTTCTGGGGTTGGGGTGGGGGTGGGGCCAATAAAGAAGGGGAATGATGGCTGACTGAATCACTTCCTTAAACTGTTATGACTAAGACAAAGTCTTCAATACTCTCTGTACCCAGACTACTTCAGGAAGAAGAAACTAAATGAGAAAATAAGTGAACACACCTAGCCCACTACTCACCAAAGAATAGCAGCAAATAAATCATTCTTCCCCTCCAGTACCCACAAATGATTTTGGTATTACCTCCTGACCAAATGGATCAGAGAATAATATAAATCTATCACAAAATACCAAAGAATTTTTACCTGGCTCTGAAGACAGCATATTAGTTATGCAAACTTTCTTGCCTGAGGCTCTGAGGCCCCAGTTTCAGCCCTAAGCACTACCACAAACCCGAACTGAGCAATGTTCTGGTGTTTAAAAAAAAAAAAAAGAATAAAAGAAAATAAAAGAGAATAGAAGGGAAGAGAATTTATACTCAAATACAACTAAAGCTAATACCTCAGCAATAATAGAACAGAAAGTACAATAATAATGGAGCAGAAATATATACAGTCTTCAATTCACAAATGACTCTTGAGCCAAATGGTCATCTAAAAATTGGTTATTTGAAGGAAAAATGAGATATCATTTGTTATTAACTGGCTAAGAAAAGATTGATAATCACCAGTGTTGGAAAATATGGATAAAGTTGTGGAAATATAAACCAAGATGTAATTTTTTTAGACTAATTTGACAGACACTTAAAGATACATGTTCTTTGAGAGACTGGCTGGGGGTATGGATTGACCTGCCAATGCCCATATTCAGCGGGGAAGCAATTACAGAAGCCAGACCTTCCACCTTCTGCACCCCACAATGACCCTGGGTCCATACTCTCAGAGGGATAAAGAGTAGGAAAGCTATCCAGGGGGGTGCAGAATTGGATACGGAGTTCTGGTGGTGAGAACTGTGTGGAAATGTACCCCTCTTATCCTATGGTTTTGTCAATATTTCCATCTTATAAATAAAATTTTTAAAAAAGAAGTTGAAAAACAAGATCAGAAGAGAAAACACAAGTAGAACCTGAACTGGAGTTGATGTAGTGCACCAAAGTCAAAGCCTCTGGGGTGGGATGGGGAGGGGGGAGAGTACAGATCCAAAAAGGGTGGCAGAGGACCTAGTAGGGGCTGTATTGTTATGTGGAAAACAGAAATGTTATGCATGTACAAACGATTGTATTTACTTTTGAATGTAAAACACTAATTCCCCACTAAAGAAAGTTTAAAAATGAAAAAAAGAAGAAAAATGAAAAAAAAAAAAAAAAAAGAAGAAGAACAAGAGAAAGACTCAGGTCGGGGGAGGGTTCAGGTGCTGGAACATGATGGCAGAGGAGGACCTAGTGGGGGTTGTATTGTTATGTGGAAATGTTATGCATGTGCAAACTATTATATTTACTGTTGACTGTAAACCATTAACCCCCTCCCCCAATAATGAAATTCAAAAAAAAAAAAAAGATACATGCTCTTCATAGTACACTTCTTTGCTGTGTGTGCGACCCAAGTTCAAGCTCAGCCCTGACTCCGTTGAAGGAACCTTTAATGCTGAGGTTTCTCTCTTTCTCAGCCTGTTTTGCTTTTCAATCTGGAAAAGTCAGCCTGGAATGGTAAATCTACAATGACAACAACAACAACAAAATATACTCTGCAATTTAGCTAGTATAACTAACAATGTTTAAGAGAATTTTACTTTCATTTACTACTTGCTAAAACTCTTTGTTTATAGTCTCTCTCCATTAGTAGAGGGTAAAACCCAGGGGCCAGGCTGTGGTGCACCTGGTTAAGCACACACATCACAGTGTGCGAAGACCCAGGTTCAAGCCCCAGGTCCCCACCTGCAGGGAGAAAGCTTCATGAATGGTGGAGTGGAGTTGCAGGTTTCTCACCATCTATCTCCCTCTCTATTTTCCCCCTCCCTTCTCAATTTCTCAGTGTCTCTATGCAATAATAAATAAATAAATATATGAAGGAGGAGGAGGATCTCTGTCCATAGCTGAAATGGCTGGGCTTGCCAATAGGGTCACTGCCATTTTTCTCAAAATAGTCTCTCTCTCTCTCTCTCTCTCTCTCTCTCTCTCTGTGTGTGTGTGTGTGTGTGTGTGTGTGTGTGTGTGTGTGTGTGTGTGTGTGTGTATGTGTGTATGTGTGTGTTTGTGTGTTAGGGATAGACATGTAGAGGGAGAATGAAAGAGACTACAGCACAGAAGCTGCTTTCAATATAGTGGGGGCCAGACTTGAACCTGGGTTGAGTACATGGTGAAGACACTATCCAAATAAGCTGTTTTACCAGCCACCAGCTGCCAACCTCACATCTGGTTTCAAACACACTATCTCCATCAGTCTACCCATGGAGGTATATATATGTATATGTGTGTGTGTATATATATACATATACACATATACATACACATACACATATACACATATACACATATACACATATACACATATACACACAGCTTGGGGCAGGGGAAATAGCATAATAGTCATACAAAAGAATTTCATGTCTGAGGGTCAGAAGTCTCCATTTCAATCACTCTACACCATTAGAAGCTAGAGCATACCAGTTCTCCAGTAAAAATAAATAAATGGACAAATAAATAAATATGACAAAGAATCACCAAGAAGGGAGCCGGACGCAAGGACCAGGGTGAGGTTCCGGTTCAAGCCCCCAACTCCCCACTTGCAGGGGGTCGCTTCACAGGTGGTGAAGCAGGTCTGCAGGTGTCTTTCTCTCCCCCTCTCTGTCTTCCTCTCCTTTCTCGATTTCTCTCTGTCCTACCCAACAACAACAATAGCAATAACAACAAGGGCAACAAAAGGGAAAAAGTTAAAGTTTTTTAATATTTATTTATTCCCTTTTGTTGTCCTTGTTTTACTGTTGTAGTTATTATTGTTGTTGTTATTGATGTCATCATTGTTGATAGGACAGAGAGAAATGGAGAGAGGAGGCGAAGACAGAGAGGGGGAAAGAAAGATAGACACCTGCAGACCTGCTTCACCACTTGTGAAACGACTCCCCTGTAGGTGGGGAGCCAGGAGGCTCGAACCAGGATCCTTCTGCTGGTCCTTGAGCTTTGCACCACATGCGCTTAACCCATTGTGCTACCGCCCAACTCCCCCCAAAAATTAATTAATTAATTAAAAAGAATCACAAAAAAACTTAGTCATCACAGTAGTACTATAACGTTTTTCTTAAAAAATAAAAAGCACTCATGAATACACCATCTGCCCCATACAGTAGTAATAACAATAAATCTATATCTTTTTATATGCTCTTCTCCATGTACCCACCATCTGCATGACCTCAGGAGGATGGCTATCCTGAACATGATTTTTATTATTCCTTTACTTGCTTTTTAATGTTACAAAAATGGGACTATGGGGGGTGGTAATAGCATAATGGTTATGCGAAGACACTCTCATGCCTGAGGCTTAAAAAACTCCCAGATTCAACCCCTAACACCACCAAAAGTCAGAACTGATCAGTTAAAAAAAAAAAAAAAAAAAAAAAAGACAGACAGACAGAAAGTATTGTATAGTTTTCTGGTTTTGGCTTTTTTTTTTTTCCACGTAACATTTACTGACAAAGAGTCAACTCAGGAAGCTGAGTGGTGGTGCTCCTAATTGATTGCACATGTTACAAAGTGCAAGGACCTGGGTTCAAGCCCCCAGTCCCCACCTTCAGGGGGGAAAGCTTTAAAAGTAGTGAAGCGATGCTGAAGGTGTCTCATTCTCTCGGCCTTTTCCTCTATATTTCTGACTGTCTCTGTTAAATAAGTAAAGATAAAAAAGAGAGAGAGATTTGACTCGGTATATACATATACACAGTGTGTGTCTGTACTTTCATTTGTTGAAAGCAAATATTCTACCGTGATAATTAACCATAGTGTATCCCATTCTCCGAAAACTGAATTTTGTATATCTATTGGGGGTAGGGAGGCGGTAAGGACAGAGGGACTGGAACACTTCTGATATTTATAGAACACCAAGGCAGATAACATAATGATCATGCAAAAAGACTTTCATGCTGGAGGCTCCAAAGTTCCAGGCTCTATCTCCAGCACAATCATAAACAAGAACTGAAAAAGTGCTCTTACAAGGGAAGGGAGCAGGGAATTAAATTAAATTAAATTCTCCTAAGGCTCAAAATATATAGCACCAGATCAACGTCTTGCAGAATGTCTGGTTATTTTCACACTTACACCATCACCTGCAAGAGTAATTGATGACATCTCTTAGAAAACTTAAATTCTTCAGGTAGGGGTAGATAGCATAATAGTTATGCAAAGAGACTCTCATGTCTGAGGCTCCAAAGTTTGAAGTTCCATCCCCTGCACCACCATAAACCAGAGCTGAGCAGTACTTTGGAGAAAAATAAAAACAAACTAACAAAAACTTAAATTCTCTTCTTACTCCCTCCATTGAGGAAACAAATTCAGAAGAACCCCAGGGTGGGAACACATAAAAAAAATGCAATCTCTTTCTTTAATCTCATTTTTTAAATTAACGATTTAATAATTATCAACAAAATTGCGAAATGAGAGGGGTACAATTCCATATAATTCCCACCACCAGATTTCCATATTCGATCCCTTCCATTGAAAGTTTCCCTATTGTTTAGCCCTCTGGGAGAATGGGCCAAAGATGGGAGGTCTGGCTTCTGTAATTACTTCTCTGATGGACATGATAATTAGCATATATATTTAATATATAAAGCAGAACAAATTGTTTAATAATCATGAACCTAAAGATAATAGAACAGGTGAGATTTAGGGTCTTCATATTAGAATTATTCATTTTAGAACTAGGAAGTCTATATTAGGTATATTCCAAAGGACCCACAACTTTACCAATTTTTGCCCAAGCCCAACAGCTAACATGCAGGTGGACTAAATGTATTGTCTGGGGAGACAGATGGTGTTAGAGTTGGGAATAAGACTAGAAACCTGAATCAGGGCAGAGAGTAGCTCCCAAGTATAAGAAAAGTATATCAATACTGTTAACTGTAAACTCCATTCATCTGACCTAAGGTCCATGTCTATTCCTAGTTAGCACAAGAGCCTGTGTAACCTCTGCATCCCTGTCAATGTGAGCTTGAATGCCATGGTCACAGCTAAGAACATTCTAGGCTGCACTCATTTCAGGACCAGTCTTCCTTGAGTGGCAGAGTATGTGGACCCAGCCTCTTTTCTGCCATTGTTGTTCTACATTGAGGGCAAGGTCCTATAGAGGACAAGCAGGTTTATGATGTTGTAGGTCTATAGTCCCAGCCTTTTTCTATTTTTCCCTAGTGGGGTAGAATTCTGGGGAGGTGGGGTTCAGGACACATTGCTAAGATCATCTGCCCAGGAAAGTCAGGTTGATATTATAGTAGCATCTGCAACTTGGTGGCTGAAAAGCATTAATATATAAAGCAGAACAAATTGATAATTAGGAACCTAAAGATAAGAATGTAACACTACCCCTAAATCCTTTCATGAACCTACCTGAAGCACCCATTCAGCCTCACCCCAAACATGTAATTATTCTCAGTATACTTTTCCTAACCCTCATACCTTGTGACCACTGCCAATGTATCCACTGATTTCTTCACACAGACTCTTTCTAAATATTTGTTTATTTATTTATTTATTTATTTATTTGGATAGAGAGAAATCAAGAGTGGAGGTGGAGATACAGAGGGAGAGAGAAAGAGAGAGACACTTGTGACACCGCTCAATGCTCAGGAAGCTTTTTTCCTGTAGGTGGGGAACAGGGGTTTGAATCTGGGTCCTTACAAATGATAACGTGCACTCAATGGCCAAGCCCATATACAGACTCTTGAGCCCATATGTGAGAAGTTCTTCAATGTCTCAAACCCTACCCCCACCCCCCAGCCCACACTTTTATCTATTTTTGTCTGTACCCATCCGGGCCAGCTTTCCTCTCATTCCAGAGATGATCTCCCTTTTCTGGATTCTGGCTAGTTCCTTCACCTGTGCAGGCAAATTCCACCCCTCCTACAGAGTTAGTATCCTCCTCATTTTTTTCCTCTAGTTTGAATACTACTTCTCTGCACATATAAGTGGTTAATGTCTTAAAATCTACAAACAAAACTCTGCCATTCCTATTTCATCTTTCCTCTCACAGCTATTCTCTTTAAGGGAACAAAGGAAAAGTCAGTCTATATGCTTTTCTCACCTCCTGTCAATGTTTCCACAGACTGTGTCCTGGATTCTAGCCCTACCACTCCACTCAAAGGTTCCTGCAAAAATGTGACACCGTTCTCATCCCACCCACCCACCCACCCTTAAAGGTTAAAGGTGCTTAAAGGTTAGAGTGCATCTTTTTTTTTTTCCTTTCAGTGGAAACCTTCCTTGAACTTTCTGTGGCAACTGACAATATTAACCACCTCTTTTTCTTTTGAAAGTTCCTTCTCTTATTTTATATAACACCTTTTTATACTCTGCAAGATCCCTTTTTATTTCTCATGATATTGTTCTGTTGCCTAGCTCTTAATATGTTCATGTTCCCCATGATTCTCACTTTGGACCTTATTGCTCTGAACACAGTTATCTTAAAAAAGCATCACATCTCCATTATCTTTCCTGGAGCTCCAAATCTCCCATATAGCCACAGAACTGCCTTGCATCTAAAGTGGAATAAGGTTCATGCTGAGTTCATAAATTCTCTCATTCCCACCCACCAATCACCACCAATAACCATGACCTTCCTGTTTTCTCCTATTAAGTGAATGGAATCACCATGCCTATTCCCACGCAAATGGGATCCCTGGAGAGCAATGCAGTCTTCCTACATTCATTCAGCCAGTCCACATGGCTTATATAGGCTACCTCCTTAACAAACTGCCAGCTAACCCCTTCTCCACTCCTATTATGTATGCCTTGACCCTAATTCCTGACTTAAGACTTAATAGCTCTAAATGATACTTATTTTCCTTGATTTTATTTTTTACTACATTTTATTTATTCATTTTAATGAGACCAATACAGAGGAGAGAGAGAAAAAGAGAGAGAGAGAGAAGACCAGAGCACTGCTCAGATCTGGTTTGTGGTGGGGCTGGTTGAACCTAGGATTTTGGATCCTCAGGCATGACCGCCTCATTGCATAACCACTGTACTATCTCTCCTACCCTCTTTCCATGATTTTAGCAGTCTGGTCTTGCAGTAACTTCCCTGTATTAGTATCATATTCCATGCCTTATCCAATCCATACTGGAAGCAAATGATAAGATTTCCTGTTTGTTTTTATTTCTTTATTGGGGAATTAATGTTTTACATTCAACAGTAAATACAATAGTTTGTACATCCATAACATTTCTCAGTTTTCCATATAACAATACAACCCCCACTAGGTCCTCTGTCATCCTTCTTGGATCTTTATTCTCCCCACCTCAACCCACCCCAGAGTCTTTTACTTTGGTGCAATATGCCAATTCCAGTTCAAGTTCTACTTGTATTTTCGTTTCTGATCTTGTTTTTCAGCTTCTGCCTAAGAGTGAGATCATCCCATATTCATCCTTCTGTTTCTGACTTGTTTCACTTAGCATGAATTTTTCAAGGTCCACCCAAGATTGGCTGGAAATGGTGAAGTCACCATTTTTTATAGCTGAGTAGTATTCCATTGTGTAGATATACCACAACTTGCTCAGCCACTCATCTGTTCTTGGACATTTGGGTTGCTTCCAGGTTTTGGCTATGACAAATTGTGCTACCAAGAACATATGTATACACAGATCTTTTTGTATGGCTGTGTTGGCTTCCTTAGGATATATCCCCAGGAGAGGAATTGCAGGATCAGAGGGTAGGTCCACTTCTAGCCTTCTGAGAGTTCTCCAGACTGTTCTCCACAGAGGTTGGACCAATTTACATTCCCACCAGCAGTGTAGGAGGGTTCCTTTGACCCTACAACCTCTTCAGCATTTGCTGCTGTTCCTTTTTCTGATGTATGACATTCTCACAGGAGTGAAGTGGTATCTCATTGTTGTCTTGATTTGCATTCCTCTGACAATCAAAGACTTGGAGCATTTTTTCATGTGTTTCTTGGCCTTTTGGATCTCTTCTGTGGTGAATATTCTGTCCATGTTCTCCCCCCATTTTTGGATGGGGCTATTTGCTGTCTTGTTGTTGAGATTTGCAAGTTCTTTAGACATTCTGGTTATTAGCCTCTTACCTGATGTATGGCATGTGAAGATCTCCGATTTGGTGAGGGGTCTCTTGGTTTGGGTAGTGGTTTCTTTTGCTGTGCAGAAGCTTTTTAATTTGCTATAGTCCCATAGGTTTATGCTTGCCTTAATCTTCTTTGTAATTGGATTCATTTCATTGAAGATGTCTTTAAAATTTATGCAGAAAAGAGTTCTGCCAATATTTTCCTCTAAGTATCTGATAGTTTCTGGTCTCACATCCAAGACCTTGATCCACTTGGAATTTACTTTTGTATCTGGCGAAGAGCTTTCCTGTTATAAAAATCACTTTTGCTGTGAAAATAATGCACAATGACCTCAAAAATAAAAAGCGTATCAAATGAAAAGGTAGGTAACATAATGGCTATGTAAAGAGACTTTCATGCCTGAGGCTTGAAAGTTGCAGATTCAATCCCCTGCCACCACCATAAGCCAGAGCTGAGCAGTGTTTTGGTTAAAAAAATTAATAAATAAACAAATAAAGGCATATAAAATACTTAAATGATTATAAAGCCATCATTCTAAAATGTAAGTTGAATCTGTTCCTGACACTTTACTAACCTTTTCAAAGTCTCCTCACTGCTCTTTGGGCGAAGAAAAGCCTCATCAAAGCTCAGACTCCTCAGAGATCTCACCTTAACCTGCTCCTTCTACCTCGTCTCCCTCTAAGACCCATGACCCAGCCTACACTACAGGTTTGCAGACTATATCTCCATGATCTAGGCCTTGCCTTGGTTGTTTAATTATTTTATTGGAAAAACAGTGGCTCACAAGACAGTTGTCACATAGGTACGATTTTTTTTTTAAATTATCTTTATTTACTGGATAGGAATAGCCAGAAATCGAGAGGATAGAGAGTGATAGAAAGAAAGAAATAAAGAAAGAGAGACCCCTGCAGCCCTGCTTCACCACTCACAAAGCTTTCTCCCTGCAGGTGGGGATCAGGGACTTGAACCTGGGTCCTTGAACATCCATAATATGTGCACTCAACCAGGTGTGCCACCACCTGGCCCCCCGGGTACAATTTTAATTGGCCCATTATAGGTGTCTGTACACCACAACCCTTCAAAGTCTTTCTCCACCATGATGAGTACTGGAGAACAAATGCCCCTCTCTACCCTTCCTGTCTTCCCTCTCCTCCAGAGTCCTTTGCTTTGCTGCAATACACCACAATGAGTCCAGTCTCCGCACCGTATTTTTTCTTTTTTTTTTTTTAAATTTCTTTATTGGGCGATTAATGTTTTACATTCGACAGTAAGTACAATAGTTTTATATGCATAACATTTCTTAGTTTTACACATAACAATACAACCCCCACTAGGTCCTCTGTCATCCTTTTTGGACCTGTACTCTCCCCCCAACCCACCCCACCCACCCACCATAATTTGTCTTTCTTTCCTTGTCTCTTGGGTTTCACCCATAATTCAGAAATCTGGTATTCATCCTTCTTCTAGTGACAGTGCTCTGCATGGGTCCCCAAAGCACTTTGCACAACCTGCACTGTGTCCATGCTCTGAACTTTGATCTTACTGGGCTACCAACTGAGAATGCTACATGGGTTCTCTACTCTACTTTGTGTCCTCCAATCGCATAATGATTTTTCTCTCTAGAAGGCAGGTCTTACTGTTCTTTAGAGAAGAGGGTAAGGGAAAATGAACTCTTGACAGCATTTCACAGCAAAACCAATGACTAAAGCAGTCTTTTTTGGTCATTTATGGTTAGTTGGATGAAGGAATATTCTTTTTTTAATAGTGATTTAATGTTGATTTACAAAATTATGAGATAACAGGGGTATAATTCCATACTATTCCATTAGAGTTTGGTATCTCCATTCCCTCCATTGGAAACTGCCGTAGTTCTCCCAAGGTCACAGATATGGATTGACTATTATTACTATAACTATTTATATTCATATATATTTGCCATTTTCCCCCTATAGTCCTACCTTCTCTTCCTTTCTAAGTCACACCTACACCTATCACTACTTCCAAGTACTATTCCTTTTTTTCTCTTCTCTCTTTGGGTCCTGATGGAACTAGAGTTCAGAACCCTTTAAGCATCTTCCCTTACCATTTCTCCCCCTCTGGTAGTATGGACCACAGCTCTTTTTGGGATACAGAAGGTGAAAGTTCTGGCATGGTAACTGATTCTCCACTAGACATGGACACTGGCAGGTCAATCCATAACCCCAACCTGTTTCTGTCTTTCTCTAGTGGGGTAGAGCTCTGGAGAGGTGAGGTTCCAGTATTGGTGAGGTTGTCTGCCCAGGGAGTTCAGGATGGAATCATAGCATCAGCAACTTGGTGGCTGAAAGACAGTAAGAGATAAAGCAGGAAAATGTGTTTAATGAGCAGGAACCATCTCCATTATTTCATGCAGCTCCTCCAGTTGTGCAAACTAGACACCTCAGGTGTGCCCTTGCCATTTCCTTACCTACCACCTCAACCTATCACAACATCTCAGTTTGCCTCCCAGAGTTCCTCTCCAAGTCATCTACTTCTCATCATCTCTAACATCACTCATCCAAAGTGTCATTATCTCTCTCCACTGGACTACTCCGATAATTTCTATTTTCCCCCTCCAACCTCAGCATCACTTATAAAGGAATGTTAATTTACAAGACAGTTGTCGTCACTGAGTTTATTAACTGATCTAGAGAGTAAAATCTGGTCTCTTTACCAATTCTCCATTAAAGCTTGTAAAACACCATAGCAAGGGGCTGGGTGGCGTCACACCCGGTTGAGTGCACATGTTACAATGTACAAATACCTGGGTTCAAGCCGCTAGTTCCCACCTGCAGGAGGAAAGCGTTGAAAGTGGTGAAGCAGGTCTGAAGGTGTCTCTCTGTTTCTCTCCCTATCACTCCCTTTCCTCTCAATTTCTGGCTGTCTCTATCTAATAAATAAATAAAGATAATAAAAATTAAAACATCATCTCACTATCATTATGATTAATTTTTTCTGCTTTAAAAATATAAATGGGTGGTCTGGCAAGTGGAGCAGTGGATACAGCATTGGATTCTCAACCATGAAGTCCTGAGTTCAATCCCCGGCAGCACATGTACCAGAGTGATGTCTGGTTCTTTCTCTCCTCCTATCTTTCTCATGAATGAATAAATAAATTCTTTAAATATATATGGAAGGATAATCTTTACTAATCAATTTATTTCATTAATTGTAGCATGTAACCATGGTTCACTCATTCTCATCAATATTCAGTGAAGACTACTCAGTTATAGCATTTTGGTGTAGAACTACACAACCACGTTTTTATCCATTCTTTGGTTGAAGGATACTTGGGTAGCTTGTTTTCAATTTGCAACTATTATGAACAGAAAAATTATGAATATTCTCAAACATGTCTGGTGCACACAGGTACGCATGTATACCTAGACAATGGATTGCTGAAATGTTTTTGATTGATGGAATGGGCATGCTTTGATTGATTAGCTTTAGTTCTTTTGTATAACTTACTTTTGACCAATAGAGTAAAATACAAGTGATATACAGGATTTATGAAGCTAGATCATCAAAATTTTCTCAGTTTCTACTAGCATCTCTTGAACCCTCACTCCTAGGAACCATCTCCCATGTAAGAACATTGGCGGCTTTAAGGTTATAACAGTGTAAGTAGTCCCAGAACAACTATGGAAGAGGCCATGAGTAGAAAAGTGGTGTTAGCCTCTAGCTAAGATATGTGAACCAAAAACACCTTCTTAGAAACATGACCTAGCTGAATATTCAGATTATTCCATCATTAGCTACTATCAGATTGTTACAATATAAAGTACCTACTGACTGCTACCATAGCAAGAAATACAAGTTCAGTGGAGCCCAGTCACTTTACCAAACCAGGAGAAAGAGCAGCACATTTCTTTTTTTTAATCAAAATCACACCAGTGCTAGATTGTGTGTGTGTGTGTGTGTGTGTGTGTGTGTGTGTGTGTGTGTCTTTTTAAATTTTATTTATTTACATACAGACAGAGGGAAATTGAGAGAGAATGAGAAGACACAGAGAGAGGAGGGGAGACACCAACAGCACTGATTTACTACTCATAAATTTACCCTTCTCGGTGGAACCTGGTGGGGCTGAAACCTGGGTCCTTGCTTATGGTAATGTGCATTCTACTGGGTGGCTTATGGTAATGTGCATTCTACTGCCTGGCTCCAGTAATACATTTTTATTTTAAATCACTAAATGTTAGTGACCTGGGTATAACATAACAAAAAATAATTTAAACAGTTGCAAAAATGTACTAGATGTGATATTACTTCTCAAACTATAAAATGTTTGTATTAAACAACTTAGTGATAACTGAAGAAGAAATAATTTATTGCAACATACATAAGAAAGATTTAACAAATCTTCTGCTTCTTAACCTTTGAAGTTCTTGAGAAATATTGCTCCCTACATTAAGACTTTCTAAATATTTTAATGTAAGTTCAAAACTAGTAATATTAGTCTTGAGTAATTTTGCTGCTTGTCTCACAATTACTCATAGCAAAGTAGACTTCTGAATAAAAATTTCAGGAAGCAGGATCATTAAGAACCTAGACTTCACATGTTTCCCAATGTCATTGGAAAATATACATCTCAGCACATCTAAAATTTTATTGGCACCTTTACAAGGCATTGGGGATCACAGGTACTTATTTTTATTACCTTTATTTATTTATTGGATAGAGGCAGCCAGAAATTGAGAGGGAAGGGGGAGACAGAGGAGAGAGGCAGAGAGACACATGCAGCCCTACTATACCACTTGTGAAGCTTTTCTCCTACAGGTGGGGACCAAGGGCTTGAACCTGGGTCCTTGTGCACTGTAACATGTGCACCCAACCAGGTGCGCCACCACCTGGCCTCTTATTTATTTATTTTTAAGAGAGGGGTAGACACGCAGCTTCCTGGGCCAGTGGGGGGTGGGAGTGGGTAGGAGGGATGGGACATAGTCTTTTGGTGATGGGAATGGTGTTTATGTACACTCTTAGGAAAAATGTAGTCATATAAATCACTAGTTAATTAATATGAGAGGGGGAAAATTAATTGTATGTCTCGAAGTTTTTTAAAACACAGACTGAATCTTTTTAATATATAGGCTGTGTAATTGATATGCAGACTCTCTCAAAAGCCTAGACCAAGTAGATCAGAAGCAACCAATAGCACAGCTATATACAAGATACTGGGTACTGTACAGCAAACCCTAACAAAAGGACTTTTCAAAGTTAACCCAATTACCAAATAATGTGATGAAAACATTAACTATCGATTGTCTTTTTGAACCCTAAGACAGCAGGAACCTCACATCTCCACTATAGAGCCTCTACTTCCCCCAGTCCTGGAACCCTTGGATAGGGCCCCCTTTCCCATATGCCTCTCCCAGTCCATATCAAATAATATTGCATCCACCGATCACAACCTAACCAATGCAACGATTGCCACCTCAACATGCTTCACTTCAGACTGTGTCCAGAGACTTCACGTGTGGAATGATAACCCTTCAGTTTCATTACTCCGGTGAGACCTTTCCTTTCATAGTATACTCTAATTCCATCTCAGGTGGTTCACTTTCTAACAAAGTCCCAAAACCTAGATATACACCAGTTTCTGTGAGAGAGAGCATATGTCCACACGTATCCATAAACTTCTTCTTCTTCTAGCGTTTGCCCTTCTTCCGTAGCCAGTCAACAGCGTCAGGTTGAGCCTGATGTAAAGTTTCGAGACCTCCTTTGAATCTGGAGAGGTGGCAGTCGTTGACTATGTGGGTTATAGTCTGTCTATAAACTATTACAAAATATATACCTGAAAGCAGAAGTACACTAGAGTTTGCAGTGAGTATCTCCCTAACACTTCCTCTCCACTATTCCAAGCTTTGGGTCCATGATTGCTCAACAATTTGTTTGGCTTTGTATGTTAACTCTTTTCAGTCACCAGGTTCCAAATGTCATCAGGATGCTGGCCAGGCTTCCCTGGACTGAAGACCCCACCAATGTGTCCTGGAGCTCCGCTTCCCCAGAGACCCACCCTACTAGGGAAAGAGAGAGGCAGACTGGGAGTATGGACTGACCAGTCAACACCCGTGTTCAGCGGGGAAGCAATTACAGAAGCCTGACCTTCCACCTTCTACAACCCACAATGACCCTGGATCCATGCTCCCAGAGGGATAGAGAGTGGGAAAGCTATCAAGGGAGGGGGTGGGATTTGGAGATTGGGTGGTGGGAATTGTGTGGAGTTGTACCCTTCCTACCCTATGGTTTTGTTAATTAATCCTTTCTTAAATTAAAAAATTTAAAAAAAAAGAGTACTGTTCAGTTCTGACTTACAAAGGTGCTAGGAATTGAGGCTGGGATCTTTGGTGCCTCAGGCTTGAAAGTCTTTTGCCCTATCCAATGGTTCCAGGACTGGGGGAAGTAGAGGCTCTATAGTGGAGATGTGAGATTCCTGCTGTCTTAGGGTTCAAAAAGACAATCAATAGTTAATGTTTTCATCACATTATTTGGTAATTGGGTTAACTTTGAAAAGTCCTTTTGTTAGGGTTTGCTGTACAGTACCCAGTATCTTGTATATAGCTGTGCTATTGGTTGCTTCTGATCTACTTGGTCTAGGCTTTTGAGAGAGTCTGCATATCAATTATACAGCCTATATATTGGGTCCATGCTCCCAGAGGGATAGAGGGATAGAGAATAGGAAAGCTATCAGGGGAGCGGGTGGTATATGGAGATTGGGTGGTGGGAATTGTGTGGAATTGTGCCCCTCCTACCCTATGGTTTTGTTAATTAATCCTTTCTTAAATAAAAAAGAAAAAAAAAGTATTTTGCATATCTTTTATCCTCCTCAGCCCCCATAAGTATTCATTCTACCATAGGTCAAAACCTATTCCATTTCCACATATTTCCAGAGACTAATGGTAAATGGAGAGGGTAGGTGAGAGAAGAAACTAAGATATACCTTCATAAGAGATAAGGTTATTAAAGTCAATCAGGTTACCAGATTCAAGAAGGCTATGTCACATCTAATTTTTTTTCGACAAAAGAAAAGTGAGCCTGGCATCTCCCACATTAAAGGAAGCTTCTCTGCCTCTCTGTCTCTATCAAGAAGGGAGGAGGAGGGAGAAGAGAAGGAGACCAATAACAACAAAGAAGGTGATTGACTGGATCTCTATTTACCCTGGTTCCCTTCCTTTTTTTTTTTTTTTTTTTTTTTGTAGTTTCTATTTCTCATTGAGAATCCCAGTCACTTTCAAAGCCAGCAACAAGCAGCTTTACATCAGGCTCAACCTGACGCTGTTGACTGGCTCCGGAAGAAGGGCAAACGCTAGAAGAAGAAGATTGAGAATAGTTTCTCTCAGATATTTTGTTTGCAAACACTATCATATTTCATTAATACATATTTATTTTATCTAGAATTTGAGTTTTGAGGGTTTAATTTGATCTTGGGATAATAAAGTGTTTGCTGAACCAATTAATAAATAAGCATTAGAGGGTTTATTTTAAAATAGTTAAGACAAAAATGTTTTTATGACCTGAAAAGTAAATTAGGTTTAAATAAACATGTGTTGACCATTGGTAATACCAAGTATTACCTATTTACTGGAGAAACTTTGAACCATTTAATAATTTGGTTTTAGTGTTTTAAAAAATATTTTTAAATATTCACCAAGAGTAGAGATAGAAGATATAGACCAGGGTTGATTGATAGACAATTCCTTACGGTCACTGAATGTCCTGTCTCCTATACATGAAGATTAGATCTTGGGCAGCATTTAACTTTTTAATTTTTTAATTGGGGGGGTTAATAGTTTACAGTTGACATTAAATATAGTAGTTGGTACATGTGTAACATTTCTCAGTTTTCTTCATAACACTTTAACCCCCAATTTAATAGTTGTTTACTAGAAGAATGAATCGATTTTTCAGACTTCAGTGGTTTAAGTCTAGTGATTTGTGAAATGCTTAATTAAGTCCCTCAAATGGAATACAATTCCCAAGACAAACCCAGTCCACACTTTTGTCTAGCTTTTTTCCTGCATGTTGTTATGATTATTTTACTTTATTTTAACAAATTCATTTGGCTTTTAAAATGGTGTAGAAGTGAGAAGTCTTATTTCCACCCTATCTGCTCCCAATTTCTCTCAAGGTAATATCTTTTATTACTTCCTCTTTGTTCTTCTAGATCCTAAGTACCATATTAGATTTTTTAAAGTGTTTATTTCAAAGGAAACTTCTTGAGGGAAGGCTGGTAGCACATTCAGTAAAGCACACATATTACAATGCACAAGGATGCCAGGTCAAGCCTCCAGTCCCAACCTGCACGAGAGAAGCTTCATTAGTGATGTGATGGTATAGATAACTCTCTTTCTCCCTACCACTCTCTGCCCTCTCGATGTCTCTCTGTCTCTACCTAAACTAAATTAATTAATTAAACAAATCTTCTTGTACATGTTTCCTCGATTTTTTTTTTCACAGTGGTAAAAATATCAAATGTTGGGGCTGAGGAGATAGCATAGTGTTATGGAAAAGACTTTCATGCCTTTGAGGTGCCAGGTTCAATCCCCAGCACCACCATAAGCCAGAACTGAACAGTGCTCCAGTCTCTCCTACCTTTTATTCAAAGTAAAAAAGTAATGAAATAAATAAAATATTATTTTATTTATTTTATTAATAAATAAAAGAGAATAATAAGAGAAAATAAACATACAAAATATTTATACTTGTGAGCTGGGGAAACAACATAATGGTTATGAAGAAAGACTTTCATGCCTGAAGTACCAAAGTCCCAGGTTCAATTCCCAACACCTCCATAAACCAGAGCTGAGCAGTTTTCTGATAACACATACATACAATCAACTGTTTACATTTTGTTCGGTACTCTCCTTTCAACAAAAACAACAAACCCAGGGCCTTTGAAGTAATAGGAAGTTTAAAAGTAGTATTTCATAGCACAAACTTAAAGCAAAATATGCTCTAGAGTGCCTTGAGGGGAAGGGAAAAGGAAACTCACACTTGTTTGGCTCTTGTATGCCTAGCACTATAATTAGAACGAAGACTTTCGTGTTTCATATTCTAAACATTAATGGATGTGTACTAATTCTTCCATTTTAAAGAAAAACACACTCAGATTTTCAGATTTAGAGAATTATTCCAAAGATAGAATCAGGAGCTACAGTTTGAACTGTCACTTCTGGCTCCCAAGCACACTGCTGTTTTATGGCCATTGTCTCAAATGGCAGCCAATACAAGTCTCAAACATTAAACGGAAATAGTACGATATGTCAGCTTTCCACCCCAGTTGCCAAGTAGTCTGGAACACAACACTATTTGTGGCAGTCAGTCCTCACTGATATCCTCTTTGTTGGTAGATTCTAATTCTACATTTTAGCAGACTTGGAAAATACAGCAGGCAATATCTAAATAACCTAGATATAGTCCAGGTCCCTTGAGGTAGGGCATAGGTTCACCCATGCCCATAAACTAGGGGAAAAATATATACCTGAAAGCAGAAGTACACAAGAGCATGCAGGGAATACCCCCCAGCACTTCATCTGCACTATTCCAGTCTTTAGGTCCATGATTGTTCAACAATTTGTTTGGCTTTGTATGCTAACTCTTTTCAGCCACCAGGTTCTGGATGTCAGCAAGATGCTGACCAGACTTCCCTGGACAGATGACCCCACCAATGTGTCCTGGAGCTCCACTTCCTCAGAGCCCCACCCCACTAGGGAAAGAGAGAGGCAGACTGGGAGTATGGATCGACCAGTCAACGCCCATGTTCAGCGGGGAAGCAATTACAGAAGCCAGATCTTCCACCCTCTGCAACCCACAACGACCCTGGATCCATACTCCCAGAGAGACAGAGAATGGGAAGGCTATCGGGGGAGGGGATGGGATATGGAGATCAGGTTATGGGAATTGCGTGGAATTGTACCCCTCTTATTCTATGGTTTTGTTAATGTCTCCTTTCTTAAATAATAAATAAATAAATAACACTTTCTAAATAACCTTTGAAGTTACTTCAAAGGGTAGGTCCCTCACTCTATGTGGTGAGGAATGTAAGTGGTCCTATGGAGAAGTCCTTCTGCTGAGAAATTGCCAAGTCATGAAAATAAAGCATCTTGGAAATGTTTCTTCTGTGCCAGTCAAACCTTCGGATGACTACTCTCACAGCTGATTTTGAGATAGCAACTTCATGAGTCTCCTTTGGGTCAGAGTCTCCCCTCAACACATCTCATGTGCTACCTATTTCTGACTCATAGAAACTGTGAAATAATACATGTTTATTGCTTCAAGCCACTGACTATTGTAGTAATCTGTTGCATATGAATATAGGTTTCTATAATAGCCAATACATGTTTCTGTTACAAAAATTAAAAAACAATAATACAACAGATTGTGCTTTTATTGTGATCTACATTGGGAGAGGCCATCACTATCATTCACCTGAGGAAAAAAAAACAGGGAGATATTGGTAAACAGGGAGCTATTGGTCACAGTTAAATGTATGAATGAATAACCATTTTGTCTCACTTTATGTCCTGCCACCTTCGAGACACCAAGTTGCAGATGCTATTGTGACTCCATCCTGATTTCTCTAAATAGATGACCTCACCAATATGCCCTGGAAGCTCACCTCTCCAGATGCCTATCCCACTAGGGAAAGTTAGAAACAGGCTGGGATTATGGATCTACCTGCCAATGCCCAAATCCAGCAGAGAAGCAATTACAGAAGCCAGAACTCCTACCTTCTGCACCCCAAAAACAACTTTGATCAATACTCCCAGTGGGAGAGAAATGATAGGAGGAAAAGAATAAAAGGGCTCTGAACTCCAGCTCCATCAGGTCCCAGAAAGAAAGGATGAAAAGGGGAGAGATATTTGGCTATAGTAATAGGGTTATATGCAACTTGAAGGGGAAAAGAGGACTGGACCTGGAAGAAAAAGGGGTATGATTATGAACAAATGTAGACAGATAGTTGTGGAGATGACAGTTAACTCATGTCTGCAACCTTGGGAGGACCGCAGTGATTTACAATGGAGAGACTTGGGATTCAGAACTCTGATGGTGAGAATGTGGAGTTATACCCCTGTTGACATGTAATTGTGTAAATCAATATTGAATCCCTAACATATAAATAAATGCATGAATGAATAAATGAGTATAAATCATTTTATGCATTTTAAGATGTCTGTTATATTTTCCAAACATTAACCTTTTAGTTCTACTAAAAATAATGGAAAGCACTAATATGAATTTATATGTACCAATATAACTTAAAAAAAAAAAGAACCTATGAACCTATGAAGCTGTGGGAGAGATAGTTTTGTAAACCCAGCCCAGTGCTGTGCTATATTCTGACGTCAAACATCCTTAGATGACAAACTACTACTTCTGCAGGCTAAAGATGAAGCCTATGTTTATTCTCTGGTTTATCAGGCTTGATAAATACTACCCAAAGACCTGGAAAGAGAATATAGATGGAACTAAATTTTCCTCTCAGGTAGATCTTTTGCTTTTCTTTTGTGTTTGTTTTTGTTCTTTGGAGAAAAGCATATAATTGGGTCAGAAGGGAGGCTATTTTTTTCCCCTTTTTTGCCCTTGTTGTTTTATGGTTATTGTGGTTATTATTACTGTTGTTGTTGTTGTTGTTGTTGTTGGATAAGACAGAGAGAAATGGAGAGAGGAGGGGAAAACAGAGGGGTAAGAAAGATAGACACCTGCAGACCTGCTTCACCACCTGTGAAGCGACTCCCCTGCAGGTGGGGAGCTGGGGGCTTGAACAGGGATCCTTACGCGGTACTTGCACGTTGCGCCACGTGTACTTAACCAGCTGTGTTACCGCCCAATCCTCTGGAAGGTGTTTTACATAACCATTATGCTAACACCCCCACTCAAGAAGTAATTTATTTAAATCTCTGATGACTTCTTATCATCCATAATACAAAAATATTCCAAGAAAGGAATTAACAACTAGGTAGAAATATAAAAAATAGACCACGACAATGTAATGAGTTTTTACCATATTATAGGAGGGTAGGTTAGATAGCATAGTGTTTGAGGTTCAGAAGTCCCAGGTTCAATCCCCCATCATCACCATAAGCTAGAGCAAGCTGAGCAGGGCTCTTGTGAGTTTAAAATTTATATATATATATATATATATATATATATATATAGAGAGAGAGAGAGAGAGAGAGAGAGAGAGAGAGGGAACAAATTTCATGGCATACTCATTTGAGCTTTATTGTTACCAATCATTATAAAAAATATCTTACCTAGCACTCATCATAAGCCATGTGGTATAGTTAATTCTCTAGCTCATAATTTTTTAAATTTCTTTTATTAATTACATATAAAGAAGCAAGAAAAAGAGAGAGACAAACCTTGAGCACCACTGTGATACACGCTTAAACCAGGAACCTCAGGCATGAATGTCAGATACTTTACCAGTCAAGCTCTTTCTTCAGTCACTGTAACTCAAAATTTCTGAATAAGGAAATTAAAATAGAAGAAATTAGGTGCATAAGTGTTACATGCACAAGAGGATTTTGTGAGCTAAATTAAGACTAAGTCTAAATAATTGATTTGTCAGAAAAGTCATGATGCATTTTTGCATAGAAAAAAAAAATGTGCCATGACTTCTCTAGTACTTCTATTTAGTACAAGAATAGGAGTGGGAAATGAAGTCAAGACAAGCCATGATGTGGTATATTACTTGAAAGAAACGTTTGCTGCCTTGCCACTATCCTCAGAAATCTGGTAGTCAGGGCTTTACTGCTCTGTGATGACATTTTCAGAAAGAATGAGAGAGAGAGAGACTGAAAGAGAGAGAGGAAAAGTTTTCACAGCACCAACGTTTCTCCACTGCAGTGGAGACCAGAGTTGTATGCATAGCACAGTAGGTACCTCCCAGATAAGGACCATGTCTTGTAAATCTACATATGGTATTCTTAAGCTCTTTGATCCTTGTTTCAAACGTTTTAAGGGATAATAAAGAAAGCTGCTTGTTGTTTGTCTTCATGGTCTAGCTCCAAGCTGTCTGTGATCCTGTCCTATACATCTTTAACCTCTGTGAAGCTGACCAAGCATGGACCTTCTAGCTACCATCCAGCAGGTAGGTCCATTGCCTTCTAGTTAGTAACTATCTCATGCACATGAGAAGAAGCAATTCCATCTGGGACAAGACTACAGATGTAGGTCCATTTTAAAAGTTAAAAAGCTGGGGGAGATATCACAGTGGTAGGAAACAATTTTCTGTATTTGCTAGCCCTAGTTTAAGTCCCAGCAACACCAACAGTAAGCTCTGAGAGGTGACCTAGTGAAAAAAAAATAAAACAAAAAATTACAAATCACGCTAACAGCACTGTTAGCAGAAACATGTCCTATCTTTTCTATCTTCACAAATAACTTCACAATAACAGAATGCTTAAATATGTGCAAACTTACATGTTTTACATCACTGAGAGTCAGAAAAATGAAAGACAGCAGAATTTAATTATTATTGTACCCAAGTGACATTTGGATGAATGACAAAGTAAAAATATTCATAATTCAGAAATAACAGATAATCCACTTTTAAGACTTACTTATTAATTAACATGAAGAAAGAAGAGACTTTTCAATAAATGATGTTGGAGAATAATGCAGAAGAATGAGACAACACCATGCACAAAAGTCAACTCCAAATGAACCAAAGATTTGGATATTATACAGAATATATATGCAGAAATATATATGTATATATATGTGCAGATATATATATATATGCAGAAATGTCCATGCAGTTTACTTTAGAAACTATTTTCTGAGACTCAAGTCCAACAGTAAAGGAAACAAAAGCAAAAACAACTCAATGGGATTACATCAAACTGGAAAATTTCTGCACAACAGAAGGAAGCATCACCAAAACAAAAGGACACTCTGCTGAATGGAAGATTTTCACACAGCATATATATTTACAAAGGGCTAATAACCAAAGTATATGAATTCATGAAACACAGCAGCAACAACAATAACAACAACAACAAAACATCACCCTACCCCCCCCCAAAAAAAAAAAAAGAAGAAAGAAAGAAGAAGTAACCAAGTTGTCTCAATCTTTGTGAGAACTGTGATGGCTATCAGAGTGGGAAGGAGCACGTAACTTTAGTGGTAAGTTTGGTGTGAAATTTTGTAAACCATTATTAAATAACTAATAAAAATGTTTTTAGGAGGAGACGAGACTTCCTGTTCCAGAGGCGGAGCTACGAGCAGCAGATCACTTTCTCTCCTCTCTTCTATTCTCCTGGATCAACTAGGAATACCAAAGGAGACCACCCGGACCGAAACAAGACAGGACTAGAATGACCACAGGAACCCAGTAAATCACCCGTGAGTACAAACACGCGTGGCTGGTGACAGAGAGGAGACAGGGGCCTAAGGAGAGATTAAGTGACTGCTAACAGTTCAACAGTTTATCAGTGGAGACACCACCTCCAGTCTGCTCCACAACAAGGGGACAGCTGAAGGGAGGAAAGGACTCCCCAGAGACTCACCAAGTGCAACTCTGAGTCTCCATTGCTACTACCCTCAGAATCTGGAGCAGCAACAGGGAGGGACACCAGGGGACAGAGATCTAACCGGGAAACTCAGGAGAAGACATATACCTCGGTGGCATAGCTGAGGGGCTGTGAAAGTCTCTTTGCATAACCACTGGTTTATCTCTGCCACACCCTGCTTTATCTCTTGGTCAGGAGTCAGTGATTAAGCTAAGAAGCTATTGACAGTTTAAAAGCCCTCAGGCTCCCATAGCCTACAGGGAAGAAAAAAAAAAGAGGCTTTTACACCACTGAGCTCCAACTCAGGGATTGAAAAAACTGTTAACTTCCACCACGGTAAACCCTTTAATTAAATTACTTGGACACAAGTCAATCCAGGCAATAGTGATCAAAAATTTGAAAAGTACTGATAAAGGGAACTCATAACATAATATATAAAATGGTTAAAACAACAAGAAAGAATATTGGAGACTCGAACCAGGACAAGAGTCCAGCTAAAAGTCCTCCAGAGGGTGAAGCACAAAACAACGAGTTCAACATCCAAACATTAGCTAAGGAAATAATAACAGGAGTGAGTAAAGAATTTGAAAAAATTGTAATCAGAAATGCAGGGACAACAAATGAGAATATGGAAGAAAATTCTAATTATGTCATGGTTATTAGAGAGCTGAAAGCTGAAATCGCTGAGCTAAGAAGGCAACTAGCTGAACAAGCTAAAACAGTATCAGAGCAGGGCAACAAAATAGATGAACTCCAGAAAGCAGTAGAGGGCAGAGAGAATAGAATCTATGAGGCTGAAGACAGAATTAGCAAGATTGAGCACGAATTAGAGACAACTAAAAAAGAAGTAAGAGATCTCAAAAAGAGATTAAGAGATGCTGAAAACAACAACAGAGTCCTATGGGATGACTTCGAAAGAAACAATATACGCATTATTGGCTTACCAGAGGAAGAAAGAGAAGGAGAGGAAGAAAGCATTCTCCAGGCCATAATAGCTGAAAATTTCTCTAGTCTAGACAACACCAAAGACATAAAGATTCAAGAAGCCCAGAGGGTCCCAAACAGAATTAACCCAGACCTAAAGACACCAAGACATGTCATACTTAGAATGGAAAGGAATAAGGACAAAGAAAGGATCCTCAAGGCTGCAAGAGAAAAACAAAGAGTCACCTACAAAGGAAAACCCATAAGATTAGCAGCAGACTTCTCCATACAAACACTACAGGCCAGAAGAGAATGGCAAGATATCTATTGAGTGCTCAATGACAAAGGCTTTCAGCCAAGAATACTATATCCTGCTAGACTGTCATTCAGACTAGATGGAAGCATCAAAACCTTCTCAGACAAGCAACAGTTGAAGGAAGCAACCGTCACCAAGCCTGCCCTGAAAGAAGTTCTGAAAGGTCTCCTATAAACAACCAGACCACCACAAAATAGGACATATATCAAAACACTCTAAAACTCTTCAAGAATGGCGTTAAAATATCTTCAATCTTTGATATCAATAAATGTCAATGGCCTGAATTCACCTATTAAAAGACACAGAGTAGGAAGATGGATCAGAAAACACAACCCAACAATATATTGTCTATAGGAAACTCACCTAACGCAACAAGACAAACACAGACTTAAAGTGAAAGGATGGAAAACTATCATACAAGCTAATGGCCCACAAAAAAGGCAGGAACAGCTATTCTCATATCTGACATGATAGACTTTAAAATAGATAAGATTAAAAAAGATAGGAATGGACACTACTTAATGCTCAGAGGATCAGTCAATCAAGAGGACTTAACAATTATTAACATCTATGCACCCAATGAGAAGCCATCTAAATACATCAAACTTCTACTGAAAGAGCTACAGCAATATGTTAACAGTAACACAATCATAGTAGGGGACTTCAACACCCCACTATCTCAACTTGACAGATCATCCAGGAAGAAAATCAGTAAAAACATAAGGGAGCTAAATGAAGAGATAGATAAACTAGAACTATTGGACATTTTCAGAGTCATTCATCCCAAGAAACTGGAATACACATTTTACTCAAATCCACATGGATCATTCTCAAGGATAGACCATATGTTAGGCCACAAAGACAGCATCAGCCTATTCAAGAGCACTGAAATCATCCCAAGCATCTTCTCAGACCACAGTGGAATTAAACTAACACTTAACAATCAACAAAAGGTTAGTAACAGTGCCAAAATGTGGAAGCTCAACAGTACACTTCTTAACAACTTCTGGGTCAAAGAGGAAATCAAGGAAGAAATCAAAATGTTTCGAGAGTTCAATGAAAATGAAGACACAAGCTATCAAAATATTTGGGACACAGCTAAAGCAGTCCTAAGAGGGAAGTTCATAGCTATACAAGCACACATTAGGAAACAAGAAAAGGCACAAATAAACAGCCTGATTGCACATCTTAAAGACCTAGAAGAAGAACAACAAAAAAGGAATCCTAAAGCAACCAGAAGGACAGAAATCACTAAAGTTAGGGCAGAAATAAATAACATTGAGAATAGGAAAACCATACAAAAGATCAATGAAAGTAAATGTTGGTTCTTCGAAAGAGTGAACAAAATCGACAAACCTTTAGCCAGACTCACAAAACAAAAAAGGGAGAAGACCCAAATAAATCAGATACTAAATGAAAGAGGAGATATCACAACAGACATTGCAGAAATTCAACATATCATGCGAGGCTTCTATGAACAACTATATGCCACCAAGCTAGAGAACCTGGAAGAAATGAATGATTTCCTAGATACCTACCAACTTCCAAAACTAAGTAAAGAGGAAGTGGATAACATGAACAGGCCCATCACAGCTAATGAAATTGAAACAGTTATCAAAAATCTTCCCAAAAATAAAAGTCCTGGACCAGATGGTTTTACAAATGAATTCTACAAAACTTTCAAAGAAGAACTAATACCTCTTTTAAAAGTCTCCCAGAAGATTGAAGACACTGGAATACTCCCTGCCAGCTTCTATGAAGCCAACATCACCCTGATACCAAAAGCAGACAGGGACACAACCAAAAAAGAAAACTACAGACCAATATCTCTGATGAACATAGATGCGAAAATATTGAACAAAATTCTAGCCAACCGGATACAGCAGTATATCAAAAAGATTGTCCATCATGACCAAGTGGGGTTTATCCCAGGCATGCAAGGTTGGTTTAATATACGTAAATCAATCAATGTGATCCACCACATCAACAAAAGCAAGACTAAAAACCACATGGTCATATCAATAGATGCAGAGAAAGCCTTTGACAAAATACAACATCCCTTTATGATCAAAACACTACAAAAAATGGAAATAGATGGAAAATTCCTGAAGATAGTGGAGTCTATATATAGCAAACCTACAGCCAACATCATACTCAATGGTGAAAAACTGGAAGCATTTCCCCTCAGATCAGGTACTAGACAGGGCTGCCCACTATCACCATTGCTATTCAACATAGTGTTGGAAGTTCTTGCCATAGCAATCAGGCAGGAGCAAGGAATTAAAGACATACAGATTGGAAGAGAAAAAGTCAAACTCTCCTTATTTGCAGATGACATGATAGTATACATGGAAAAACCTAAGGAATCCAGCAAGAAGCATTTGGAAATCATCAGGCAATACAGTAATGTGTCAGGCTATAAAATTAACATTCAAAAGTCAGTGGCATTCCTCTATGCAAACACTAAGTTAGAAGAAATTGAAATCCAGAAATTGAAATCCTTTTCCTATAGCAACAAAAACTATAAAATATCTAGGAGTAAACCTAACCAAAGAAGTGAAAGACTTGTATACTGAAAATTATGAGTCACTACTCAAAGAAATTGAAAAAGACACAAAGAAGTGGAAAGATATTCCATGTTCATGGGTTGGTAGAATTAACATCATCAAAATGAATATATTACCCAGAGCCATCTACAAATTTAATGCTATCCCCATCAAGATCCCAAGCACATTTTTTAGGAGAATAGAACAAATGCTACAAATGTTTATCTGGAACCAGAAAAGACCTAGAATTGCCAAAACAATCTTGAGAAAAAAGAACAGAACTGGAGGCATCACACTCCCAGATTTCAAACTGTATTATAGGGCCATTGTCATCAAAACTGCTTGGTACTGGAACATGAATAGACACACTGACCAGTGGAATAGAATTGAGAGCCCAGAAATGAGGCCCCATACCTATGGACATCTAATCTTTGACAAAGGGGCCCAGACTATTACATGGGGAAAGCAGAGTCTCTTCAACAAATGGTGTTGGAAACAATGGGTTGAAACATGCAGAAGAATGAAACTGAATCACTGTATTTCACCAAATACAAAAGTAAATCCCAAGTGGATCAAGGACTTGGATGTTAGACCAGAAACTATCAGATACTTAGAGGAAAATATAGGCAGAACTTTTTTCCGCATAAATTTTAAAGACATTTTCAATGAAACGAATCCAATTACAAGGAAGACTAAGGCAAGTATAAACCTATGGGACTACATCAAACTAAAAAGCTTCTGCACAGCAAAAGAAACCACTACCCAAACCAAGAGACCCCTCACAGAATGGGAGAAGATCTTTACATGCCATACATCAGATAAGAGTTTAATAACCAACATATATAAAGAGCGTGCCAGACTCAACAACAAGACAACAAATAACCCCATCCAAAAATGGGGGGAGGACTTGGACAGAATATTTGCCACAGAAGAGATCCAAAAGGCCGAGAAACACATGAAAAAATGCTCCAAGTCTCTGATTGTCAGAGAAATGCAAATAAAGACAACAATGAGATATCACTTCACTCCTGTGAGAATGTCATACATCAGAAAAGGTAACAGCAGCAAATACTGGAGAGGGTGTGGGGTCAAAGGAACCCTCCTACACTGCTGGTGGGAATGTCAATTGGTCCAACCTCTGTGGAGAACAGTCTGGAGAACTCTCAGAAGGCTAGAAATGGACCTACCCTATCACCCTGCAATTCCTCTCCTGGGGATATATCCTAAGGAACCCAACACATCCATCCAAAAAGATCTGTGTACACATATGTTCTTGGCAGCACAATTTGTAATAGCCAAAACCTGGAAGCAACACAGGTGTCCAACAACAGATGAGTGGCTGAGCAAGTAGTGGTATATATACACAATGGAATACTACTCAGCTGTAAAAAATGGTGACTTCACCGTTTTCAGCCGATCTTGGATGGACCTTGAAAAAATCATGTTGAGTGAAATAAGTCAGAAACAGAAGGATGAATATGGGATGATCTCACTCTCAGGCCGAAGTTGAAAAACAAGATTAGAAAAGAAAACACAAGTCGAACCTGAAATGGAATTGGAGTATTACACCAAAGTAAAAGACTCTGGAGTGGGTGTGTGGGTGGGGAGAATACAGGTCCATGAAAGATGATGAATGACATAGTAGGGGTTGTATTGTTAAATGGGAATCTGGGGAATGTTATGCATGTACAAACTATTGTATTTACTGTTGAATGTAAAACATTAATTCCCCAATAAAGAAATAAATTATTAAAAAAAAAAAAAAAAGAAAGGAAGAGAGAAGGAAGGGGTCAGGGTGGTAGCACAAGGGTTAAGCACAAGGGCCCAGGCAAGGATCCAGGTTCAAGTCCCCAGCTCCCCACCTGCAGGGGGGTCGCTTCACAAGCATGAAGCAGGTCTGCCGGTGTTCTTTCTCTCTCCCTTCTCTATCTCCCCTTCCCCTGTCAATTTATCCTTGCCTATAATATACATATATATGGCAAAAATGGCCTCCAGGACCAGTGGATTCGTAGTGCAGCCACCTAGCCCCATTGACAACCCTGGAGGCAAAAACAAAAAGTAAGACTCTGGGGTGGGGGGTCGGGGGACAGTTATTCAGGTCCTAGAACATGATGTCAGAGGAGGACCTAGTGGGGGTTGAATTGTTTTGTGGAAAACTGAAAATGTTAACGCATGTATAAACTATTGTTTTTACTGTTGACTATAAACCACTAATCCCCCCAAAAAGAAATTAAAAGGTAGGGGGAGATAGATACCTGCAGACCTGCTTCACCACTGGTGAAGCATCCCCCTGTAGGTAGAGAGCCAGGGACTCGAACCCTGGTCCTTGAGTGGCTTTAAAATAAAAACTTCACAGCAGTATATCAAAGTATGTTAGATTTGCTTTAGCCTAAAAAGCAGCTGGAGCTCAACATTTTATAAAACAATCAGGAAATTAACCAAATCTGGTATTGCTAATAATTTTTTTAACATTTGTTAGATACAGTCAAGAAGCAAGACTTTTATCTTTAAAAAAAAATGTTTTTAAAAGAATCTGAAAATACTCTTCACCCAAAAAAAGATATTCAGATAGTCAGCAGACATGAAAATTTTCAAACTTACTGATTATGAGAAAAATGCAAATCAAGACTGTAATGAAATACCACCTCACACCTGCAAGACTGTCAAACAGTACCACAGACAAAAAAAAGAGCACAGGTGAAGATGTGGTGAGAAGGGAACCCCACTGGAACAGAATTGTGGGGTCCTGGTGCATAATGAAATTGTGCTCACTATAAAGCACTAGCCCCCTCAATTAAAAAAAAATTAAAGGAACTCCACCACTTTGTTGGTGGAAATGTAAATTGGCCCAGCCTTGTAGAAAACAATAAATATGGGAAATTGAACTGTGGCTTTGGAACCTCAGGCATGAAAGTGTTTTTGCATAATCACTATGGTATCATTCCCTACCCCAAAAACTTACATTTTCTGTGGGAAACTATTTTTTAAGATAAATTACATTGTAAAAAGTTCAATTAAGATTTAGCATTGTTAAATTTTGTTTTCTATTTTGATATTGATTGCAACTTATTTGCCACGTTTGTGAGAAATGAAACTTAATTATGCAGGGGCAAGATGGGAGCACACCTGGCAGAGCACACACATTACCATGCATGAAGATCTGGGTTTAAACCCTCACTTACAGAGGGTCAATTTCAGTTTCATTTTCAGTGGAACCACGTTGCAGCTGTCTCTCTTCCTTTTCCTCTCCCTCCCTCTATTTTTCCCTGTCTCTATCAAGGAAGTAAGAAAGAGAGAAAGAAAGAAAGAGAGAGAGAGAGAGAGAGAGAGAGAAGGAAGGAAGGAAGGAAGGAAAGAAGGAAGGAAGGAAGGAAGGAAGGAAGGAAGGAAGGAAGGAAGGAAGGAAGGAAGGAAGGGAAGGGAAGGGAAGGGAAGGGAAGGGAAGGGAAGGGAAGGGAAGGGAAGGGAAGGGAAGGGAAGGGAAGGGAAGGGAAGGGAAGGGAAGGGAAGGGAAGGGAAGGGAAGGGAAGGGAAGGGAAGGGAAGGGAAGGGAAGGGAAGGGAAGGGAAGGGAAGGGAAGGGAAGGGAAGGGAAGGGAAGGGAAGGGAAGGGAAGGGAAGGGAAGGGAAGGGAAGGGAAGGGAAGGGAAGGGAAGGGAAGGAGAAGGAGAAGGGAAAGGAAGGAAAGGAAAGGAAAGGAAAGGAAAGGAAAGGAAAGGAAAGGAAAGGAAGGGAAGGGAAGGGAAGGGAAGGGAAGGGAAGGGAAGGGAAGGGAAGGGAAGGGAAGGGAAGGGAAGGGAAGGGAAGGGAAGGGAAGGGAAGGGAAGGGAAGGGAAGGGAAGGGAAGGGAAGGGAAGGGAAGGGAAGGGAAGGGAAGGGAAGGGAAGGGAAGGGAAGGGAAGGGAAGGGAAGGGAAGGGAAGGGAAGGGAAGGGAAAGGAAAGGAAAGGAAAGGAAAGGAAAGGAAAGGAAAGGAAAGGAAAGGAAAGGAAAGGAAAGGAAAGGAGGGAAGGGGAAGGGGAAGGGAAAGGGAAAGGAAGGAAAGGAAAGGAGAAGGGAAGGGAAGGGAAGGGAAGGGAAGGGAAGGGAAGGGAAGGGAAGGGAAGGGAAGGGAAGGAGAAGGGAAGGGAAGGGAAGAAAGGAAGGAGGGGGAGGAGATGGAGATAGAAGAAAGAGGAAGAGAAAGATATTAAGTGAGAAAGAGGTGGGTAGGAAGGAAGAAAACTATGAAAAGGGGTTGTGGAGGAATGACCACCACACAGTTAACTTGTCTTACAGGCAAAGTTCCAGCATAACCACTTTATTATGCAACTGCCTATTGTATACATGCTATGAGAAAAATGATTAGAGAGATTAATTAATTTATCTTCTTATAAGTGCTTCTTCCATTCAAATTCTCACTGGACACAAAAACTCTCTTATGTTAGAGATAGTATAACCCATAATATACTATGGCAATTTGATGCAACTGAAGTCAAAGAACACTTAATATTTGACTATCTATACTCAGAAGAGGGACTTCTGATCTCCTCACAAATATGGTCTAAGCATGCAATGCAGACATTCATATCTGCATAACTATTTCAGTTTAAAGTTAAAATAGATCATGGAGTAACTGGAAGAGTAAATGAGGTCAAGACTTTAAATTGAGCTCTGGTGGAGGCAATTGAAAATCTGTTGCCTAGTGCCACAGAATGCCAAGCACTGTCACAGCAGCTTTTGCAAACAGCTTTCTTGCCATTTAAAAATGTGTGTATCTGGGGGTTAGTGAGAGATAAAGTCAAGAAGTTTCATCCTTCAGCTTTTTGTGTTCCAAGTTTCTTAATGCTATAGTTTATATCTGGTAGTAAAATAACCTCTGTTTCTCTGAAAGACAGCCGTGAGATAGTTTCACTCATATGTGTAATATAAAGAATCGAAACACAGGAATTCGTTGGGGGAGAAGTAATTAAACTGTTGCTAAGATTGTGAAAACTATGATGTTTACCCCTGGATGGGGGATAGCCTAGGGTGGGAGTGGGGAGAAAACAGAACTGTAATGGTGGACATGGCAAGCAACTGTACCCCTGTAATCTTATGATCTTGTAAATCATTATTAAACCACTAATCAAAAATAAATTTTGAAGAAGAAAAAAAGTGCAATGGAAGATGTAGCACTGCTCTAATCAGCTTCCCCTTTCTTTTAGAGAATAGCTATGCAGGTAGAAAGAAGGGCTGAAAAATTCTATCTCATCTCTCTCTTGAAAAATGGGTGGGTGGTTGTGAAATATAAAAGAGCCAGCATGGGCCTTAAGGTCATCAAATTATGCAGTTATCTGGATCTCAATTGATAATTTTTTCTTTTATTTTCCAGACAAACAGGAAAAAAGGAAGGGTGTGAAACTTTAGTCTTCAAGTTATGTGATTTTCAGGATCAAGATGGATATTTCTTCTGCAAAACAGTTTCTGTTAACAGTTCTAAAGAGATATCTTTTTTGAAAAGATGTTTTAATATTATTTTTTCTTTTTTCTTTTATTTTCTTTATTTTATTTAGTTATTTATTAAGACAAAGAAAAATGAGAGGGAAGGTTGGAAGAGACAAAGAGAGACACTTGCAGCACTGCTTCACCACTTACAAAGCTTCCTTTTTATAAGTGGGGACTGGGAACTTGAGCCTGGGTCCTTGAACTTTGTAATGTGTGCACTCAGCGAGGCACGCCACCACCCTGCCCCAAGAGTTATCTTTTGTCTAACTCACTTTATAGATACTAGGTAAAGTAACTTTGTTCCCTTGGAGTATGATTTCATAATTGCTTTTTATTTCCAGGATATAGGCTAAGAGATGTGGAAAAGAATTTACCTGGGGAGCTAGGGGAAGGAGGTAGTATACACCAGGTTAAGCGCAATAGTATGAAGTGCAAGGACCGCTTTAGGATCCCGGGTTTGACCCCTCTCCCCCCACTCCCCACCTGCAGGGGGGTTACTCCACAAGCGGTGAAGCAGGTCTGTTGGCGTCTATCTTTCTCTCCCCCTCTCTAAATTTCCTTCCTCTCTCAATTTCTCTCTGTCCTACCCTATAACAAAAAATGGAAGAAAACAGCCTCTAGGAGCTGTGATAGCCCTAGAGGCCAAAAAGGAAAAAGGGAAAGAGAAAGAAAAGAAGAGAAGAGGAGAGGAGAGGAGAGGAGAGGAGAGGAGAGGAGAGGAGAGGAGAGGAGAGGAGAGGAGAGGAGAGGAGAGGAGAGGAGAGGAGAGAAGAGAAGAGAAGAGAAGAGAAGAGAAGAGAAGAGAAGAGAAGAGAAGAGAAGAGAAGAGAAGAGAAGAGAGAAAAGAAAAAAGAAAAAAGAAAAAAGGCCCGGGAGGTGGCTCAGTGGCTAAGGCACTAGACTTTCAAGCATGAAGTCCCGAGTTCGATCCCCAGAAGCACATGTACCAGAGTGATGGCTGGTTCTTTCTCTCCTCCTGCCTTTCTCATGAATAAATAAATAAATTCTTTCAAAAAAAAAAAAGAGTTTACATATAGCCTAATGGGTATTAGTCAAACGCATGAAAGTTTAATGACAAAGGTGTCTATTTTGTTGTTGTTAACTTGTTTATGTATCATAAATATTTGTGATATGAGAGCCCTAGGAATGTAATCTAAATGTGGACCATAGCTCATCCTTCTACATTTCATTATCTCCCTTTCTTCTTCTACTTTTCTTTTTTAAATATTTATTTATTCCCTTTTATTGCCCTTGTTGTTTTATAGTTGTAGTTATTGTTGATGTCGTTGTTGTTGGATAGGACAGAGAGAAGGGGAAGGGAGAGAGGAGGGGAAGACAGAGAGGGGGAGAGGAAGATAGACACCTGCAGACCTGCATCACTGCTTGTGAAGCGACTCCCCTGCAGGTGGGGAGCCAGGGGCTCGAACCGGGATTCTTACACCAGTCCTTGTGCTTTGAGCCACATGTGCTTAACCTGCTGCACTAGGGTCCCTTTTTTTTTATTTTAACCAGAGCACTGATCAACTATGGGTTATGCTGGTGCTGGGGATTGATCCTGGATATCCACTATATGCAAAATCTCCCCAATCTCCTCAATCCATTCTCTTTTTTATTCCACTGTCTCATAAAAATACTGACCAGTTTTAAGACTTTGACTTTAATGAGCCCAGTTTAAGACCTTCACTTAATTTACTCTTTTAGTGACTATTTAGAATCTAAACTGAAAAAATTCTTTAGACCCTTAGATGTCACTATTTGTGACAAGAGAAGTCCCTGTGGTAAGGAGAGGCAGTCAAAATTTTGTACATGTTGTTCCCTCTGAATGAAACACTATTCTTTCCTCTCTTCGACTATTTATCTCTTATTTAGATCTCCACTCATTAGAAAAATCCACAGAAAAGCCTTCCCTGGAAATCCCAATTAGTTCAAATTCCTTTTGTATGTGTTCTCAGAGTGTCTTATTCTACTTCACAGGGCTATGGTTTTACATTTATTTCTGTAATTTGATTAGTGTTTGTTTCCCTCCATAGAAAGGAATTGATATGAGAACTGTGTCTGAGTATGTTCTGACTTACCATTTTATTCCTAGAGCTTAGCCCATGTTTGACACATAGAAAACATTCAAGAATTAATTAAATAAGTAATTAAACCATCCGTTTGCATCTTAGATTCTGGCGTGTCAGACAACCAAAGAAAACCTCTTTGTATTTTAGATCACACTAATAGTATCTTCTTAGAAACTTTTCCAAGACCACTCTGACTAATATAGGTCATCTTGTTTATTTTTGTTGGGAGAAACTGAAAACTCCATTTGGTCTTTTGACATGATTTCACACCATGTGCTCACACCTGTGCACCTGTGCTGCAGTGAATTCTCCCCCAAACTTGTGGAAAGTGTTAAGTTGAAAAGGCTGACTTGACATAGGCATGCACAGTATGGCAACTGTGAGAATATTTTCATTGACAACAAATTCTTAAGTGTGATCACAGAGCTGGGCCAATTTTAGCATTAGATGTGTTTTCTCTAAGTCAAGTATTCTGAACATCGATGGACACTGGAATTCGGAAGTACATTTACTAATATTATAACATGCTTTTAAATTGTTCAGGACTTATCCTCAGCATTTAGTTTTACCTGGCCACTAAGCAACCAAAGAAACACAAGCAACTATTTCCAGCAAGTGTCTAGACTCTTTTCTTGCAAGTTTTAACTTCATTACCATGAACTCAACTCATCTGTTTATTGTAGAACTACCTCCATCCTGGTTCTGCTAAGAACTTGGAAAACTAGATGGATCAAGGGGCCAGGTGTTGGCGCACCTGGTTGAGTGCATGTATGACAATGCACAAGGACCTAGGTTCAAGCCCCTGGTCTGGCTGCAGGCATCTCTCTGTCTCTCTCCCTCTCTATCACCTCCCTCCCTCTTGATTTCTGGCTGTCTCTATCAAAGAAATTTTAAAAATTAAAAAAAAAGAAAAACTAGATGGATCAACAACAGATAATGTGTCTCTCTACATTTGCCTGTCTCCCAATATTCAGTGGACACAGATCAAACTGTTAACTTTGCTTCCTGCCTCTTCACCTTTCAATTTGCAGGACATTCATAACTTTCCTCTTCATATAATTTTTCTTATTGTTTAAAAGAACAAAAATAAAGTATAATAATTAGATATTAATAGAACAGCTTACTAAATACTGTTGTTGGGCCAAGCAGTGGTGTACTCAGTTAAGTTCACACACAATACATAAGGACCTAGGTTCAAGCCATGGGTCCTCACCTGCTGGGGGAAAGTTTCACAAGTAGTGAAGCAGTATTGCCAGTGTAGCGCTCTCTCTCTCTCTTCCCCCCTCTTCCTTCTGAGTTTAACTCTGTCCTATCAAAAAAAGAAAGGGGGGGGATATGACTTTTTCAGTAGGCATGCTTTTTCTTTATCTGGGTTTATCTTCTTCTTCTTCTTCTTCTTCTTCTTCTTCTTCTTCTTCTTCTTCTTCTTCTTCTTCTTCTTCTTCTTCCTCTTCTTCTCCTTCTCCCCCTTCTCCTCTTTCTCCTCCTCCTCCTTCTCCTCCTCCTTCTTCTTCTTTTTCTTCTTTTGCCTCCAGGGCTATTACTGGAGCTCAGTGCCAGCCACTGCTTCAGGTGGCCATTTTTCATTTTTATTGGATAGGATAGAGAAAAATTGAGGAGGGAGAGGAAGATAGAGAGGAAGAGAGACAGAGATAGCTGCAGACCTGCCTCATCGTTTGTGAGGCAACCCCTCTGCAAGTGGGGAGCTTGGGGGCTTGAACTGGGATCCTTGTGTGAGTTCTTGGACTTTGTGCTATGTTCAATTAACTTGGTTCCCTACAGACCAGCTCCTCATTTTATTTTATTCTTATCTGTAAAAGAGAATAAGAACAACCAGAACACCTCGCAGCTCTGGAGATTGAAACTGAGATTGCATGCAAGTCGTGTGCCCTGCTAATGAACTCAGCCCTTTCACATATTTTGAGCAAGACTTTAAAATCAAGTTGAAAACAGTAAAATGAATTAACTCATTCTCATGAGCTACTGAGTGTCCAAATGGCATGTAGGGAGGGGGAGTGCACTTTGGAGCTTCAGCTGAAACTAAACTTTCGACTCAAAGTTTTCTACTCAAGGGCAGAGAAAGATTTTATTAAACTCAATCAGTTGGGGAAAATGTAAGAAAATATCAGAATAATTACACTGAGCCCCAAACCACTAGTTCATTGTCCCAGTCACAAGCTTTCCTAAATAAGATTGACAATCAGAAATAATAATAAATGTGATAAAAATAAATCATCAAAAATACGAATTAGAAAATAAAATTCAACCATACCAGACCTCACCTCCATTTGGAGGTGATAGCATAATGGTTATGCAAAGAGACTCTCATGCCTGAGGCTTCAAAGTCCCTGGTTCAATCCCCTGCACCACCATAAAAACAGAGCTGAGCAGTGCTCTGGTAAAATAAATAATTTTTTTAAAAAGACTATTTAAAAAAAAAGTTACTGTTCAGTTCTGAGAAATGAGTATTGAATACTGTCTTGATAGACTCAGAAAAGGAAAAAAATTTTTTTTTCACTCATTTAAAAATAAGTGCAAACCTGCTTCAATGTCCGTTCATTCACATGTAATAGCTTCAGTCTGTCTTTATCAAGGCAATATGCTAGGCGTAGAGAGCCAAACTTAACCCATTTTTCTCAGCTAAGAAAAACTAGACAAACTAAAGGTCCTAATAACTGTCAGTTACCTTTCTCCTTGCTGTAAATAATAATAATTATTATAATTATAATAAATACTGCCTGAGTTTTACTTGCTGTAAAACAAAAGATACTTCTGCTAAGACACAGAGCAAGCAAAGTACTTTTCTGTGTGGTTGAGAGGAATCAAGGAAGACATTTTACTGATGCTTTGCCCAGACCCTAGGAATTCCAAACACACTGTCATATTGCTTTCCGCTTGGCTCCAACTGGAAAATGAGAAATTATTTTAAAATTTGAAGTGCAGGAATGCTTTAAACGTTTGTCTTTACAAAAGTGACATCTAGTTAAGCTTCACCCCCTCCTTTTGAATTATTTGTTTTTCAGTTATGTATTAACTATGAATAAATATAAAAATAAATGAAACTGCTAAGTGCTGGTCCTAACATAATCTGAAAAGAATTGAAATATTTCCTTTACAGTAAAATCAAATCAACTATGTTGACATTTTAGAGGTAGAGACTTGCCAAAATGTCACTTGGGACAAAAACTGAGCAATCTATAATATTTTCATTTGATATAAACTTTGGGAGTTAGGGCTCAAGTAACTGTGTTGCCTTCACTGAATTACAACTCTGTGGCTTCTGATAGCTATTTTATTTCATGTCTGAAATAAAGTGAAGTCTGTGTTTATTTTGTAACTATTTTACTAGTGAGTTATGTATTATTACATGTTCTCAATCAGATTTTATTAGAGGGAGGCAGGAAAATAATTTCCACAGGATTTCTGTGTTTCTGAAGGTAAGTATGGGGAAAAAAAGTTAGGTGAAATTTTATTAAATAGAAGAAAGCAAGATTTATGCAAAATGATAAGGGATGGCCTTATCATTTTGTATGAGTCTTAATTGATTTTATTCTTCTTATATTTGATAGGACAGAGAGAAATTTAAGGGAAGGAGGAGATAGAGGGGGAAAGAAAGGCATCTATAGTACTGCTTCCTTCCTGCTGCTGGGACTGGGGATTTGAACTTTGGTCCTTGTGCATTATAACATGGGTACTCCAATGAAACGAATCCAATTACAAAGGAGACTAAGACAAGCATAAACCTATGGGACTACATAAAATTAAAAAGCTTCTGCACAGCTAAAGAAACTACTACCGGGGTGGGTGGGTGGGGAGAATACAGGTGCAAGAAGGATTCAGAGGGCCTAGTGGGGGTTGTATTGTTAAATGGGAAACTGGAGAATGTATGCATGCATGCACAAACTATTGTACTTACTGTTGAATGTAAAACATTAATTCCCCAAAAATAAAAAGAAAAAAGAAACTACTACCCAAACCGAGAGACCCCTCACAGAATGGGAGAAGATCTTTACATGTCATACATCAGATAAGAGGCTAATAACCAGAATGTATAAAGAACTTGCAAATCTCAACAACAAGACAACAAATAACCCCATCCAAAAATGGGGGGAGGACATGGACAGAATGTTCACCACAGAAGAGATCCAAAAGGCCAAGAAACATATGAAAAAATGTTCCAAGTCTCTGATTGTCAGAGAAATGCAAATAAAGACAACAATGAGATACCACTTCACTCCTGTGAGAATGTCATACATCAGAAAAGGTAACAGCAGCAAATGCTGGAGAGGTTGTAGGGTCAAAGGAACCCTCCTACACTGCTGGTGGGAATGTCAATTGGTCCAACCTCTGTGGAGAACAGTCTAGAGAACTCTCAGAAGGCTAGAAGTGGACCTACCCTCTGACCCTGCAATTCCTCTCCTGGGGATATATCCTAAGGAAGCCAACACACCCATCCAAAAAGATCTGTGTACACATATGTTCTTGGCAGCACAATTTGTAATAGCCAAAACCTGGAAGCAACCCAGGTGTCCAATAACAGATGAGTGGCTGAGCAAGTTGTGGTATATATATACAATGGAATACTACTCAGCTGTAAAAAATGGTGACTTCACTGTTTTCAGCCGATCTTGGGTGGACCTTGAAAAATTCATGTTGAGTGAAATAAGTCAGAAACTGAAGGATGAATACGGGATGATCTCACACTTAGGAAGAAGTTGAAAAACAAGATCAGAAAAGAAAACACAAGTAGAACCTGAACTGGAATTGGCATATTGCACCAAAATAAAAGACTCTGGGGTGGGTGGGTGGGGAGAATACAGGTCCAAGAAGGATGACAGAGGACCTAGTGGAGGGTGTACTGTTATATGGAAAACTGGGAAATGTTATGGATGTACAAACTATTGTATTTACTGTTGAATGTAAAACATTAATTCCCCAATAAAGATATTAAAAAATAAAAAATAAAAAAGTCTAAGAAAAAAAAATGGGTACTCAAACTGATGCAGAATCACCCATCACTTATGAGTCTGTTTTTTTTTCCCCCTTAATTTTCACTATCTTTATTAGAGACAGCCGGAAATCAAGAAGGAAGGGGGGAAATAGAGAAGGAGAGAGACAGAGGGACACCTGCAGCCCTGCTTCACCATTTGTGAATCTTTCCCCCTGCAGGTGAGGACTGGGGGCTCAAACCTGGGTCCTTGCACATTGTAACATGTGCACTCAACCAGGTGCACCACCACCTGGCCCCTAGGAGTCTGATTTTTCTTTCCTACCCCTGATTATTTAACTGATCTGTTATAGACAGGACTATAAGATTTTCTCACAACTTTGATATGTCCTTAAATTTTTTTATGACCCATACTTTGGATCATACATTCAAGACTTTAAATAATGAATAATTTTATGCTTATGTGGGACCCAATCTTTCTATTACTGATTGTTTTCTGTGTCCCAGTTCATATGCTTTTAGCATAAACCACATATAAGAAGAAAATATACTTCAGAGTTTCTGAAAGCAAGAGAGATTTAGAAACTTCAAATTCCCCACTACCCTTGAGCCTCATTGTTAACTTGGTAGCAAAGGTTTATTTCTGAATACTATAAAATTGTGCCAAGGTGAAGAAGGAGTTATAAATAACTTCCATAAGTGACATATTAAAATGAAATTTTAATTAGATTCACATCAGTAAAGTGAAACTAAGAGCAGCATTTTCACCCAGGAAAATAATGACCTGAACCCAGTCAGCAAGAATTATTATCAAAAAAAAGATTATCCAAAAGCCATCGTAAAACCATCTAGATTTTTGTCTCTAATATCCAAGTTCACCAGAATTGATTAAATCATAATTTCATACAGATTACCCTCTATTTACCACCACAGTGCACCATAACTGGGGAAATAAAAAAGAGGATGAGTAGAGAAAGAACAAGAGGTCACACCTGTTTCATCACCTGGCCCATCATCATCATCATTATTTATTTATTTATTTTGTACATAAAGTGACCCACTTACTACAGACTAGCAGTATTTCAAATAAGAACACTTCTACTGGTCTTTTAAATTCTTTCAGTTTTCTGATGGAAGACTTCACTGTGAATACAGAAGTGGTGCAGTAGCTCTAGACGCGGCAGGCAGTTTCTATGCAGGGATCACAGTGCCATACCCCAAACCCCGCCACACACACACACAGCCTGTCTTTTCATCTTGTCTTTGCTACAGAAGAAACGGGCAGGTGTTGATGCACCATGTTAAGCGCACATAGCACGAATCGTAAGGACCCGTTCAAGGATCTTGGTTTGCGCCCCACTGCTCCCAAACTGCAGTGGGGGGAGGGGGGCTTCACAAGTGCTGAAGCAGGTCTGCAGGTGTCTACCTTTCTATCTCCCTCACCCTTCTCAATTTCTCCCACTCCTACCCGACAAAAATGTAAGGAGAGAAAGAAAGAAGGAAGGAAGGAAGGAAGGAAGGAAGGAAGGAAGGAAGGAAGGAAGGAAGGAAGGAAGGAAGGAAGGAAGCTGCACTTACTCAAGGATCCATGTTGGAGCTCCCAGTCCCCACCTGCAGGGGGAAAGCTTTACAAGTGGTGAAGCAGTGCTGCACGTGTCTCTCTGATTCTCCCCCTCTCTATCAATCCCATTCCTCTTGATTTCTGGCTGTCTCTATCCAATAAATAAGTAAAGATAAGAAAACAATTTAAAATAAAAAGAAAAGAAACTGCACTTGACGTACAGGCTTATCTCAATTTTCTTCATCATCACCCCAGAAGGCGCCATTGTGGGTCCTGAATTTACCAACAATGCCCATTTCCTTGAGGCACTTGGCCATGGAATTGCATCTACATGTGAATCCAGAGAGTCCCCTGTTTGTGAGCAAGTTAAGTTATGTCTCAGAAATTTTCAGAGACTTCCTTCTGCCTGAATGGTTGCCATACTGAGACTCAGTGATGGTTAGTTTATATGTCAGCTTAGTTTTGTTATAGCACCCAGATTTTCTTTTTTTTTTTTTTTTTTTATTTAAGAAAGGATTAATTAACAAAACCATAGGGTAGGAGGGGTACAACTCCACACAATTCCCACCGCCCAATCTCCATATCCCACCCCCTCCCCCAATAGCTTTCCCATTCTCTATCCCTCTGGGAGCATGGACCCAGTGTCATTGAGGGTTGCAGAAGGTAGAAGGTCTGGCTTCTGTAATTGCTTCCCCGCTGAACATGGGCGTTGACTGGTCGGTCCATACTCCCAGTCTGCCTCTCTCTTTCCCTAGTAGGATGGGTCTCTGGGGAAGCTGAGCTCCAGGACACATTGGTGGTGTCTTCAATCCAGGGAAGTCTGGCCGGCATCCTGATGATACCTGGAACCTGGTGACTGAAAAGAGAGTTAACATACAAAGCCAAACAAATTGTTGAGCAATCATGGACCCAAAGCTTGGAAAAGTGGAGAGGAAGTATTAGGGAGGTACTCACTGCAAACTCTAGTATACTTCTGCTTTCTTACTTTGGTGCCATACTCCAAACTCAGTCAATTTCTGCTTTGCGTTTCTACTTCTTTTTTTTTTTACATGCATAACATTCCCCAGATTCCCATTTAGCAATAAAACCCCCACTATTTCATTCATCATTTTTCATGGACCTGTATTCTCCCCACCCACCCACCCACCCCAGAGTCTTTTACTTTGGTGTAATACTCCAATTCCATTTCAGGTTCGACTTGTGTTTTCTTTTCTAATCTTGTTTTTCAACTTCGGCCTGAGAGTGAGATCATCCCATATTCATCCTTCTGTTTCTGACTTATTTCACTCAATATGATTTTTTCAAGGTCCATCCAAGATGGGCTGAAAACGGTGAAGTCACCATTTTTTACAGCTGAGTAGTATTCCATTGTGTATATATACCACAACTTGCTCTGAATGACTCTGAAAATGTCCAATAGTTCTAGGTTATCTATCTCTTCATTTAGCTCCCTTATGTCTTTACTGATTTTCTTCCTGGATGATCTGTCAAGTTGAGATAGTGGGGTGTTGAAGTCCCCTACTATGATTGTGTTACTGTTAATATATTGCTGTAGCTCTTTCAGTAGAAGTTTGATGTATTTAGATGGCTTCTCACTGGGTGCATAGATATTAATAATTGTTAAGTCCTCTTGATTGACTGATCCTCTGAGCATTAAGTAGTGTCCATTCCTATCTTTTTTAATCTTATCTATTTTAAAGTCTATCATGTCAGATATGAGAATAGCTGTTCCTGCCCTTTTTTGTGGGCCATTGGTTTGAGTGATAGTTTTCCATCCTTTCACTTTAAGTCTGTGTTTGTCTTGTTGCGTTAGGTGAGTTTCCTGTAGACAACATATTGTTGGGTTGTGTTTTCTGATCCATCTTCCTACTCTGTGTCTTTTAATAGGTGAATTCAGGCCATTCACATTTATTGATATCAAAGATTGAAGATATTTTAACGCCATTCTTGTAGAGTTTTAGAGTGTTTTGATATATGTTCTATTTGTGGTGGTCTGGTTGTTTATAGGAAACCTTTCAGAACTTCTTTCAAGGCAGGCTTGGTGATGGTTGCTTCCTTCAACTGTTGCTTGTCTGAGAAGGTTTTGATGCTTCCATCTAGTCTGAATGACAGTCTAGCAGGATATAGTATTCTTGGCTGAAAGCCTTTCTCATTGAGCACTCGATAGATATCTTGCCATTCTCTTCTGGCCTGTAGTGTTTGTATGGAGAAGTCTGCTGCTAATCTTATGGGTTTTCCTTTGTAGGTGACTCTTTGTTTTTCTCTTGCAGCCTTGAGGATCCTTTCTTTATCCTTATTCCTTTCCAATCTAAGTATGACATGTCTTGGTGTCTTTAGGTCTGGGTTAATTCTGTTTGGGACCCTCTGGGCTTCTTGAATCTTTATGTCTTTGGTGTTGTCTAGACTAGAGAAATTTTCAGCTATTATGGCCTGGAGAACGCTTTCTTCCTCCCCTTCTCTTTCTTCCTCTGGTAAGCCAATAATGCGTATATTGTTTCTTTTGAAGTCATCCCATAGGACTCTGTTGTTGTTTTCAGCATCTCTTAATCTCTTTTTGAGATCTCTTACTTCTTCTTTAGTTGTCTCTAATTCATCCTCAATCTTGCTAATTCTGTCTTCAGCCTCATTGATTCTATTCTCTCTGCCCTCTACTGCTTTCTGGAGTTCATCTATTTTGTTGCCCTGCTCTGATACTGTTTTAGCTTGTTCAGCTAGTTGCCTTCTTAGCTCAGCAATTTCAGCTTTCAGCTCTCTAATAACCATGAGATTATTAGAATTTTCTTCCATATTCTCATTTGTTGTTCCTGCAGTTCTGATTACAATTTTTTCAAATTCTTTACTCACTCCTGTTATTATTTCCTTAGCTAATGTTTGGATGTTGAACTCGTTGTTTTGTGCTTCGCCCTCTGGAGGACTTTTAGCTGGACTCTTGTCCTGGTTCGAGTCTCCATTATTTTTTCTTGTTGTTTTAACCATTTTATATAAGTTAAGAGGTTTTTCAATCCCTGAGTTGGAGTTCAGTGGTGTAAAAGCCTTTTTTTTTCCCCTGTAGGCTATGGTAGCCTGAGGGCTTTTAAACTATCAATAGGCTTCTTGGCTTAATCAATGACTCCTGACCAAGAGATAAAGCAGGTGTGGCAGAGATAATCCAGTGGTTATGCAAAGAGACTTTCACAGCCCTTCAGCTATGCCACCGAGGTATAGGTCTTCTCCTGAGTTTCCCGGTTAGATCTCTGTGCCCTGGTGTCCCTCCCTGTTGCTGCTCCAGATTCTGAGGGTAGTAGTAATGGAGACTCAGAGTTGTACTTGGTGAGTCTCTGGGGAGTCCTTTCCTCCCTTCAGCTGTCCCCTTGTTGGTGGAGCAGACTGGAGGTGGTGTCTCCACTAACAAACTGTCGAACTGTTAGCAGTCACTTAATCTCTCCTTAGGCCCCTCTCTCCTCTCTGTCACCAGCCACGCGTGTTTGTACTCACGGGTGATTTACTGGGTTTCTGTGGTCATTCTAGTCCTGTCTTGTTTCGGTCCGGGTGGTCTCCTTTGGTATTCCTAGTTGATCTGGGAGAGGAGAGGAGAGGAGAGGAGAGAAAGCGATCTGCTCAGCACCCAGATTTTCAATCAAATTCTAATCTAGACAGAGCACCTAGTGGGGGTTGTATTGTTACATGGAAAACTGGAAAGTGTTATGCGTGTACAAACTATTGTATTTACTGTCAAATATAAAACATTAATTCCCCAATAAAGAGATTTTTTTTAAAAATCTAATCTAGGTTTTGCAGTGAAAATATCTTTGTAGATGGAGTTAATACCTATAATGAGTTGCAGTTAAGAAAGAAAGTTTATCTTTTTTATGTCTTTTTTTTTTTTGTATAGAGACAGAGAAATAGAGAGGAAAAGAGGAGGAAAAGAGTGAGTGTGAGAGAGATAGAGAGAAACTAGCAGCATCACCTCCCTGCTTTCCTTCTACAGGGGCTTGAACCCTGTTCCTTGTGCATTGTAACATGTATGCTCTCCCCAACAAAAGGAGGTTATCTCAGTAATGGGAGTGGGTCTCATCATTCAGCTGAAGTCCTTTAGTGTAAAAGCAAGTTTCCTGGAAAAGATATTCTGCCTCAAAACTGGAACATCAACTCCTTCCTGAGTGTTCAGACTGCTGACCTGCCTACCATACAAATTCCAGACTTGTCAGCCTTCACAGTCGATAACCAAGAGATACAGAGCCTTGTTCCTTTAAACGCATTACTCATAGGATTGTCTATTATGAATTAGGAGACATCAATGAAGAGACAAGCCTGTGCATGATGGAGAACTATGCTTCTAAGAACTATACTTACTGCTTGGGTAGATACCTAGAAAAAAAAATAGAACATAGTCTTCCCTTGTACTTGATTATGTACACATGGGGAACCACTACACTAGATAACTTTTTTTTGTGTGTGTGTGAAGTCCCGGCAATGACAAAGAAAACATTAATTTTCAATTTTTTTTCAATTTTTGTTTAATTTCTTTATTGGGGAATAAACGGTTTACATTCAACAGTAAATACAATAGTTTGTGCATGCATAACATTCCCCAGTTACCCATTTAACAATACAACCCCCACTATGTCATTTATCATCCTTCATGGACCTGTATTCTCCCCACCCACCCACCCCAGAGTCTTACTTTGGTGCGATATGCCAATTTCAGGTTCTAATTGTGTTTCCTTTTCTGATCTTGTTTTTCAACTACACTAGATAGCTTTTGTATACATTTTTTCTGCCTTGACTTAATATGTGATTATATTAGTTCTACAGACAAAGTATCACAGTTTTACTGCATTTCTTGGCAAATATTAATGATAGACATTATATTTATGAACTATGTGATACCTATTTTGTTATCTCAGTATTTTGTTTCAGTAGTGTTTACATATAGATGTATCTAATATGATTATATGTAATTAGATAATTCAAATTGATTAAAAATTAGCTCTTTTGAGTTTTTCTGAAATTCCTAAAAGGCATCTAAAATGAGTAGGCCATTTCCTAGGAAATTTTGTAAAATTAAAAAAAAACTAACTGGGGATTCAAGTGGTAGCACAGTGGGTTAGCGCACCTGGCGTGAAGTACAAGGATCAGCATAAGGATCCCAGGGATCCTAGTTCCAGCCTCCAGCTCCCCACCTGAAGGGGAGTCACTTCACAGGTGGTGAAGCAGGTCTGCAAGTGTCTGTCTTTCTTTCCCTGTCTTCCCCTCCTCTCTCCACTTCTCTCTGACCTATCTAACAATAACATCAATAACAACAACAATAACAACTACAACAATGAAAAACAAGGGCAACAAAATGGAAAATAAATATAAAAATAAACTAATTGTGATGCTTATCATAAAGTTGCTGATCCATAAGATCTTGTAAATAATACTAGCTTAAAACAACTGAATTAATGGAGTCAGGATGGCTGCATGAAAACAACACCTAGGCTAACCTCTATTGATCTGGTATCTCTAAATGGAAGTGGGATTTCCAGACCAGTCAGAGGGAAACTACAGAGGAGAGGCCAAAGAGAAATCACAGTAGAAATTACAACCCTTTTATGAATTGGCCAAAGGGTGTTGGAAATTATAAAGGTTAACCAAATTCCGCCAAATTGTAGATACTACTATGGTTCCATCCTGAACTCCATGGGCAGACGACCTCACTAATGTGTCCTAGAACTTCACCTCTCCAGATCTCTATCCCACTAGGAAAAGAGAAACAGGCTAGGGGGTATGAATCCACCTGCCAACGTTCGTGTCTGGTGGAAAAGCAATTACAGAAGCCAAATTCTTTGGTCCATACTCACACTAGGGAAGAAACATTAAAAGAAGATGACCAGAGAGAGGGCTCTGAAGTCCAATTCCATCAGGACCCAAAAAAGAGAAGAGGAAAAAAGGAAGAACACTAGGAAGTAGTGATAAGTGTAGGTGTGACTTAGAAAGGAAAAGAAGGCAGGATCATAGGAAAAAAAATGGCAAACATATATAAATAGTTACAGAAATAATAGTCAACCCATACCTGTGACCTTGGGAGAACTACTGCAATTTCCATAGGAAGAGATAGGGGTACAGAACTCTGGTGGCTGAAGGATGACAGAGGACCTAGTGGGGGTTGTACTGTTATATGGGAAACTGGGGAATGTTATGCATGTACAAACTATTATATTTACTGTTGAATGTAAAACATTAATTCCCCAATAAAGAAATTTAAAAAAAAAGAACTCTGGTGGTGGGGACAGTACGGAATAATATCCCTGTTACTTTATAGTTTTGTAAATTTAATAATAAAAAGGCAAAAAAAACCCTCTGAATTATTGAAATTTTAGGCACAGACATAGTTTCCTGTTGCATACTTTTAGAATGCTAAGTACTGGGAAATATCTATACCATTTTAAAACTATTTTTATGTGAATATGTTTCATCCTATCAATTTTCCACCTTAAGACATTTAAGAACTTCAGAAAGCCCATTTATTTAGACAAAATGCTTCCCACTAATAATAATTTCTAGCTACTTCTAGTAATGACCTATAAGGGAACAACTTCACTTCCCATAAATCCTAGTATACCACTTTTCAATTGTATGATTTGGGCAAATTAACCATTCTAAACTTTAGCTTCTTGGGGCTGGGTGGTGGTACACCTGGTTGAGTATACATGTAACAGTGTGCAAGACTGGGTTTGAGCCCCAGGTTCCCACCTGCAAGGGGAAAGTTTTGCAAGTGTTGAAGAAATGTTGCAGATGTGTCTCTGTATCTCTGTATATCTGTCTCTCTCTCCCTCTCTATTTCTGGTCTGGAGTGGTGAAGAGCCAACTACTGCTTATGCATCTTTAGCCAACTTTTTCATATATAGAGAGAAAGAGAGGGAGAGACAGCACAGTACTGAAACATTCTCCAATGCTCTCTAACCCTACGTGGTTAGCCAGGGACTCAAACATGGACCCCACTTTCCAACAGTTCAAGTGTCCTTCCAGGCAATCCATTTTGACAACCCAGGCTAAATTACATACTTATTTTATATATATATATATATGTATATATATATATATATATATATATATATATATATATATATATAGAGAGAGAGAGAGAGAGAGAGAGAAGAAAAATATCACAGAGCACAGCTCAGCTCTGGCTTATGGTGGTGCTAGGGATTAAACCTGCAACTTTGAAGCCTCAGGCATGAGAGTCTCTTTGAATAACCATTATGCATCTACCCCCACTCTAACTTAAACTTCATTTAAGTCATTTATAATTCTAATAAAACATCTAGTTAACATCTTTCAAAGTTTGCATCATGTTGAAAATTGCAACAAGTGGGAAGTAAAATGGTATTAGAAAAAAAAAATTGTCAAAACACTGAGAAAAAATAGTGACAGCAAAAACTGCTATGAAAATGCTAAGCCCCCAAATATCATAGTGTGTGTCTTAACATCTCAAAACACTCTGACACTCTGAACTATGTAACATTACATTTGAGTGATTGACAAGTATAATAATGACCTTACATCCTTACAAACTCTATTTAAAGCAAGAAAGGATGTGATACTTTTAGAAAAATGTGCAAGAATAATACTTAAGTGGCAGTATATAAAGGTAGAAACTTTGGATATTTTAAAATAAATAGTGTCTTGAGCCCCTGACTCTGGATAAAAACAATAGTAACCAACACTGACTGAAGACTTGTCATTTACCAGACACTGTGCTAACTTCTTTAACTAGATGATCTTATTTAGTACTTACACCAACCCCAAGGTTGATTCAATTGTTACTGTTATTCCTATACTAAAGATTAGGGATAAGAAAACATACACACACACAAACACACACAGAGACATACACACACAACTAAGTACTTACTCAGGTCATTTTGTTAGTGAGGATAAGTGATATTACAATAATAAACAACCCCAAAGTCTCAGTGGCTTAAAACAAAAGGTTTTATTTACTTTGTTACTTTTTCCATGATTGAGTGTCAAGGGCACTCCTCTTTGAAGAATGCTGAACAAACTGATATGAAGAAGTTGTCATGGAAGGAAAGGAAACAATGGTTACTTGTGCCTGTACTCCTCCCTAGTTGTCATGTTCCCATGACCTATTTCAACTCCTTCTTTTCTTTTTTTAATTAGTGATTTAATATTGATTTATAAAATTATAAGATATTAGGGGTACAACTCCATAACATTCCCACCACCAGAGTTCTGCATCCTTGTCCCCTCCACTGGAAACTGTAGTAGTTCTCCCATAGTCACAGATATTGGTTGCTTTATTTATAACTATTTGTATCTATATCTGTATTTTTGCCCATTTTTTTCTACATTCCTGCCGTAACTCACTTTTTAAGTCACACCTACATCTGTTACTACTTCCCAGTGTCCCTTTTTTCTCTCTTCTCTCTGATAAGGGAAACAGTGTCTGGCTTCCTCTGGTGTTCTTCAGATTTGTGTCCCTTTCTATGATGGTACAAAAACAAGATTCCTGGTGACAAATGCTTGATGCCAGGGTGGAAATGGGGTTCAGGGCCCACTGGTCTTTTTCCCCTACCCTTTACCCCCCTGGGAGTATGGACCACAGTTCTTTATGAAGGTGGGTGTCCTGACTTTTATAACTGCTTTTCCATTGGATATGGACATTGGCAAGCCGATTCATACCCCTAGTCTGTTCCTATGTTTCCCTTCTTCTTCTAGCGTTTGCCCTTCTTCCGTAGCCAGTCAAAAGCGTCAAGTTGAGCCTGATGTAAAGTTTCGAGACCTCCTTTGAATCTGGAGAGGTGGCAGTCATTGACTATGTGGGTCATAGTCTGTCTGTAGCCACAGAGGCAGTTCGGGTCCCTAATATGACAGGACTCTGGAGAGGTGAGGTTCCAGGACACATTGGTGAAGTCACCTGTCCATGGAGTTCAGGATGGAATCATAGTAGCATCCACAACTTGGTGGCATTATGATGTAAAAGGCAGTTTAAAAGTATAAAAGGCAGTATGATATAAAGCAAGACAAAATGTTTAATAAACAGGAGCCAAAAATTAGGAATAGAACAGATAGGAATAGGGACCTTAGAGTAGAAAGAAGCTAGGAAATCTATTTTAGTTATGTTCCTAGGAGCCCATGTTTTTGGTAATCATTGCTTGAGTTTGATAGTGAACATGGAGGTAAACTAAAAATATTGCCTGGGAAGATGCAACTAGAACTAGAAACTAGATTAGGCTATAGAGTAGCTCCCAAACTTGAAGAAAATATATAAATATAATTAACTATTTACCACATCAATCTAACCCAGGACTCACATCCATTCACATTTATCGCAGGAGCCTATACAACCTCCAAATCCCTATCAGACTGAGCTCACAGTCCTTGGTCACAGCTGGTAACACTCTAGACTGCACTCATTTCAGGACAAGTCTTCTTCAAGTGGCAGAGTAGGCTGACTCAGCCTCCTTTTGGACAGTGGTGCAGTCCTCACCACTGCTAGTTCACAGTGAGGGCAAGATCCTGGAGAGGCCCATGATGATGTTTCTAATGGAAATGACCAATGCCAGTAGAGGCTTTTGGAAGTCCAGAGCTATGGAATCCATGGGGAATCCAAGGATTCCATAACTAGGACCCCAGGTGATGAGGTGGCCTGACAGTGGCCAAAAAGGCCATCATTAAGTAAGCCAGTCTTTTGTCCTTTTCCAGCGTCTGTAGTCCCTTCGTTATCTCATAAGCTTAGACTTTCTCCCAGTTGTTAAAGCACTGAGTGTCATTTGTTGTACTGAAACTGGTACTAGGTTTATGGGGTCTGGCCTCAAGTTAAGGAGGAAATAGACATAGGGGTCTTAGTTAACCTCAAACTTTCCTGCATTTATTTGTTTGATGATTCTAATAAAGGTTGTCATAGGGGCAATAATTGTCCTTTGTCTGATTTATAGTTTTTGCCATTATATCTCTTGACCAGTCGCATACAGTGTTTCTTCTTTTTTAAAATTTTTTATTTATAAAATGGAAACATTGACAAAACCATAAGATAAGAGGGTTACAACTTCATACAGTTCCCACCGCCAGAACTCCGTATCCCATCCCCTCCCCTGATAGTTTTCCTATTCTTTACCCCTCTGGGAGTATGGACCCAAGATCATTGTGGGATGCAGAAGGTTGAAGGTCTGGCTTCTTCTAATGACTGGTGACTATTCTACTGATGCCTTCTCAGAAGCAATTAAACGATGGAAGAATATATCTTACTTGCTTTTATATAGTTAATTAAGTAGATAGAGTTATGAAAGAAATAGGAGATAGGAGAAGAGGGTGTCTAGGCCTAAGTAATAAATATTTGATTAGAGGATTTATGGTTCCTTCTTTAGGCCATTCTACTACTGGTTTGTCAGGCTTATTAGGTCTAAGAATAATCATAGAGGACTATTAAGCACTTTTTTCTGAGATATGTAATTGTCTCCTTACTTAAGGTACCAGTACCCAAGACCCTGGCCTGTATCCAATATCTGTAACTTAGTTAGAAAACATACCAAATGAAATGGAACTAGGTAGTCCCATGAATTAGAAATAATCTCACCTAGTTAAAGGAGTTAAGAGGTTGACATCTCAGACTCAAAGTCTCTAGAAACAATCCAAAGCAAAAATGTCATAGTAGAATGACTTGGCATGGTGGCACTGGTAGCACTGATTCAGTTGAAACCAACAGAAAAAGTATATCAGGGTAAGGGATCAGGACAAGAAACATCATGAAAACAAGCAAAGTTACAGAGGTTTCAGGACTAGGAGAAATATAGATTTTAAAGAGAATGAGGAAAGGCCCCTTGTAGTCTTAGAAAGAGTTTTTAAATGACAGTAGTTAGTTATTATTATAACCAAATTGGTTGGTACTTTTGTTGTTGTTCACTTGTTCTTTTTTTTTTTTTCTTCTTTCATTATTGGGGAGAATAATGGTTTATAATTGACAGTAAAACATATTAGTTGGTACATGTATAACATTTCTGTTTTCTACTGTTTCTCTTTGAAAACCCAGTGGTTGGAATTTACATGCTGTATTCCATAAGGATATCTGCTAATGACTATTTTAAATATATATATACATATATATATATATATATATATATTATTTGATAGGACAGAGAGAAACTGAGAGGGAAAGAAAAGGAGAAGGAGGAGGAGGAAGATGACAGAAAGGGGTAGGAGGAAAAGAAGGAGGAGGAGAGAGAATGACACCTGCAGCACTGCTTCACCACTTATGAAGTTTCTTCCCTGCAGGTAAGGACCAGGGGCTTGAGGTCCTAATGCATGATAACCCATGTGCTCAGCCATGACCTATTTCAATGAGGAAGGAAAGAACAAGCCTATCATGCCCAAGGAGAACAGAATACTGGTGAGTGGACTTCATAAGTCAATCACATAACTAGAAAGTGGGAAATCAGGATTCAAATTCATTCATATTAAAAACAGAGAATTTAGAATACAGAAAAGAGAGATATCTAAGTTTTGTGCAACTAAGAGACTGATTAGGAGAGAAAGGAGTGTGCTACACCTTTTGAAGAGCCTCACTGTCTTTTTTGCAGATAAGTTCCTGTCTTTCTAAAATGCTGTCATGTTAGAGATATTTAAGAGTTTCAAAGTAACCTTGCCCTTTGTACAAGTCAAGAGTTTAACAGATATGTTTAATACCTATGAGAACAATGTAGAACAATGATTTTTATTTACTTTCCATGGATCAAAGGACCTTTTTGCATAGCCTAAGAATAACAAAAATAAGTCCCTTTCAGAAAAGAATTTGGGAAGATCTGGAAGATAGTTCACTGGTAGTACTCACACTTTTCCCACCCCCAGCCACTTCAAAGGGGATTGACTCTTCACAAGCAGTGAAGCAGTCTTGGCCAGTTGCATACAGTGTTTCTTCTAATGATTGGTGACTATTCTGCTGATGCTTTGTCAGAAGAAATTAAAAGGTGGGAGAGTATATCTTACTTGCTTGCTTTTATGTAGTGCATTGAGTAGATAGAGTTATTGAGGGGAATAAAGTAGGGATTGGAAGAAAGTGTCTAGGCCTAAGTAATAAATATTTGATTAGAGAACTTATAGTGCCTTCTTTAGGCCTTTTTTTTTACAATTTTATTTTATTTACTTATTTTTTATATAACACTTTAGGCCATTCTACTACTAGTTTGCCAGGTTTAGTAGGTCTAAGTCTAATCACAGAGGGCTACTAAGCACTTTTACTTTGAGATATACAATTGTCCCCTTCTTAATGGATACCAGCAGCCAAGACCCTGGCCTGTATCTAGTATCTATAACTTAGTTAGAAGACATACCAAATGACATGGAACTAGTCTCTTTTTTGTGTGTTATTAGTGATTTAATAAGGATCCATAAGATTATGGCATAATAGGGGTACAATTACCACCACCAGAGTTCCATATCCCCTTCCCTCCATTGGAAGTTTCCCTATTCTTTATCCCTCTGGAAGTGTAGACCAAAGATCTTTATGGGGTGCAGAAGGTAGAAGGTCTGACTTCTATAGTTGCTTCTCTGCTGGATATGGGCATTGACGGGTCAATCCATACCCCCAACCTGTTTCCATCTTTCCCTAATATTGGTGAGGCTGTCTTTCCAGGGAAATCAGATTGACATCATGGTAGCATCTTTTCCAGTTTTTTGTAGTTCCTTCTTTGTCTCACAAGTTTAGACTCTGGGAGTATGGACCCAGGATCATCATGTTATGCTTTATATCTTAATGTTTTTTCGACCATCAAGTCACAGATGCTACTATGACACCAATCTGACTTCCCTGGGCAGAAGACATCATCAATGAACCCTGGAATCCTACCTCACCAGAGCCCTGCCCCACTAGAAAAGAAAGAGACAGGCTGGGAGTATTAATTGACATGCCAACACCCATGTCCAGTGGAAAAGCAATTACAGAAGCCAGACCTTCTACCTTCTGCACCCCAGAATGATCCTGGGTCCATATTCCCAGAGGGATAAAGAATAGGAAAGCATAGTCCAGGTCCCCTGAGATAGAGCATAGGTTCACCCATGCCCATAAACTAGGGGAAAAATATATACCTGAAAGCAGAAGTACACAAGAGCATGCAGGGAATACCCCCCAACACTTCATCTGCACTATTCCAGTCTTTAGGTCCATGATTGTTCAACAATTTGTTTGGCTTTGTATGTTAACTCTCTTTTCAGCCACCAGGTTCCAGATGCCAGCAAGGTGCTTACCAGACTTCCCTGGACAGATGACCCCACCAATGTGTCCTGGAGCTCCACTTCCTCACAGCCCCACCCTACTAGGGAAAGAGAGAGTCAGACTGGGAGTATGGACCGACCAGTCAACGCCCATGTTCAGTGGGGAAGCAGTTACAGAAGCCAGACCTTCCACCCTCTGCAACCCACAACAACCCTGGATCCATACTCCCAGAGAGATAGAGAATGGGAAGGCTATCGGGGGAGGGGAGGAGATATGGAGATCGGGTTATGGGAATTGTGCGGAATTGTACCCCTCTTATTCTATGGTTTTGTTAATGTCTCCTTTCTTAAATAAAAAAAGAAAAAGAAAAAAAACAGGAGTTTAATAAAATTTAAACTACTTTGAAAAAAAAATAGGAAAGCAATCAAGGGAGGGGATGGAATATGGAACTCTGGTGGTGGGAACTGTATTAGAATTATACCCACTCTTATCTTATGGTCCTGTCAATCATTATTAAACTAATAAAAATTTTAAAAAGAAGTGCTCTTTGATAATTTTTTGCTATTGGAATTAGGGTTTATCTATAGTGAGGAACATGTTTATCTCATTTTAGTTATACTCATTAATGAATTCAAACAATTTGACCTTTACTTTTTTTTTTTTTAGATAGAGCCAAGAGAGTAAAAAAAAAAATCCTATCAACAAATCTTCCTTTGATATGGTGGGAATGGGCTCAAACCTGGTTCATAGACATTTGAATTTTATTTGTTGATATTTTCAGAATCCCAGATCTGAGAAGGCTATAGTATAGTTCAAAATAGCTAAACCAAATCACCAGTTGACGCCTGATAGAATTGCACCTTTGTATTCCATTAGGATCTTACTTAACCTAGAACAATCCCTCATAATTGACAGAGGACAGAAATACTGACCAACGTTCTAAGCTTCTAAAAATGTGTAAGTTAAGAATAAAAATAGAGGCCTGGGGAGATAGCATAATGCATTATTTTTGCATAATGGTAATGCAAAAAGACTTTAATGCCTGAGGTTCCACAGCCCCAAATTCAATCCCTTATACCACCATAAACCAAAGATCTGGTAATAGATAGATAAATAAATTAATATAGAGGACTGGGAGATAACATCATTGGTAGCAAAGGGTAATAATTGGGGCCAGGATTATATATATTCAAGTCTGTATTTACATAGGAAACTCTAGAAAAATACGAAAGCAACTAATAAAGTGGGCATTATGTAGTAGTGGGACATCAAATGGGATCCTGATGAACAGGGACAAATTTGTAGAAAAACTTTGTAAGTCCTTTTATTTTTGAACCATGCGAATATGTTTTCTATTTTAAATATATATTCTAATAGAAGGGAGTCGGGGCGGTAGTACAGTGGGTTAAGCACACATGGCGCCAAGCACAAGGACTGGTGTTAAGGATCCCAGTCCAAGCCCCTGGCACCCCACCTGCAGGGGAGTCGCTTCACAAGCGGTGAAGCAGGTCTGCAGGTGTCGATCTTTCTCTCCCCCTCTCTGTCTTCCCTCCTCTCTCCATTTCTCTCTGTCCTATCTAACAAAGACAATATCAATAACAACAACAATAATAATTACAACAACAATAAAAAAACAAGGGTGACAAAAGGAAAAATAAACAAATAAATAAATATAAAAAATGTTTACATACATTCTAATAAAAACAACTCAATGGTGTCTATTGTATCAGTCATCATAAAAAATGCTGTTTGACAGACAACATCAAAACTTACTAATTATTATTCATTCTTTTTTTTCTTGCTCCTATAATTATTATTCTTAGGAATCTACAGATCAACTAAGACAAAACTGGTCCAAATTGGGCTCAGTTTAGAGGTTCTACTGCAGGCTTAAGTGCCTGGGTAAACTTTGCTTCTCTGTCAGATCTTACATTTGTACCCTGTGTCTCTGATTCTTGAACCTGCAGAAACAAAAGTACAAGATGACTAATGCAAGCATGCAAAATCTCTTAAGTCTTTTGCTGAAAATGTCACAACTATTTCCCAAATGCCATCAGCCAAAACAAATCAGGGTGGAAAAACATACTCTGTCCACATAAGATATGACAAGACTATAGATGCAGGATAGAGTCAATAACTCAATGAGTTACACTAGTCAGTAACTGCAGACATCCTAAATACTCTAAAAAACAAAAACTAGGAATAACAGGTCTAAGAAGTTACAAAGAACAGGCATACCTTTCCTGAAGTTTGAGCACTCTGTTAATGTCACGTCTTGAAGACTATGTCATTGTTGTCTATCTGGATGATTAAGTGGAATGGAATGAGAGACTGCATTAGGAAATCAGTGGTCAAGACTGGACAACTCTTAGTCCAGCATCCTTTTACAACTAGGGCAACTGAGGCCTAGACAAATTAGGAAAAGTTACAATGTTAAATCCAAAATCTGGAGCAATAGGAAGGCTGTGTCTTGGTCAGTTGGGCTGTGATAGTAAATACTATAGACTAATTTATGACTTAAACTTCAGACATTTATTTCTCACAGTTCTTGATACTGGAAATCCCATGATCAATATGCTACATTGTCAATGAATTTTTATTTGTTTATTTATTTATTTACTGGGTAAAGACAGAGAAATCAAAAGGGAAGGGGCAGATAGAGAGGGAGGAAGAGAGACCTCTGCAGCACTTTTTTGCCATTTGCCAAACTGCCCCCTGCAGGTGAGGGCTGGAGGCTTGAACTTGGCTCTTTGTGCATTACAATATGTACACTCAACCAGGTGTTCCACACACAACCCACCCCTATGAAGGTCTTCTTGATTGCTAATAGGTAGCTGATTTCTCATTGTGTGTCCACATGGTCTTACCCTGGTGTACTTCTAGGCAGGAAGTACTCTCATGTTTATTCTTATAAGGATATTAATTTAATCATGAAGATACCACTCTTATTGCCTCAGACCTAAACCCCAAATATCTCCCAGAAGCTCAACCTTCAAATATTACAACATTGGGAAAGTAGAGAGTCAACATGTGAATTTTGAGGAAGACAAACACTGAGTTCATAACTTGCCAAAGAACTACAACCACTGGTCTGAGAGGTGGCGCACTTGATAGGGCTTTGGACTCTCAAGCATGATGTCCTGAGTTCAATCCCCAGCAGCATATGTACCAGAGTCATATCTGGTTCTTTCTCTCTCTCCTATCATTTCTCATGAATAAATAAATAAAAATCTTTAAAAAAAAAAAAAAAAGAACTACAATCAAATCCAACTGTTAATAGCCAAAGGAAATTACATTTGTGAAGCCATCATTTACACAATAAAAATCATCAGAACCAAAGTTATTCAATCCAATTTTGCATTCTGAAATAGAATCACTTTTAGGGAAGCTTAATACATTGAAATGAACATTTTCTGTACCACTTCCAAGATGTCTCACTTGGGTCAGGAACTGGTATTAAAGTCAATCAGGAGAGAAACCTCAAAGGGTACTGTTGACCTAACTATGTCCCATAGGCAGGAAGTCCAAGCACAAGAGATTATACTTAATGGAAGCAAACTGGTCAATTTATTGAAGAATATGACATAAAAAGCACCTTTAAAAACCTGCAAGAATATCTGGTAATTATGTGATTAAGGAAAACTGGAAGTACAAGATAAAAAAATGGGGTGATGCCAAAAGAGAAAAGAAAATTACAGGTTATTATGCCAGTTAAGGTTTTTAAAATATGTTTTTAAAATTTAGATATTTAGCTATTGCAGGGCTGTCATTTTCATTTGCTCGCTCCACAGAGAGAAAACAAGTTATGAGAGCAGTTTCCTGCAATGTTAGTGTGCGAAAGAAAGAAAGAAAGAAAGAAAGAAAGAAAGAAAGAAAGGGAGGAAGGAAGGAAAGGAAACAGGATGGTAAAAGCATAGAAAGTAATAAAATAATAAACAAACTTGCTCTTAAAATGTACACAAAAAGGGGGCCAAGCAGTAGCACAGAGGGTTAAGCACACATGGTGCAAAGCGCAAGGACTGGCGTAAGGATCTTGGTTCGAGCCCCCGGCTCCCCACCTGCAGGGTGGTCGCTTCATAGACAGTGAAGCAGGTCTGTAGGTGTCAATCTTTGTCTCCCCCTCTCTGTCTTCCCCTCCTCTCTCCATTTCTCTCTGTCCTATCCAACAACAATGACAGCAATAAGAACAACAATAACAACAACAAGGATTCGTAGTGCAGGCACTGAGCCCCAGCAATAACCCTGGAAGAAAAAAAATAAAATAAAAATAAATTTTTAAAAAAAGGTACACAAGTGCTCTCTCAGTTCAAGCACTCTGTGCTCATCATAGTATTGCTTCAAGGTCAACCTCACTATGTAGGAGTTTACATTTTCAAGTTTAGTGCTTGTTTCTATGGCAGCAACAAATAAACTTTACAAACCTTTTAAGTCCAAGGACAAAATTACACTCCTACCCTGGCATGTGAAGGCTTAATTTCTTAAGCCCTACTCTATCTCTACATCAGTAGATAAATCATTAATTCTTATGAAACAGAATACTATTAAGTTAAACTGACGGAGAGGAAGAAGAGATTAACAGATAGTATAGAATTTGAAGATGTGGACTAGCTGGGTATGTTTATTCACCACCCTATTTCCAACTAGTACTGCACAACTTCGAATGTTGTCTACTGTTACTAGTTTAGTACTTTTCTACAAGGGTAAAAAAGTGAACTTGAATAATCATAATCCAAACTACAGCAGTTTTACTGATAAAAAAATGTCAACCACTTAACCTTAAACAGGAGTATTAGTTATTTAAAAGTTACAGATTTCAAAAAATATATAAATAAATAAACTGACTGGTAACAATGAATAACTCAAAATAGAAGACATGTAAACACTTGTTCTGTCGTGTTTGTCTGCTTTCTATCTTCTAAAATGGTGTTGAAATCTTTCCTCTATTAATGACGCTATCCCCTATTTTACTAAAAGTTTTTTGAGGTAATGTTTTAAGTACGTAGTAAATACAGTCATTAACTTTAGTGATATTCATACAGATTTTGGGACATGGCCTAAGATGTCAGACTACATAGCATTTCAGGTCAAATAATAAAACTCAATCACCTACATTCAACTTCTTCATCTTTCTTATCTACCCCCAAATATAACTACTCATACAGGAAGCATTAGATTATGAGACATTCATATAATAGACAATTGTTATTGTCATTCTAAACCTTTTAAAAATAAACAAGAGATATTATGACCTCTACCATTAAATAGTCCAGTGTGTACTTATTAGGGACAAGTCATTCTCTCATAAAATGCTTCTAATTTTATGACCAGTAAATTGAAGGAACAAGACATGCTTTTTGAAAATAATAAGATAATAATAATAATAACAATAATAATAATAAAGTTGTTTGCCCCTTAGAATATACCTAAAATAGACTTCCTAGCTCCTTCCAACATGAAGACCCCAAATCTTATCTTCTATATTCTTACCTTTGGGTTCCTGATTAATAAACTAATTGTTCTGCTTTATATCTTAATATTTTTCAGCCACCAAGTTGCAGATGCTACCATGATGCCAACCTGACTTCCTTGGATAGATGACCTCACCAATATGTCCTGGAACCCCACCTCCCCAGAGCCTTACACTACTAGGGAAAGATAGAAACAGGCTGGGGGTATGGATCTATCTGTCAATGTCCAATGGGGAAGCAATTATAGAAGTGAGACTTCCCACCTTAGGCACCCCATAAAGAATTTGGTCCATGCTCCCAGAGGAATAAAGAGCATGGAAGCTTCCAGTGGAGGGGAGGGGACATGGAACTCTAGTGGTGGGAATTGTATGGAATTGTACCCCTCTTTTACCACAATCTTATCAATCATTATTAATCACTAAGTAAATAAATAAAAAGAAGCAACTATCTAGACCCACTCCCCAGTATTTCTGGCTGCCAACCCCATCAGCTTTGTTCTAAAAACCTTACATCTTCTGCAGTTTTATATATAACTATGAAAAATTGAAAAAAAAAAAACTAAAACTAAAATGCTAAAGGAGGAATGAAAATGCATAAGTGCCCATTATGTTGTGAATCAAATTACCATAGTATTCCACTGTATTATGATATGACTTGTTCCAGTAACATGACTCTTATCTTTAAAGACTCTTATACTCCCTCATCTACATGCCTCTACATCCAGAATACATTATTTCAAAAGCCATTAATACATTTTAGCATGTCTATCCCAGTCCCTCCAGTCACAGCAGGGAAACATGCGTCCTTTGACAGTGACTCATTCACATTTTTATAGTCTACGTGCAGTCTAGGTGGCCTACCCTAAGAATGCTAATAGTTTGACAGAAAAGATTGAGAATTCAGAGCAAGACCTATGAAACAGCAATTGTCCAGATGGCAAGATCCTATTAGATGCATGTGGGGAGAGTCATTCTGTGAATACAGGTCCAAACAAGACATAATTTCCATAGTTGGAAATAAGCAATACAAAGTCCCCATGGCCAAAACCAGTGGGTGGTTAGATCTCTTCTGAGTGCCTATAGTTAGTTTCTGTCCTTGATCTTTCTTTCCACTTGTGAAACCATCTTCATCTACTTTGAGCTCTATCACCATGCCTAACTACTCCAATAAACTCAAATAAGACAAAGAGCAGAAACTGGAGAAATAATTGGGCTGCCATCTGAAACTTGTGACTGTTAAGTTATCTCTACATTATCAATACATAATTGTATCTTAGAAGGCACTATTTCTACAAATGCCATTTTTCACAAATTTAAGTTTCTGACATGTATAGATATGGTAACAGAGGAGAAGATTAGAAGAGCATTTGGAGGGGAGCATTTACATTCACTTTGAAAACGTAAATGCTAAAGCTCTGAAAAAAAAGACACTTTTTTTTTAAGCAATAAGCATGTTGGACATATGGCTACAAATTCTACTGATAAATATGCGAATCAAGAATCACTATGTAGTATCTTATGTTTAATCATGCATGGAAAATGGATCCTGGCTTTAGTGAGAAATTCACTGAACCAGAAGTTTCACAGAGAATCTGTTGACTTGTGTGGAAAAATATCACATCTTGACATGCTTTGTAAGTGGCATTCATGTACATTGATAATTGAAAACTATTTCTGTGAGAAGAAACTCACATCACAAATAAATAAATAAATAAAAATGTAATACAGTAAGTAACTAACTGTCTCTAGGGGCCAGGCAGTGGTGCATCTGGTAAGTACACATGGTGCAAAGCACAGGGACCCGGCCAAGGATCCCAGTTCAGGCCCCCAGCTTCTCACCTGTAGGGGGCTTGCTTCACAAGCAGTGAAGCAATAAGAATAACAACAATAATAATAACAACGATAAACAACAAGGGTAACAAGAAGGAAGAAAATAGCCTCCAGGAGCAGCAGTGGATTTGTAGTGCTAGCACTGAGCCCCAGCAATAACCCTGGAGGCAAAAAAAGAAGTAAACTTGCAGGTGTCTCTCCATCTCTTTGTCTTTATCTCCCCATCCCCTCTCAATTTCTCTCTGTCTCTATCCAATAATACATATTTTAAAAAGATTAAAAAATAACTATCTTTAAAGTTTATTGGTAATCACATACAGAATACTCATGTATAATATTCTCTCTTCTGGCAATGTTTACTTATAAACTTTTAGGGTAAACTCTCCAAAAGACCTACTATACACTATCAATATCATGAAATTCTCCAGAATCAGGATAATCATCATTTAAAAAATAGTTGAGGGAGATTCTGGATGTATAGCTAAAAAGTAAGAGTAGTCTCAGTTTGCTCTCCTAGAGCAACAGAAAAAGCAACAAAAATCACCTGAAAACTCAACAAGAGAAAGGAAGAAAGTTATATAGGCTTTCATCAGATTTCTCATCCCAAACACTAGAGACAAGGAAGGAGTAAAATGGCATATTAAAAGATAAGAAATGCCAGCCACAAATACTATATCCTGCTAAATTATCTGTTAAATGTGAGAGAGGAATAAAGGTCTTTTCAAACATTCAGAAGTTCAAGAAATTTGCCATTACCAATCCTGTCTTGCAAGAATTACTGAGAGGAATCCCACATGAAAAGAAGAAACAAAAGAATTCTAATTTTTAATGAGATGATCACTATTAGGATAGAACCAGGAACACAATAAGAGGTAAAAAAAAAATTAAAAAAAGACACAGGAAAGGGGAGAGCAAAAGTAGACAGAGCAACACAATTCAATGTTGGTGAACTAAGGCCAACTTAAAAAAATCTTGTAGATATTGAAAGTTAGACAAAATATTCAATGATAGCCACAAAACAAAACATAACACAAAATCAAGTAGCAAATAATATATATATATACAGTAAGCAAGAACATTATAGAAATCCATCCACAATGATAAGTGACATAGTAGGGTTGTATTGTTAAATGGAAACTGGGGAATGTTATGCATGTACAAACTATTGTATTTACTATTGAATGTAAAACATCAATTCCCCAATAAAGAAATAAAAAAAATTTTAAAAACTTGATCTGAAAAATAAATAAATAAATAAGTAAAATACAATTTTTCTAAAAAACTAAAAAAAAAAGAAATCCATCCACAGAAGCCAGGAGGTGGTGCACCTGGTTAAGAGCACACATTACAGAGCACAAGGAACCAAGTTCAAGCCCTGGTCCCCACCTGCAGGGGGAAAGCTTCACAGATAGTGAATTGAGGTTGTGTCTTTTTTCTCTATGACCCCCTCTCCTCTAAATTTCTCTCTGTCACTATCCAATATAAATAAAATAAATATATAGTTAAAGAATAGAAATACATCCCCATAAATTAACAAACAGGGAGTCAATAAGAACATGAAACAACCCTGAAATAAAAATCGGAGTGGTTATAAGAAAGTCACACTTATCAGTAATCATCCTAAATATGAATGACTTAAACTCACCAGTCAAAAGATTTAGAATGACTGAGTGGATTAAAAAGCAAGACTCATCTATCCTGTGTCTCCAGGAAACACATATCCAAAGGAAAGACAAACAGAAGTTCTGAGTAACTGGAAGAAGATATTCCAAGTCATTAATGCAGACAAAAGGGCAGGAACAGATATTCTAATATCAGATAAGCTAGACTCAGGCAAAGAAGATCAAAAGTGACAGACATGGACATTACATATTGGTCAGAGGATCAATCAGTCCAACAAAAAGACATAACCATTATATACATATGCTCCCAATCTGCATGTACCCAAATATATATGGGAGACATTGGCAGCAACACAGTACTAGTTAGAGACCTCAACACACTACTAACAGCAAGAGACAGGTCATCAGGACAAAAAAAAAATGAACAAGAAAATGGACTCTTTAAATAAAGTCATAGACGAGATGATCTTAATGAATATATTCAGAAACTTTCATCCCTCCAAGAAAGAATATACATTCTTTTCAAATGCATATGGAAAATTCTCAAGGATCAACATGTGTTGGTACATAAAAACAACCTTAATAAACATGTGAATATTGAAATCATAAAAAGCATCTTTTTAAAATATTTTTATTTATTTTTTGATAGAGACAGAAATTGAGAGGAGGGAGGGAGGTAGAGAGAGAAAAAGACAGAGAGATACCTGCAGCCCTGCTTCACCACTCATGAAGCTTTCCCCCTTCAGGTGGGGACCAACGGTTTGAACCTGAGTCCTTGCATACTATAATGTGAACACTTGACCAGGCACACGACCATCTGGTCCCGGAAGTATCTTTCCTTAAAAAAAAAAAAATTATTTTCTGACCATGAAGGTTAGAAATCAACCACAAGGGCGGGGGTAGAGAGCATAATGGTTATGCAAAAAACTCTCATGCCTGACGCTCCAAAGTCCCAGGTCCAATCCCCTGCACCACCATAAACCAGAGCTGAGCAGTACTTTGATAAAATAATAATAATAATGAAATAAACCACAAAAAGAAACAGAAATACTCCCAAATTATGGAGACTGGTCAGTACACTTTTGAATAACACTTGGGTCAATGAAGAAATAAATATATAATTACTTGGAGAACAATGAAAATGAAGAAACCAAATACCAGATTCTGTGGAATTTAACAAAAGCTTTCCTAAGAGGGAAGTTTATAGCAATACAGGCCCACATTAACAAACAGAAGATCTCAAGTAACTAAGTAACTATCTCTCAAGTAACTAACATCACAAATGAGTCAACTATGAAAGAAACAACAAAGAGACTGGAAAGTCAGCAGGAAAAAAGAAATAGTAAGGGAGTTGAGTGGTAGCACAGCAGGTTAAGTGCAGGTGGAGCTAAGTGCAAGGACAGACTAAGGATCCCGGTTCCAGCCCCTGGCTCCCCACCTGCAGGGGAGTCGCTTCATAGGCGGTGAAGCAGGTCTGCAGGTGTCTATCTTTCTCCCCCACCCCCCGGTCTCCCCTTCCCCTCTCCATTTCTCTCTGTCGTATCCAACGATGACGACATCAATAATAACAACAATAACTACAACATTAATAAAAAAAACAAGGGCAACAAAAGGGAAAATAAATAAATATAAAAAATTTTAAAAAGAAATAGTAAAAATCAGAGCTGAGATTAATGAAATAGAATCCAAAAAAACGATATGAAAGATTAATGAAATCAAGATCTGGTTCTTTGAAAAGGTAAATAAAATAAACCACTGGCTATAGTCACAAAAAGAAAAAGACACACACACAACAAAAACAAAACAAAACAAAAAAACTTGTTCTGTACACCATTAATTGTCCCTCGCCAATAAAGTGGGAGAATAAATTAAAAAATATGTAAAGAAAAAAAAAAGAAAGAAAGAAAAGAGAAATAAAGGAGAAGAGAGAAAGCTATAGTAAAAACAATCAGGAGCAAGGCTGGGTGACGTTGCACCTGGTTGAATGTACATGTTATAATGTGCAGGGACCCAGGTGCAAGCTCCCAGCCCTCACCTGCGGGGAGAAAGCTTTACAAGTGGTGAAACAGTACTTCCAATTGTCTCTCTCTCTCTCTCTCTCTCTGTCTATCTCCCCCTTCTCTCTAGATTTCTGGCTGTATCTATCCAGTAAATAAAGATAAGAAAAAAATTAATAAAATAAAAGCAATTAGAAACAAGATAGATGACATTACAACTAAAGATGGGAAGATACAAAGAATCATATGTGAATAGTATGAACAGGTCTACAGAAATAAATTGGACAACCTAGAAAAGATGGACACATTTCTAGAATCATACCACCTGCCAAGCCTAGCCCAAGAGGAAGTAGATAACTTAAATAAGTCAATCACTTGTATAGAAATTGAATCAGTAATCAAAAATCATCCCAAGAATAAAAGTCCAAGCCCAGGGGATTCTGCTGGTAGCACAGCAGGTTGAGTGACGTGGCTCAAGGACCGTCATAAGGATCCCGGTTTGAGCCCCCAGGTCCTCAACTGCAGGGGAGTCAATTCACAGGTGGTGAAGCAGGTCTGCAGGTATCTATCTTTCTCTCCCCGTCTCTGTCTTCCCCTCCTCTCTCCATTTCTCTCTGTCCTAAAAATGACAACATCAATTACAACAACAATAATAACTACAACAACAATGAAAAACAAGGGCAACAAAAGGGGAAAATACATAAATAAATATAAAAAAATTTAAAAGAAAAGCCCAAGCCTGGGCAGTTTTATCAATGAATTCTATAAAACTTTCAAACTAACACCTGTTCTCCTGAAACTATTCCATAAAATTGAAGAGAAGCAAACACTACCAAACATGTTTTGAGATGAGCATCACTTTGGTCCCTAAAGCAGAAAAGGACTCCACCAGAAAATAAAACTATAGACCTATATCCCTTCTTCTTCTTCTAGCGTTTGCCCTTCTTCCGTAGCCAGTCAACCTATATCCCTGATGAACATTGATGTAAAAATCCTGAACAATATCTTGGCAAATCAAGTTCAACAACATATCAAGAGAATAATTCACCAAGACCAAGTGGAGTCATCCTTGGTAAATAGGGATGGTTCAACATCTGCAAGTTAATCAATGTAATTCATCATATTAACAAAAAGAAAGATACAAATAACAGTGTCATATCAATTGGTGCTGAAAGAACATTTGACAAGACCCAATACCCATTTATGATGAAGACCCTCCAGAAACTGGGAATAGAAGGGCCATTCCTCAACATAATAAAGACCAACTATGACAAATCCACAGTTAACATCATTCTAAAAGCTTTTCCCCTAAAGTTAAAGGAATCAAACAAGGATATCTTCTATCTCTACTATTATTCAGCATAGTTCTTGAGGTCCTCACCACTACAATAAGATAAGAAATGGATATCAAAGGCATATAGACTGGAAAAGAAAAAAAAAACAAACTATCACTATTTACTGATGACATGCAATTATGACTAGAGAACCCATAAGACTCCACCAAAAAAAAACAGGCCTAGCAGCCCAAATGTCCGTCAACAGATGACTAGCTAAAGAAGTTATGGGGATATAAACATTTTATCCAGTGTTACTCTGAAATCAAAAAAGATGATATTGTGTCTTTTGGGATAAAATGGATAGAACTAGAGGTGATTATGCTTAGTGAAATAAAAGATGAAAGACAGCTACTAGATAGTTTCACTCATATATGGAATTTAGAGATCTGGTTCACATGAACTTGCGAAATAAACAAACAAACAGAAGCAAGCAAACTGTTTCTAAGACTTGTGAGAACTATGGTAGTTATCTGTGGGAAGTGGGAGAGCAGGGATGCAGAACTTTGGTGGTGGGTATGATGTGGAACTATACATTGCAATCTTACCGTCTTGTTTATACAAGACTATTCATAACAAATAAAAATCTTTAAAATAAGTTGAGTTAGGTCTTAAAACTAGAGCTTTAAGGGTGGTTGACTGATCTTTAAGCTTTGTCTTAGGATTGTCAGTATCACACTCAAAAATTAGATGAACCAAGGCTGCTACTACTACCTCCCACCATAAAAAGGAATGGAGTCTGCCATCCAATCTAGAAGCAGCATAGTAATGCCTGGTGACCAGCTTATCTCCTCCCATTGCTCACTTCTGAGTCAAGATCTTTGATTAATAAGGTGCTATCATTTGCAGCTCAGGAGGTATTTTAGAGAGAGCATAAAATGTTGGACTTTCAAGTATGAGGTCCCAAGTTTGATCCCCAGCATTGCATATACCAGACTGGTATTTTGGGTCTCTTTATCTCATAAATAAATATTTAATGAACAAATGCATAAATTGCTGTTGCTTATCTAAAAATTAGATGAATAGGAGACTAGGGAATAGCTGTTTAACATTTTTATTTTGATACTACCTTGAAAGATAAAATTCACAGGGCCAGGCAGTGGCACATCTGGTTAAGTGCATGCACTACAGTACAGAAGGACTCAGGTTCAAGGTCCCCACCTGCAGGAGGAAAGTTTCCTGAGTGGTAAAGCAGGGTAGCAGATGTCTCTCTTTGTCTCTTCTCCTCTCTATCTCTCCCACCCCTTTCAATTTCTTTCTGTCTCTATCCCATAATAAATAAAAAAAAACATTTAAAAATGTAAAGATAAAATTCACAATGCAGAGAATTATCAAAGCATGATGTGAAACGCCAAAAAGTTTTGAGTTGCTATGATGTTATATATCTACCACTAGTTTATCTTAGGAACTCACATTTTAACCACTTTAGTGTACTGCTTCTTACTAATGTCAGAGATAAGCTGTACTCTCCTTGCCAAATGTACAAGATGCATCGAATATAGAGCCAGGGGATAACTCACCCAATAGACTGCACCAAATGCAATGACCCAGATTTGAGCCCCAGGCACCACATGAGAGTACAAGGCATGGTACCAGGGGAAGTTTCATGAATGGTAGAGTGGTGTTAGAGTATCCCTCCTTTCTTTTACTCTTTCACCTCAACCCTGGTCTCTATCTGAAATTAAAAGAAAAAGAAAAAGTTCTACCAGGAGCACTAGAATTGTGCAAGAATAAAAACCCAAGACCAAAAAACAAAATGTAAGTCATTGCCATAGTCTTTCAAGCTGCTCTAATAAAACTAACATAATTTTTGTGGTTTATAAATAGTGGGAAAAAAATTTTTTAAGTTTATTTATTTATTTCCTTTTTGTTGCCCTTGTTGGCTTTATTGTTGTTGTAGTTATTATTGTTGTTGATGTCATCGTTGTTGGATAGGACAGAGAGAAGTGGAGAGAGGAGGGGAAGACAGAGGGGGGGAGAGAAAGATAGACACCTGCAGATCTGCTTCACCACCTGTGAAGCAACTCCTCTGTGGGTGGGGAGCCAGGGGCTCTAACTGGGATCCTTAGTGGGTCCTTGCGCTTTGTGCCAAGTGCACTTAACCTGCTGCGCTACCACCCGACTCCCGGGAAAAAAATTTTATCATAGTTCTGGAAGTTGAGAAGTCCAACATCAAGGTACCAGCAGACTGGTATTTAGTGAAGGCCTGCTTTCTGGTTCCTATTACTCCACTTGGTTGAGGAGTTCAGTACAGGCACAAATCTCATTTATGAAGTTCTATTGTAATGCCCTAATGAATTACTTCCCAAAATTCTTGCCACCTGAATACCATCACTTTGGACATTAAACTTTAAACATATGTATTGATAAAGACATCGCCTCAACAACTGGAAATTAAAATATGTCAGTCCACAAAGAGAGCTAGCAGTATTCTAAAATTGTTATCTACTGGTTCTGGAAAAAGACTGTGTTATGTTTCAGCCTTTACTATTAGGGTTCAGGAAATGGTTATGCAAAGAGACTCTCACAACCCCACTGCTAGGCCACTGAGGTACAGATCTTCTCCTGAGTTTTCTGGTTGGTTTTCTGTTCCCTGGTGTCAGCACAGAGCCTCCCCGTTGCTGCTCCAGATTCTGAGGGCAGTAGCAATGGAGACTCACAGTTGCATTTGGTGAGTCTTAGGGGAGTCCTCTCCTCCCTTCAGCTCTCTTTTTGTTGGTGAAACAGACTGGAGGTGGTGTCTTAACTGGTTAACTGCTGGACTGTTATCAGCCACTTAATCTCTCCCTAGGCTCCTCTCTGTCCAGGAGCCACATGTGTTTGCACTCACTGGTGATTTGGTGGGTTCCTGAAGTTGTTCTAGTCCTGTCTTGCTGCAGTTTCAGGTGGTCTCCTTTGGTATACCTAGTTGACCCAGGAGAGGAGAGGAGAGAAAACTAGGGTTCAGGAAATGGTTCACATGCACAATATTTAGCTAAGCTAACATTTAAATTATTAAACAATTTCACCAAATTTGGGGGAAGAAAGGGAAGTGAAGGGCTGGTGGGAAGAGTTGGTGTCCCAGTGTATGGCAGTATAAATGGACCCAAGTTGGGGGTGAGAGTGTTTGCAGACATCTATCATAGGGAGATGAGAAATTGTTCTCATGTATCAACCTGCCCCTTCCCCCCAAAAAAAACTCAAACTTACTATAAATGCTCTAGAGACTGAAAAAAAAATGATATAGTTTTAAAATTGCATTTTCATGAGTATTTTTTTCTTTTTTTTTTTTCTTCTTACCCTTCAGGGTTATTGCTGGGACTCAGAGCCAGCACTGTGAATCCACTGCTCCTGGTGGGCATTTTTCCCATTTTTATTGTATAGGACAGATAAAAATAGAGAGGGGAGAGAAAGATAAAAACAGAGAGAGAAAAATAGACACCTACAGATCTGCTTCACCACTATTGAAGTGACTCCTCTGAAGATAGGGAGCCAGGGGCTCGGACCAGGATCCTTGAGCAGGTGCTTGTGCTTCATATTATGTGCGCTTAACCCGGTATGCCACCGCCTGGCCCTTATGAATATGTTTTTCTTTTCTTTTTTAATGTTAAGTTTTGCATCTTTTTTTAAATATTTTATTTATTTATTAATGAGAAAGAGAGGAGGAAAGAGAAAGAACCAGACATCCCTCTGGCACATGTGCTGCGGGGGATCGAACTCAGGACCTCATGCTTAAGAGTCCAAAGCTTTATCACTGCGCTACCTCCCAGACCACGAATATGTTTTTCTTATGATAAAAATTATATGTGAGAGAAAGAACCAGAACATCATTCTGGCATATGTGACGCTAGGGGTCTAATTCAGGACCTTATATTTGTCAGCCCAGTGGTCTACCCAATACAACTTTTCCAAGGTCATAATATTTTTTTCCTTGCTAAAATATTTATTTTGTGTTTATGTGGCACAGAGGCCTTGTGCAAGCATGGCACTACCACTGAACAGCCTCACCAGGCCAATTCTTTCTTTCTTTCTTTTAGAGTGAAACAAACAGGCAAAAACATCACTGTACTGCTTTGCCGTCCATGGAGTTCCCTCAGTGCTATCCACAATGCTTCTGTGTAGAACCAGGACTCAAACATACAGCCTTGAAAATAGTAAGGCACTTGCTTTACTAAGTAAGCTATCTCTCAGCTCTTCCATGAATAGTTCAAATATGAGTAATACGGAGTTCCATTCTAGAATTTTTTGAAATTGATGATGCCTAACAAAAGACCCATATTACATTTGCTTATTAAAAGCTCATTGTTCTCACTAGGAAAAAAGGATAATGTTTATGCAAAAGACATTCATGCCTGAAGCTCTGAGGTCCCAGGTTCAACCTAAGCACCACCATAACCAAAAGCTGAAAAGAGCTCTGGTCTCTCTATCTTTTTTCAGTATATGTCTCTCATCAAAATAAATATTTTTGAAAAGCTCACTGTTGCCTTGTTTGAGATACTACTGATTTCTCTTAATTTTTTTATTATCTTTATTTATTTATTGGATAGAGATAGCCAGAAATTGCGAGGGAAGAGGGTAATAGAGATGCAGAGAGACAGAGACACCTGCCACACTGCTTTACCACTTGCAAAGCTTTCCCACTGCAGGTGGGGACCGAGGTCTCAAACGTTGGTCCTTATGCATTGTAATATGTGCGTTCAACCAGGTGCACCACCACCTGACCAGAGATATTATTGTTTACTTCCAGTTAACCAGAGGGAATGTTTAAGGTTAGTATATATCTTGTATCAAAAGTCTGGTCTGTTTAAATTCTAGCTAATCATGCCTATTTACTAATTTAAGAACTTTTAGCAATTAGCAGTGTTCAAACAACACCAATCTGCCATGTTATTTCAGCTGGGAAAACAGTTTTATGAACCAATACAGCTTCCTTACTAAAAATAAATGATAGCTCTTTCTACTCACTGGGGAATTAGCTTTTAATGTCACACTGTCACACTGCATAACAAAACAAAAGAGTGTGAACATCTAAATAATAATAAGAAGGAAACCAAAAAAACATGCCATGTTTGAAGATTAAAATACAAAAATAAAGTTACTGCCAACAAAGAATCATTACAGGAAGACAAAATAAACAGAAAGGGAACTGAAGAGATAATCTGTGGTGCCTTCCATCAAGACTCACTGCCTTCCTGGTTTTTAAACTACTTGCTTATATTAGCAATTTTTAACACATGGTAGCTAAAATCAACAATACATTTGCTCTTCAGACTTTGACACTTCCCCAGCTGCTAGGCCTGTGCTTAACTAAACAAGTACAGTAGCGCAAATGGAACATTTATGTAACACAGAAACTATAAATGTTCTTAGAGAAACAAAGAGGCCTACTCATTCTAGAAGATATGACATAGGGGTAAAGGCAATACATTTAAAATGGATTTAAAACTCTTGTGAGAAATAGATCTTATACTAGTCATAGTTAAAAGTACACCATTAAACAATAAAATATCCTTTCTTTTCTAAATATATTTTTCAATTCATTGAGCATTTATCTGATGTTAAACTTCACACTAAGGACTTCACATGATTTATAGCACTTAATCTTTGCAACAATTTTATGAAGTGTGGATACTAATACTTGTCTTCATATTTGCAGATGGAGAAATTGAGGCTAAGTGCTTCATAACCTGCCCCATGTCACTTGGTCCATGAGTAAATACTTTGAGTATGGGGCCCCAGGTGGTAGCACACCAGTAGAGCACACATGTTACAATGCACAGGGACCCCGGTTCAAGTCCCGGGGCACCACCTGCAGGGAGAAATCTTTATGAGTGATGAAGCAGTATTTCAGGGGGTCTCTCTTTAACACCCTCTTTACCACTCCCTTCCGTCTCTAACACTCCCTTCCTTCTCAATTTCTGGCTATCTCTATCCAGTGCATAAATACAGATAACAAAATAAATAAATAAAAAATAAATACTTGAGTGCAGTTTAAACTCAGAAGGTCTGACTTCAGGTTATGTGCTATTATTACACACAATGGGCATATCAAACTGGCATAAAGACTTCATTTAAAATATCTTTTCTTTCTTTATTTTTTTAATTTGTTGATTTTAATGTAACCAGATCACTGCTCTGCTCTGGTTTATCTTGGTGCTAGAGACTGAACCTGCCACACAAGAGCCTCAGGCATAAAAGGGTTTTTGCATAACCAATTATGCTATCTCCCCAGCCCTTACACTAAGAACTTGTATAAGAAAAAAGATATCAGGAGTCGGGTGGCAGTGCAGTGGATCAAGTACAGGTGGCGCGAAGCCTAAGGACCAGCATAAGGATCCCAGCCCAAGCCCCCGGCTCCCCACCTGCAGGGAAGTCGCTTCACAGGAGGTGAAGCAAGTCTGCAGGTGTCTATCTTTCTCTCTCCCTCTCTGTCTTCCCCTCCTGTCTCCATTTCTCTCTGTCCTATTCAACAACGACATCATTAACAACAACAATAGTAACTACAACAATAAAACAGCAAGGGCAACAAAAAGGATGAATATTCAAAAAAAATTTTAAAGGAAAAGAAAAAAGATATCAAAATATTCTTGGGATCATTACTGATAAATTATAAAATTCATCCTTATCTGTGTTCCTTTTTTTCCCATGACATAGTATTTGTGACTTCCCTTACTAATACTATCTCTATTTCCCCACTTATGCCTCTTCCTCTCTCCACCAAATGTGAGCACACTTGCATACACACACACACACACACACACCAGCTTCACTAGATTGTGTCTTTGGTACTAAAAAACAGAGAAGGTAAAAGTTAATCTTCTACTTCAAAAGTAGGCTAAAACCTTAGACTCTCTGGGGTGAGTGGGGGGGGTGAGCAACTATTTGAACAATCGATTGGATTCTCCCACTTGTTTACTTTGAGGTAAACTTATTTACAGTTATATAGGAACAACAGGAAAAAATAAAAGTCTTCACAGAAAAAGTGGTTCTTGGATCTCCTTCACTCCTTTGTATGGCAAAAGGCCTACTGTTTACCTCATAAAAACAAATGCAGTAGGTTTCCTTAGCTCTTAGTGAAGCAGCTTCTACAGCCTAATATTTTCTACTCTGTAAAAGCCTCTTCCATGAAAGGGGTTTGACGTCTCTGCTGTTCAATATAGTAGCCACTAGTGACATGTTGGTACTGAGGACTTGAAATATGGCTAGTGACTTGAGAACTAATTTTTTTTCTAATTTTTTAAATTATTTATTTTCCCTTTTGTTGCCCTTGTTGTTTTATTGTTGTTGTAGTTATTGTTGTTGATGATGATGTCCTCGTTGTTGGATAGGACAGAAAGAAATGGAGAGAGCAGGGGAAGACAGAGAGGGGGAGAGAAAGATAGACACCTGCAGACCTGCTTCACCGCCTGTGATGCAACTCCCCTCAGGTGAGGAGCCGGGGCTTGAATCGGGATCCTTACACCAGTCCTTGGGCTTCACGCCACGTGCGCTTAACCCGTTGCGCTACCCCCGCCACCCCCAAGGGAACTAAAATTTTAACTTTATACCATTTTCATTTAAATAGTAGAATAAGGCTAATGCCTACCACACTGGAGAGACTAGTTCTTACTATATCTCAGTAACTATCTTTCACTGAGTACAATGAGCTATGTAGTCAGCTTTGAGGAAGGTTCAGTTTTTGCCACCATTTTACAGACGAGGAAATTGAGGATCAGAAAGAATAAGTGATTTGCTCATGGGTTTATAGCTAATAAACAAAAGAATTCTGTATTTTACCTCCACATCTGCATCAAACCTTGAGAGTGGCAGATGTAGAGGTAAAATCACACACACACACACACACACACACACACACACATATATATATATATATATATGATTTCAAAAATACTCATCCGTAAAAATACTCATCCATTTCCCAGAAAACTTTTTTTTAATTTTCATTAGTGATTTACAAAATCATGAGATAATAGGGGTATCATTCCAAACTATCTCATCCCCTCCCCCACCCAGTGGAAACTGAAATAGTTCTCCCAAGGTCTTAGATATGGGTTGACTTTATATCTATATATCTCTCTCTTTTTCCCTTCACTTCCTTTTATTTACTTTTATTATTATTATTTTTATTGCCACCAGGGTTATTGCCAGGGCTTGGTTCTGAATCCACTGCTCCAAGTGGCCTTTCTTTCTTTCTTTCTTTCTTTCTTTTTTCTTCCTTCCTTTCTTAATATTTTATCAGATAGGACAGAGAGAAATTGATTGGGGAGGTGGTAGAGAGGGAGAGAAAAAGATAAACACCTGCAGACCTGCCTTAAACGTCCCCCACTGCAGGTGCAGAGTTGTGGCTCAAACCTAGTAGGTTCTTGCGAATGGTAATATGTGTGCTTAACCGGATATACCACTACCCAGCCTTCTCTACTTCCTTCCTAAGTCACACCTACACCTATTACTACTTCCAAGAGTCCTTCCTTTTTTCTCTTGTCTCAGATAAGCAAAAACAGTGTTTTCCAGATTCACTTCCTTTTTCAAAGATGGTATAAAAACAAAGATTCCTAGGGAGTTGGGTGGTAGCACAGTGGGTTAAGCACACATGGTGCAAAGCACAGGGGCCGGCACAAAGACCTGCATAAGGACCTAGATTTGAGCCCCAGCTCCCCACCTGCAGGAGGTCGCTTCGCAAGTAGTGAAGCAGGTCTGCAGGTGTCTATCTTTCTCTCCCCCTCTCTGTCTTCCCCTCCTCTCTCCATTTCTCTCTGTCCTATCTAACAACAACATCAATAACAACAATAACTACAATAATTTTAAAAAGGGCAACAAAAGGGAATAAATATTTTTTTTTAATATATTTAAATATTTTTGGAAGTCGGGCAGTAGCGCAGTGGGTTAAGCGCACATGGCGCAAAGCACAAGGACCGGCATAAGGATCCTGGTTCAAGACCCCGGCTCCCCACCTGCAGGGGAGTCACTTCACAGGCGGTACGCAGATCTGTAGGTGTCTGTCTTAGCCCTGTCTTCCCCTCCTCCATTTCTCTCTGTTCTAACAATGACTACATCAATAACAGTAACAATTACAACAACAACAAAAAAAAAACAAGGGCAACAAAAGGGAAAATAAATATAAAATAATAAAATATATATTTAAATATTTTAAATACATTTTTAAAAAAAGATTCCTGTGGTCTGGGAGGTGGCTTTGTCCTACATAGAGGATAAAGCACTGGATTCTCAAGCATAAGGTCCTGAGTTCAATGCCTGGCAGCACAACAACCAGACTAATATCTGATTCTTTCTCTGTCTCTCACCTTCTTTCTTTCTCACTAGTAAATAAATACTTGGGGAAAAAAAAAAGTGGAATTGGGGTCAAGAGCCCACTGGTCATCTTTCCCTATCATTTATCCCTCTGGGGATATGGACTAAAATTCTTACCCAGAAAACTTAACTGGCCTGGAGCAAGTATCAAACACATGAATATCTGAATTTTTCATTGTGCAAGACTACTTGTGTGACTGAGGTCCCTTGGTAGTAGGAAACCTTTTTCCAAAAGGGAGTTGTGATAAAGTTCTAGTTCTACCTCTTCTCTTAAGTATAGTTACCACTATAATGTTTAAAAGGGTTACCCTTTTGCATTTTGCAGATCAGAGTAAATGATCAACAACAGGTATTCCTTGCTATGTTGAGGACACTTAACTGCTTTTCTAATAGCTCTGAGGCCAGAAACCAAGTATAAGTTATATATATGTAAATGCTCTGGCTTAAAGAGTTGTGGAGAGGGGCCGGGTAGTAGCGCAGTGGGTTAAGCACACGTGGTGTGAAGCTCAAGGACCTGGGTAAGGATCTGGGTTCTAGCTCCTGGCTCCCCACCTGCAGGAGGGTCACTTCACAAGCAGTCTACAGGTGTTTCTTATTTTTCCCCCTCTATGTCTTCCCATCCACTCTTGATTTCTCTCAGTCCTATCCAACAACAAAAAGGGCAACAAAATGGGGAAAGTGGCCTCCAGGACCAGTGGATTTGGAGTGCAGGTACCAAGCCCCAGTGACAACCCTAGAGGCAAAAAAAAAAAAAAAAAAAGTTGTGGTGATAGCAAATGATCAAAGGTCAGGGATTTAAAGCCCCATGCAACATGGAAGCCAAAGAGCAGGCAGAGGTTCAAAGTGACTCCTGTTTGACTATTTCAAGAGTTGGGAATACTCAGCTGTCCCAGAGTTTTCAGCTCTATGCTCTCTATTCTCTTATTCTGTCCATTGAAGAGTCAATAAAAGTTATCTAAGGGCCTCAGTGCAGCATTTTTTCACTCTGTCAAGAATTGTCACTAACAGATGTAACTCCATCTTGGCTTATAGTAGGCACTTAAAATCATGACTATGAAATAAATCCGAATTTTGAAATTCCACAGGCTGTAACTACTCAGTTTCTAAATGCGTTGAGATAGCTAAAAATGTATGTAGTAAATAGTTTTTAAAAATCAAATTTGGTTTGAGCCCCCAGTTCCCCACCTGCATGGGAGTCACTTCACAAGTGGTGAAGCAGGTCTGCAGGTGTCTTTCTCTCCTTTCTGTCTTCCCCTCCTCTCTCCGTTTCTCTCTGTCCTATCCAAAAACAATAACATCAGTAACAACAACAACAATAATGACTGCAACAATGAAAAACAACAGGGGCAACAAAAGGGAAGATAAATAAATATATAATTTTTTTAAAAAAAATCAAATTAAGGTGCAGTGGATAAAGCACTGGATTCTCAACCATGAGGACCTGATTTCGATCCCCGGCAGCACATGTACCAGAGTGGTGTCTGGTTCTTTCTCTCTTCCTCTCTTCCTATCTTTTTCATGAATAAATAAATAAATAATTTAAAAAATCAAATTAATAAGTCCCTTCATAACTTTTGCACCTATTTCCTCACAACAAGTGGGTAGTTATAGACCTACTAGCTTTTTCCAAAATGGAGACCCCAAATCTTCATCTGCAATATTCTTGCCTTTAGGTTCATGATTACTCAACAATTTGTTCTGCTTTATATCTTAACTCTTTCTCAGCCACCAGGTTCCAGGTGATACCATGATGCCAACCTGACTTCCTTGGGCAGAGGACCCCACCTTGTGTCTTGGAGCTCCGCCTCCCCAGATTCCTGCCCCACTATGGAAAGAGAGAGACAGGCTGGGAGTATGGATTGACCTGCCAACACCATGTTCAGCAGGCAAGCAATTACAGAAGCCAGACTTCCCACCTCTAGCACCACATAATGATTCTGGGTCCATACTCCCAGAGAGATAAAGAATAGGAAAGCTTTCAAGGGAGGGGATGAAATATGGAGTTCTGGTGGTGGGAACTGTGTGGAATTGCACCCCTCTTATCCTATGGTTTTGTCAATATTTCTATTTTATAAATAATTTTTTAAGTGAGTAGATAAAATGATATCAGTCTCTAAGGCAAGATTTGGTTTGCATTCATGGACAGAAAAGAGTTGGAGGTGATGAAAAGGCTTAATGGAAATATCCATAAAAGTAGAAAATGCTGGGGGTCCAGTGGTCGCACAGCGGGAAGCGCAAGGACCTGCTTAAGGATTCCACTTCAAGCCCCCATCTCCCCACCTGCAGGGCAATAGCTTCACAAGTGGTGAAGCAGGTCTGCAGGTGTCTTTCTCTCCCCCTCTCTGTCTTTCCCTCTACTCTTCAGTTCTCTGTCCTAACCAACAACAACGGCATCAATAACAACAACAATAATAACCACAACAGCAATAAAACAACAAGGGCAACAAAAGGGAAAAAAATGGCCTCCAGGAGCAGTGGATTTGTAGTGCAGGCACCCAGTCCCAACAATAGCCCTGGTGGCAAAAATAAAAATAAATAGAAAATGCTGCTGTAAACATTATCCCTCAAACTAGTCAAGTATGTCAGTCACTCCTAGAAAAAGGAGTAAAAATAAAAATAATTTGTGTTTTAGATGATCCTCAGGAATGGTGTGTGGCTATAAAATGCACTGTGGAAATCATCTCGCCATTCAGGAACTCTGCACAGCTGCTCAACTAAGGAGGTTGTGTACATTCAGAAGCTAAATGAACTTGTGTTCTAAGAATTTTCCTTTAGAAATAACAGTTCTCAATGCCATGAGGAAATTTTTCAAGGATGACTGTAACAAAGTGCTCCAAATAGAAATATCTAGTCTGTTAGTGTCCTTTAGAAGACAGGAGTTTAAATCTCTTGAAACAAAATCACCCATCATTCCTACAGCCCCTCTGTTTACAAAACTAAGCAAAACAGGTTTCCTGAGCTACAGCTGCAGAGTCAAAAATTTGTTTACATCAGTTGGTTTTGCTTTAATAATGCTAAAAGTTACATAGACTAAAAAAAAGTAAGGGTGGGTAAAGAGATATGAAAGAAAATGATAGAAATGGCCACTACAAATAAATAGCTCAATATTTGAATTTCAAGTCAAGGTTTCTTTTTTTTTTTTTTTAATTTAAGAAAGGATTAATTAACAAAACCATAGGGTAGGAGGGGTACAATTCCACACAATTCCCACCACCCAATCTCCATATCCCACCTCCTCCCCTGATAGCTTTCCCATTCTCTATCCCTCTGGGAGCATGGACCCAGGGTCATTGTGGGTTGCAGAAGGCAGAAGGTCTGGCTTCTGTAATTGCTTCCCCGCTGAACATGGGCGTTGACTGGTCGGTCCATACTCCCAGTCTGCCTCTCTCTTTCCCTAGTAGGGTGGGTCTCTGGGGAAGCGGAGCTCCAGGACACATTGGTTGGGTCTTCAGTCCAGGGAAGCCTGGCCGGCATCCTGATGACATCTGGAACCTAGTGACTGAAAAGAGAGTTAACATATGAAGCCAAACAAAGGAGGAGTGGGATTGAGTAAGGAACATGCAATGCAATGTGTCCTAAGGACATTCCTTTTTTCCTTCTAAAAAAAAATTTCTATTATCTTCATTGGAGAGAGACAGCCAGAAATCGAGAGAGAAGGGAGTGATAGAGAGACAAAGAGTTGTCCGGGAGGTGGCACAATGGCTAAGGCACTAGGCTCTCAAGCATGGAGGTCCAGAGCTCAATCCCCGGCAGCACATGTACCAGAGTGATGTCTGGTTCCCTCTCTCTCTCTCTCTCTCCTCCTATCTTTCTCATTAATAAATAAATAAAATCTTTAAAAAAAAACTGGGTAAAAAAAAGAGAGAGACAGACAGAGAGACACTGCTTCACCACTCAAAAAGCTTTCCCCATATAGGTATGGGCCAGGGGCTCTAACCCGGGTCCCCGCACATTGCAGCATATGAGCTCAACCAGTTGTGCCACCACCCAGCCCCTCTTAAGGACATTCTCTAGCCCTGGATTTTCCATGAGGGGTCAGATGTACAACCTAGGAAAATTAAGATAAAGAATCAAAAGATGAAAAAAAAACTCTACTCCTCGGTCATATTTGAGCCCTAGTGTAAAATACTTCTTTCATTGGAATTATTTTCCTTGCCTGGAATTTAAGAGGTAAAAATGATGATCTTGGATCACTTGGGATCATTCTTAAACAATTTAGAGCTGGGGAAATAGCATAATGGTTATGCAAAAAGACTTCTGTGCCTGAGGTTCTGAGTTCCCAAGTTCAATCCCTAGTATCACCATATGCCAGTGCTGAGCATGATCCCATCAAAATGGATATTATTATCATTATAAATAAATATCATCATGGGGCAGGGTGGTGGCGACCTGGTTGAGCGCACATGTTACAATGCACAAGGATCCAGTTCAAGGCCCCTGACCCCACCTGCAAGGGGAAAGCTTTTTGAGTGGTGAAGCAGTGGTACAGGTGTCTCTCTGTCTCTCTATCACCCCATTCCCTCTCAAGTTCTGGCTGTCTCTCTCATAAATAAAGAAAAAGGTTTTTAAAAGAAAAAAACTTAATATGATTATCATCAAAATAAATACCATTATGAATATTTGAGCATTGTCTCATTAAAATAAAGAAAATAGTTTTTAAAATTCTATACTAGCACTAACAGAAGTGTAAGTCACAAATCTGAACCACTTTTGTATTTTTAAACTTTTTTAAAATCACATTTTAAAAATTAAAAGAAACTATAAAATTAGTACTTTTATCACAATATATTTAAAGTATTATCATTTCAACATAGTGAATCAGGAGGGGCCAGGTGGTGGCGTACCTGATTGAAAACACATTTTACAACATACAAGGACCCGGGTTTAAGCCCCCTATTCCCATCTGCAATGGGAATGCTTCATGAGTGGTGAACTAGGACTACAGGTATCTCTCTCCTCTATCTTCCCCCTCTCAATTTCTGGCTGTTTCTATCCAATAAGCAAATAAAGATAATAAAAAATAAAAAATCATAAAAACTAATTAAAAACATAGCTAATCGGTATTAAATCAATGTTAAAATTGATAGTCTACAATCTGTTCTTTTTGGGTTTTTTAAAATTATTTCATTATGTCTTTATTTATTGGATAGGGACAGATATCTAGAAGGGAGGGGGAGGCAGAGAGGGAGACAGAGAGACACCTACAGATCTGTTTTATCACTTGTGAAGCTTCCCCCTGCAGGTGGGAACTGGGGGCTTGAATGTGGGTCCTTGCTCATTGCAACATGTGTGCTCAACCAAGTGTGCCACCACCCGGCCCTTCCTTTCACTCTCTCTCTCTCTCTCTCTCTCTCTCTGTCTCTCTCTTTCTTCCTTTCTTCCTTTCCTTCTAGAGCACTCACTGATTGGCTCTGGTTTAAGGTGGTACTGGGGATTAAACCTGGGCCTTTTAGTGCCTCAGACACTAAAGTCTTTTTGTATAATATTAATGCTAGCTCTCTAGCTCATTTGCACTAAATTTTCAAAATTAAGTGTGTATTTGGCATAAGACATTACATTTCAGGCAGCCACACTTTTAGTGCACAGCTACACATAGATAATTACTATTATTTTTATGCAACAAAATCTTTTGAAATTTAATCACTGTACTGGTGAAATGCTGATTCATATAACTATTGTCACTGTTCTACAGTTTTGTATATCCATGTGATAGGCCTTGAGTTGCATTTTTCTGATAATGACTTTGATCTTTCTTTTCCAGGAGTTATACACTAAAGCTGGACTGCATGCCAAAAAAGCTCTCTTTTAGTGAATAGTTTCCTTCTTCATCTCTATAGTTGCTTGCCTCTATTACCAACAAAGCATTGTTACTATCACATGTTGGCAACATCAAATTATCAGGAGCAACGTATTAAATATGGTTAAGTTACTCATAAAATTTTATCTTTAAAGCTCTACTTCTTTACTTTCTTATTTATTTTTTTTATTTGATAGGACAGAAAGAAATTGAGAAGGGAGACAGAGAAGGAGAATGAATGAGAGACACCGACAGCACTGCTTCACTACTCATAAAGTTTCTTCAAGCAGGTGGGGGGGCAAAGGCTTGAACCTGGGTCTTTGAGAATAATAACGTGTGCACTCAACCATATGTGCCACTACACAGTCCTCTCTTTATTCATTTTTGATACAAAGAAAGAAGCAGAGAAAGAGGGAAAGAGAACACAGCACAGACTTCCTCCAATTTTGAACCTGGGTCATGTACATGGCAAAGTATCGCACTATCCAAGTGAGCTATTTTGCCAGCTCACTCAGAATTTCAGCACTAGAGCCTCAATGAATGCCAGTACTGTTTCTGTACTATACATATAGTCTTCAAGTACTAACTGAACTTAAAAATACTAAATGTATCCCATTACAGTTAGTCTTCCCTAGTATGTCCATGTGTTCCCTATTATACATTTAGTCCCTGTTACACATTTAGTCTTTTTTTGTCTGACTGAGTCATTCCTAGTGAATTGTAGACTTACCCTGAACTTCACAGAATAATTATAATAAAGTATCATTGTTAACAATCGAAAAAGTATCTTTTTTTTCAAAAAGCAAAATAAAATACCAACTAGCAGAAAAGGCTAATGTTTTACTTTGTTTTTATATTGTATCACCTACTTGCCTTCCATCAATAATGTTCTTTACATTGCAACTCTCTCACTCTCTCTCTCTCTCTTTCTCTCTATTTCTCTCTACCATGGCCAGGAAGTGGCACACCTGGTTGAGCACACATGTTACAATGTGCAAAGCCCCAGTCCCTATCTGCAGGGGGGAAGCTTCATAAGTGGTGTAGTAGTGCTGTAGGTGTCTCTCTATCTCCACCATCCCTCTTGATTTCTCTCTGTCTCTATCCAATATGTATATATCAACCTGGCCTGTTACAAAATAAGCTATCATCAGACAGTGAAAATTTAGATCATTACATTTATGCATGCTTTAGTATTATCTGAATTGCTTTCATAGTCATATGTTACTTTAAAAATGCTTTCTCGGGGAGTCGGGTGGTAGCACAGTGGGTTAAGCACAGGCAGCAAGAAGCGCCAGCTCAAAGATCCCGGTTTGAGCCCCCGGCTCCCCACCTGCAGGGGAGTGACTTCACAAGCAGTGAAGCAGGTCTGCAGTTGTCCATCTTTCTCTCCCCCTCTCTGTCTTCCCCTCCTCTGTCCATTTCTCTCTGTCCTATCTAACAATGGCAACATCAATAACAACAATAATAACTACAACAACAAAAAATACAAGGGCAACAAAAGGGAAAATAATTTTTTAAATAAAATGCTTTCTCAAAATTTGCATATGTATGAATATGTGCATATTGCATATTCACATTCATATGTACTTGGACAATTCTGGAATAATTTTCATAAAATTCTAACAGTGGTTAACTGTGATGGGTGCACCAATGCATTGAGAGAAGGAAAAATTTTGACTTGCTAATGATTTTGATTTCCTTGTGTACTTTCCTCTACAGTGAGCATGTTCTACTAATATTTTGAAATTTACAACACACAGAAAATGTAGTTTATAGTGTATTTAACACATTTGTTCTAGAGGCAGAATATCATTGGACTGGTAGAAAAAGATCTACCTAAAAACCAGAACTGAAGTTGGTGTATTTCACCAAAGTAAAAGACTCTGGGGTGGGTGAGGGGAGAGTACAGGTCCAAAAAGGATGGCAGAGGAGCTAGTGGGGGTTGTATTATTGTGTGGAAAACTGAGAAATGTTATGCATGTACAAAATATTGTATTTACTGTCAAATTTAAAACATTAATCCCCCAATAAAGAATTTAAAAAGAAAAGAAAAAGGTCTACATAAAAAATGTGTCGGGGTGGGGGTAGATAGCATAATGGCTATATACAGAAACTCTCGTATTGGAGCCTGGTTGAGCATGCATGTTATAATGCTTGAGGGCCCAGGTTCAAGTCCCTGGTCCCCATCTGCAGAGGGAAAGCTTCACAAGCGGTGAAACAGGGCTGCAAGTGTCTCTCTGTCTCTTTCCCTCTATATCTCCCCCCTCTCCTCTCAGTTTCTCTCTGTTTCTATGCAATAATAAATAAATAAATACATAAATATTTTTAAAAGTGTCTGTTTGTCTGACTGTATGTGTGGGGGGGTGGGGATCAGGTACCATAAGAGTTATGCAAAAGTGGGGCTTGGGTGGTGGTGCACTCAATTGAGCGTGCACATTACTGTGTGCAAGGACCTGGGTTCAAGCCCCTCCTTGCTTCCCACCAGCAATGGTGGTAGGGAGGATACTTCATAAGTGGTGAAGCAGGTCTCTCTTTCTCTCCCTCTGGCTGTCTCCCCCTCTTCTCTCAATTTCTCTCTATCTTAGCTAATAAAAATACAAAGAAAAAAAAAAGCCATCAGGAACAGTGGATTCATAATGCTGGCATTGAGCCCAAGTGATACCCATAGTGGCAATAACAATTAAAAAAAAAAAGTTATGCAAAAGACTTCCATGCCAGAGTCTCCAAGGTCCTAGATTCAATCCCCCACACCACTATAATAAGCCAGTGCTGAGCTGTGTGCTCTGTTAAGGAACAAAAAAGTGGGGCGAGACAGTGGTGCATCTGGTAAGTGCCTGTGTCATGTGCAAAGGGCAGGTTCAAACCCCTGTCTCCATTGACATGAGGAAAGTTTTATGAGAGGTGAAGCAGTGCTGCACATCCCCTCACCTCCATCCCCAATCTCTCCTCCTCCATCGCTTTTCTCAACTTTTCACAGTCCTGTCAAATTAAATAAATAAAGCAAAAAAAGAAGAGAAACTTCTTTAAAAAGAAAATATCAAAAAAGTATCTGATTAAGGGTTAAGGTTCACCTGTGGGAAAAATGACTAGAATATAAACCTATACTCTTGCTACATGCAATATTTAAAGAAATATTATTTTTAAATAGATATGATTATGTAAAAAGTGAAAATTACAAATGAAATGCACATTGTCATGTGCAAAGTGAAATTTTCCCTAACCAACATTCCCATTACTCAAAGAAATAATAAATGCCTAATTTTTTTCTTCCTTCCTGCCTTCCTTTCTCTTTCTTTCTTTCTTTCTTTCTTTCTTCTTCTTCTTTTTTAATTTTTTTATTACCACCAGGGTTATTGCTGGGACTTAGTACTAGCACTCTACAAATCCACCATTCCTAGCAGCCATTTCCCTGCTTTTTTTTTTCTTTCTAATTTTGTTTAATGAATTTTTTAAATTTTTTATTGTCTTTATTTTATTGACTGGATAAAGACAGCCAGAACTCAAGAGGGAAGTGGGTGATAGAGAGGGAGAGACACCTGAAACACTGCTTCACCACTTGCAAAGCTTTCCCCCTGCAGGTGGAGACTGGGGGGCTCGAACCCGGGCCCTTGTGCATTGTAACATGCACACTCAACCAGGTGCGCCACCACCTGGTCCTGCTTTATTTTTTATTAGATAGGACAGAGAGAAATCAAGATGAGGGGAAGAGAAAGGGGAAGAGATAGACACGCCAACATACCTGCTTCACTCCTGAAGCGTGTCACCCCACCCCCACCCCCTGGCAGCAGGTGGGGAGTCGGGGACTTGATTCCAGGTCCTTGTGCATGATGATATGTGTGCTTAACTATCTCTGTCTCTCTTTCTTTCTATCTTTCTTTCTTCCTTCTTTTTTTTTTTTTCCTTTCTTTCTCTTTTGATAGAGACAGACACATGGGGGGGGCGGGCATGAAAGAGACTGTAGCTCCAAAGCTTGCTTCAGTGCAATGGGAGCCATATGAGAAGGTAACATACCACCCAAGTGAGCTATTTTGCTGGCCCACCTAGTTATTTTTCTGTGTATATCCTTTGAGTAGTGTTCTGTGAATACACAGGAATATATACACATGCTCACCTAATAGTATATGAAAATATAGAGGAAATATAAGCCTAACATAGGAGATGTTTTAAATGATTTTTGTGAAGTGTAATATACACATAGATATATACCCAAAACATCAATCAGGGTGAACCCTCTTAGGATTACCACCTAAACTGAAAAGTGAAGCACCACCGGTCTCTTAGAAGTCTTCCTCGAAATTCCCTGTATTTAGCTTACTCTGAAAGATCTCCACCATCCTGACTGTTAGAATAAGCAATTCATCTGTTTAATTTTGTTACTCAGTCACAAATCATCATGCATTATAATTTTTTCCTGTTTTTAGGTTTTAAATAAATCAATCATACCATGTATATTATTTTATATCTGGTTCCTTTTAATTGCAATACTTATCTGCTAATTTTTATCTTACAACATCTTGGGCATCGAAGTCAACATATATATAGGATGACTTCCTCCTTTTAATTTTATGGCACAGAATTGAACCAATAGCCTGATAAGTAAACAAATTTTCACATTTTTAGTCATAATATATAGTGTTGTAAACACCATCTTTTTAAAAAATATTTATTAAATATTTATTTATTTCCTATTGTTGCCCTTGTTGTGTTATTGTTGTAGTTATTATTGTTTTTGTTATTGATGTCATTGTTGTTGGATAGGACAGAGAAAAATGGAGAGGGGAGGGGAAGACGGGGGCGGGGAGAAAGATAGACACCTGCAGACCTGCTTCACTGCCTGTGAAGCGACTCCCCTGCAGGTGCGCAGGCCGGGCTTGAACAGGGATCCTTTCACCAGTTCTTGCGCTTTGTGCCACTTGCGCTTAACCCCCTGTTCTACCGCCCGACTCCCTGTAAACACCATCTTGAGTATTTATCGTCACAAATCAATTTTTGAATTTTTGTCACTTTACCTTTTTTATTTATTTATTTTTATTAAGGAAATGTTTTACAAGACTGTTGTTTTCTCAGTGGTATAATTTCACACTGCCTAAAAGCATTGGTTAGCACACTTGGCCTACCAGCAAAGTGCTTCTTTTCTCCAAGAAGGACCATTCAGCCCCCTACCTCCATTTATCTCTTTCCCTCCACCCCCTTAGTATCCTTGAATTTGCAGACAGAGGCCAAAGGTTTATTTGTTTTACCTTCTCTGTTCCCTTGTTTTATTTCTTTTTAAAATTAGTTCACTGAGGCTTACTGGTTTACAGTACAGTTATTGACACCTGAGTACCATTTCTCATCTCTGAAAGATAGATGTCTGCAAAACATTCTCACTCTCAACTTAGACCCATTTCTACCATCATGGACCATGACCCAACACCCTCTCCAGCCTCTCCTTTCCCTCTTTCCCCCCCAAATCTTAGTTTTGGTGTCATCTACCACACCCAGATCAAGTTTCACTTTGTGTTTGGCCTTTCTGTCCTTGTTTCTTAAGTTCCACCTATAAATGAGATCATCTGGCATTTGTCTTTCTCCTTGTAGCTAACCTCATTTAATGTGATTCCTTCAAGTTCCATCCAAGATGAGCCAAAGGAGATGACATCATCATTTTAACATGAGTAGTGTATATATTACAACTTTCTTCCCCACTGTCATTGAGCTTTCGTAGCCATGTCATTGGGCATCTGGGTTGCTTCTAAGTTTGAGCTGTTGTGAACTATGGTGCTGACCTGTCTCCTCGCTGCCCTGTTCTGTCCCATTGTTCCCGCTCTGTCCCTGCTCTTTTTCCAAGGGTCCCCTCACTTTTCCTGCTCCTCCCCCCACACAGCCCCAATGCCCATCCCCTCCCCCACCAAAAAGAGAGAGAGAGAGAAGTATGGTGCTATGAACATAGGTGTACACAGATCTCTTCGGATGCGTATTTCTGTTTTCTTTGGATAAATCTCCAGGAGAGAAATTCTAGCATTGGGGGCCTGGAGGTGGCACACCTGGTTAAGTATACATAGTACTAAGCACAAGGACCCAAACAAGGGTCCAGGTTCTAGCACTCCCACCCCCACCCCACCTGCAGGGTTTATGGTGTTGGTGTGGGGCAGGAGAGTGAAGTTGCCCCAGGCATGAGACTTTGTGGCAGCCCTTGTCTTTAGCACTAGAAGCTCCCACTCACCAAGAGGATCCATCCATCTAATTTATGCCCAACCTCCAAAGGGCTAGGTTTTCACACTTGAAGTCACACCTCACCCATTTCCAGGGGAGCACTGACCTTGATCCAAATACCCAAGGAGTTTCAGATTTCCACTTAAAAGAAGTTCTAATGGGGGGGGGGGATAGAATAATGGTTATGCAAAGAGACCCACATGCCTGAATTTCCAAAGACCCAGATTCAATCCTCTGTACCACCATAAACCAGAGTTGAGCAGTGCTCTGAACATTCTTTATGACATCTTTTAGGTAGTAACTTTAATTTTCACTGACATTGCAAAGAAGGCTTATTATGTAAAGATGTGTGATGTTTCGATGCTCCCTGATGCAAAGATAAAGCAGCTATCATGCCTTCTCAACATTTAATGGCAAATAACTTTCTTTATAATTAGTAATTTCTATTAACTAATTCTCGTATGTAATTCTTACCTAGTTCTTATTTTCTCTGTAGCTCTTATAAGTAAAAAGATTCCCCCCAATTTGCATTTGATTTTGGTCATGCAAATAAGTTGTCCCCTTGTCTCACCTCCCTCCCCCAATTGTTTCTTTTGTTATTATATATTTATTTTATTATTGGATAGAGACAGAAATTGAGAAGGGGGAGATAAAGAGGGAGATAGACAGAGAGACACCTGCAACCCTGCTTCAACACTTGTCAAGCTTTCCCCCTGCAAGTGGGGACCAGGGGCTTGAACCCATATCCTTGTGCACTGTAGTGTGTGCACTCAGCCAGGTGCACCATCACCTGGCCCCCCCATAAGTTTCATCTCACTTTACTGCTTTAGTACATATAGAAGGAGTGTGGGACTCTCAAGCATGAGGTCCTGATTTCAATCCTCAGCATCATATGTGCCAAAGTGTTGCTTAGAGGAAATCACCAAAAATTAAGCCCTTGAATGTGCTTATAGTATGTGTCTATAATATGAATAAGTCACATTGATACACAATAAAAACTGAAGACATATAGAAGGACTGGAATGTGCAGAGAGATTGAATATATGCAGGTAGTTATGCAGAAGGTCAACTAACTGAAAACAGAGAATTGAGATGAGGAAGGTCAGACTGAACTTCACCGAGGATGCCGTAGATACGTAGAGCACAAGGCCAGAAAAGTAACACGCCTTATATGGAAAATAGACTGTGCCTAACTACAGCTACAGTGGACCAAAGGCCAACTGCCATATTTTGCTTTTGTATTTCTTTCTTGCTTGCTTACTTGTTTGCAACAGCTGCTTGCCACATCTGCTTCTATAACCTTACCCTGCTCCCGAAAGTGCTAGAGAATATAAAAATTGGAACTGGGTTCAAGGCCATGAGTTTTCAGAGTGATCTGAGCTCTCTGTCCATGCAGATAAATTCCTTTCTCCTTCAGCCACCTTGGCTGTATTCTTTTGATATACAGCAGATTTCCCTGACAATACTCTGGTTCTCTCTTGCCTACTGTCTCTCTCTCAAAAATAAAACTATGAAGACAAGCAAACAAACAATGGGCTCCACATTTTAATTTACACTAGTCCTGGGGAACTATGTAGTTGGTACAGCAGAGGTCATTGGGGACCAAAAGAGAAATTCCAGTGCCTGCATGACAGACACTTGGAACCAATGATAAGTTCCAGTGAGTATCAAAAGCAACCTTGATAACAAGATGGATACAGGAATCCTTCAACATAGGAGACTTGTTTGCCCCTTTCATTAAAGGGGACTTCCCTTCATGGAATACATATATGGTATCCAGGACCAAGAAGTAACTATAAGTACAGCTCTTCTAATTCTTTGTATTTATACCTATTAGTTTTAAGGTGTAATTCCACATTGTCTTCATATTGGGAAAGAAGAGATCAGTCATTGCACTTGGTGATCTGGGAAGTGGTGCAGTGGATAAAGCATTGGACTCTCAAGCATGAGGTCCCAAGTTCAATCCCTGGCAGCAAATTTATCAGAGTGATATCTGGTTCTTTCTCTCTGCCTATCTTCTTCATAAATAAATAAAATATATTTTTTAATGTAACTGCACGGGCAGCGGGGCAGTAGCACAACAGGTTGAGCGCACATGGCACAAAGTGCAAGGACTGGCATAAGGATCCTTGTTCAAGCCCCTGGCTCCTCACCTGCGGGGGGGGGGGGGGTCCGCTTCACAAGCAGTAAAGTAGGTCTGCAGGTGTCTTGCTCTCCTCCTCTGTCTTCCCCTCCTCTCTCAATTTCTCTCTGTCCTATCCAACAACAATGACAGCAATAACAGGAATTATACTGGGAGTCAGGAGGTAGCACAGCAGGTTAAGCACACGTGGCACAAAGCGCAAGGACAGGAGAAAGGATAACTGGTTCGAGGCTCCCCACTTGCAGGAGGGTTTCTTCACAGGCGGTGAAGCAGGTCTGCAGGTGTCTGTCTTTCTCTCCCCGTCTTCTCCTCCTCTCTCCATTTCTCTCTGTCCTATCCAACTTCAACAATAATAACTACAACAATAAAAAACAACAAGGGCAGCAAAAGGGAATAAATAAATATTTTTTAAAAAATAACAACAATAACGATAAACAACAAGGGCAATAAAAGGGGAAAAAAATAGCTTCCAGGAGCAGTGGATTCATAGTGCAGGCACCAATCCCCAGCAATAACCCTGGAGGCAAAAAAAAAAAGTGGGGGCAGGGGTAGATAGCATAATGGTTCTGCAAACAGACTCTCATGCCTAAGGCTCCAAAGTCCCAGGTTCAGTCTCCTGCACTGCCAGAAACCAGAGCTGAGCAGTACTCTGGTAAAAAAAAAAAAAATTGCACTTATAAAAGTTAAAATTTTAAAAATTCATCATTTATTATTTGACTCTGGAGAGTGGATTCAAGTCCTCAAACTGGCAAGTCCTGTACCCACTATTGAGCTACCTTCCCAACCTAAAAATCTCAAGTAGTGGAACATGGAAAATAAAAGTGGTACTTTGAAATAAGCTGCCAGGCGAAGGGTAGGTAGCATAATGTTTATGCAAACAGACTCTCAAGCCTGAGGCTCCAAAGTCCCAGGTTCAGTGCCCCGAAGCACCATAAGCCAGAGCTGAACAGTGCTCTGGTTTAAAAGAAAGAAAGAAAGAAAGAAAGAAAGAAAGAAAGAAAGAAAGAAAGAAAGAAAGAAAGAAAGAAAGAAAGAAAGAAAGAAAGAAAAGGAAGGGAGGGAGGAAGGGAGGGAGGGAGGAAGGGAGGAAGGAAGGAAGGAAGGAAGGAAGGAAGGAAGGAAGGAAGGAAGGAAGGAAGGAAGGAAGATAGCAGGGACATATCTGTAGTCTTAGATGTTTAATTCTTTCTTGGCTAACTTGTATGATAGTAAGTAATTGAGTCTCTCTCTAAATGATCATGAGTAAACTTAAGCGAATACTTTCTGAAGCATTTTTTTGAGATCTTGAACTTTTTCCAGAAATAATTTTAAGTCCATGCCATGTTAACTCTTGCCCATAAATAATTTATTGATGGGTTTAAAAAAAAGTGATATTCAGAAATAACACACATTATATATTCACCATTGTCTTAATTCTGTTATCTGAGCAGTGTCACTCTTTTACTTACATCCTTTGTCTTAAACTAAGAGCAACATTAATTAACATTTTAATGTATAGACTGACAAACCAAGAGCCTAAAATTTACTTTGTCTTACAAGGTGCACTCGGTGAGCTTGTTTAATGGGATAAATGCAAATTTTTGTCTGTAATATGACCCTAATTTTAATCTCTGGGGAAAAAACTATATATTTTGCTGCTGGGAGGAGCCAATATGTAAAGTTCTTAGCATTAGTTATTTTAGGGTATAGATTTGCAGATTATTTTACTTTTCTATTTTTTCATATATTCCCAATTTGTCTGCAGTTTTATAGGGGAAATAAGCAACATTAAATAATAGGACCCTAATGCCTCTGACATTTATTTCTTAAACATGAACTACTTTGATTCCTTTCTCTGTCTCTGTCTCTATCTCTAATTCTCTTTCTTCCTTACTCTTTTTCCTTTTCTCTCTCTCTCTCTCTCTTTTTCAGATAGTTTGACCTTTTGGACAACATCATCAGTTCACTAACAAGAGAGATGAAACTATCTGTTAACTTCCCATATTGAAGGGTGTTAATTCTTTCAATGGCTCAATTAACTTGTCACCTGATAACCCAATTCATTATTAAATTGGAGCACAAGGCTCCAAACATTGAATTAATGTATTTTTCTGCTCTATATGAGCATATACATATATATTTTTTGAATTATTAAGATTTTTTTATTTCAATTATCATTTTCTAGGGGAAATGTTGATTTATAAGATTATTGTAGATGCAAGTTTGTTTTATTTTATTTATTTATTCAAGAGGGAAGGGGTGATAAAGAGAGAAATAGAGAGACACCTCCAACACTATATCACCACTTGCAATGCTTTCCCCCTACATGTGGGGACCAGGGCTCAAATTTTGTTCTTAGTGCATTGTAACATGTGCGTTCAATGAGGTATGACACCGCCTGGCCCCAGATGCAAATTTACATTTCCACATTTTTCCAAGATAGATGTCAGCAAAGTTTTTTTCCTTTTATGCCAATGGTTTCAATCTTATGGAGTGGGAAAGCAAACTGAATAGCAAGTGTAAATACTTTCTAGGTTGCTTGAGCTTGCTGTTATACTGCATGAACTTATTACTTTAAGTTCACGAGTAATTTACCACAATAAAGTATGTCCTATTTGTACATAGCAAATAATTATTATAACTTTTAATTTCTTATACTTTCAATAGCTGTCAAATAACATCTATCTTCCCATAGTGTTTTAAGCCAGAACTTAAAAGTATAAAATGAGAGGCTAGTGTGTGTGTGTGTGTGTGTGTGTGTGTGTGTGTGTGTGTGTGTGTCTTAAAAAAAAAAAAAGAGAGGCTAGGCAGTATAAGTAAGTCTGTGGCTACTAATTGGATTATATTCTGACAGTCACCAAGTCCAGAGGTTCCCAATCCTCACTATACATAAGAGTCACTTAGAGACTGTTATAAACATATAAGTGTCTGAGATCCATCCCAGATTAATTTGATCATAATTTCAATATGTTGGTTAGGTTTGTTTGCTATGTTTTATACTAGTTACTGTTCCAAGTACTTTTACCGGGAGGGGGTAGATAGGATAATGGTTATGCAAACAGACTTTCAAGCTCAAGGCTCTGTCAAGTCCCAGGTTCAATACCCCACACCACCATAAACCAGAGCTGAGCAGTGCTCTGCTAAAAAAAAAAAACCAAAAAACAAGTACTTACATTACTTACATTTTACTTACATTAAATCATTTAACTACGTTGTCTCGAAGCTGTTTCCCCAAAACTGCATCATATTATTAACTAAATAGTAAATATTTGTAGTTATACTGCTGTAGTAAATCAATAGCATTTGTTGAAAAATGAAAACAAGGGGCCAGGTGGTGGCACACTTGGTTAAGCACACATATCACAGTTCACAAGGACCCAAGTTCAAGCCCCTGCCCCCCCCCATAGGGGGAAAGCTTCACAAGTGGTGTAGTAGGGCTGCAAGTGTCTTTCTATTTTCCATTTTTACCTCTTCCTCCCTTCTCAATTTCTCTCTGTCTCTATCTAATAAATAAATAAATACAATTTTATTTTAAAAAATGAAAATAAGTGAGGACCTTATTATGTGTGATGCACTGAGTTAAAGCCCTAGCATCACATGGGAGCACTGCAGAGTGCACTGGAGAGGACTATACATGATGCAGAGAATAATTTTTTAGAAACTGCAGAATAGAAAATTGTGCCAGGAAGACTGCTCAGTGACATTGCATATGCATGAGGCAGAATTCACCCTCCAAATAAATAAGAAAAATAACTTTAAAAAGAAAAATAATTATATACTTGAAACATTATTGTCATCTTGATTTTATCTGTGCAAAAGGACGCTTATCAAGATAAATTCAAGTAAACAGTAGCTTTACGATCACACCGGGCAGCATCACAGTCCTTTAAATGGTCTCCTGTGAATTTAGAGCACTACTATACAATTCATGATATTGAAGATTTCAACTAAACATGACACAGCCAAAAATAAAGGACTGCAGAGTGATTTTAGGGAGAGTTAAAGGCACCAGTGTAAAATGGAGAGATAACCAAAATCTTATAAATACACTCTCAAATAATTCAGATAAAGACAGCACAGGCTGGCTGGCAGTAAGCCAGGATCATGCTATAATTTACTGAGTGCCACTTTACAGAAAAGAAAACTAAGTCATTGAAGACTTAAGTAACTTGCCCAGAGTCACACAGGTAGTAACTGTAAGGATCTGAATTAAGGAAATGGCAGCCAAACTGATTTAACTGGAAAATAGGGAAGGTGAAAAGACACCTGCCAATTTAATGATTAGATTCATAAATATCTATGTCAATTGTATAAAGTAAAGCTTTCTTCTTCAAGAAGTTGAACTTGATTATTAATATAATTGAGATTAAAATATATATTCTAATAAGATAGGAATGTCTCCTTTAAGAAGTTGATAATTAAGTTGGAAAGTTAAGATAGAACTAAGATTCAAAAATTAGGTAAGAGTTGAAATTTGATATTCTGTAAAGTACTTCTTGACTCTGAAAGTTTCTATAAATATTTTGATCTTGTTAAAGCTTTCTTTTATTATTTCTTTTATTTTTTTCTTCTCTCTTCCTCTTGTCCTCCTTTTTTTTTTCTTTACCAAAGCACTGCTCAGCTCTAGTTTACAGTGGTATGAGAACTGAAACTTTGGAGCCCCAGGCATGAGAATCTCCTTGCATAACCATTATGCTATCTACCCCCACCCTTCTTCTTCTTGTTGTTATAATTTTTTTAAATTTTATTTACTTATGTACAAAGACAGAGAGAAATTGAGAGGGGAGGTGGAGATAGACACCCAAACCACTTGTGAATCTTCCCCCTGCATGTGGGGGTCAGGGGCTTGAACCTAGGTTCTTGTACACTGTAATGTATGCACTTGATCACGTGTGCCACTGTCTGCCCCCTATAGTTTTGGGTTTTTTTGTTTTGTTTTGTTTTTAAGTTGTATGAGTTTTATAAGCTTCCAAGGAGGGCGATATAACCTGTTCTGGGTGTTCTAATTTTGCAAACTGCATTTTAAAAAATAAATTTGCACACCAGGTCAGCAGATCTGATGTGTTATATACAGGAAGAACTAATTTAAATCATATAATATTCAGTCGTGCTGTTGCTTTGAGTCTAGAAGCTGGAAATGCACCATTTTACTAATTATCAACAAAAGGAGGAATAACCCAATCCAAAAACATGTAAGCTACTGGTATAGCAAATAAAATGATGCAATACTAGGTTTACAGGATACTTGGTAAAGAATAAGGATTTTACAGGGGTCAGGAGGTAGCACATTGGGTTAAGCGCACATGGCTCAAAACGCAAGGACCTGTGGATCCCGGTTCAAGCCCCCAGCTCCCCACCTGAAGGGAGGTCGCTTCACAGGCGGTGAAGCAGGTCTGCAGGTGTCTATCTTTCCTTCCCCTTCTCTGTCTTCCCCTCCTCTCTCTATTTCTCTCTGTCTTATCCAACAACAACATCAAAATCAATAATAACAATAGCCAAAACAACAATAAGACAAGGGCAACAAAAGGGGAAAAATAGCCTCCAGGAGCGGTGGATTCATGGTGCAGGCACAGAGCCCCAGCAATAACCCTGGAGACCAAAAACAAAAGAACAAAACAAAACGGAAAAAAAGTCAGGATCTTGATTGAGCATGTTTGTGAGGATTTTATTTAACATTTTATTGTATTGTATGGTTAGACCACTTACCTCTCAACTCTGGTTTATGGGTGGTGTGGGGGATTGAACCTGGAACTTTAGAGCCTCAGGCATCAGTTTTTTTGTATAACTATTATGGTAACCTCCTCCCCCCCCCATGGCATTTTAAAATTGCTTTTAAAAGTAGGTCATAAATGCCTGTCTGAATTAAAGAGGAACTCTAGGGATACCTGCTCCTGCTGTGTTTTAAGAACTAGCCTTTACAGCACAGGCTCCTTGTCCCCAGAAAAGAAAATGTCAAGTGTCCTTGAAGATTACAGGCAACAAATTTTTATCTTGTCTTCAACCTGAGCAGATTGGGGTGGAGCCACAGGATTAAACACCCCCTGGCAACTGTCTAGGGACCAATTACTATATTCACAGTTAATTTAATGGGATCCGGAGTAACATCATTAAGGGCACAGTAGGCAATAAATGATTATAAAGATCCTTGTGAAATTCCCTAGGTATCTCCACCTGGTCTGCCTCCTTTATCTAATGCCGTCTGTGGATGCACAGATGACCTGGAAATGGAAATTGTGTAACTAATAACTTTTAATTGAAAGAAATCTAACTTAAGTCTCTGTATATTGCTCATTGCATATTATATCCTAGTTAACACCTAGGGAATCTAAACTAGTTATTAACTAACCTCTTTGGAACTCTGAAAATCAGTCATCATTAGATTTCCTCATACCTACTTGTGCTAAGTGAAACAGTATTGTAAAAAGCTAATTGAAGGATGATACGTTTTCTTCGGAGAATTTTGCAGAATTTGAATTCTTGAGAGGTAAGTCAGGGGGATCAAAGTAAGGTGGTTGTTAAAATGATTATTCTTGGGAGTCGGGCGGTAGCACAGCCGGTTAAGCACATGTGGTGCATAGCTCAACTGACAGTGCAGGCGCCTGCCCCAAAGCACACCTCCCAGCCTTTATTTTAAACTTCCATACTTGTTTGTTTTTTTTTATTTTGAAAGAAGTGACAGCCGGTGCAAACACTTGATGAAAACATTTATCTGTCTAACTGAGCTCACACAGAAACTGGAAATTAGAATGTGCTTTTTTTTTTTTTTTAAGTTCAATTACTAGCACCAGAAATCAAACCTCTTTCATGGAGAAAATTCTCCCAATCAGACTCCATTCATTCTGGTTCTATTGGCGTCACTCCTCCAACGACAGCTATCTTCAGTGGAATGAATCATAACAGCTGGTTTGCACCAAGTACCACTCCACCAGACAGGAAGCTGCTTGTCACTGGGTGATAGGGTGTCATCACTGTCCAGGCAACTCAGACTGGGTGGTGATACCTAAAGGAGACGAATGCTTCCTGGGAAGTCCGTCAAAGGAACTTCTGCAGGTAGTAGTTTAATAGATGATTCTTTGAAAATTTTTGAATTTTAACTGTGATTCAGAGAGATCAGTTAAATACTAGCACCCACAAGGAAATTTTATTTTTATCTATAGGAGGAATATTAAAAATATGACTTTACATGCTCTGGGAAGTAGCATAGTGGATAAGGCATTGGACCCTCAAGCATGAGGTCCTGAGTTCGATCTCTGACAGCACATGTACCAGAGTGATATCTGGCTTTTTCTCTCTTCCTATCTTTCTCATAATAAATAAAATCTTTTTTTTTTAAAGTATGACTTTACCCCCTAGGGGAAAAAAATAAGGAGACTGGGGGTATGCATCGACCTTTTAATGCCCATGTCCAGTGGAAAAGCAATTACAGAAGCCAGACCTTCCACCTTCTACACCCCATAAAGAATTTTGGTCCATATTCCCAGAGGGGTAAATGTTAGGAAAGAATGACCAGAGGGCTCTGAAGTCTAATTCCATCAACATCCAGAGAAAGAAGGACTAAAAAAAAAAAAAAAAAGGGAGGGGGGGAGACAGGGAGGACACTCAGAAGTAGTATGTATGACTTAGAAAGGAAGAGAAAGCAAGACTATAGGAAAAAAATTGGCAAATATATATAAATATAGCTATAGAAATAATAGTCAACCTTGGACTGGGAGGTGTTGCAGTGGATAAAGCATTGCACTCAAGCATGAAGTCCTGAGTTCAATCCCTAGCAGCATATGTACCAGAGTGATGTCTGATTTTTTTCTCTCTCCCTCTTATCTTTCTCAGGAATAAATATAATCTTTAAAAAAAAAAAAAAAGATATAACAGTCAACCTATATCTGTGATCTTGGGAGAACTACTGCAGTTTCCAGTGGAGGGAATGGGGACACAGGACTCTGGTGGTGGGAAGAGTGTAGAATTATACTCCTATTATCTTATAATTTTGTAAATCAACATTAAACCACTAATAAAAAATTTTAAGTATGACTATTAGGCTATTCTGAGTTTATAACCAATATGTAAGCTGGACAAAGATGGAAAACATTAAAATTATTTGAGTCCCTGGTCCCCACCTACAGCGGAAAATCTTCATAAGTGGTAAATCAGGGCAGCAGGTGTCTCTCTGTCTCTCTCCCTCTCTATCATCTCCTTCCCTCTCAATTCCTGGCTGTCTCTAATAAATAAATAAAGATAATAAAAATAATTTTAAAAAAAATACTAACAAATAGTGCAAATTTGTATGTAAAAAAAATTGGAAAAGTTGAGTATGCATACTTCCTATTTATACAAAACTAACTCAGATGGAGCACTTAAATGTAATTATAAAACATGGGAAAAATATCATTTCCCCGTTCCCTCTCAATTTCTCTGTCTCTAATCAACAAATAATAAACATTTTAATTGCATTTATATTACAAAAGTCAGTTTATAATTTTTAAAAGCCATGAACTTGTAGTATTTTCAAGTGTTTTATTATCTTTACTATTGATAGAGACAGAGAAATTGAGTAGGGAGGGGTAGACAGTGACGGAGAGAGGCAGAGAGACGCCTGCAACCCTGCTTCATCACTGATGAAGTTTCCCCCTGTAGGTGGGGACCAGAGGCTTGAACCCAGGTCCTTGTTCACTGTAATGTCTACGCTTAGCCGGTGGTGCCACTGCCTGGCCCCTTTTAAGTATTTGTACATATATGCATATCCATATCCATATATTTTTTTTAGAACCAGTTCAAGTTTTGTTTTATGTCTCCCCTTCTGTACTTTTTCTCTTCCTCCTTCTCCTCTTCATTTTCCTCCTCCTCCTCCTCCTCCTCCTCCTTTTCCAGAGCACTGCTCAGCTCTGGCTTATTTAAGATATATTTACTTATATATTACAATTATTTTGTGTAATAGGACAGAATGAAATTGAGAGGAATGGGAAGTAAAGAGGGAGAGAAAGATACCAGCCACACTGCTTCACCACTTATGAAGCACCCCCCCCCCCGTTAGATGTCTTTCTTTTTTCTTCCTCTTCTTTGTTTATGATTAATTTTGGGTTACAATAGTTTAAGATTACAATATGTAGCTCCACACCATACCCACCACCAAAGTTCTGTGTCCCTACCCTCCCATTTCTCAAAGATAACCACCACTTTTTTCCCCTGTGAGAATGTTTTTAAATGTTTTATTTATTTTGCATAGAGACAGAAATCGAGAGGGAAGGGGAAGCAGAGAGAGAGAGAAAGAGAGACACCTGTAGCACTATTTCACCACCATCAATCCCCTCCCCACACCACACACACACACACACACACACACACACACACACACGTGGGGACCAGGGGGCTTGAACTTGGGTCCTTGCACACTATAATGTGTGTTCTTTATCAGGTGAGCCACCACTTTCCCTCCCCCCATGAGATTTCTTATGAAAACCTTTTGTCATAGACATATTTGGGGGTTGGCAGATGTTTTTTCCTTCCTTAACAATAGTTTATTATAAGGTTAAATATACACTTATTCAATGCAATTAATCCCACTCGTAGATATATACCCAAGGGAAATAAAGGCAATGTACAAATAGAAACAGCTTTATTCAGATTCATCAAAAATAGATACAAAGGAAGTGTCTTTCAACTGGTATTGAACAAACTGTGAAACATCCATACAGTGAAATACTATTCAACAATAAAAAGAACAAAGTACAGATACAGGCAACACTATGCATGCATTTCAAATGAATCATACCAGCTGGGGGAAAAAAAAAAAAAGCTAGCTTGGAAAGGCTACAGACTGTCTGGTTTCATTTATATGACATTCTGGAAAAAAGCTACAGAGACAGAACACATCAGTGGTTGCCAGAGATTATGAATAGGAGAAGAGTCTGACTACAAAGGAACAGTAGTGGGAGATTTTTTTTTTTTTTTGGAAGTGATAGAATTACTATTTTGTTCCAATGTATACAATAAAGAGCAAATTTGGCTATGTATAGATTTAAAATTAAAACAATTTCAAGTCTATGCTGGAAAATATGCTCATTCTTAGTCCCTTGAATATTTGACAACAAAGCTTCTGGGCTAATTGCCATTGAAAACCAAAAAAATGTCTTATTTATTTTATTTTTGTAATGCTGGGGCTGCAGGAATGTGCAGTATCTCCACTCTCAGGTGTCTTTTCATTCTCTTTATTTCAGAGGAGAGAGAAAGAGAAAGAGAGAGAAGCTTCTCCTGTTGTTGTTGCTGTGGTGTATGTAGTGTTAGGGTTTCATTAACTTTTTTTTAATTATCTTTTTATTTTTTTATTTAACATTTTTTCCTTTATTGGAGGATCAATGCTTTACAGTTGCCAGTAAATACAATAGTTAGTACATGCATACCATTTCTCAGTTTTCCACATAATACACCCCCCTTAGGTCCTCTGTCATCCTTTTCCAGAACCTGAACACTCCCCCTCCACCAACCCCAGAGTCTTTTACTTTGGTGCAATACACCTGCTTCAGTCCAGGTTCTGCTTAGTGCTTTTTCTGATCTTGTTTTTCAATGTCTGCCTGTGAATGAGATCATCCCATATTCATCGTTCTGCTTCTGATTTTTTTCACTTAACATGATTTCTTCAAGCTCCATCCAAGATGGGCTTCTTCTTCTAGCGTTTGCCCTTCTTCTGAAAATGGTGAAGTCACCATTTTTTAATAGCCAAGTAGTATATATATACACGTATCACAAGTTGCTCAGCTACTCATCTGTTGTTGGACACCTGGGTTGCTTCTAGGTTCTGGCTATTACAAATTGTGCTGCTATGAACATGGGTATACACAAATCTTTTTGGATGTGTGTGTTGGGTTCTTTAGGATAGAAATTGCAGGATCATAGGGGAGGTCCACTTTTAACCTTCTGAGAGTTCTCCAAACTGCTCTTCACAGAGGTTGGACCAATTTTCATTCCCACCAGCAGTGCAGGAGGGTCCCTTTGACCCCACAACCTCTCCAGCATTGGTTGCTGCTACTTTTTCTTATGTATGACATTGTTACAAGAGTGAAGTGGTATCTCATCTTTATTTATTTATTGGAAAGAGACCGCCAGAAATTGAGAGGGAAGGGGGAGAAAGAAAAGGAGAGAGACAAGAGAGACACCTTCAACACTGCTTTACCACTTGCAAGGCTTTCCTCCTGCAAGTGGGGGCCGGAGGCTCGACCCCAGCTCCTTGCGTATTATAACATGTGCACTCAACAAGGTGTGCCAGTACCCAGCCCCAATGCTGGGGTTTTGATCTGGGTTGCATTCATGGCCAGGCATATGCTCTATCAGGTGAGTCTGAACCCAGACACCACAAGAAAGTTCCCACATTACTAGGGGAAGCTTGGTGTTGTGATGTCTCTCCCTCTACCTGAATGAAAATGTTGATCCCCACCAATGTGCCTTGGAGCTCCACTTCCCCAGAGCCCTTCCCCACTACAGAAAGAGAGAGACAGCCTGGGAGTATGGATCAACCTGTCACCGCCCATGTTCATCGGGCAAGCAATTACAGAAGCCAGACCTTCAACCTTCTGCATCCCACAATGATCTTGGGTCCATACTCCCAGAGGGTTAAAGAGTAGAAAAGCTATCAAGGGAGGGGTTGGTATACGGAGGTCTGGTGGTGGGAATTGTGTGAAGCTGTACCCCTTTTATCCTATGGTTTTGTCAATGTTTCCTTTTTATAAAAAAATTTTTTTTTTTAAAGTTGATCAAGGAGTGAATAAACATGTGTGAGGTCACATGTGCTCTATTTCAGTACAAAGGAGCATGGAAAGAGTAACAGCTTTATTTTTTTTGCCAGAGCACTGCTCAGCTCTGGTTTATGGTGGTGCAGGGGATTGAATCTGGGACTTCTGACCCTCAGGCCTGAGAGTCTCTTTGAATAACCATTATGCTACCTACCCCTACCATGTAAATTTATTCTTTACCATCCATCCCCTCAGGTATTATGCGATATCTTTCAGCACCTTTTAGACTACACTATGGCTCCGTAGCCCCCATGCCCACTTGGTCGATTCCAAATTATATTCCTCCATGAGGATCATTTCTGGAACCATCCGTTCCACCCCGGTTCCATGGCTGCCAGTTCTTAGCAACATTGCCCCGCCAGATATTCATCGGGATGCGGCATCATCTAAATTCATTTCCCACGTCTACGCTCTACCGGACCTGCCAATATACGCGGATATCTTCGCCCACCCTGTCCAACGCTTGACGTCTCGTCACCCAATCTGGTCCCCTATGCCTACACTGAACTTCTCTGTTCCAGACTCTTGGAAACAGAGTTGGTAGTCAGCTGAGGTAAAGAACAAACACCTCATCACAGACCCCTGCAAGCGTCAACCCGGCTTTGACCTAGCACGTTATGATTGGGCCCTCCTCAATCGCTATTGAACAGGCCATGGCCGGTGTGCCGCTCTGTTCCATCGCTGGGGAGCCAGAGACGACCCGAACTGCCCCTGCGCCTCCAGACAGACTATGACCCACATAGTCAACAACTGCCACCTCTCCAGATTCAAAGGAGGTCTCGAAACTTTACATCAGGCTCAACCTGACACTGTTGACTGGCTACGGAAGAAGGGCAAACGCTAGAAGAAAGACTACACTAACAAGCTTTTTGTTTGTTTGTTTTGCCTCTAGGGTTATCACTGGGGCTTAGTACCTGCACTATTCAGGTACTCCTGGAGGCCATTTTTTTCCATTTTTGTTGCCCTTTTGACCCTTGTTTTTGTTATTGTTGTGTCTGCTGTTGTTACTGGATAGGACAGAGAAATAGAGAGAGGAGGGGAAGACTAAGTGGGGGGGATAGATACCGCAGTACCTTCTTCACCGCTTGTGATGTGACCCCCTGCAGGTAGGAAGCCAGGGCTCCAACCATGATCCTTACACCATGTGCACTTAACCTGTTGCGCCACCGCTGGCCCATTCCCATCCCCTCCACTCGAAATGTCCCTATTCTTTATCTTTCTGGGAGTATGGATGCAGGATCATTATGGAGTGCAGAAGCTTGGAAGTCTGGATTCTGTAATTGCTTCTCCACTGGACATGGATGTTGGCAGGTCAATCCACACTCCCAGCCTGTTTCTATCTTTCCGTAGTGGGTTAGGGCCCTGGAGAGGTGGCGTTCCAGTGGTAAGGTCATCTGCCCAGGGAAGTCAAACTGGTGTCATTGTAGCATCTGCAACTTGGTGGCTAAAAAGCATTAAGATACAAAGCAGGATAAATTGTTTAATAATCAGGAACCTAAAAATAAGAATATGACAGATGAGATTTGGGGTCTGCTCAGCTCTGGCTTTTGGTGGAACTAGGAATTAAACCTGGGACTTTGAAGTCTCAGGTATGAGTATCTTTTTGTATAAACATTATGCTATCTACCCCTGCCCACAGTAAAAAAATCTTTAAAACAATTATCATCTGAGAAAACATTTTGGCCATTGCATTGTGCAATTCTGTGAACAGAATACTTTTCTCAATTAGCACAGATGGAGAGAACTTTCTTGGTGATCAAGAGAACTCAATATAAGTCTTACTTTCAGGGGCTGGTAAGATAGCATAATGGTTCTGCAAAAGATTTTCATGCCTGAGGCCCAGAGGTCCCTGGATCAATCCCTAGCACCACCATATGCCAAAGCTGAGCAGTGCTCTGGTCTTTATATGTATCCTTCTCTCTGGGTCTCTCATTAAAATAATCAAAACCATATATATATATATATATATATATATATATATATATATTTTTTTTTTTTTTAATCTTACTTTCAATGGACGGTTTCCTAAACCTGCTCTTGAAATGGGAAAAGGCAAGGAACAAAGACAGAAAGTAGTTCAGAAAGATGTTAGTGAAGACTTAAGTGTTGCTGTTTCAGAAAGTCAGAACAGCTTTTTGTATTTATCTGAGAGAATGAGCAGTAGCCCTGCCCAATTGGCCATCTAGCTCAGTCCCATCAAGGATTAAAAAAAAAAAAAAAAAGGAATTTAAACTGGAGGGAATGATGTGGGATGAGGTGTAGTATGAACTTTAAAATCACAACTTATGAAAATAACCAAAATATTCTAGAAGAAAATTACTTTGGAAAGTAAAATTTGGGAGTGAGGGGATGGATGGTTCTTCTTCTTCTAGCATTTGCCCTTCTTCTGTAGCCAGTCAACAGCGTCAGGTTGAGCCTGATGTCAAGTTTCGAGACCTCCTTTGAATCTGGAGAGGTGGCAGTCGTTGACTATGTGGGTCATAGTCTGTCTGTAGCCGCAGGGGCAGTTCGGGTCGTCTCTGGCTCCCCAGCACTGGAACATAGCAGCGCACCGGCCATGGCCTGTTCGGTAGCGATTGAGGAGGGCCCAATCATAACGTGCTAGGTCAAAGCCGGGTTGACGCTTGCAGGGGTCTGTGATGAGGTGCCAATATACGCAGATAGATGGTTATGCAAAGAGAATCTCATGCCTGAGGCTCCAAAGTCCCAGATTCAATCCGCCACACCACTACCACCAAAAACCAGAGCTGAGCTCTGGTAAAATAAAAACAAAGAAACAAGTAAATAAATAAATAAGAAATAAGAAACTAAAATTTGGGATGCACAGAGACTGTCAGTTCCAGGGAAGGGTCAGTCTAAATTCAGTCCTTTCAGCTTCTCACTATCTGTCCCCAGTGTGGCAAGGATCAGCAAGATACACAGGTGAATCTATACCTTTCAGAAAATCATATGGATTTGACCCACCCTGTGTTTGGTGCCAAGCAGGGGCTAAGGAGATTTTTCAGTCCCTTTTCTCCTAATCCTTGTTAGTGCCGCACTCAGCCCCACCCCCATACAATGATACAACTAAAAAAAGCCAGTTAACTTTGTTCTTCGAGCTCAACTTCAATGTAAGACTTGAAGCAGGGAAGGGACTCTGCTTCCTTCAGTCTGGATGGCACTCTATCCCAGGCCCCTCCTAAAAGGGAAATTCTTGAGGTCCTAATATGTTGGTATGCTTCTAAATCCTGCTTATAAAACCTTCCGTTTTGATTACCACATTAGGTTCGCTTGTATTACTTAAGATGTATGCTATTTACATAACCACTTAACTAAACACTCCCCTGCCTCCGGGACATTGGTTTAATCCTCACTGGTTCGAACTTTTCCCTTCTCCCCACCCAATATCCTATGTATTTCCTTGTTCCTGACTCTTCCACCTCAAGAAAAATGCAGGACAGGATTGTGTTGTGATTAGAAGAGATTAGATTGTTGAACCGCATCTCTGCTCGTCAATAAAGAGATACTGCTTCCCAGCTCAGCCATGAGTCTCTCTCACCTGCCCCCGAAGCTAGCATGACACTAATAGGCTACACAAGCAGCAATGAACAACAAGTTTCTTCTCCATATATTCTGGGGTCTTTGTGAAATCTTTGACTTTATTGTTCTACCAAGCAGTGAGATGAGGGGTAGGAGAGACTTACAGCTCTATTTAGCAGTAAATTTAATGAGGACGATGAATAATGTCAATAAAGGAATGTGGTGTTTCTTATATATAAATGAAGAAAAATAGTCACACCAGGGCGGGTTAGATAGTATAATGGTTATGCAAAGAGACTCTCATGCCTGAGGCTCCAGAGGCCCAAATTCAATCCCCTGCACCATCATAAATTAGAGTTGAGCAATGCTCTGGTAACAACAACAACAACAAAAGTAATCACACCAATATAATTATTCAATTTAAAGTCTATTGATTTTTAAAATTTTTTTATTATTTTTATTAATTTACTTATTGGATAAAGACATCCAGAAATCGAGAGGGAAGGGGGAGACAGAGGAAAACCTGCAGCACTGACTGCTTCGCCACTCACAAAGCTTTCCCTCTGCAGATAGGAACCAAGTGTTTGAACTCGGGACCTTGCACATGTGCTCTCAGCCAGGTGTGCCATCACCTGGTCCCAAATCTGTGTCTTTGGACAACAAATATCTGCCTCTAAATGTATCAACATTCCACTTTTATTATCTATAGACATTTAGTAAGATCCTTTTAAAACCATCAGGTCCCTAGTTTAGTTGTGTCTAATAAAATGAGGGTTTTGTTTTGTTTGTTTTGTTTTTTTGTAGTTGCCACCAGGGTTATTACTGTGGCTCAGTGCCTTCATGACAAATCCATCACTCTTGGTGGCCACTATTACTATTTTTCCTTATTATTATTATTTGGCTAAAGACAGAAAATTGAGAGACAGAGACATCTGTAGCACTGTTTCATAGCTTGTAAAGTTTCTTTGCTGCAGGTGGGGCCAGGAGCTTGAACCCAGGCATTTGTGTACGATAATATGGGTACTCATCCAAGTGTACTACCACCCAGCTCCCAGAAGGCATAAGGAAAAAGAGAATTCCCAGAAGAAATAATTTCCATGTGGAAATTTTCCTTAACTTCTCTGCTATAACTATACATTTCTGTGTTCTTTGTCATAATAGAAATCGTTGCCTTATATAAAGGTAGCAGTAGAACTTAAATTACAGGTGAATTTAACACATAAACCACTAATCCCCCAATAATGGAAAAAAAAAAAGAAAGAAGATCAAATAATTGCACTGGAACATTATCCCTAAAACAGTACTTGAAAATTAGTTACAGCTGAGGGTGGGGGAGGTATCATAACAGTTATGCAGAGACTCACGCCTGAGGCTTCAAAATCCTAGGTTCAATTCCTTGCACCACCATAAACCAGAGTTGAGCAGTACTCTGGTAAAAATAAAATAAAGGGGGGCCAGGTGGTGGTACACCCGGTTAAGTGCACACATTACAGTGCTCAAGGTCCTAGGTTCAAGCCCCTGGAACTCATGTGTAGGGAAAAAGCCTCACAAGAGGTGAAGCACGTCTTCAGGTGTCTCTCTTCCTCTCTAGCCCCCTCCCCTCTCAATTTCTCTCTGTCTCTATCCAATGATAAATAAATAAAGATAAAAGAAAAGAAAAAGAAAACCAGCTGAGGTCTAAACAGTTTATTTTAATTTTATTTTTTTACATTTCTTCATTGGGGGTTTAATGGTTTACAGTAAAATACAATAGTTTGTACATGCATAACATTCTCCAGCTTTCTTTTTTATTTTTTTATATTTATTTACTTATTTTCCCTTTTGTTGCCCTTGTTTTTCATTGTTGGTTGTTATTGATGTCGTCCTTATTAGAACAGAGAGAATGGAGAAAGGGGGGAAGACAGAGGAACAGAGAAAAGACACCTGCAGACCTGCTTCACTGCCTGTGAATCGACCCCTCTGCAGGTGGGAAGCCAGGGGCTGGAACCCCGATCCTTACACTGGCCCTTGCACTTTGCGCCACATGCACTTAACCCGCTGCACTACCGCCTGACTCTCACATTTCCTAGCTTGCCACATAATTCAAGCTCCTCTAGGTTCTCTTCTACTATTATGTTCCAGCACCTGAACCCTCCCCTCCATAAACATCAGTTTAATATTCACAAAATGACTATTAAAAGTTATAATTAGTTATCAACAAGTAAAAAATATCATACAAAAGTCTTTGATTTTGTGGTCCTTTTTTCCTTCTTCTTGAAAAAGTAGAAGATCTGACAGTACTGGGTCTCTACATGTATGTTTATTCAGCGACAGTCAGCTGGACCCAGAAACCACTGAACCCTATAGGCACATCCAGCTCACCACAGGCCACACCTTCAGTTCCTATGGAGTGGTATCTGCCTGTTTCATTCCTTTAGGGTATCTAATGGTTCCTGAAGACACCAAAATTAGTGACTTTCGGTTCCAATGAGAAATGGTCATTATATATGTTGCAACCAAGAATGAAGGTTGGTTCTGCAAAAAAAAAAAAAAACCAAAAACAGTGAAGGTCATCGTGATGTTCCATGTTCTCAGTGATGGAGCCAGCCTCTGGATCAGTTTACTTCCTTTTTGCCTTTCCCCCTGAAATGTGTATTATTATAGAAGACAGATTTCTTCTTGGTTAACTAAGTCCAAATAATAGGTACTCAAACTATGTAGTGACTCTATGGGCCCTTAAAGAGCTGATTCAGACCCTGTCTCTCCTAGTTGTAATTGGTTAAGCAGGTTCATTTTAAATCAGTGGGTGTCTTGGTTTCCTCATTCATAAAATGAATGGGTTCAGTTAGAATGGTCATTAAAATAATTTCTAGTATGTTTCTCCCCATCTGACCACCTCCACTTATCTAGAATCTACTCACCTCTCAAGTGGTATTCAAGTTCCTTCACAAAAACCTCTTCAGACCTCTTTCTTTGAAAATTTCAGGCTTATCACTACCCAAATTAGCTTTTACTAGTTCTCTAATTGCTTTGCTCTGAGTTTGCCTTTGGTTCATTTGCCTTGTCATCCTTAAACAAAGTTCCTTATTATAAAACTAAGCAGTTTAAGTCCTCCATAGCATTTTACTCTTCACTGGCACTAAATCATTTGCTAAACTGAATAATGATAAAGAAAAGCAGGTATAAAATACCAAAGTTCCTAAAGAGCAGTTTTATCCAGTCTCCTCAAAACAAAGCACCTTTATCAGCTTCATAACTTGTTCATCTGATTTAGGAAGGCATAATGTCTGAGCAAGGAAGAGGCACACTAACAGATTATAGTATTACTTTCTAGGTGATCTTTGCTTCCTTCCATAGGGGGAAAAAAAACAACAACCAAAAAACAAAAACAAACTTCAACTGGTGAGTACAAACAATAGCTCATTATAGTAGTACCCACTGAAAGATTACATTACTACTAAAAGAAAGCATGAGAAACATTTTCCAGCCACAAGAAAACCAATCCCTAGTAATGGGTTGCAGGTGAAACATTTGTAAACCATTCATGCTCCTCCCCCACCCCTTGGATGTCATCAGTTCTGAGTAAGGGAAGGCCAAGTTCAGATGTCATGTGGGCGGGGATTTACCCACCTTCACCGGAAAAGCAATAGGATACAGGTTTTACTTGTTCTGGTCAATCCCTCCTCCACCCCCCCCACCCCCCAATAATTAAAGCGTTAGATGTGTGGTCTGACCTTCCCAAAGTAAACACAAGAAAAGAATAATTCCAGTTTAAACTATTTTTAAAACCTTTTTTTGTGTGTGTATGATTGCTTTCATTTTCTCTGTTCATTGAATTTAAGATAACACTAGAGCAAACTTAATTAACATGTGTTATTCATACTTCACAGCTAGTCAACTCCAATCTACAGCTAGTAGATCCAAATTAAGAGTCACTTCAAAAAGTGCTCTCCTGTAATGCGACCAACATTTAATACAGGTATTTCCACTTAACCCATTTTGTACAAAAGGAGAGTTGGCTTCGTAATTCACATTAAGCCCCTAACAATATCTTTTTTTCTTTTTTTTTAAAGAGTAACTTTAAAATTTTTATTATCTTTATTTTTTTGATAGGGAGAGCCAGAAATCAAGATACAGATAGGGAAGGAGACACCTGCAACACTGCTTCACCACTCAGAAGTTTTCCTGCAGGTGGGGACTGGGTCCTTGCGCACTGTAACATGTGCGCTCAACCAGGTGCACCACCAGCTGGCCCCCAATATTATTTTCTGAATCAAGAAGTAGAGTGTCCATAGCCTGGGGAAGAGACTTAATTCAGGTGAAGGGGGCGGGTAGGAGACGGATGAATCATGAAAATTTCCTGTTTGGACTTTTCTGGAAACTTAAGACCTTATTTAAACAGATGGGACTCACTGATTAAATATCTTTAAATTTTTTCCGGGTGGGGGGAATCCCTGCAAAACGCAGGAGCGCAGTAAGGGAAGCAAGAAACGTGTCAGTTTTTTTTTTTTTTTTTTTTTTTAATGAAACTGCCATTTGACAGTGTGGACCCTGTCAAAAGTTCGTTTCCATCTGGGGTTCCCGATCACCTGCTTCACTGATCCTCCCCCCCCCCCCCACCCCGGGGCCAAGGCAGAGGCGCAGATCCGGCGCCCTCCGGCTCCAGCCACGCCCACACATCGGGCTCCGGGAGGAAGTGACAAGCCTGCCCGGCCCGCACCGATCCTGAGTCTCGCCCCAAATGCTGGACACCCTCTAGGCTAGGTTTCCCCCAAAGCTCCTGCCAAAATATATATATATATATATATACATATATATGTATATATATATATGTGTGTGTGTCCGTATACATATATGTGTCCATATATGTGTGTGTATATATATATATGTACACAAGATCAAGCTGGGTCGGAGAACGACCAGTTGTTTCCGGCCACTGAAGACAAGTGCTATAGCTTTCTCCGGCCATTTAAAGAGGAGGTAGCAAACCACCCCCACCCCCCAAATAAAAGAGAGAAAGAGAGAAATGAGAGAGAGAGAGAGAGAGAGAAAGAGAGAGAGAGAGAGGTGCGTAACACTTAGGTCCTTATGACAAGCTCCAGAGCAACAGGATACGACCCTCTGGGATCGCCACGGGATCCCAAGGGAAGACCTCGAAACTGATTTTTCTACAAGTACCATGCCCCCCTCCCGCCCACACACACCCGAAGCATCTTAAGCTTTAGGGGTTTGTGTTGTACTTCAGAGGTGTCACCCACACTCACTCACTCGACTCCTTAAAGCCCAGGGTGAAAGTCGTCCTCTCAACCCTTGGCGACTCCACGACTGCCCGGAGCCGACTTTTGAGACGTTCTCGAGTGGCCCCGCCTCCTGCGTCCTCTCTCTCACGCTCCCGCCCCGCTCCATCATTTCCTCAGCCGTCGGGGGGTGAAGCAAGAATGGGGTTGGGGGAGCGACATCCTTACTCGCGCCCATTGGGTTGTCACCTTTAAAAAGCCGCTCTCCCCAAATGTCCCAACTCCTCACTACGATCCCCCCAAGGGGCGGGACTCCCACTCCAGGTAACCAAACCCCGCAACCTTGACAATTAACAAGAGTTCTCCCCCCCACCCCCGCAACCAGCCTGGCCAATCGCGACTATGTACACCGAGGCGACCAGACGTGACGTTAGAAGTGATTAAGGAGACGCGTCACCTCGACGTCATTCTCTCACCTCTCGGACGTCCCGTCCCGGGAGCAAAACTCCTGAGACTTGGGGCCCCGCCCCCGCCCCGCCCCCGTGAGAGTGAAGAGCGGCCAATGAGGGCGGGCCTCGGGGGGGAACGGAGCCAATGAGATGAGTCCGGGGCGGGGCCTCAGGGCCGGAGGGCGGGGCGGGTGTCGGCGGTGGCAGCCCGAGGTCTGGCTGCGCGCAGTATCTGACAGTACGTCAGCAGCGGGATGGCCGTAGCTGTGGTGGCGGCTGCAGAAGCCCGAGCAGCCGCGGCCGCAGTGGAGATTAGAGCCGGAGCGGCGTCGGCGGCGGCACCCCGGGGAGTTTAAGATGGCGGCGGGGGGGGCGGCGGGCCTGCGGGAGGAGCAGCACTACGGGCTGTCCTGCGGGCGACTGGGGCAGGACAACATCACCGTACTGCATGTGAAGCTCACTGAGACGGCGATCCGAGCGCTCGAGACCTACCAGAGCCACAAGGTGAGCGGCCGGGTCGGGCGGCCGGCGGAGCTCGGGGAGGGAGAGGGCGCTCCCCAACTTCTCCGGGTCGTGTCTGCCCCCCGACTCGAGGCTGGCGGAAGGGTGACTCTCCGGCGCTGCCTGCCGTCAGCGCCCGCGGCGGCGGGACAGTCTGGGTCGCTGACGCCGCGGTGCGGGGCCAGCTGGGGCGTTGGGAGACGGGCGGGCGGGCGGGCGGGCGGCCCCTGGCGGCGGGGCCGAGGCAGCCGCAGCCCGGGCTCGGCGGTGTGGCCGCTGGGGGACTTTCCGACGGCGCCCGGGAGGTTTCCTGGCTTTTTTTTTTTTTTTCTTTCCGTTTTCTGTGTCGGAGAAGAGGGACTAGCGCGACCAGGGGCTGTGCTGGCCGCGGCGGGGAGAATGGTGGGGAGGTTACGGGGTAACGAGTCCCGAGCACCTGCCCGCATTGGTGGGGGACCCGCAGAGGCGGCGAGCGGTGGGACACGCCTCGTACTCGGAGCGACTTGGGGGCCCAGGGCGCCCCGCATGTTGTGAGGGGAGGCGACGCGACACTATGAGCTCCCAGAGGCCGGCGGACGCGGGCCGGGGCGAGGGGGCCACGCCTCACACCCGCCCCCGAGACGCGGGGCGTCCCCGGCAGGACCCACGACCGCACCGCCGACTCGGCCCGCCAGACCGCCCTTCCGAAGGACGGACGGACGCCGGCCGACTCACGGGCGTTGAGACGGGGAGTTGAGGGTGCGGGGATCCCCGCGCCTTGAGTGTCGGCCAGCGACACCCGGGAGTTTCTCGCTCCCGCACCCCGCTTTCCAGAGAGTCCCCGGCGAGCCGGGGAGAGGGTCAGACGCACTGACTCCGCGATTAGGGTGGAAACCAACCCCGGGAGCACTTTTTTTTTTTCCTCTTAAAAAACAAACAAAAACAAAAAACTCGGGGGCTTCTTCCGAGGCGCCAAGGAGAGACTCGCTCGGCGAGCCGTGTGAGCGAGGACGCCGTTTATGGACAGACAGAGCCCTGTGTGGGTGGGAAAGACAGCTGTGGACACATTGCATAAGGGAGGAGGAGACCATATGAGGCGCTGGGAGCCGGGCCGAGCGACGGGGAGAGGGCGATGCAGCTCTCAGGGCATCCTAACAGAGAGCCCAGGTTCTTCCAAGGAAACATTTTTCTGTTAACTGATGTCACCAAACAGGGCGAGAGGGGGAGAGGGAGAGGGAGAGGGAGAGGGAGAGGGAGACTGAGACTGACTCAGACCCACATAGTTCTTCAGATAAAAGTAGGAGAAAAGAACTAACATCTGTTGAACTCCCACTAGTGCCAGTGCCAGGTACTTTAAATACACGGAAGGAAAACAGAGTGGAATGCAGAAGCACAGGAGGAGGTGAACCTTCCTTGGTTCGGTGGGGGATGTAGGAACTCGGGCCAAAGGAGGTTTCAGCCGAGAGAGCGCCCCTGCACTGCTGTACACTTGGTGTGCACAGCCCGGGAAGTAGATGGTGGACAGCAGGAAAGAATCACAGGGAGCAGATCCGTGAACGCCCAGAAATAGGGGTGCACGGAGATGAAAGAGGAAAAAAAAAACAAACACGGAACTGCTCAGGTCAGTAGCTACTCCCAGGCAGATGCACCTGCAGGCAAGAGACCAGTGGCATCAGGGAGTGGGAGGCCCATCTGGGGAAGCCAGATAGTCAGGCCGAGGGACAGAAGCAGGCAGGGGAGAGAAACTCAGCCCTGCGAGATGGAAAGATAAGCCTGCCTACTCCAAGGGCAGAGTGTAGGAAGAGATGACTGTGGGAAGAAGGTAGGTCAAAGGCTGTCTAAGAGAAGCGCACAAGGAGGCTAGAGAAGACAAAGGCAGCTGGAGAAGGCCAATTTCCAGTCAGAAACGGAGCAGAAAAAGACAGCAAAAGCCAGAGGGCTTCTCTGAGGATAGTTAGGTGAGCCAGCTCTCTAAGGGGGAATAATAGGCAAACTGGACAGTTGATGGCAGTGAGATTGACAGGCACTGTATGCTTGGCAGGGAAGAAGCCGCAGAGTGAAGACGACTTCTTAGGGAAGGGCTGGGACCCAGAGAGTGAGATGATAGGAACCCCCCCCACACACACACCTCCAGCACCAACTGATCTGCATGACTGGGGGGGCCCAGGAAGTGAGTGCTAGCTGTATTCTTTTTTTTCCCCCTTTTCACCAAAGCACTGTTCAGCTCTGGCTTATGGTGGTGCAGGGGATTGAACCTGGGACTTTGGAGCATCAGCCATGAGAGTCTGTTTGCATAACCATTATGCTATCTACCCTCCTCTGGGAGTGCTGTTTGTTTCCCTGTTTTATTCATAGTCTTTATTTCTGCCACCTAAACCTTAGTGTTTACATGCTTAGGATCTGGTTGGAATTTTGTCACTCCAGAAGCCCCTGCCTTTATATACCAGTTTCTTCCAAGACACTAAAGATAAAAAATTTTCTTTTTCTCCCAGCCTACCACTAAACTCTTAATTTTTCTTAAAATATATTTTTATAGTCAAAGGTACTGAAATCAATACTTTGCTTTTTGCTTCTGCCTACTTCTGTTGCCGATTAATATCCTTGTTATCTTTTTCCTTTCCACCACTGAGCATGCAAATTAATGGTTCTGTACAGCCTGTATACAGAGGCAGAGAAAGGAAGGGGAAAGACTTTTTCCAGGCCTTCCCATTTTTTCTGCTTGTGGAACCAGGTAGTTTGAGTTAGTACTAGGATTCCTTTTCTCTTGAAAAGCTGATGGTAAAACCAGTGACACTCATGGGAGAGGGCAAAAAAATACGCTGACTTGTTATTGGCAGTCGGATACTACCTTGATTCTGACTTAACCAGCTCCTGTCCCCAGACCTCACTACAGCCACAGGGAAACATCCAACAAGACTGGAAAAGCAGGACTTAGGATAATGCTGTTAACCCTTCATGTTGAAAAAGTGAAAAGAGAATGAAGCAAAAGAGATGAGGCATGTACTGCTGTACTTAACTACAGTATTCTTTGGTACATTCATCAAATAAGAATAAGTACGAATGTCCTGGTACGAATAAGTCCTAAATGTCCTGTCATCTGACTGAGTCCAAAGCAGGGCTTCCCTGTAGGCACAATAACAGCTACCATGAGTACATACTTGACCAAGCTTTTCCTCTAGTAAAAAGATATTAATTTGGTCTTATGTACCTCCCCTACCCTTATCAGAAAATAGGACTCCTGACTTTAAATTGTAGCTGCTATTTGGAAATAATGTTGGTATACATTAACTCATTGGGAAGAAGTTATGGCTAGTTCAGCCCATTTTCTCTTGGTGAATAAATAACTTAATTTTTCCACATAAAACTACTACAACACTCTTCTGTTCACATAGGAAGGTGCTTGATGCTTGACAAATGACCTCCAAGAGGCTTTGGTCTGTGTAATAACCATGCTTATTCTTTAGTCCAGAAATTTCAACAGGTTAATTTCCTAAAGAGTTACTTTTATTCAGATTACTGTGTACATTGAGTTTATCTTCTTGACCTAAGCCTTCAGGAGACAAATGTAAGAATTTTAGGGAACTACAGTTTAGGCCGGATACAGCAGTTCTTTAGATATTATTGAGCAAATATACAAAATTATTAAGGTTTATAAAAACAGTTCTTTATTGGAAACAATTCACTATTTCAAAGACAAACCTAATTGACCTTCTTTATTTAGGCTTTCTATTTTTAGAGAAGAAGTGAAGAATGCTAACTTGAGAACCTTTCTGTATAAAGACAGGTTGGGGAGGAAAGTAGAGGATAGAGACATGAGTCTAGGATGAAAGTTGGAGTAAGTATCTCCTAGTAGTTGTTTTACACTTAGTTTGAATACAGGAATAGTTTGATGTTGGTTATGCATTTAAAAAAAGTGTTAAGTAGGAAAGTATTTTAAAGATTTGCAATGTAAACTCAGCTATGTTAAAGCTGATATCCAGGAGATTTTGCAAAGGTACTTTTAACTAAAGATAGGTTGTTTAACTGAGGAGGTTAGTTATAAATAAAAGAAACTGAGTGACGGGCGGTAGCATAGAGAGTTAAGTGCATATGGTACGAAATGCAAGGACCGGCATAAGGATCCCGGTTCAAGCCCCCGGCTCCCCACCTGCAGGGGGACCGCTTTACAAGCGGTGAAGCAGGTCCTCAGGTGTCTTTCTTTCCTGTCTTAACCCTCCTCTCTCGATTTCTCTGTGTCCTGTCCAACAACAACAGCAATAACAAGGTCAACAAAATGGGAAAAATGGCCTCCAGGAGCAGTGGATGTGGAGTGCAGGCACTGAGCCCCAGCAAGAACCCTGGAGGCAAAATAAATGAAATGACAAATTCCCAAATTAAATAATCTTAAATTGATGTTTGATTGTATGGTCTATAAAGCTGTGCATATTTTAAATGAATATATTACTGCAATTACATATTTTTCCTAATGTATGCTCAAACTACCTTTAAAATTAAAATCCACACTTACTAAGTATAGTTTAGTGTTTTCTTACCAGAGCACTGCTCAGCTCTGATTTATGGTGGTGTGGAAGATTGAGCCTGGGATTTTGGAGCATCAGGCGCGAGAGTCTCTTTGCATAATCATTATGCTATCTACCTCTGCCCTGCTAGTTTCTTTAGTATATACTTTGCTTCATATTGATAATTGAAAAATCCATCTATAGTAGCAAAAGTCTTTTCAAAGTATTTCTAGATTTTGTCATTTCTGAGGCTGTCAACTTAGTTTTTAAAAAAGTCTACACAAAGTTTCAGAAGTAATGATTCAAATATTATTGCATGTTTACCAACTAGTACATAAAACATCTTGTATAGATATGTTTGGGTCAGGGTCTTTTCATTCTCTGGACCTGATGATCAGAAAGCAGATGCCTTTGATAAGTATTCTATTAATACATTCTCTTGTTAACTTTGATAATTGCTTTAAAATACATATTGATTAGTATGTTCTAGGAAAATGGTCCTATTCTGAAAATTTGTACAAACTTAACGTTTGATATTTGTATGAGAAGCTCAGTCTGGCAGTATCACAAAATACTATTATTTCCAATTAAAGTGTAAATATTTGTTTAAACCCCCAAAGCTACTGTCCTTCCTACTAGTTCAATTTACTTGATCTTTAAAATCAGTCGCTGATATGTCATAGGATTTAGGATCATTTCCTTATGCTAGTCTTTCTACCGTTAAACTTTTGGTTCATTGTGTCTTAAGGCAGAGAGAAAGACTCATATCTTACTTTTTCCTTATCTCTTTTTCTGCCTGCTCTCAGACACTTGAGTGAGTGTGTGTATGTGTTTAATAATCTGCTTTAGGAAGACAAAAGACCCTGTTCTCCTTAAGGCACCATTCCAGCATTAAGACCTGCCAGCACAAAGCTGCCACTGCCATCGGACATGTTTATTAAGGAAAACAATGAATCTTGTGTTAAGAGATTTTTTTTCTTCTTCTTCTTTCATTCTCTTTTAGAATATACCCAGCTTTACTTTAATTTTAGCGTTGCTGACTTATTACTTAGATCAATTTTCAGGGTGCACTTGATCCTAAAATGTTTCTATCAAGTCAAGTTTGTGCCCTCTGTTGCAGAAGGGGCTTGAAAGTTTATTCAGATGATCAGGTGTTCAATGTAAAAGAGAGTGCTCCTCCCAGTGAAGCAGTAGCCAGATTGCCTAAAAAGATAGACAAGAAACCTTGGCACCAGAATTGGTAGGAGAAAGAAAGAACATATGTGAAAGATTGGAACATGTTCAAGAAAGAATTTAAAAGGAAAGGGGCGTAGAATTCTTGGAATGATTTACAGGAAAGCTTACTGAGGATAATTATCAGATCCAACCTTCCCATTTGCTCTATCTGCACTTATTTAGAAACAACAACAACAACAAAAAAAAAAAAAACCACAAAAAAAAAAAAAACTAGGTAAGTTGTGCTCACAGTGCTTTTATTAGATCATTGGTGATAAAGCCAACAGAGGAAGAAAATGAAAATTTCAGCTGAAAAAATGCCAGGTCAGTTTTATCAATTTGTGGTGACATAGACAAGAATTCAGGAATCTGGCACCAGAAGCCTGCTTAGTTTCTTGTTTGTCTCAAATACATTTGGAATATTTGAAATGCTTTTAAAATGTGATATTTTCAGCACTTCAACATTTAAAGATGACTTAAATGTAGAATAAAGAAAGCAGTGTATATATAATCCCTATTTAACTGATCTCCGTACTTCAGCTCTACACAGCACTTCCATGACATGTAAACATCTAGAAAAGCAGGTCTAAATTAGTGGTTGTGTATCTGTGGTCAAGTTAAAGCTGAAAACTATGACATAATTCAGGTCAGATTTACCTGGGAGTATCACTGTCTTTTCCAACTTATTTATCTGCCCAGTTTACTTCAATTCGACATTAACGGATTTTGAGAGCTATGCTAAAATCTCTAGGAAGGCTTAGTTGAAGGGCCTCCACTAATACTTTGGCAGAAAAGGCCACAGCAAGCATTCAGAAAGCTTGTATTAATTAGGCTATATGCTCCTTAAAGATTCATGAATCAAATTAGCACATAAATAAAACAATAATAAAACATTTTACTTCTAATATTATGACAACTAGATTGTGGCTTAGTTTTCTTGTTGGAGATCTCCTTACTTATTGACCTAAAATCACCCATAGTTCTTGAAATATTTTGGCAGACATGATATACCCACGCAAGGAAAACAAAGTACACAAAAGCTAGGATGGGCTCTGATAACCATAAGGAAAGCTTCTTGTCAGCGAGCCTAGTATGCAGGGGGTGGGAAACAAAGTTGGATTTAAGAAAGGAAAGGCAGAATGGAGCAGGTTGGATTTTATTACCAAGACTAGAGAGAACACTAAATAAAAATTTAAGGTCATCTTTAGGATTATTTAGAAGCTGGCTTCAGTATGCATGAGAAATATAAAGTTAATCTGAAAGGTAATAGACATATTAGGATGCAAAATGTGGGTCAGCTCAGAGATGATTAGGGTTTAAACTAGACTGCTTGTGAGATACGCTCCTAATAGAACCTTTAGAATATAAAAACAATTTTTTTGTTTTTAAACAGAGCACTGTTCTGCTCTGGTTTATGGTGGTGCCAGGGGTTGAACCTGGGACTTTGGAGCCTCAGGCATGAGAGTCTGCAGAACCATTATGCTATCTACCTCTACCCATAAAAGCAAATTTTAAAGGAATATGGTTGAACTGAGATTTCTAGCAATCAGTACTAGGAGAAGTATCCATAGTTGGCTAAGAAAAAGTCAGTTGGAAGGATGGGGGTGGGACGGAGTGAGGGGGGTGATAACGACAGTGTGAATGATTTTAGTGAACATTCCTTCAGTCATTTATTTATTTACTTAATTATTTTTGTAACTGGAGTACCACTGCTCAGCTTTATGATGGTGCTGGGGATTGAACCAAGAACCTCAGAGCTTCAGATGTGAAAGTCCTTTTCATAAGCATTATGCTATCTCCCCAGTTTCCTCAGTCTTTTGTTTGGTGACCAGGAAATTTAGGTTTGATGATATGTTTTATATTTAAGAAGTAAGATAGGAATGTTTGAGACTAGGTTAGAATAATGCTGTATTATTTATATCTCTAGCATAGACTCATATTTGCATGGAAATTTGGGGGGTTGATAATGTTTTGAGAAAAATTAATAGTTGGGAAAATTTGGAATGTTAGCAGAGATTTTTAAATTTAATGTGTATTTTTAATAGATTTTCTTTATTGAACAATCTGTAAATTACATTTAAGATCATCACAGTGTATAGAAAGTATGAAAATCCATTTGATTTTAACATGAAGATTAAACTTTCTGTGGTTTCTGTCCTTAGTGTTCATTGAAGAAATGTAATTTCTTAATTCTCTGTAATATACTGTAATTGAATTTCACACATCATTTTGTAATGATTCCTAAAAACCTTGAAAAGGCTAGGCATTTCCTCATTTCATGTTCTACCTGATGAGCTAGCCCTGCTGGTTTACACTCCTATTGATTTTGTGTGTGTGTGTGTTTTAATTCTCTTATTTAGTTTTTGACTGATTCATTGTAAAAAAAAAACCAAAAAAACCTAAAGATTATAATGAATCCAGAAAGCTTTTCTTTCTTTTCCCCTTCACTAGGAGACAAGTTTTTAAATTTATTTATTTTAAATAGAAACAGACTCAGGGAGAAAAGAGACAGAGCCCCACTCAGTTTTGACTAGTGGTGGTGCTGGTGCTTGAACCCAGCAACTCTCACACGCAAGTCTGTGTACTACTGCCCTGCTGTCTTCCTGATTCATCAAATGCCTCTTAAAATAAAAAAGCTTGGAACATGATGGCAGAGGAGGACCTAGAGGGGGTCTAATTGTTATGTGGAAAACTGAGAAATGTTACACATGTACAAGAGAAAGAAAGACACAGAAACACCAGAGCACTGCACAGCTCTGGCTAATTGTGGTGGTGGTGGGGGGGTTTGAACCTGGGATTTAGGAGCCTCAGGCATGAGAGTCACTTTGCATAACTATTATGCTATCTACCCTCCCCTCAAGAGAAACATTTTAAAAAAGCCATAAGCCTAAGCTTTTTTTTGTTTTGCTTTGTTTTGTTTTGTTTTTTAACCAGAGCACTGCTTAACTCTGGCTTATGGTGGTTCTGGGGGTTGAACTTGTTACTTAAGAGCCTCAAACCTGGAAGGCTTTTGCATAACTACTATGCTATCTCCCCCACCCAATCTTAAGTTAAGATGATATGGTGCCAAGGCTAGGAAAGACACTCAGTGGATAGAAGACTCCAGATTCATTCCCTTGTACTGCATATTGGTCAGAGTAGTGCTCTTGTCTTACTCATTAAATAAGTGGCTAAAAAAAAAAAAAAATATATATATATATATGGAAATATGATCTAATACAAATTGAATCCCAGGAAAAGACAAATACATTTTATTTGTACAAGTGAGAACAAATTCCTATATCTGATTTCCCTTAGTCTGTAGTGCAGAACCAAAGCAAGTCATTTCACCCCCAAAACCATTATTTCATATCAGTTCCTAATTGTCTAGCTTTTCTATTTTTTTTTGTTTTGTTTTGTTTTGTTTTGTTTTAATCAGAGCGCTGTTCAGCTCTGGCTTATGGTGGTATGGGTGATTGAACCTGGGACTTTGGAGCCTCAGGCATGAGAGTGTTTGCATAACCATTATGCTATTTACCCTCCCCCCAATTGTCTAGCTTTTCAATGCTTCACATATAACTATTGTTATCAAAGAACTAGAGAGGCTAGTTATATGAGTGGTGAGTTGAGCACAGTTCCTAAATTGAAACCAAATAGTATTTAAGTTCCAGGTCATTTATTACTGTAACTTTAGGTAAAATTCATAGTAAGTATCTGGTAAGAAAGAATATAAAACAAACACTTAAAGCAGAATGTTTTTTCTTGTCAGCAAGGAAGTTTTGACCTGTACCGTTTCTGAGTTGGACTGGCTCACGCCAGTCTAAAATAGGCAACATGATGGTTCCCTAATCCGGGAAGTTACCATATTGAAGAGTAGTTTAATGCAGACATCCAATCACATGGTGAATGACAGCCCAGAACTCCTAGGCTTAACTGGAACTACTACTCTCCTGCTAGTTTTCTTTCCTCCTTTCTCTCTCTCTCTCTCTCAACATTTACTTAGGAGAATTTTAAAAATATATTTATTTGAGGTAGGGAAGGGGTGGTGGATAGCATTATGGTTATGCCAAAAGACTTTCATGCCCAAGGCTCTGAAGTATCAGGTTCAATAACACCACCACCATCTCCAATCCCAAATTGAGTAATGCTCTAAATAAAAAGGAGGAAAGGGGGGAGGGGCTTGATTGTGCAGGAGGGAAGGAGAGCATCTCTCTGGCATATGTGGTTCCTAGAATTGAACTTGGGGAACTCACACCCACAAGTTTGGCATTCTACCCATTGCATCATTTCCTGGTCTGAATATTTGTTTTGTTTGCTTTTTATTTTCTTTCCTTTTTTAATTTCCTTCATTCCTTCATTTCATTTTTCTTCTTTTGAAGTTTTGGTGTCTAGACAAATACCAAGTATTTAATAAATGTCTGATTTTAAATTATTCAAGATTTCTTTAATTAGATAAAATCAAGAATAAGCCAAGTCTTTTAAGTCAATTCATTTTTCATTGTGTTTTTAGAAGGGAAGTTGAAGGTTTTCACAAATGCCGCTGACCTTAGAGAATAAAGTTAGATTTCTGTATGTGTTTAAAGCCCAGGGATCTTACTTCATTAGTGATAAAGCAGTATTCCAGGTATCTATCTTTTCTCTCCCTTTGTTATCTGTTTCCCCTCATTTACATACTGCTTTATACTCCTAATAGTCCTTGAAAATAAATAGATATAGATTTTTGGTGATGGGGGTTAATAGACCTATTTTTGTTAGTTAATATTCTTGTTTTAAAATTTTTTTATTTCTTTAAATGTTCTTATTATTTGTTGGATAAAGACTGAAATCAGAAGGGAAGAGGAAAATAGGCGGTGTAAGACATCTGCAGCATTACTTCACTGCCTTGGAAGCTTTCCCCCATGCAGACGGGGGCCAGGGCTCAGCCTGGGCCTTATATACTGTAACATGTGCAGTCATCACCACCCAGCCCCCTGTTGCTTCATATTAACTTGCCCAATTTTTTTTTTTTTTTAGTGATTTAATAATTAACAAAATCGTAGAAGAGGGATACAATTCTGTATAATTCCCACCACCAGAGTTCCATGTTACCTCCCCTTCACTGAAGCTTCCCTATTCTTTATTCCTCTGGGATTATGGACCCAGGATCATCATGGGGTGCAGAAGGTGGGAGGTCTGGCTTCTGTAATTGCTTCCCCGCTGGACATGTGCATTTGCGGGTTGATCCATACCCCCAGCCTGTTTCTGTCTTTCCCTAGTGGGATAGGGCTCTAGAGATGAGATTCCTGGACACGCTGGTGAGGTCATCTGCCCAGGGAAGTCAGGATGGTATCATGGTAGCATCTGCAACTTGGCAGAAAAATAGTTAAGATATAAAGCAGAATAATCAGGAACCTAAAGGTCAGAATAGAGTTGCTCAGTTCTTAAGTAGAATTGACTGGCAATGGCAAACATAAAAAATATGACCACATTATTTAGCATACTGGTATTCCTTCCACTTTGATTCTGTGCTTATAAATATCCTAAAATGACCTAGAGGGATAATTCAAGGAACTCTAAAAAGCAGTGAAATGAGTTTAAAAGAACATTTTTATAGCAAATCATCACCTTTAACAGGTTGTTGAAGTAATTGTCAAAAGGAGTTTCCCTAGTTAGTACCAGCCTACATGGTGTTTCTTTATTAGTAAGTCACTTGTAACATATTGCTATTCATATGAATGCTAGAGTTGTGTGATTTTCAAACTAGTTTACTTGAGACAAACACTTGTTTTAAAAAGCAAAAGTTGAAGCCCTGTTGAGGTTCATTAAAAATAAGATTATACTTTTTCAGGTAGGCACTACTTTAAAACATGTTTAAAACATGCCATATAATATTTGGCTACCTGTAATTACAATATCTTTTTATTTCTTTATTGGGGGGTTAATGTTTTACAGTCAACAGTAAATACAATTGTTTGTACATGCGGAACATTTCTCAGTTTTCCGCATAACAATATAGTCCCCACTAAGTCCTCTGTCATCCTTTTCAGATGACAATATCTTTTTTACAATATCTTTTAAAATGGAATTGCCACATTTGTTCAGTTAAATTTAGGCTTAAAAGCTAAAATGTTTAAGACATGTTTCTAATGCTACTGGCTTTTAGAACATATTACTCCTGGTAGTTATCACATAAATAGTATAGGCAGGTACAGAATAAATATAAAGGTATAGTTGTTTCCTCCCAATGTGTTTTTTTAAAAACATTACAGAACTATAACCTAGTAACATGTTCTTCTCCAAAATTTGTCTTAAAAACAATATATCATCTGAAGCTTTCTCTGTTGTCAGAGAATTAAAAAGAGCTTTTCAATAAAAGTAAACATAATTTGTCTTGTTTGAATAGGCACCTACAACTATTTTCTTAGATGAGGGCTTTTATTTTAAAATAAAAGCCACAACACAAATGTTTATATTTGTTTGTATAATACATGGTCTTTATAGCAAAAATAATAATAATAATAATACTTCTTCTTTTAATTAGTAACTGAACTTAGACACAAAATTCCAGAAGAAATGAGAGCCTTTAGTGGCTCTTAAATGTTCAGTATGGGGTTTTAATTTGGTATAGAGCAAGGAGAAGAGGAGAAAAGAAAACTGGAGTTGGGATTCACAGGACTACGTTTGAGGTCCTGCTGCAGTAATCACTGCCTTGGTAATCCCGTGCAGTGCAATTACCTGCTGGACACACTTTTATTTCCATTCCTCTGATACGAGGCAAAGATGCATTCCTAATACCCAGGCCTACTTTTTAAGCATTTTTTGAGACAACAGATATAAAAGTTCTGTATATTAAAAAACTGTCAATAAAAATTACTTTTATTGAGGAGTTAACTTCTAAAAATAGACATAACTTTTTAAATTCAAATCATGAGGCCAAAAATCAGATCGTGTGAAAGTAACTTAAAAGTTACTAAATTGATATAAAGCTTGGTAATAGTGTTTTATCTTTACAACTCTGATATCTGTAATATAATGTATATAATAGTGTGCTGCATCTATAAATAGAACTTAACCAAAATGATTCCCAGTTATGTTTTTTTGTTGTTGTTGAATATGTCAAAATAAATACAAGTCTATTTATTGGCTAGAGACAAAGAACTTGGGAGGGAACAGGGAGATACAGTGGGAGAGAGAAAGACACCTGCAGCACTGTCTTAGCGTTTGTGAAGCGAACCCTGCTCAGACCCTGGTCCTTGAGCATGGTAACATGCACTCACCCAAGTGTGCCACTGCTCGCTGGACCCCAGAGACAGCTTTTTAATGGGTGGTAATTTAAGGTGGATCCTGCTTTACAACTAGCAAAATGGTGACAGCAGTGTGTTGTTTGGCTAGGAGAAGGGTATAACTTTAAAACATCTAAATCCCTTCTCTGTTGGTCATTCGTTCTCCAAATGATCATTACTCCTTATATTATACTTGGTCTCTTTCACATCATCTCTCTGCCTCTGGTACTTACATATATTGAGACTTTGATTCTTGGTTCATCCAAAGAAAAGTCTATCTGAAAATTTAATCTTAAACTTGAACGTTAAGTGAGCAATTGGTATGAACTGGCAAACTAAAGTGTGGAGAGATATGCCAGTTTGAAGGAAAAGGAAATAGGTTGAAGTAAAAAGGTAACATTATAAAGCAAAGAAAAAAGGAAACAAAACTGAGCCACAGTTGAAAGAAGTGGAGGTTGAATTTGGTTCCGCCTGTAGAGGGAGTGTCTATTGACTATGTGAAGCTGTTTTTTGCTTTGCTAGAACCCACTAGAAAGGAGCCTCCAGTGGGCTTTGTGACAGTGCAGTATCTGGGAAAGTTTCTGCTGGCCAACTGAATGATGAGAAACATTTAGAAAGAGTTGAAAGGAGCCAGTGAGGAAAACCGTTAACTGTGTATTTGGTGATAGGGTCCTAGAACTGACTAGAAGCTTTTAAGCAGAGACTGGGAGCCTGGGTTAAAAAATCTTGTCTAGAGTTGATAAGGAGTTCTAAAGCCACTTTTGACTCAGTTTTCTTTGGTGTCAGACATTCAAGCCTTCATCACATTTTATCATTCCTTCTTTGAAATAATCTGCTCAGTCCACCACACCCTGTTGCACCAGGTGAAGTTTTACTAGGAACACTAGAGTGTTCCTTTTCTTTTTTTTTTAAGTTTTTTAAAAAATATTTATTTATTCCCTTTTGTTGCCCTTGTTTTTATTGTTGTAGTTATTGTTGTTGTTACTGATGTAATCATTGTTGTATAGGACAGAGAGAAATGGAGAGAGGAGGGGAAGACGGAGGGGGAGAGAAAAATAACACCTGCAGACCTGCTTCACCGCCTGTGAAGGGACTCCCCTGCAGGTGGGGAGCCTAGCCAGGGCCTGAAACCAGGATCCTTCAGCTGGTCCTTGTGCTTTGCACCCTGTGCACTTAAACCTCTGCGCTACCGCTGGACTCCCCACTAGAGTATTTCTAAATAAAGTGCCCATTGAAGATGACCTCTCCATCCTTTTACTAGCCCAGATCCATCTCCGTTCATCTTGCAAATTTTTCCTCAAAGTACTTTTTAGCAACTCACTTTCTTGTTCCAAAAAAAATTAGAAGAACCTCTGAATGTTAATCATGTCAAAGGCAAGACTTACATACCATGTCCAAGTGCATAAAAGAGGGAGTTGGGGCATTGTTATCTCACAGGGTGACAAATGTTTGTAAATCCTGAGGTCTGGAATTTAAATTACTGTCCTGTTTTTTCTGTAACAGAGAGTAAAATTGAAGACAAGTTTTGAGGTTAAAGAAAGATTAGGCAGGGATCACCAGATCTAGATCTTATCATTTAGCTTGTGTTTCAAGTTAAAGAGAACTGTAAACACAGAGACCTGCACTCTACCTGTGTAGTAACCACTCCTGATTCCTTGCTTTTTATTTGCTTAGGGTATTCCCTCTCCCTAGAGTTTTTCTTCCAGTAGCTGCTTTAACAACTACTTGTCTTCTTTATGACCTTAAAAAAATACTTTTGCCAGAGGCTCATGTGAACCCTTGCTCATGGTAACATATGTGCTCTACTAAATGAACTACTTCTTAACCTCTCCTCCTTCCCTTCTCTCTTCTTCCTCTTCCTCTTCCTCCTCCTCCCTCCCTCCCCTTCTTTTTAAGTAGAGATAGAAGTTAAGAGGAAGGAAGAGAGACACTTGCAGTTCTTCACTATTCATGAAGCTTTGCCCCTGCAGGTGAGGACTAGGGGCTTGATACCTAGCTAGTCCTTGTGCCTGGTAACATATGTGCTGTACAAAGTATCTCCACCTGCCCATTTCCCCTCCCCTTTTGACTTCTTACTGCATCTTTACTGTATCTTTTTTTTTTTTTTTTTTTTAAAGCCAGAGCGCTGATCAGATCTGGTTAATGGTGGTACCTGGGACTTTGGAGCCTCAGGCATGAGAGCCTCTTTACCTAACCATTATGCTATCTACCCTCACCCCTTATTGTATCTTAAGTGCACTCTTGGGGGGGGGGGTTACTGCACCTGTAATAATACTTGTTCTGTAATACAGTTATTTTCACATGCTCCCCAGCTAAAATGAGAACTCTAGTTGTAGTCTCTAGTTACAAGCTGGAAAAACTGAAAAGATGAAGTACATTTGTCAGAAAAATAAGGAAGAGATTCTCGTTTGGAGACTAGAGGAAATGGCGTCTACGTCTAGAGTTATCAGTTTCGTTGTCTTTGAAATGTTTCTGATGCAAAATCGCCTAAACAGTGGTAAGTAGCTGATTTTTGGAGAGATCCAAATTGCAGAATAAAAGACATGGCAGTCATGACACAAGAAGCAAGGCAAGTCTTCAAAAAGAAGTTGATTTTGAGAAGGAAAGTGAAGGGCAGTAGCTTTTGTAATGATAGGTATCATCAAACACCCCAGAGGACAAGTATCTTTGAGTGTAAGAAAGAATTTATATTCTGTGAAGCCAGCAATTTAAAACCATATAAAACCATCAGCATTTGTCTGACCAGGAAAAATTGATAAACTTGATGAAGATAGAATTTTAGATTGTGGTGGTGGGGTAAAAACAGTCTCTGGATTCTGAACTGTCAGGGAGAAAAATATAAGCAGTGTCTGTCAGAGGAGATAATGGTATTTGTGATTTGAAGGGGGATTCAGAAGCCAGGTCTGACTGATGTGTTGTGAAGGTTGGAACCTGAGCCTGTGTTACCTAAAGGAAAAGGAACTCCTCTTCCAGACTTAACAGACACATTGCTCTTGTTTCAAAGAAAGGGTTAGCTTTAGAAAGTGTTTTGGGGTTTCCCTCAAGGGAAATTCAAGTTAGCATTAACCCACAGTTCATATGAATTAGAGTGAACCACTGCTAAAAATCATTCAGAATTTCAACCATTACTTTTTTATTATTTCTCTTTACAAACCCACTGTCACATCAAGAAGTGAATTTGTCACCCAGCAAGCAGCCCTTTGATTCTACTAAGTCTAAATTTAAATGACATTTTATGGTGTGGTGTAGGAACAGTGATAAAAATTTTTATTGTAAGGTGTTCTCCAAGATATATATCCATTTTTATGAATAATAGAATGATCAGTGTTATGCTTGATTTTTATATTCAAGCAATTTGCTGGGCTGGGGAGAAATAGTGTAGTGGTTATGTAAAGTGTTTTTCATGCCTGAGGCACCAGTGGTCCCACATTCAATCTACTGTTCCACTATAATCTGGATCTTAGAGGTGGTCAGACAAAACAAAATAAAATTTAACTGATTTATCTATTAAATAAGTATGAATCCTTTTATTATTTCTCTAGCTTTTTTTTTTAAATCAATAAACTTTTAAATGCAGGTTTCAGAAGTAGCTGGCTGTGATAGCTGCTATGCAATGACTAAGAGGATTGCTTGGATATTTAGAGTACAGGAGATTAGAAACCACAATTTGTGGAGACATGCATTGAATTTGGATGAGAGAGTATGAAGTATATTTCACAGACTATTAAATATCACCTAAAAATCGCTTCTCAGCCTTTGGGCAAAGATCCAAGTATAGTATCTGTTCTTATCAGTTTAAATATCACCTAAATCTGATTTCCCTGTGACTTCCTATTTACAATTTGGAAATGTGTTTTCGTAGAAAACCTTACTGGGGGCTAGGTTCCTAGATTGCTCTCCTGATAGAATAGAATACATGCTTCACCATGTTCAATGGCACAGGTTCAAGCCCCTGTCCACTGCATAGGAACACTTGCACAGGGAAGGCTTCACAAATGGTGGAACAGTACTGTGGTGTTTCTTTCTCTCTGTATCATTCACTCTTTGTCTCTCATTGTTTTTAAGTAAAGTAAAATAAAATGGAAAGAGTTTGCCAGGAGAGGCTTGGACTCCAGGCTTGGAAACACAGCAATAATTGTGGTTAAAAAGAAAGAGAAAACCATATTAATGACGCTCCATATACAAATCATACCTGAGGCTTGAGAGGTAGATATTTATAGTTGAGCTTTTCTACATAGCCCTCTGATAAATATAAAATTGTAAAAAGAACAATGATTGTAATAGACAAAATGAAATTATATTCTTTTGTTGGTAATCTAGTCAGAAAATTTCTTAGGTAAAAATCTAGGGCAAAATGGGAGAAAATGGAAAGGTGCACCGTTCATTCTCAAATTCTTTGTTTTTTATGTTTTTAGTATCCAGCTAGAGTTTACAAAAATTGCTTCAACTAGCCCCTCTCCCTACCCTTTCGAAAGTATACCAAGAGATTTAAGCAAGAATTTGATTTTTAACAAAGTTGAATGACTAGCCATCATTTTTGCTAAATCATGTTATTCAGAGAAATGGCATTACTGTTGTATATACATAACAGTGAAGATGATATATATTGTCATCTTCATAACAAAGTATATAGTGAAAAGTTACTTTTATAGACTATAGCACTAGCCAAATGCAGATTTAAGTTTTAAAATGTAATTCATCATCACATTAACCAAAGTTAACCTTTGTGTTTCTTGTGTTTCTTTTAATAGAATTTAATTCCTTTTCGACCTTCAATTCAGTTCCAAGGGCTTCAGGGGGTAAGTACTCTTATTGATTTAGCAAGAAGATATATTCCTTAACTCTTAAAAAATTGTTTTCACCTTTGCCTGTTAGTACAATGTCACTCATATTTTTTGAACTTTGTGACTACAAGTAAATTTTGGTTATCTTTAAGACTTGTCTTCTGAATCTATTTAAAAAATAATTTAGACATACTTATTAAGAATGGTTTTCCAAATTATGGATGATTGCATTTTAATTGTTTAGCTGAAATGTGACATGTCAGTGTCTTATAATGTTTTGTTTCAAGTATAGACATTATTTTAAGCAAATTATGATAATTTGATTATTATTATTATCAATCTTTTGGGCCTGTGTTCTTAATTTTTTTCTTTTTCTTGAATCAATCATCTAACTATCTTTATTCTGATTTACTTTTTGAAAAATTTTTTTATTGGGGGATTAATGGTTTTTTTCACATTTTTTTCCTTTATTGGGGGAGTAAGTTTTACATTTGACAGTGAATACAATAGTTTTTACATGCATAACATTTCTCAGTTTTCCACATAACAATACAACCCCCCAACTAGGTCTTCTGTCATCCTTTTCCAGGACCTGTACTCCACCCACTCCAGAGTCTTTACTTTGGTGCAATACACAGGGATTAATGGTTTTTAGTCGACAGTAAAATATAATAGTTTGTACATGTGTAACATTTCCCAGCTTTCCACATCAACCCCCACTAGGAGGTCCTTCTCTGCCATCATGTTTTAGGACCTAAACACTCCCTCCCACCCCAGAGTCTTTTACTTTGGCACAATACACCATGTGCACTTAATTTCTTAGTTTGTAAATACCAGAGAATGAAATGTTGAAGTTGAAATTTTCAGTACATCAATAGTGTTCTTTGTCTATTTTATCTCTGCATATAAAAGCATAATGAATGATAACTTCTAATAAAATGAATCCATGAATATTGTATTTAAAGTAGATGATAAACTTTAGTAGTATTGTTTTCAGCTATCACCATTAATTAAAATGTGATAGACAATTATCTCTTCACTTAATATGCATTTCTGAATTTGTCTCTAAACTGCTTGTGTAGTATAGAGATTTGAATTGAATAGATTTAATAACTAGATAAACTACAAGTTGAGAAGATAAGATTACATTCCTTCTTATCATAAAGCTGGGTCCCTTTGAATTTTATGTTACAAAATGCAAGTTAACAGCATAAACAATGTCCAGCATTTCTGAATTTAATAACTTGAAAGCATTTCAAAAGTTACAAAATTAATTATATCATTCTACACTAAGATCATTAATTGTAATTCTTGTGTAATTCTAACCTGAATGAGATTTTTCTGTGTGAATGTCAGAGTGTTGCTTCTACATGGTAAATAACTGTGATAAAGTCTTATTCTCCCTCTCCAGTAACTTCAGTGTTCCTGAATAAGACTTTAATTGGTAGTCTATATTTTAAGAATTAGTTTCAGTTGTTTACTTAAGGTTTCTTGAGTCTTCTTGTAAATTTAAGTGACAATAATTTCTTAAGGGACATTTCAGAGGTAGGCCTCAGTCCATGAACTCTAGTGGGTTTTCTGTAGTTATCTGGAAAGGAGAAAGCAAAACCGAGAGGATCATGTGAGGTTTGAGTTGCTTTTCCCTCACTAGTTGTTGTCACCTTGTTTGGGATCTGCTGCTTTGCTTAACCTCCCCCCACCCCCATCTCAGCTGGGAAAATGAAAGTAAATTGCCTCTACCTCCCCATTTTTCTTTCTCCTTTTTTCTTTTTTTCTTTCTCCAGAGCACACATTAGCTCTGGTTTATGGTGGTATGTATAGTGGATTGAACCTGGGACTTTTGCATAACCATTATGTTATCTACTCCAGACCACAATCATTTTCTGTGGAGGCACCAAGTTAGGTTGATCCAACAAGTATAGGTTTCTGCACTCTTGATCCAGATGCTTGCAACCTAAGCACACATCACTTGCCTCCAGTCAGTAGAGACCATTGTAAAGCAGGTAGTTTATGTCTGAGACCTAGTATCTCCTTTTCTGAATCCTCCTAACTGCTTACCCTCTGCTTTCCTGTCTCATGTGTTTCTAGTTTACCTTTGTCTCTTCCATTCACTACTCCATTCCTTGCCTGGTTAACCAGTACTCTTAAGAATAACAGGCTCATTCTAACACCCTCCTACCATTCTAGCTACAAACAGTACCAAACACTTTTTTTTTTTCTTTTCATAAATACTTAGGACAAAGTTTAGTTGGCTACAAGAAGTTGCCCTCAGGGCTGGGGTGACAGCATAATATTATGCAAAAAGACTTTAATGTCAGAGGCAGCAATGGTCCCAGGATGAGTCCCCACTACAACCATAAACTAAAGCTGAGTGGCACTCTGGTAAGAAAAAAAAAAGTTTAATTAGCAACAATACTAGTAAAACTGCACAGTTATAGCAATATATTATAATAGGGTTATATAAACGGGCTTGCTCACACATGCTTTTGCTCTTTCTGACTCTCAAAATATCTTGCTGTAGGCAATGCATTTCTAACTTTAGTTCACTGTGGATAACTGAAACTGCAGAAAGCAAAACCTTGCATAAGGGAGCTATTGCTGATAAGAGTACTTTAGATGTAAATAACTGATAGGTTTAAATCTTAAATGGTGTTTGAATTTTAGCTGATAAGCTTTTTAATTCAATTGTGTTGGGATTGGTAGAGCAGATGGGGCAGGGGAAGAAGGCCTACAGGCTGGCAGCTATGGGCTACTTGGTTCTACCACCTTGCTTCTGGGCTCTCTCTCTCCAACCTCTTTCCCCAGACCCTATATTATTATTCTAAATGGGAGCAAAATATATGGGCTCAGCATTGTTTCAGAGTCTGCAGCTGCATTCCATCTACCCTTCCCCCTTTCTCTTTGCAGAGCTCTCATCAGCCCTTTGGGACCCAGTAAAAACAAAGAGTCATTACTGGGGAGAGAGTGGGTTGGCACAGCCCACAAGGAATATGCAGAGCCGTAAATGTGAGGGGCTTCTGTACAGTGTCCCTCTGTTTTTCTTAAGAGCCACAATAATTTAACATTGCCTTGCTGATTGTTTTAAAAACTCTCAGAAGAAGTATGCTTATAGAGATTTCCTGTGTGGTAAATATTTAGGGCTCTAAACTCAACTAATTAGACTTAGTTCTCACAAAAGATACTTAATAAGAAACCTTAGTCATATTTTAGTGTTTCAGAAATAGAAAGGTTTTCTAGAAATAAGTAGGCAAATATAACAAGTTTATAGTCTTTTCAATCAAGTGTGATTGAAAATATGACAGTGTAATGTAGGTTTATTTGAAGCATAGTTGAAGTGTTAAAAATGCCATATTGTAAGTGAACTTTGGTGTCGAGATTACTTTCTGTTGCTTTGATATTAAGTGCTGCATAGTTATGCTGTTCTTGTTACTAACTATGGGATTTTTTTTTTTTTCCCTCCCCTGAGTAATGTCTTTAGAAGGTCAGAATCTGGGTCTTGGCTGGTTAGCTTTTAAGCATATTTACTTTTGTGTCTGAACATATTCTCATAGGTTGAAGTTTTCATCTAAATAAATTTAGACTGGAACATTAAACAAAGTAGAAAAACATGCTGTTAAATATTGAGAATTCTGAGAATCTTTAATTACTGGATTTTTATCATTGTAGTTGGCAATAACATATAGCATGAAATTGTAAATTGTGTTTGAATTGTAAATTGTGATTGAAAGCTGTTTCTGGATTCAGAAAGATGAGAAAATATCTTTGGAAGCTGTTCATTCTAGTTTCTAAATCCAGGAATATCAGGAGCTGCCAACTAACCAAAAATGCCTTGTTGATTTTGAAGAGAATGGGTCACACGATTGTCTTCACAGTTCTACCCCATTGCTAGGGTACTCATAGCTGAAGTTATACTAAAGTTGAACAGAAAAGACAGCTGGTTAGGTTCATATGGGCTACTGCACTGAGATGTTCAAGTTACAACAATCAGAAGGATATATTTGTGAAATGTACCCAGTTTCCAAAAGCTGCATATTTATTGCCCATAAGCTTTACAAATCAGGATAGTTGTGTCTCATATTTTAACTAAATACTGAAAATGCAGCAGTTGAAAATTTTCCAAAAACATGTATTCTGTTGTGAGACTTTAAACATTAAAACTCTATTTTTATGCTTGTTAAAAGTATCTTATCTAATACAGACAGCTGATAGGAGAGAGAACAATTAAATACAATAGGTCTTCAGACCACCAGAAAGTTCTATACTGTACATGTTTCAAAGGACAGGTGTTGAAAGTAAGCAAACTGTACATTTTCAAGGAAGGTCGGTTGTTACGAATTCAGTTCCATCTAGTAATGATTCTTCAGTATACTGCAAACATTGAATCAGTGGATGTGCTAATAGATTTATTTTCATGTTTGTTCCTTATGTACTAAGAAATTTTCAGCCCCCTTGGGTACCTAACAGTGCATACAGGTATACGAATGGATAAAACTTGGGCTCTGTTCTCAAGTAACTCAACTCTGAAAAACACATAAAAAGTCATAAATTATAATCAGGAAAGAATTAATAATGTAAGACACCCAGAACTTCTACCATGTATTTCTGTAGAAACAGGAATGTCAGGAACGAACCCTATATGTATATTTCTGACTGGTATTAATCAGTATTTAAAAAGAAATATTCTTTTGCAAAATGTTTTATCTTGGGGACAAGTATTAAATTCCAGAAGGCCTGTTAAAAATTGAGAACACATACACAAAAAAGTATGTCTGTGATACGTATATATTTTTGGATAACATCTGAAATTGCAATGGTTTTCAGCAACAAATTGTAGTTTTGTCTGCTGGCCCTGTGATAGCCTTGGTCTTTGCCTAGGTCTCAGGGTCTCTTGACCAAGGAATGAGCGCCCCAGGGCAGTGAGGAATAATGTTAACTTTGTCACAGTAAATGTCACAGTAACTTTGTCACTGAGCAAACTGTTAGAAGAATGCTTTACCACAATTCTTTTCTAATGTAATTGCTGCAGGTTCAGCAATCCCAGAGACTTTAGAAGTAGAAGCTGTGTCTGTTTAACTTAACTTAGAAATTATTTTTAAGAGAGCTGAAAATAGACAATTATTTTATATAGATACCTCGTATTGTAATACTGTAGGGGTTTTAAATAAGAACTTTCTGGTAGTGTGAAGACCTGGACTGCAGTTATTGGATATAAATACTGAATTATACATGCTTTTCCAAGATTGAGCAAGGCCAGTCAAACAAGTTGTAACATACACCTTCCAAAAATGCACAGTGGACTTCTGAAGTATTTAACTGCTAATTTTAAAGGCTGGATAAGTTCTTTAAAATATGTACTACAACAGACCAGACAGCAGCACTCCTGGAAGAGGGCACACTTTGCCATGCATGAGGACCTGGGTTCAAATCCCTGGTCTGCATCTGCAAGGGGGAAGCTTCAGGAGTGGTGGAAGGAACAGTGTTACAGGTGTTCCTCTCCTCTCCTCTCCTCTCTCTCCTCCCCTTCCTTCCCCTTTTCCTCTGTTTCTCTTGACTATCAGAATAAAACAAAGGAAAAAGAGAGATAGCCACTGGCAGTTTTGGAGTTGTCCAGTGTAGGCACTGAGCACCAGCAGTAATCCCGGTGACAGGAGGAGCAAGCAAAGAAAGATCTTAAACTAGAGTCATTAATTCTAAGGGGAAAGTATCTTTTGGGAGGTGGGAAGATTAGGTTTGGAAAACTAAATAATATGGCATTTGAAATTATTAGACAATTTCAACCCATCTACAAATGCTTCCTACAAACCACCCTTCTCTAACCTACTTAGTAGCTGGAAAGCAAAGATAACTATTGGCTGAAACAGTAGCAGAGATAAACTTAGATCTCCAATACTGCCATTCCTAGTTAGGTGATATGTTTGCATTCCCTCCACCCCTATTTGGGGTTTGGCTACCCACTGACTTTTGCTCAAAGGTTGCTGACTACCCTTTTACAGTCAGCTCCAAATGTGATTGACTTTAAAAGGGTATTAAGTTAAATCCTTTTGAGTAATACCAATTCTGTTTTAATGTTTTAAAAATATTTTTTTTGGAAGATAACAGAGAGAAACTGAGATGGAAGGGGAAGATGCAGGCAGAGAGACATCTGCAGCACTGCTTCACTGCTTGTGAAGCCTTCCCCCTGCCAAGTGGGAACTGGAGTATTGAACCTGGGCCCTTGCACATGATAACATGTGCTAAATCAGGCATGCTATTGCTCTGCCCCAGCTTTAATTTTTAAAACATAATACTTAACATATAGAGATAATATTTTTATATTTGTATCAGATTGCATACAACTCTCACATCAATTTATTTAGATGTTCTAATTTGAAGGAAATATTTTATGTTTAAATAAAACAAAGACTGTATTATGTTGTAATTACACATATAATGTTTATATGCATATTCTTACATCTGCATGCAGAACCTTATTTTTTTGAATTTTTATTTATATAATGGAAATATTGACAAGACTATAGGATAAGAGGGGTACATTTTCACACAGTGCCCGCCCCCAGAGCTTCATATCCCTTGATAGCTTTCCTATTGTTTATCTTTCTGGGAGTGTGGACCCAGGATTATGGTGGGATGCAGAAGGTAGAAGGTCTGGCTTCTGTAATTGCTTCTCTGCTGAACATGGGTATTGGCAGGTCAATCCATACTCCCAGCCTGTCTCTCTCTTTCCATAGTAGAGCAGAGCTCTGGGGAGGCGGGGCTCTAAGACACATTGGCGGGGTCGTCCGCCCAGGGAGGTCAGGTTGGCATCAAGGCATCATCTAGAACCTGGTGGCTGAAAAAGAGTTAAGATATAATGCAGAACAAATTGTTGACTAGTCATGAACCTAAAGGCAAGAATATTGCAGATGAAGATTTGGTTATCTCCATTTTGGGAAAAGGTAGTGGGGTCTATTTTAGGTATATTCCAGGGGGCCCATGACTTTTCTAGGTTTTGCCTGAGCCTGATAGCTAATATGCAGGTGGCCCCAGATCTGGGGAGATGGTGTCATAGTTGGAAAAAGGACTAGAAAACTAGATCAGGAAAGAGAGTAGCTCTCAAATAAGGGGGAAGCAGAGCCTTATACTTAGCCAAGAATATGAACTGATACTTTGGAAACTCATCATCTCAATTATATCTTGGTTTGAAGTTATTGTGTTGATGAATATCTCTGTTCTTTATTATCACTATGAGTGTGTGTGTGTGTGTGTGTGTGTGTGTGTGTGTGTGTGTGTGTGTGTGTGTGTGAGAGAGAGAGAGAGAGACCTGAGGAAATAGTCTCAAGTGCTAAATGACCACAACCTCACATGGATTCCAGTGTGAATTACAAGCAGAATAAGACTCCCACATCATTATTATGAACTGGAGTTGAAGACAAAATCATCCTGCCCTGCACTTTAGGCATTTATAAATACTTGTAGTATACCAGGCATCACAGGACTGTGTACATAGAGGTAAATGCCAACTTCTAACTGATACCATCTATTTGTCAGTAATACTTGTCATTAATTACTTTGGATTTTTGTTTACCACCCCAAACTGAAACTATACAATTAATTTGTCTTGTGTTGTAGACATTGTCACTTTAACAGTTCAATTTATTTATGCTTAAAGTAATCTTAATCTTTATTTATTCCCTTTTGTTGCCCTTGTTTTATTGTTGTAGTTATTATTGATGTCATAACAACATTGGATAGGACAGAGAGAAGTGGAGAGAGGCAGGGAAGACAGAAAGAGAGAGCGAAAGATAGTCGCTTGTGAAGTGACTCCCCTGCAGGTGGGAAGCCGGGGGCTCGAACTGGGAACCTTAAGCTGGTCTGTGCTTTGTGCCACCTATGCTTAACCTGATGCGTTACTGCCCAACTCCCAGCTTCTGGTTCTTATAGCTAAATCATCCCCTAAATCAGAACCACAAGCATTATTTAAATATAATTTGACCTCTTATTATGTATTAGACCTATTTTAGGCATACAAGATGAGTTTATAAGAGCTGTACTTGAAATTAAAATATAATTTTTAAATAGGAAAAATAATTTAGAAGAATATACCTAAGTTTCAGGTATTATTTCAGTTTTTGACAAAATAAAAACAAGAGGTGGTTCATTTCAAGGTATGTTTTCTTTTTTTTTTTTTTTTTTTTTTCAAGGTATGTTTTCTTTTTAACTCTTAGCAACTTTGAAATTGGAATGCACTTCATCTATGGCATCCTAGTTTGCCAAGATAGTATTATATTATGCAGTGGTATACAAAATTATATATTGTCTTACAGTTGCTGGCACCTTAGATTCAATGAACTCTGGAATGCACTGAAAGTATTTAGAGGGTACCTATGTTGTACACTCAGTTTCTTTTTATCCACTACATAGTAAAGGAGGAAAACAAAACAAAAAAGACTTAAAGCTCAGTGACATCTTTGAGGCTAATGAATTTGTGTAACAGGCGAAGAATTTTTTAAATCCTTCTAGTCTTCTGATTTGGACTACAGTTAGCATAAGTGCACAGTTCATCTATTATTTTATAGATTTCAATTATTAGCTAAAATTTATGTTTAGCACTTTGCGTATATTATTCTCCTTTAATCTTCACAGGAATGCTATGAAGCAGATACTTCTATTTTGCTGATGTGTAAAACTATGGCTCTGAAGTTAAATTGCTTGTTGAAACTCACAGAATTAGTAATTAAAGGAGCCTACATGCAAATCTAGGCACCTGATTGCAGAGTCTGGTCTCATCACTATACTCATCTGCCTACCATAAAAAATGTTCAGTGAGCAGTTTGCTCATTCTCACGTTTACATAAACTTTGCTGAGCACCTTTTTAACTAGCATGGGGAAGAAAGGCAGTCAGGAAGATCTCGGAGAAGAGGAATATTTTAGTTGAGGATTAAATAATTACAAGTGTTTGACTAAAGAAGGAGAATGCTTATATGGTCTTGGTTCAGCCAGAGCAAAAACAGAAAACACATGTGGTCAGGTTATTTAGCTTTTTAAGATTGAGTTTCACCTTGATACTTATCATTTATACAATTTCCCAGCTGGTCTCTTCTGAATCTTGACATTGAAAGGTTACGAACAGGGGCCGGGTAGTGGTGCACGTAGTTGAGTGCCCACATTACAATGCACAAGGACCTGAGTTCAAGCTCCCAGTCCTCATCTGTAGTGGAGGAAGTTTCACAAGTGGTGAAACAGTGCTGTAGGTGTCTGTGCCTTTCTCCTTAAACTGCCACTCTCCTCTCAATTTCTTTGTCTCTATTCAAAAGCAGTAAGTAAATTTTTTTTAATTTCTTTATTGGGGGACTAATGGTTTACAGACAACAGTAAGTACAATAGTGTGTACATGCATAACATTTCTCAGTTTTCCACATAACGGATACAACCCCCTATAGGTCCTCTGTCATCCCTTTTCAAGACCTATACTCCAACCCCTACTACACCCCAGAGTCTTTTACTTTGGTGCAGTACACCAGCTCCCCAGATTCTGCTTAGTGTTTTCTCTTCTGATCTTGTTTTTCAACTTCTGAGAGTGAGATCATCCCATATTCATCCTTCTGTTTCTGACTTATTTCACTTAACATGATTTCTTCAAGCTCCATGCAAGATGTGCTGAAAATGGTGGAATCACTATTTTTAATAGATAAGTAGTTTTCCACAACTTAACTCAGCCACTCATCTGTTGTTGGACACCTGGGTTGCTTCCAGGTTTTGGCTATGACAAATTGTGCTGCTATGAACATAGGTATACACAAATCTTTCTGGATGAGTGTGTTGGGTTCCTTAGGATCTATCCCCAGGAGGGGAATTGCAGGGTCATAGGGTAGGTCCATTTCTAGCCTTCTGAGAGTTCTCCAGACTGCTCTCCACAGGGGTTGGACCAATTGACATTCCCACCAGCAGTGCAGGAGGGTTCCTCTTTTCCCCACACCCTCTCCAGCATTTGCTGCTGTTACCTTTTCTGATGTATGACCTTCTCACAGAAGTGTAGTTGTATCTCATTGTTGTCTTTATTTGCATTTCTCTGACGAATCAAAGACTTGGAGCATTTTTTCATATGTTTCTCTGCCTCTTGGATCTCTTCTGTGGTGAATATTTGGCCCATGCCTTCCCCATTTTTGGATGGGGTCAGTTGTTTTCTTGTTGAGATTGGCAAGCTCTTTATATATTTTGGTTATTAAATTCTTTCTGATATATGGCATGTAAAGATCTTTTCCCATTCTGTGAGGGTTTTCTTTGTTTGGGTATTGGTTTCTTTTGCTCTGCAGAAGCTTTTTAATTTGATGTAGTCAGTAAAGATTTTTAAAAATTTAAGAATGTGTTTGCTGCTGAGACAGTGTCTGAGATGCTTTTCAAACCTAGTCACTGGAGTGCTGTAGTTTCTATTAAAGTTTTGTGGTTTTTTTTTTAAGGAATGCAGTAAAATTAGTGTATGTATATGTATGCATCTCTTACCAAAAGAAGGTTCATAATTTTCTTTTTTTAATATTTATTTATTTTCCCTTTTATTGCCCTTGTTGTTTTATTGTTGTAGTTATTACTGTTGTTATTGATGTCATTCATTGTTGGATAGGACAGAGAGAAATGGAGAGAGGAGGGGAAGACAGAGAGGGGGAGAGAAAGATGACACCTGCAGACCTGCTTCACAAGGGGTGAAGCGACTCCCCTACAGGTGGGGAGCCGGGGGCCGGGGACTGGAACCATAATTTTCATTTTCTAAGTAGGACCACTGGCTTCTCCAGTGAGACAAAGTATACTAAGTAGTCTTTTCAAACACATTAAACAATTCATGAGGTCAGGAAATAGATCACCCAGTAGGTTGTACACTTTACTCAGTACAAATCCCAGCATCATATGGTAATATGTGGCACTCAGGGAAATTCCAAAGATAGAAAAAAGTGTGCTGTGACTTCTTTCCCTGTATCTCTCTATATATTTGTTTCCCTCTCTGCTATTATATATTGTAAATTTTTAAATAAAATTAAGTTACTTTCAAAGTAAGAGGAAGAGCAGATGCTGTGAACTCATGGGAATGATCCAGTATAAAGAAAGTTGATGTAAGAAAAAAGTACTTTGGAGGGATGCCCGTAAGTAGGTTAGAGAAATGGTAGCACAAAGAGACTGACTTTAGCTAGAAGCATATATAATTCATATATGGTAGTAGTAGGAAGACTGGTATAGTGCAGATTTTGCAATGCTTAGCTGATTTGATCATTTCTGTAGTCATACCTTCAAAGTCACGATACAGAGACCAGAATTTTATTAGAGTTCACCAAAGTATTTGACATAGAAGTCACCAAATAAATAATAAATATAACTGCAAAAAGTCACTGTCCTTTCTCAGCACTGGCAATTAAAGAATCTGAAAATAAAACTGATCAACAAACGTTTTTGAATATCACAGGTTATGAATAGTCAGTGGCATCCCAGGCCTGTGTAAAGAGCTAAATAATTTCTAGATGAATCTATGAGAATAAATAAGTGTCCTCACCCTTACCACATTAATGACACTTTGGTGCTGTGGTCTCTTTCACTTTCTCTACCTCTGTCATTATCGTAAAGCACACACATGTATTTAGGATAGAAGCTTTTGAAGTTACCATTTCTTTTCCCTAATTGATCACTAAGTAATATAGCATCGTACCAACTAGAAGCACATACTGGAACAACTATAAACCTACATGCACTGTGTACCCCAATGTCATTGGTGATATATATATATACCTTTTTTTGTCTGCATGTTCTATAAACATTAACTAAAATTTCAAGGTGCCAGGGTTTAGCATATAAAAAATGTAGTGTAATTACTGAGTTTGCAGGGTTGAAAAAACAGATTCCCTAAGAGCATCTAGAAGTCAAGCCTTGAGACATTATCTATAGCTAGACACCAGCTCAACATCTTAAGCAGTATACTCCTTGATAGTGTTGCTCTGTCACCTATCAGTGAAGCAAGTTTTCTTCTAGTCTGTGTTTTCTTTCTCCAGGAAGGTACAAGCAGAGTTGCTGGTGTTATCATGGGTGTGGGAGGTGAGGCTGCTTTCCTTTCTGAGTTAAGTTGATATCTTGGAACAGCAAGATTATAAAGGTTTCTGGAAATGGGTATGGTCTAGAAAGGACAGATTATGAAATAAATAGTTGTAGAATTTTCAGGCAATAAAACTCAGGATGAAGTAGGAAATTGATTTAAAAAGAACTAATACAGGGGGTCGGGTGGTAGGTAGCGCAGTGGGTTAAGCACACATGGCACAAAGTACAGGACCGGCATAGGATCCCAGTTTGAGTCCCCTGCTCCCTACCTGCAGGGGGGGTGCTTCACAAGTGGTGAAGCAGGTCTGCAGTTGTCTATCTTTCTCTCCCCGACTCTGTCTTCCCCTCCTCTCTCCATTCCTCTCTGTTCTATCCAACAACAACAACATCAATAACAACAATAATAACCACAACAGTGATAAAACAACAAGGGCAAAAAAGGAAAAAAAATGGCCTCCAGGAGCAGTGGATTTGTGGTGCAGGCAGGAGCCCCAGCAGCAATAAACCTGGAGGCAAGAAAAAAAGAAAGAGAGAGAGAGAAAACTAATCCATACTTTTAAAATGAAAGAGACAGGAGTGAAAGAATCAACATCCCTCTGATACATGCTTTGCCAGGGAACAAACAGGGCCACATGCCTGAAAGTCTCGCACTTTTATCCCCTGTGCCATCTCACAAACCACTAGATCCATATTACTAAAGGGTTGGTACTTAAGCAACCAAAGCAAAAAAGAAAAGAAAAAAATTCTTAGATACAGAACAAACTGGGGCTGTGTTGTGGCACACCTGGTTGAGTGCACATAGTACAATGTGCAAGGACCCAGGTTCAAGCCCCCAACCCCCAGTTGCAGGAGGAAAGTTTCACGTATGGTGAAGCAGTGCTACAGGTGTCTCTCTCTCTCCCCTTTGTCTTGATTTCTGGCTATCTCTGTCCAATAAGTAAAGATAATTTTAAAAATATATAGAATAGACCTTGTGTTTAATAATCACTCAAAGTTTGTTGGGATTATCTTCTTTTAGAGGGACAATATATAAAGCATAGCCATATTTATGAATTTATGAGTTTACCAAACAATACTAAACACTTTTTATTGTAACTAATTTGAATAGCTTTTAGTCTTCTCGTAACCTGGCTGTGTTGTACTGTACCATTCCTACTAAACCATAAGGTAAATCTGACATATTTCCACAGCTGTTTGGAAGTTTCATATTTTACTATAAAGAAAAAATTTGCTGCTAGAGATATTTGATGTTGATTCAGGAAGATACTATCTATATAGCTTGTAGATTAAAATAGTATGATTATGGAAGATGAGATAGCATAATGGTTATACTAAATGACTTAAATGCCTGAGGCTCCTAGAACTCAGGTTCAATCCCATTCAACACCAGGAACCAGAGCTGAGCAATGCTGTGGTTTGGGTAGGGGATGGGATGCGGGAAGAACACACTTATAACTGTAAGATTAAACTTGGATCATGTCTGTCCTTCAAGCATTTTGATTATGTAAAAATATATATATATATATATATATATTTAAGAAAATTGAGTCATTAAGGGCAGATGTCTAATTTTTAAGAATTCTTTTTTTAGTAAGAATCAAATAAATATACGACTATATAAAAATACATATAGTAGAGATAAAGATGAATAATAAGAATTAAGTGCCCCTGACAGGAAAACCAGCAAGTGTTACTGAATTTCTTGGGTTGGTGGGTAGATAGCATAATGGTTATGCAAAGAAACTCATGCCTGAGGCTCTCAAGTTCCAAGTTCAGCCCCTCACACCACCATCAGCCAGAGCTGAATAGTGCTCTGGTTTAAAAAAAAAAAAAAAAATGAATTTCTTGTAGACTTTTCCACCAGTATTTACAGGTAATGCTTAAAGAAAAGTGTAGTCGGTGTATTTATCATCTCATACTCTGTTAATTTCATTTAATATATTTCATAGGTACTTTGGTCATTAAGTGTTTTTTTTTTTTAAATGAGAGACCAGAGCACTGTTATGTCATAACAGAGATTGAACCTAGAGGTTCAAGAGGTGGCAGAGATTGAACCTAGAGGTTCAATATGCCAGGATTCACTCTCCCCGCTGAACTACCTTGCAACCACATGAAATTGCTTTAATCACTCATGTTAAGAACTAGCATTTTAACCATTCTATTATTCCTGTGCTGATATAACCATAATGGTGTGATGTACATCTGTATATAAATGTTTATTTCCATCTCTAATTATTTCCTCGGCTTAGACTCCAATGTGTAGACTCCCAAGATGTAGGTCATAATATGTGAAAAGTTTTTGATAACTGTCATCAGATTGCTCACTTGTTGCCTATAACTCACCCCCCCAAACCCTGTAAAAGCAGCTGTTGTTATTTGCACAGATATTTAAAAATAACTTTATTAGGTGTTTTCCTCATACCATTATTGAATAATTGCTTTAAAATTAGTCATTTGCTAATGATTGAAAACTATTTGATAGCATAACTTGCTTGATAGTACCTGGCGTGGATTAAACACTATGATATGTTAAGACATGAAGTGTATTATGCAATGTTTCAGTGTCTACATCTCATTGCGTGGAGGGATTTTGAGTTTTTGATTTTTTTTTATTCATTTTACCCAATGTAGTTTAGTAATTCATAGATTGATTTTAATTAATTTCTTTAACTAGAGCACTGCTCAGCTCTATCTTATGGTGGTTCAAGGGATTGAATATAACATAGAGGATCCTCAGGTTTGACAGTGTTTTTGCATAAGCATTATGCTATTCCCCCCATCAATAGACATTACTTGAAATGGCACTTTCTCTTTTTCATATTTTGCTACTTTATTTTTATGATTGCTCATATTCTTACCAGTTTAATACTTTTGAGTTTGCATGCTCATCTTCAGATAACAGCCTTTTTAAAAAGAACACTATGGGGAGTCGGGCAGTAACGCAGCGGGTTAAGCACACATGGTGCAAAGCACAAGGACTGGCATAGGGTTCCTGGTTCCAGCCCGGGATCCCGGTTCCAGCCCCCAGCTCCCCACCTGCAGGGAAATCGCTTCACAGGCGGTGAAGGGGGTCTGCAGGTGTCTTTCTCTCCCCCTCTCTGTCTTCCCCTCCTCTCTCCATTTCTCTCTGTCCTATCCAACAACAGCAATAATAACTACAACAATAAAACAACAAGGGCAACAGAAGGGAATGATTAAATAAATGAATAAATATTTTTAAAAACCTAATTTTAAAAAGAACATTATGAACTTCTTGTTAGGCCTCATACTGTGGGTATCTTTTTTTTATGTGGCAATTTGGTGAATTATTGGCAGGTGTATAAAACCTCTTGCTATTTCATGTAGTTTCATTGTTCTAGAGGGTCCTATGGTGTGCAGTTATCTCTCCTAGCAGAATAACTTGGTAGAAGATAATCAAAAGATTATCCAAATACACTAGTCATCTTGTCCATATGTAAATTTTTGTCATTTGTCCACACTTCTCTTTCAATATTTGAAAACATAGATTTGATGACTTTCTCGGCAGTTTAAGGATTTCATCCTTAGAAATGAATCTTTAAAAATTTTTATTTCTTACAGTTATCAATCAGTTGGTGTAAGAAACTTAATTAAGCGTTCTTATTTATGTCATACCTGTCAAGCCTTTTAGAAACCAAAACTGTAATTCCTAATTTAGCTTTGGTAGCTTTTTACATAAGAAATTAGAAATAGTCGGGGAGTCGGGCTGTAGCGCAGCGGGTTAAGCGCAGGTGGCGCAAAGCACAAGGACCGGCATAAGGATCCGGTTCGAACCCCGGCTCCCCACCTGCAGGGGAGTCGCTTCACAGGCAGTGAAGCAGGTCTGCAGGTGTCTATCTTTCTCTCCTCCTCTCTGTCTTCCCCTCCTCTCTCCATTTCTCTCTGTCCTATCCAACAACGACAACAACAATAATAACTACAACAATAAAACAACAAGGGCAACAAAAGGGAATAAATAAAATAAAATAAAATAAATTAGAAATAGTCTTTTTACAAACCTGAAGGAAATCAGCAAATGCAAACTGAATAGATAGAAATTTTAGTGGCCCTACCTCAGGAATGCATTTGAAGGAAAGATTTATTATATTTTAAAACCATAGCTATATTCACTTTATAGGCTACATACAAGTTTGACACAAGAAAAAAAAACTCACAAGCATTAAAATATTACATGCATTTGTGAAAATTGAATGCTTTAAAGTAACAAAGTTGTGGTTCTCATGAGAACCCTTAATTCTATTTTCTGTTTCTTTGTTGTGCTGTAGCTAGTATCTGGGTCTCTCGGGGGCTCTGAAGAAGGCATATTTTTTTATGGATAGGACACTTGGGAGACAACATTGGCCAACCTTCTAAAGAAGCAGCTACTATCTGTAATTTTTCATCTTTCCGTAGACTGCCCTTTGTAACCTGCTTTAATACCTTTGTCTACAAGAACAATTAAAAAGATTGCCAATCTTTTTGGTTTATCCTCCCATATAACTATTTTGGCTTCTAACTAAGCTAATACTTAAGCTACAGTCACAAAAGATATCTAGCTTAGTATCATCCCTACCACCCCCTTGATTTTTCAAGATTTATTTATTTATTCCCTTTTGTTGCCCTTGTTTTATTGTTGTAGTTATTGTTGTTGTCTTTGTTGGATAGGACAGAGAGAAATGGAGAGAGGAGGGGAAGCAATAGAGGGGGAGAGAAAGATAAACACCTGCAGACCTGCTTCACTGCTTGTGAAGCGACTCTCCTTCAGGTGGGGAGCTGGGGGCTGGAACCAGGATCCCTATGCCAGTCCTTGCTCTTTGCGCCATGTGCACTTAATCCGCTGCTCTACCACCCGACTCCCAAGATCTATTTATTTATTTATTTATTTAAAGATTTTATTTATTTATTAATGAGAAAGATAGGGGAGGGAGGGAGGGAGGGAGGGAGGGAGAGAGAGAGAGAGAGAGAGAGAGAGAGAGAGAGAGAGAGAGAGAGAGAGAAAGACCAGACATCATTCTGGTACATGTGATTAAACTCAGGACCTCATGCTTGAGAGTCTAATGCCTTAGCCACTGCACCAACTGCCGGACCACAAGATCTATTTATTTTTATGAAAGATATTAGAGCACTTCTCTGGCATGTGTGGTGTCAGAGATTTGTTTTTTTACCAGAGCACTGCTTTGGAGCCTCAGGCATGAGAGTCTCTTTACATAACCATTATGCTATCTCCTCCACCTAGGCATACAAGTTTTGTGTTCTATTGTGTTCTCTCCACACTGGAGACAGCCTTAATTTTATAAATACCGAGAATTCACAATTAGTATAGTAGACTTTTGATTGTCTACAGGATACTCATAACAAATACTTTGCCATTTGAAATTTACCTCAAAAATCAAATATATCATTATGCTAAGGATAGCATATAAATTAAACAGGCTAAAACTAAAATGAGAACCCCCAATATTGATTTTAGCAAAGCAAACATTTTAGTGCACACACTATGTGCCTGACACCTAAGATAGATTATCTCTTTAAGGTTTACAGCAGTCATATAAGGTGAATAATATCTATATTTACATGTTATTCATAAGGAAACTAAGAGTTAGTGAGGTCAACTTACATGCCCAAGGTAACACAGATGGTAGATTTCAGAGCCAGGGATGGGAACTGGTCAATTTGCTCTAGACTCATGATCTAGATGTGCTCTGTTTGTATTGCTTCTTTTCATCTGTGTGCAAAAACGTTCTTATTAAATCGTTCAAGAAGACCCAACTTAGAGCTAGAAATATGGAGGGGTCCAGTACTAAAAGAAGGTATTAAAAAAACAGTAAGGCAGGAATTCACATCCTGTCTAAGATATCATTCAAACATTTAACACTGATTCTTATTTTAAAAAATTATGCTGTAAGAATTCTATTATCCCACAAAACCAAGAAAGACAAAGACGAAAGTGCTGCATACTGCAGACAGAGTCCATGTGCTACCATGTCCCAGGACTTGGGTTCAAGCCCTCAGCCCCCACCTGAATGTCCTCCACAAGCAGTGAAGCAGTGCTGCAGGGGTTTCTCTTTATTTTTTTTTAACTTTTCATTATATTTATTTATTTATTGGATGGAGACATCCAGAAATCAAGAGGGGAGGGAGTGATAAAGAGGGAGAGACAGAGAGACACCTGCAACTCTGCTTCACCACTCACAAAGCTTTCCCCCTACAGGTGGGGACTGCAGGCCCGGAGCCCTTGCACACTGTCACATGTACGATCGACAAAGTGCACCGCCACCTGCTCCCCAGGTTTTCTTTCTCTCTTTCTATCTCCCCTTAACACTCAGTTTCCCTTCGTCTTTATCTTATAGAAACAAAGAAAGGAAAGCAATTTTTCAAAGAAAAGGCTATAATCGATAGGGCATTTCTTTAGATTCCATGTCCTGCTTATACTGCAGACATTTCTGTATACTGTAGTAAACATTTCTGGCTCTTGTTGATGTAAAAAAAAAACAGGAAAATGACTATAGTTTCAATTCCTCAGGCGAAATATTGTTTGTTATTGAACTAGCAAGTTTTCATGTTAACATTGGCTGGTGTGTGGTGAAACCATGTGTTTTGCAAAGTCAAGGACCACTTGTAATTTATGTTAATCTTGAGGATTCGTATCTGTCAAGTAACTATTTCTCCACTAGATTTACACAACTGTACTTGACTACTGGGCATAAATTCTGTTCTCACTCACAGTTTAGTAACAGTTCCTCCTGGCATAATATGAAAAAGTTCTCCTCAAGATGCCAGGAGAATAACAAGAAGAAAATATTAGCAAGGAGTTGAAAGTTGACATCCCTATTTTAAAGCATTTTTTAAATATTTTATTTATTTATTTTAGTTTTGAGATAGATGCAGAGAGAAACACCAGAGCACTGCTCAGCTCTGGCTTATGGTGGTGTGGAGGATTGAACCTGGGAATTTGGAGACTCAGGCATGAGACTCTCTTTGCATAACCTTTATGCTATCTACCCCTGCCCTGGAAAACACATTTTTGGGGGTGGGGGGTGGGGAGTGGGAGGATTAATGATTTATAGTAGATATAGTCATGGCACATGTGTAAATTTTCTGTTTTTTGCAAAATGCTCTTTCACCCCCAGCCTAGGTTCTCCACCATCAGGCACCAGGACCTGAAAGCCCCCCATCTTTCACTTTGGTGCACTATACCAAACCCAGTCCAAGTTCTACTTTGTGGAAACTTTTTTTTTTTTGCCTCCAGGTTATGGTTTGGCTCAGTGCCTGCACTACAAATCCACTGTTCTTGACAGCCATATTCTTTTCTATTGTTTTTGTTGTTGCTGCTGTTGGATAGCACAGAGGGAAATTGAGAGAGGAGAGGAAAACAGACGGGGGAGGGGAAGATAGACACCAGCAGACCTGCTTCACTGCTCACATTGTCACCCCACTGCATGTGGGGAGATGGAGGCTTGACCCAAGATCTTTCCTTGGGTCCTTGTGCTTTGTACTATGTGTACTTAACCCAGTGCACCACTGCCTGATCCCCAAAACAATTTATTTTTTAAAAACAATTCTCCTTCCAACTTGATCAGGAGAATTAGTAAATTTAGAGTTAATTAGTGTAGTCTCCCTAGTTTTATAAATGCAAAGTAACTTAAAGATGCTAAATTAAAAAAAAGATGCTAGCGCATATTTTCCAGTGGAATTTGGTGAGATCAGAATATTTTGTTGTATTTTAATAAAGATAAAGATAAGAAAGAGAGAGGAAAGAAGGAATATTCAACAAACCTAGGGGGCTACTTTTTCTAGGCTTGGGGTCTAAACATACAGTCCAAAAGAGGTCAGAAATTTTCTCATCCTAACATCTAAATCAAGCAGCTATGTAGATTTCAACTGCCCCATTTTCTTTTTTTTTTTTTTTCTGCACTCTTAAGCAATCTGTTTTAGATCCATTTCTAATGGGTTAGTATTCCTGGCATAAGACTTCTTCTGAGTGAATTTAATCTAGTCCCAAGTTTCTCCAGATGAAGCTAACAAATGTTTACTAAGTTTTTACTGTGTCAGATATATATGAAAGTGAGATGACAATCCATGCCCCCAAAGATCTCTCATAGCTTTGTGGGAGGAAAAGACATAAAAACAAGCACTTAGCCTGCAGTGTAGTGAAGGTAAGAATAGAGGTAAGCCCAAGAGACTGTGAGGACCCAGACAAGGGTTGTCAAACCCAATTCACTGAGGAAGGAAAGGCTCCTAGAGAAAGGACTCTTAAGGCGAGTCTTAAAGAAAGAATAAGTTAGCATAAAATAAGAAATAAGATGCAGCATGGTGTGTACAGATCCCAACACATTATTGCTGTGGGCACCTACAAGGCAGTGCGGAGGCCCTGATCTATTGAGAAAGATCCTGGCGTGTCCTGTTAAAGAGCTTAGATTGAAGGACAGATAAGTGGCACTTGGGAATGACATGGTCAGAATGGCATTTTTTGAGGCTAGTTTTGACAACTGAAAGATTACAGAATGGACAGAAGAGAAAGCCCAAAAAATAAGTTATCCAAGCAAGATACTTAGCATGAGGTAAACATGAAGATAATCACTAGAGATATAAAATATGAAGTAAAGGCAGTAGCACTTGTAACTATCTAGGTATTAAGGAATGAGGGGAAGGAGGGAGGTCAAGACTGACTTCCCAAAATGCCAGTAACCTCGATGAGTGGTGGTTTACTAACTGGGAAGTAGAAACTTGAAGAGGTAATGCAGACTTAAGGATAAGATGGTGATTCTTTTTCTATATAAGCACTGGTTCTAGGGAATATATTAAAATTTTGTAAAGAACTAGTTAAAAAAATGAAAAGTAGTTGTATGGTTAGCGTTACAGAACTCAATATCTTTTACCACCAATGAAGAACTTGGGAGATTAGCACAGCCATGGCTATATTCTGAACAGACTTCTCAAATTCTGTAGATGAACTCTCTCACTTCTTTTTTTTTAAAGCTGCATTACATTTAGCTCTATCTTAAATTCATTTTGAATGCAGATCTTTCTGTTCTCATATGCACCAGTCTATATATGCCTTTTCCCTTTATACAGTATGTCTAGTATATGCTATTTGCATCTTTCCCCTGCCAACAACTGTCACCCCTCCCCCCTTTCCTGAAAATACTCAGCAACCTACCAGCTACCCCCAGCCACCTGGTCTCTTCTAAATAATTATTAGCTCTGAGGCTACAAAATGTCATAACAAAACTCACTTTGGAGCCCCTTCACAGCTGGTGAAATCAGCATTGGTCAATTGTATTTTTGTGTAGGATGAATTCAGTTACATTAAGACACTTAGTATATCCAAGATTTTTTTTTTCCCCTCTTTGTGTGTGTGTGTTTTCAGTGTTGCCTAATAATACTGAATCTACCAATGACATCCATGATTTCTTTTTCTTTCCTCACATTCAATGTCTAATAATCCTGCTGTCTCTACTGGTAAAACATACCCCAAATTCATCCAGTTTTGCCCATTTGCTGGTTCCAGCTACCATCTTGCCGCTGAATTTCTATATACAATGGCAGGAATCTGGTGGTTTCACACACCAAAGTCACAGAAATCGAAATAGGATCTGGCACAGTAGACACTGAATTAGTCTGTGGAATAGTAAATTGTTTTCCAGCCATATATACCAACATTCAGAAGACTGGTTTCATATTAAAAGCAATTGTAGTAAGAGATCTCATAGTTACTCAGAGCAGTTTTTCTCCCACTTTGTTATGTTGCATCTTAGGTATATTAGACATATAAAAATTAAAATCTTCAATCAGTGTTACTTCTTATAGCTAAGTAGAATTAGTTTTGAAAATTTTTCTATTAATGACACTTTTCCCCAAGTAGCCATAAATTTAATATACATTAGGGATGAGAATATAGTTATACTGAACTAACATATCAACAACAAAACTTTGAAATTTTGGTATTGACCAGCTCGTCCATCCCTTCTATCAGTGACTTCTTGAGAAATCTAAAAGCTGTATAGAGAATACTATGACAAGCTTTTCTACCTTACTTTTTTTCTTTACTGTGCATCTTGCTAAAGAGGAAGATTGTAAGGAAATAAATGGACTTACTTTGTCCTGCATTATTCATGTTAATTGCTGCATGGTCTGAACTTTTAAATAACTACAATATTTTTTCTTTTGCTAGATAAAAATGGACTTTTTTTTTTTTTTTTAACTACTCCTGAGTATTTAGCATATGCAACTTAAGTTGTCTTTACTATGGGTAGGTCCCTTTCCATTCTCATCACTGAGGATATCACTCTGAGTGATTTATCTAATGCTTAATGCCAGGGAAATATAGCCTCCCCCTACCTACTTACACACCCATACCAACCCAGCAACTGTTTCTACATCTGGACTGATCTGAGAGGCTTTTTTTTTCTTCTTCTTCCTTAAACCCATAATGCTAGGTTTAAAGTCATAACTGTAGTTCAAGTTTAAAAAATAGGACTTGTGGCTTTCAGGTTGAAGTTTCCATTTTCTGTTCTGATTCTAGATTCTACCCCTATATTCTGGAACCAGAATAGGACATGCAAATGCATTCTTCTAGCCAAACTAAACTTTCTAGATTTTTAGGAAATCATAGAATCATCTAAAGCTTGGAGATGATTTGAGGACGAGGGAATTTTAATCTTTAAGTGTTTGTAACAGTTTTTATCTAATCCTAGCTAAGAGATACAATAAAATAAAAAGACATCAATCAAGTAGTATTAAGAGACAGACTGTCTTCCTGAGATCCTGGAAAAGTGGTCATATATAGAAACTGCTATTTAGTGTCAAAGAACATGTTACAAAGAAAGTCTCTCCCTCTGTCTCTCTATCCCCCTTTCCTCTTAATTTCTAACTATACTACCTAATACAAACACAAAGAAAAGAAAAGAGAAGAGAAAAATGTAAAAAAAAATGGTTACCAGGAGTGATAGATTCATAGTGTAGGCACTGAGACTTTGCTGGGTCAATAACCCTAGTTGCAATTAAAAAAGGAAGGAATACTGATAAAAAGAAAACTGACACCTCCGGGCCAGCAAGATAGTGCACCTGAGGTCCCTACCACATTGGAGGAAACTTTGGTACTGTGATATCTTCCCCTATCTTTCTCTCTATCGTAAATAGTCAGTCAGGAGCAGTGTAGTCCTGGTGATAGCAACAACATAAAAAATAGATCTTTTCTGGTCTTATAAGCCCTAATCAACATTTTCATTCATTCAATAAAACATCAAGTGACTACTTTGTGACACCCTCTATTGGAGATGGTAGAGGGAACAGACAACATAAAAGTTTCTGCTTCTAAGAATTATATTCTAGGTATAGGATAAAGGCAATAAACATCACCTGTAAGTAGTAGTGGTAATAAGTATTTTAAATGCACATGGAGTAGGATCAGAAGTTAAAATTTTGAGTAAAGCCACAACCTTGAACAAGTCATTGAGCCTGTCTTGCCTCATTTATTCAATGAAGAATTCCAACTAGATGACTTCAGGTCTATTCTAAAGACTGAGTTTGGGAACATGTCTCACGTGGTAAAGTGTATGTCACCATGTTCAAGGACTCAGATTCAAGCCCCTTGACCCACTTACGGGGGAAGCAGATGATCTCTTTCTTCCCCTCCCCCCCTTTCTCTGCTCCTCTCTCTCCGTATTTCTCTTTGTCTTTATCATAACAAAATACGATTTAAAAAATATAAAATAATGGAAATTTATACTTATAGAATTAACATTTTAGACTGAAGAGATAGCTCACTGGGATGGAGAGATAGCATTAGACCTTGTTGTGCATAAAATTCACATCAAAGGAAAGCTTTTCGAAGTTCTAATAATTTGTAACATCCAGGGGGAAAACCATTTACATGAATTACATGGAGTATTTGATCTTGTGTGCACCTCGATATAATATTGAGTAGAAAGTATTAGGCTTAGGGAGCAAAGCCTCTGCAACAGAAGTATTGCTTTTAAGCAGATGTTAGCATGCCTATTTGAGAAATCTGCGGCGGTGTGTACCTAATCCTTCTGTCCTACATCCTTACATAAACAAGAGATATGTGACTTGATGTTGAGATGGTCTTTCAGACAGTATTTCATTGCCACATGCCTGGGCTTGTATCTTAGAATAATTAGAAGCTTTGACGTAGACATCTTGGTATATACAGTGTTTATGTTAATTACAAATGTCTGAAAGTTTCCTGAAACTTATTCTTCATAGCTTTTATCAAAGACAGACTGGAGTTTGAGAGGAGGGTTGTGGATTGTGGTACTAAACCTTTGATTTTCAGTCTCCACTTCTGGAGTGAAAATTAGAATCTACTTTTTCTGGTTGTCCAGAATATGGTGGCATATTTTTATGACCTTCATCTTGAACAAGAAATTGTTTTGCGGGGTCAGAATATAGCCCACACAGTAGAACATACTCTTCATCATGACTGAGACTCCAGATTCAAGCTAAAGCACCACAGCACTAGCAGACGCTTCATAAATGGGGGAGGAAAAGTTTTGTGGTATTTCACCCCTTATCTCTGTCTGCCTGAAATAAAAAGAATGAAAGGGTCACCCCAGTAGTGGAATCATATATGTGTGAAGCTCCAGGACCTCCAATAAATAGATATTTTCAAAGAACCATTTAAATCAGAGCCTTTAGGATTTTTAAAATATTGCATTCTTGACACTTAGCTAAAAAGTTCAAATGAATCATGTGTTCTTGTTTATATAGACTTCTTTACTGGTTTGTAGGGAAAGCTTAAAATACTATAATTAAACTCAAAAAGTTCCTATCACATGAAAGGATGCACTTCTAAGATTGTTTCTAAATCAGACCTAAGAATTTCTTTCTCCACAGTGGTTAGCTTAGTACCTAGAAGCTGACCATAGGCCCACCAATAATAGTCATTTCATTTTCTGCTCTCCCTCTTTGTAATCCATAATTTTAAAGGGCATGTAATAAGGAAATGTTTTAAGCAATTCTGAAAAAAGAAGAAGAAGAAAAGAACTTATTCCTAGAATTTCATTATATAGTTTCTGTTGTTTTCGACAGGTTATGTTGTTTTCGCCGGGCTGGCTTCATGGGCGGGTAACAGACGACCAGGGACTCATGGTTGAGCTGTAGGCAGTATCTCTTTATTCATGCAGGACGCAGCGCAATCTAAGACGAGCTAAGCTAAACTCAAGGTACCCTAAAACTCACAATGCTGTCTTTATATATACTTGGCAAGTAGGGTGGAAACAGGATGTGACATAGAGAGGGTGGAGAGAAAAGTGACTGGTGAAAATCAGAGTGTGGCAAGAAGGGGGCAGAGCAGGCGAGAATCCTGTCACTGAACCACCAATGCCCTGGAGTGCTTTATGTAAATGTAAAAGTGATTTATGTAAATAGACCAAAGCTTTGAATGGGATTAAATCTATCCCTATATAGGCATATGGTTAAGCAGAAGCCAGGGGGAGCTGGCATACTATCCAACAAGTTTCTACACAAACTACAGAATACAGGCCTCATATATCAGAGAAGAGTGGTGAGGATCCACAATTTCCCTTTAAAGTCTCAACAAGTGACTCTGTATGCCACGAGATCTCAGTCCCATTTTAGCAGTCACCTTCAACAGTTGCACAGGCTCTAATTCACTCTGATGTCCCCATAGTTTGGAAGCCAGCCTCCACCCCACCTCCCCTAGTTCTCTTGTGAAGCCAGCTCTTCTTCTCAAGTCTCCTGTTTTACTCCCATGGAGACAGAATGTTACATAAACTTAATAGCTGTGAACATAAATGTTCCTTCTTAATTCACTTTTTTTCCCTCCACTTATTTATTTATTTGATAGAGGCAGAAAGTTGTAGGGGAAGGAGAGATGATAGAGAGGGAAAGAGATACAGAGAGGGGCAGAGAGAAATTGAGAGAGGATGGGGAGATGGGTGAGAAAAAGACCTGCTTTACTTCATGACTCATGAAACTTTCCTCTGGCCTCCATTGCAGGTGGGGACCCAGGGGGTTGATCCCACATCCTTGAACATGGCAGCATTTCACCACTTCTTCTTCTGCGTCTTTTTTTTTTTTTTTTTTTTTAATGAGAGAGAACAAAAAAACACCAGAGCTCTGCTCAGATCTGCCATAAGTTGGTGGCCTCAGGAATTAGTCATTAGTAAAATAAGCTATTTCCCTGAATCTGTTTCATTCTTGAGTATATTTAATTCCCAGTTCGAGCCCCCGGCTACCCACCTGCAGGGGAGTCGCTTCACAAGTGGTGAAGCCGGTCTGCAGGTGTCTCTCTTTCTCTCCCTCTCTCTGTCTTCCCCTCCTCTCTCCATTTCTCTCTGTCCCACAACTGCAATAATAACTACAACAATAAAACAACAAGGGCAACAAAAGGAAATAAATATTTTTAAAAAATTTTTAAAAAGTATATTTAATGTTCTAGCCACTTTTTCTAGCTACCTTCCTTGTTCAGAGATCTTGGATATGCTACAGTAGACCACAACTATATCTAAGTTTCACTGTTTTTCCTTTCTTTGTTTCTTAAAGTTCTACCAGCATGAGGTCATCCAGTACTGACTCATCCTTCTCTTTCTCACTTGATTCCTTAAAAGTTCCATCCAAGATATAGCAAAAGAGATGTATTCATTTCTGATAGCTGAGTAGCATTCCACACTGCTTTTAGCCACATGTCAGTAGACTTGTGGGTTGTTTGCAGATTTGGGCGACTACAAATAGTGTTGTGTTGAACATAGTTGTTTGTTCATAGATCTGTTGGTTTTTGTGTGCAGACACCTGTGATGAGGAAGATAAGGAACTATATACATGTGACAATAACTATCTTGGAAGCCATTTTCAATAAAGATATTTCTGTGTTTTTTTTTAAAGGTCAAGAAAAGTTTTAAAAGAAAGGTTTTTAAAGGTTAAGAAAGAAAGAAAGAAAGAAAGAGATCTAAAGTAGACATTTAAAAGTAATCAACTTTTTTTTTAACTCCTATTAAGTGATATGCAGATTTTCTGTGTTTGTAATGTTAGGGGAGATTGTAGAAATTAATTTGCATAAGGTATTTATAATTTATGTACCTAAATATACTATTTATTTATTGGATAGAGTCAGAAAAAGCAGATCACTATCTAGTCCCCTCAGTATCTAAATACACGTAATAATGTACATGTACATTTAAAGATAATTTTTCTTCCTCTACTTCACTCATTTTCAGAAGTGAGAAAAGTCAGAATTCTCTTGTTTCTCTAAGGATTTATCTGCCTCTATTAAAAAAATTTTTTAATTATCTTTATTAATTAGACAGTCAGAAATAGAAAGAGCAGGAGGAGATAGAGAGGAAGAAAGTCAGAGAGACACCTTTAGCACTGTTTAACTACTCACTAAGTTTCCCCTCTCCAGGTGGGGACCTGGGGATTGAACTTGGATCCTTGTGTATTGTAACATGTGCACTAAACCAGGTGCACCACCTCCTCCCCACCCCTACCGCCTCTATTTTTAATTCTTAGTTTTTTAACCTTAGCCTTCCTGATATTTTAGACTGGGTAATTCTTGAGTACAGATAGTTGTATGGATGCATGCCAGTAGTACTATCTTAGAGCAAATATTCCTGTTGTTGAGAACTACAGTTCTAACTTAAATATAGCACATATATTTAACCACTTCAGTAAGTATATGAGTTGTTTGTGCTTTATTGTTTTATTTTTGCTTCTTTTTAGTTTGCCTTTAGCCTTTTCTGTTAATGACTATGTTTTTTATTTTATTTCTTTAAACCAGAGCACTGATCAGGTCTGGCTTATGGGGGTGCAGGGGACTGAATCTGGGACTTTGGAGCCTCAAACATGAGAGTCTCCTCAGAACCATTATGCTGTCTACCCCCATCCACTGTTTTTTTTTTTTTTTTTTTTTTTAGTCACTAAAAATTTACTTCTACTCGAGTAGAGGTGTCATGGTAGCACCTACAACTTGGTGGCTGAAAAGCATTAAGATATAAAGCAGAAAAAATTGTTTAATAACCAGGAAACTATAGGTAACAATATAGCAGATGAGAATTGGGGCCTTCATGTTGGAAGGATCTTGGAAATCTATTTTAGATATATTCCAAGGGTCCCATGAGTTTACTAATTTTTGTCAGAGCCCGACAACTGACTTGCAGGTGGGCTAAAGGTATTTTCTGGGGAGATGGTATTAAGAGTTGGAGATAGTAGGACTAGAAAGCTGGATGGAGGAAGAGAGTAGCTCCCAAATACGGGAATAGTAACTTTATTTCTATTCAAAAAAAATTATTTTTTTAATTTTAGCTGATCACCCCTTCTGCATTCCCCTTCACTTTCCCCCCTTCCCATTCCCTTTTCCTTCTCCTTCTACCAGAGTAGTGCTCAGCTGTAGCTTATGGTGGTACTAGGGGTTGAATCAGGTACCAAAGTCTTTTTGTATAACCTTTTGCTGTCTCCCCAGCCCTCAATGAGTACTTTTGCACCACTGTGTAGGTGAACTTTGCACTGTCTTATCCCAAAGAAGCATTCCTTTGGTTTCTGCTCTCTCTCTGACTTCTAGAGGATTAAGTAAAAGACTCTGGGTGGGAGAGATGGTTCAGATCCTGGAACATGATGGCAGAGGAGGACCTAGTGGGGGTTGAATTGTTAATGTGGAAAACTGGGAAATGGGGGGTCGAGCGGTAGCGCAGTGGGTTAAGTGCACATGGCGCAAAAGTGCAAGGCTTCCGGTTTGAGCCCTGGCTCCCTACCTGTGGGGGGCTCACTTCATAAGTGGTGAAGCAGGTGTCTATCTTTCTCTCACCCTCTCTCTCTTCCCCTCCTCTCTCCATTTCTCTGTTCTATCTTGCAACAACGACATCAATAACAACAATAATAATGACCACAACAACGATAAAAGCAAGGGCAACAAAAAGGAAAATAAATATAAAATAAATAAAATATTTTTTATATATATTTTATTTATTTTATTTTTGAGAGAAATGCAGAGAGAGACACGCACACACAGAGAAACACCAGAGCACTGCTCAGCTCTGGCTTATGGTGGTGTGGGGGATTGAACCTAGGACTCTGGAGCCTCAGGCATGAGAGTCTGTTTGCATAACCATTATGCTATCTCCCCCACCCTATAAAATATTTTTTTAAATAAAAGAAATCTGAGAAATGTTACACATGTACTATATTTTATTTTATTTTATTTTACTGCATGTTAGTGTTGACTATAAACCATTAATCCCCCCAATAAAGAGGAAAAAATGAGGGGAAAAGCAAAAAAAAAAAAAAAAAAGGGAATAGGCATTGGGAGCGATGGATTCGTCATGCAGGCATGGAGCCCCAGTGATAATCATGGTGTGTTGGGGCAGAGGGTTGGGGGAGACAGCAAACCACACCTTGATGTAAAAAATCTTCCAAGTCAGCTTTAAAACTCTTTCTCTGACAAATACAATTTCCTTGACACTTGTTGTTCTCTTCTTACTCTTTCAGTAAACATTTATTGCATATTTTCTATGTGCTAGACACAACAACCATCTTCCTTATTCATCTTTCATTCCTTCTCCCTCCCCTCCTCTCCCCTTTTTTTGGGGAAGTTATGGATTGGCATTGACCACTCCATGTACTTTCTGTAGACTACAGGTTAGGAGTTTTTTTGTTTTGTTTTTGTTTTTAAGTGAGCAAGCCAGACTTACAAGGCATCCTACAGTGCTAAGTGGAGGTTAGACCTGTGTATGCTTACTAACACATTCATGAGCATGTTTATACTTGGCAACCAGTGAACTCTAGAGTCATAGTCTTCCAGTAATGGGAAGGACAAATTTGAGAGAATAGGATAGGGTTTGTAAAACTCTTTTTCCTTTCTACTGCTGCTCTGCAAAATTACTAGTAAACTGTGTTGTAGCCAAGGACTATGAAGTCCTACTTAACATTCTTGCAATCCTTTTTTCCACTGTTACTTAACACTGTGATGGCCTCTGTAAACCCAAGGGCTGGGTAAAGTGTTTGACCAAGGAGTGGTGAGAAATTTCTAGTTTGTTTGCAGATAACATACTGAACTCCTACCATGTGTTCAGGACATAGGGTTTGGTCATCTAGAGCAATCTGCCTCCTTTACTCTTGGGAGTTTCCTGTCTAGTAGAGAAAACCAGACCTTGGACAGGAACATAGAAAACATCTGCCTAACTGACAGTGTTGCCCATGGCTTGGCCTTGGAATGCCTGTAGACATCATCTGTGGGCTGCTAACTCTGTTCTGTAAACACCAGGATGAATAAAGGACACACAGGGCAGGGGAGAACATCCAGCTGGTTTTTGATGGAATAGAATTATGACATTTACCGTACTCTGCTTTTGTTCTTCAGTGGGGTGTGTGTGTGTGTGTGTGTGTGTGTGTGTGTGTGTGTGTGTGTGTGTGTGTGTGTGTGTGTGTGATGTCTGTCAAGGACAGAATCTGTATATCTCAAAAGAGAGGTTTTTAAGCAAATTCACTAATAACTTTCCATGTAAACTGTTATCATTTGTCAGTTTGTAACCAAAAGAGTTGCTCCTATAAGCCAATTACTGAATAGAAGTGATTGTTGACACTTAAGGGTAGAAAATGGACATTAAAATGTAGTTAATTAAAGGTATGCTTGCCAAATTCTTTGAATAATTTGGTAATTTAAATGCTGTAAAACATGTATCAGGTTGGGGTAGGCAGCATGGTTATGCAAAGAGAAACTCAGGTCTGAGGTTCTGAAAGCCCAGGTTCAGTCCTCCCAAACTACCGTTAAAGAATATATATATCAAGGGACCTGGTGGTGCTGTACCTAATTGAGCATATATGTTACCATGCATGAGGACCCAGGTCCAAGCCCCTGGTCCCCATCACTATGTGTGTGTTTGTGGGGGGGGGAGTGGGGAGAAGGGAGGAGGGGACTGTGTGCACGCCCCTGCATCCAGGGTTTAGATATAAAATTCTTGTCAACTGAAAAGCAGTGAGTCAGTCATCAGATCATTCTATGGGAAATTTATAATTTGAGATGTTTTGCTTTTCTTCCCTTTTAGCTTGTCAAAATTCCCAAAAACAATCCCTCAAGTGAAGTACATACTTTTAACTTCTATTTGTCAAATGTCGGTAAAGACAACCCTCAAGGCAGCTTTGACTGCATCCAGCAGACATTTTCCAGGTAAGTACTTTTCAGGTATATTAAAGGGATAGTTTTTATTCAATGTTGTTTTAAAGGTAATAAATAAGATATGTAGTGGTTATTTAATGTTTATTGAATTGCATTACAGAACTCATTTATTTGAGGAATAATAAGCACCTGTTGTGTGTTAAGAATTCTGTTGCTGTGATATAATTAGAAAAAAAATAAGATTCTTGCTCTCAGCCGATGTGAAGATAGTTGGACAGATTTTATTTTTTTGCGTATAAAACTTTGTTTTAATTGAAGGCATTTTTAAGTTTTTATTCACTACATATATAATCTCACATTCAAGAGTAAATCTTACTTGAATCTTATGTGGTCTTTTTTTTTAATAAATGCTATATTTGTTTTAAAAATATTTTAAAAGACTAGAAACTAGAAGTTAACCCATATATAGCAGTCACTTCTGGCTTTAAAAAATGCGTTTTAAAAAAAAGGTGGGAGAGGGGAGAGAAAGAATACACACCTCTCACCCCAGTGTCCCATGGGACTCTTATCTGCTGAAGTCTTTTGTAAACAATATGCTATTTGTTTCACTCTTCTTTGTTATGGTTGTTTCTGATTAAAGAATGGGCTCCTTGAGTAGGGGAGAGCTTGTTCTATCTATGGATAAAGACAAGGCCATAAAGCCCCCAACCTCCCTCGAACACTAGGCTTTAACACTAGCCAAGACTGTCCAAGATTTGTTCACTACTATCTCTAATCTGTACAGTACTTGAAACTGTATAAACATTTGCTGTTCATGGGAGAAAGACAAAAGAAAAAATGTTCAATTAAAGGTGGAAGACAAATACATAAAATTTCAGAGAATCTTCACTGGGAGTTTAAATTTCCCAAGTTTCTGGTGACTTTGTATTATCTGAATCTTCTATTTTCTGTTATATGCTATTTTGCTCTCTAAAAATCGCATACCCCAAACTTAGAATTTTTTATAAACAATATGCTACAGATTATGTGAACTTTCATACACAGTCAACTTTATCACTGGACACATGTAAATATATATAAAATTCCCTTTTAGTTGCCCTAAGGCTTATTGCTGGTACACAGTGTCAGCACTACCAATCTACCACTATTGGTGGCCGTGTGTGTGTGTGTGTGTGTGTGTGTGTGTGTGTGTGTGTGTGTGTGTGTATTATTACTATCACTATTATTTGTTTTTTCCTTTTAATTTATTTGATAGGACTGAGAAAGGTTGAGAGAGAAAGAGAAATACTTGCAGAAATACTGCTTGTGAAGCTCACACTGTTCCTTTGTCCAGCAAGTGATGAGTGTGGCCCTCAGACCCTGGTAATGTGTGCATTCAACTGGGTACACCACCGCCTGGCCCCTGCGCTTCAATTTATTAAAATGAGATAAAAGCTCAGTGCTTCGGGCCTGGGTGGTGGGGCACCTGGTTAAGTGCACACACTATAGTGCACAAGGATCCTGGTTTGAGCCCCCAGCTCCCCACCTGCAGGGAAGTTGCTTCACAGGCGGTGAAGCAGGTCTGCAGGTGTCTAACTTTCTCTCCCTTCTCTCTCTTCCCCTCCTCTCTCCATTTCTCTCTGTTCTATCCAACAATGACGACATCAGTAACAACAACAATAATTACAACTGCAATGAAAAACAAGGGCAACAAAAGGGAAAATAAATAAATAGATAAAAGAAAGGATGATATACCATGCCAAATTTATTATTATTTTTTTTAAATCACAATTAAAAGTGTAGTGCTTCACTCACATGTTATGACTTCAATAGCTAGATGACTGGTGATAATGGGCAACACAGATAAAAACGCTTTGACCATTGCAGAAATTTCTATCATATATCACTCTAACTGATTATAGAACTGAGTAGTTAGTTCCATTCCTTCATTTCACAGTTGGCTTAAAGCAGTTATATAGATTGCTCGTAAGTGATTGACTGGGTTGAATGAGAATTGAGGTTTCCTAAGTCCTAACCACAGGTGCCACTGTGGTGCCATCACCTCTAAAGCTTGTTCCTCCAAAGCCCTTTCTAATAATCTAGTCTGTTCTATCTAGTGGATCATGACTTTTCTGACAGCCCAGCATTTTTGTTATACACACCAAGGCATATACACTTAGACTCAGTAAATTCTCTCTCTCTCTGGCCTTTTCCAACATCATTTCTTATTGTCCTTTCCAACTTTCTTTGGCCAAACTGAAATCACTCTCCCATTCACCCCGTGTCTCACAGATAGGTTATCTTATCTCATAGAATATTTCTGTCATCCTTCATCCATGTATAGTCCTCCTTCTAGATTAGTTTGGGCATCATTTTCTCTAGGAAGCCTTTGCCTCACCCACATGTCCACATGAAATATCCTTCCTAGTAAACTACCTAATCCTAGCACTTGTCACACTGTCATAATTTCCAGTTTGCTCATTCTTGTCACCCATTAGACAAAGTTCCTTGGAGAAGCCATAGCTGATCTGCTTCTTGCCATAGTCATTGGGCCTCATACATAGTCTGGCATTCAGTCTCTACCCAATAAATATTAGATGGATGAGCTGATTTTTTTAAAATAGAATTTGTACAGATAATAATAGCATATTTACACAAAATTTCATCAGACCTCATTTCTTAGCATACCAACAAAGTTATTTCCAGTTAAATTTTCAAATACAGTATCAGAGCTATACAGGCATTATTATTACTTTCTTATTCCAATCTAATACTAATTTCTTTCTAATTTTTTAATTTATTTTATCAGAGGACTGCTCAACTCTGGCTTATGGTAGTACTGGGATTGAACCTGAGACATTCAATGTCTCAGGCATGAAAGTCTGTTTGCAGACTAAGTTATATTTGCATTATGCTATTTCACCAGCCAGCAAATTTCTTTCTTAAATATCAGCGTAACTATTACCATTATCCATGAAGTAGCATAATACTTGGGAAACTATCTTCTGGGCCAACGTTAATATTTATGATTATTTTCATGTACAGTATTTTCTTAATGTTTGCTGTATGAAAAGACTCTTACATGGAAATTTAACAACATGATAATTTTATAGCACTTTAGGACCTTTGGGCTAGTAACTACAAAGTAAACTGTAATTCCTATCAGGGAGTGACTCAACAGGCAGAGTACTGAACTTGCATGTGTGACTTTCCAAGTCCAACCCCTACCATTACATATACCAACCGGCATGATACTCTGGTTTCTCTTTCTCATTACTGATTTCTCAAAGTAAGATATAATGCTTGGCAGTATTTTAGCCATAATATTTAATAAAATATTTTATTAAAAATAAAAAGAAGTGTGGTAGGTATGTTTTATCTAGTTAGACCTATATATTATGGTTTTACAGAATATAAGCAGTATTTAGTTGTTTTTATTTTATTTATCCAGCATAAAGAAAGGGGAAATTGAGAGTGCAGGGGGGAGAGAGAGACAGACAGAGTCACTTGCAGCATTTCTTTACCATTTTACCCAACTTACTAGTAGTATGGGGGTGTGAAGCCTGGCCCTTGTGTGTGCTTTACCAGATGAGCTGTTACCCCACCACTAGCGGTATTTAGTTTTTTAAAAAAATATGACCATCTAAATAAGGATTTTTATAAAAAATCTCATGGATTTGGTCTCTGAATGTTCATTTTATCCAATCTAAAATATGAAAAAAAAGATAATAAAAAGAAGAATCTAAATATTTACATTAAATTTTGGGGGGGATCACAAAATTCTTATTTGCATTGCTGATACCGGAATTATACAAATCTTGATTGCATTTAGAGGCTTCTCTCACAAAACCACTCTTACTTGACAGCTCTGGAGCCTCCCAGCTCAATTGTCTGGGATTTATACAAGATAAAATTACAGTGTGTGCAACAAATGACTCGTATCAGATGACACGAGAAAGGATGACCCAAGCAGAAGAGGAATCTCGCAACCGAAGCACAAAAGTTATCAAACCCGGTGGACCATATGTAGGTTTGTATAGATACATTTTTCTTTCTTGCTGATTGAGTGGAATAATTCAAGATCCTTGTAGGTAAATATGGGTAACATTAATTTAATGAAAACATAGTCACTGATCAAGTAGGAAGATTTTACTTCTTTTTTTTTATTTTCAAAATGTATTATGTATTTTTATTGTTTATTTTATTGGGAGTTTTAATGATTTACAGTGCAGTTGTTGACACATGGGTACAGTTTCTCATCTTCCCATGAACGTTCTTTGCAGAATATTCTCAGCTACAACTTAGGTCTTTTTACATCATGCATCATGCAACAGGACCCCCAACGTTTCCTTAACCTCTTCCCTCCATCTGCAAGATTTACTTCTTTCACAAATCTTAAAACCCTCTGTTAACTGTTATTACTTTATAATACTGGGATCTGGGCAAGTTAGTCTACTGTGTGATATTGTAACAGTGTTAGGGTCTGTTGTGTTTTCTTTGTCACTGGATGATGCAATTTCAATGATGGTTTTTGTACTTCTTGTTTTGCACTACAAATTGGTAGAATTTGAATTGATAGCCTCATTGTTACAGAGTTTACTTATATTCAGAGAATCTTCTCACAAGAGAGTTTTGCTGCTGAAGTATAAAATGAAAATGCACTTATGGAAAAGCTTTAGTGATGGCTCTGTGATATCTCAACTGTAGTGCTGTCTATGGATTTTCATCTTCATCAGTTCAGATAGGTTAAAAGTTAACCTACCCCCACCAGCTTTTCCATTATTTCACTTATATTTCCATCACATTAAGGGGAGGCAAGGAGTATGGCATCACACCAAAAAGGTGAGCCTTTTCTGTATAACCAGTCACCCTAACAATATTATAGACTCTATTCAGTATGACTATTAACAGTTGTAGAAAGAAATAGCAAGAGTGAGGACAAGCTCTTTGAGGCCTTGGTCAGTTTAATGATATACAAGTCACTGAGTCATAAATGATGAAAGGATATTCACTGGGGAACATAAATGCTCTTGAACAACCAGATCCCTTAATAAACATCTTTCCATGAGTTGGTATAATCCAGCATCTCTGTATTTTCCCATCACTAACCCAGTTACAAATGTATTCAGTTTTCAGAAGCTCTAATAGTGGCTCTAGTAAGTACTTCTTTGGAATAAAGTCAATCCTTTTGGGACTTGGTGCTTAGCTTAGATACATTTAGTTTGGTTTAACAACAATTCATGGCTTCCCCAGGTATCTGTACTCATGGGATCAATTCTTTGCCCAATAAGTTATCAGCAGTGAGAGTTTTCACCTTCCCTTCTTAGTGAAATAAAAAATTTTCATCTCATAAGTCAAATCTTAAATTGGTTTTAAATGTACTTTAAATATAAGCTATGAATATAATTTTTATATGTTTATTTGAAAGTTATTTTTTCTATTGTCCAATATCACGTTTTTTTAAACAGTAAGACAAATTAGTATGTCTGACAAAATAGAAGACTCAAGCCATCAGAATTATTTCCCTCCAGTATAACCAGTTGAATGCCTCCACTGATTTATTCAAAGACTTGAAAATCAGCAATTACTATATTTTTCCATTGATTGGTCCTTGAGTATCCCTTTATATTCAGGTGTTTTGTTTGTTTTGATAGTCACGTGCACTTCATTTATAGCTCCTACATAGAGTTCTCAATACTCACAGTCCTATACACTACACATTTCCTAATGATACTGTGAATTTTTAAACTTAGAGATTCTTACAGTCACCATGAATAATTTGTATAAATTTCTGGGACTGACCTCATGAAATTTGAGGTTCTCTTAAGTCTAAATATGAACCACACGTCATCTATGCCACTCCAAGAAGAGCTGCCCCCCCCCCCCCCCCGCACACTTATGTTCTGCCCACTGCCTCCCTTTCCACCAAGGCTACAGGGATTTCTGCTGACCCTGTGTGCTATGCTTTCACCACTCTCCATCACAGCACAGTGTTCTTCTCTAACCCTAAATATTTTCATGAACCTCTTCAGTCTTTTATTCTCTATGTCAAATAACTCCAACAACTTTTCTTAGAATTACCTCATCCCAACCCTTTAATTATTTTTATTGCTGTCCTCTGGACTACCTCCAGTTCTTTACCTTGGAATTCAAAACTCGCAGTCCTGCTCTTAAGAATAGACTGATCAATCCTAAATACAGAGAAGCGAATAGACTAGTAACCTGATGGGCTTTATTGTTGTTTGGTTTTGCTTTTATTTTAACTGTTCCTTGTTAGGGCATGTTTTGATCTTTTTCTTTTAACCTCGTCCATTTTGTATCTTCCTCCCTTTCCAGTTTTCAGAGCGTTCCGATTCATTCAGGGGTTTGAAATGCTTGCTATTAACCCTTCAGCACATTACTCAGCACTTAACTGAGTGGTTTCTTAGCTCTTTGCGCTCAAGTTGGTTGTCCAAACCTCACAATCATCCTCTAAGGTAGATTCAAATCCCCACTCTATTCTACATATCGAGTTTTTGGAATCAGCAAACAGTGAGGGTTGGCCTCAATAACATTTGCGCTCTTTCCTTAAGACAAAAAGGAGTCTTACAGTTGCTTCATATTATCAAAAGTGATACCAAATATCTCACTTGTGCCAACTTAGAAGTACTTGTAGAACAAGATTTCTTTCAACAGTATCAGCTTGGGTGGAGGGAAGACACTCACTGGTCCTACTGTGGTGATGGGATGCTGCCATAGTGCCAAATATGGTTTTTGAAAAGTGAATTAGGATATAACCCTATTTTAATGGTTGAAGATTGTTCCTAAGGGTCACCTTGTCTGGATAACCAGAACCATGCCCCATGTCCTTTATCTACCTTCTTTGGGGTCTAGGGGGAAAAAACAAAAACATTTTTGCCTAGAGAGAAACAGGGGAAGCTATAACTTGGAAAACACTATTATTTCTTTAGTGATGACATTACTTCTAGTTAGGGTGTTTATGTCAGTGGTGAGTTGTTTATTATTACAAATCCTCCTTTGTTTTTTGTTTTATTTATTTATTAATGAGAGGGATAGGAGGAGAGAGAGAAAGAACCAGACATCACTGTGGTACATGTGCTGTTGGGGGTCTATTGAAAGCAGGGCGTCATGCTTGAGAGACCAGTGCTTTATCCACTGCGCCACCTCCCAGACTACTAATCCTCCTTTGTTTAAAAAGAAATTACTAACTGCTTCTAGTTCACCTTTGTCTTAAGTCTTCTCACTGGCTCCTACCTAAATTCTGGAACTTTGATTAATTATAAATTTTAAAAAATCTTATTTATTCATTTACTGAATAGAAACAAACTGAGGTAGAGAGAAAAAAGACCTGTAGCACTGCTTCACCAACTTGTGAAACTTCATCCCAGCAGGTGGGACTGTGTTCTTAACATGTACATTCAACCAAGTGCACAACCACCTGTCACCTAGTTATAAATTTTTATATGTGCTAATATTTAGGTCTAAAAGGTAAAAGGATTTTGTTTCTGATTTTCACCATTGCCCCCATACACCTTACTTTTGATAGTTCAACACATGCTTGACTTTGAACAGAGCTAACAACTGTGTATCTTTTTTTTCCTCTCTCCCATATATTAAATAAAGAGGTACTTGCTCATGGTAACATTTAAGCACCTTTGTAGTGCTAACATTTTGTGACTAGTGGGCACATGTATTTGATGGTAAATCTTCTGAAAAAGTGATCACAAAGTGGTAAAAATGGGTTTCATTATAATGGTTTATATATTTCACCATGATAGCCACACCATCATCAAGGCCCAGCCCTACCCTGCCAATGTTTTTAAATCCTTAGGTCTGTGTGGCTACAGTTTCTGGGCAGGTTTCACAGAGTAGGAAGAAACAAATACAGAAGATGCTGTTTTCTTTCTGATGTACTATTTTAGCCACCTTCCTTTCAGGTTGTTTACTTGGAACCATTAGATGGACAGAGAGCTTTGCCACCTCAGAGTAAATGGAAAAGCTAGAATTGTATTCCTTGTTATGAAACAACCATTCAGATATAGTCCCAGATTACCCAACCTTGTCAGATCCACTGCTGCTGTTTATATAAGGAGCCCAGGGAATTGATTAGCAGTTGGGTCTGGGAAGAGAATTAGAGTTCTCCCATAGGCTTTATTAAAAGGGCTTTTCTGAAGCAAATATAAAAAAAATAAAAATGCAATCTTGCCTTCTTTAAACCTTCATTTTTTTCTTTGACATCTTAGTTCTAAAACTACTTACAGCATTAATGCATTCTCTGTCTTAAACCAGAGGACTCCTTTCTGGTTGAATAAGCATAAAAGCAATGACAAACAGGAAACAAGTGATCTTTGAATATAACTAAATTCTTTGGAGTGTGACTGGATTATTCTTTCAGCATTTAAAAGAAAATTTCAGGTTGCATTGAGAGCATTGAGGGTAGGATGGTAACAGTCTAATATGGCACAGATAAGACTCCAGAGCTGTCCTACCCCTAACCATATTCTAATTTCTTGTTAAACATCATACTTATGCCCCCTCTTAAAGGCAAAGTAAGTCTCCTTAATTTGCTTTCTTCCTACACCAGGAGAAATAGAGGTAAACCCAGAAGACCTTTGGGCTTTTCTGAGACTGAAGCAAATCAGAAGTGGGTCAGAAATGCAGAAGAAGGGAGTCGGGTGGTAGCGCAGTGGGTTAAGTGCAGGTGGCACTAAGCATAAGGACTGGCTTAAAGATCCCAGTTTGAGCCCCCCCCCACTCCCCACCTGCAGGGGAGTTGCTTCACAAGTGGTAAAGCAGGTCTGCGGATGTCTATCTTTCTCTCCCCCTCTCTGTCTTCCCCTCCTCTCTCCATTTCTCTCTATCCTATCCAACAATAAACAGCATCAGTAACAACAACAATAATAACTACAACAACAACAAAAAAAAGGGCAACAAAAAGGAATAAATACGCTAAAAAAAAAAGTGCAGAAGAGGTAAGGTAAGCTGGAATACAGTGGAAGTACTGTCACTTTTTAGTTTTATTTTTAAAATAAGCTTGCCTTGCTTACTTATTTTAAATTCATCCTAAGTGACCATACATGTTGTGTGAGCTTAGCTAAAAAGATACTTCCTGCTTATCCCCCTCCCCTGAAGGGTAGGAGGGAAGAAGCCAGCCACAGTGCAGTGTGGTTTGAGAAAAGCCTAAATTAAACAGGTCTGAAGGAGAGGAGTGTGAAATGTATAACATTTCCAAAACTTTTGTGATCCTGGCCCTGTTTTTCTTCCCCATAAACTCCTGCTAATATTTCATATTTATTTATTTTTCTTTTTTTTCTTTTTTTTTTTAATGCAAGCTCTAATATTTCATATTTAAACAGTGTTGCAACTAAGAAATAGTGGGTTGGAAGTTTTGCATGCACTACGATAGAAGTTCAGTATGTCTATCCTCTGGAGGCTTGGCAATGTGGGGAAAAAACGGATCATGTTGATTCTGGCTCTTCTGCTTCCTATTTGCTTTCTTGCTCTACTTGTTCTCCTTTGCTGTTACTCACTTTGATGCTTTGCTAGTTACTAAATACTAAATCAAGGTCTGTTGGTGGACAGAGCTGCAGTAGCCCTGCCCACATGGGACTTGCAGCCTAACATGAAGCAAAAATATACACTCAAAAACATTATTTAAACAAAAGTTATAAAGCCACAGTCTGGGAGGTGCCATCATGGATTTAAAAAAAAAAAAGCCAGTAAAATCATTCATCCTTTCTCCTTTCCTCTAGGTAGAATGGTGTCAAATAGCTCCATTGATAAGACCTCAGAAGCACCTAGGTAGTCAGAATTCATTTTCAATAAACATTGTTCAGTAAAGTTCTTGCCCAATGAAGGTGTTTTACTTCCAGATACTAACACTTAGAGATCACTTTCACGCCCATTGTTTCTAGTTACTAGTCTTGTCCCTATTATAGTTGCCCCACTTTGTATGTCATTATCGCTTCTTCTCGCTCTTCAACTAAGGCTATAGATTTGGAGGCTTCTAGTGTACTAAATAAATTACCTCACAAGATTCTACCTCACAAGTCAGCTAAAGAGGACCTTATGCAGTTTGATTCTAATTTCTGCCTCTTCACCAAGGGTTGGTTACTAGCTATTGTCTGGTATATTAAAAAAGATTAGCACTATTGGATGTTCTTTTAATATTAACCCCAGATCTTGCCGTACTCCCTTTATCAGGTTCCCAAACCTGTGACATTATTAATGCCCTAAGTCAGCCCAGAATATATTTGTGAAGTAGTATAGATAATCCTCACATATTACACAGTCATGATAAGGCTATATCTGCCAAAAGAATGACATAAAACACGCTGAGTACAGTTTGACAACCGTATAGGTGAACATGGAAATTACTTTACTTTAACATAAAAATGCTTACAGTTCTAAAATGTTCAGTCTGTTGCTATGATGTGTGTTACTAATTCCTACCCATGTGTAGCTGAATGGCCAGAATAGTGTGGGGGAGACAGCATAATGGTTTTGCAGAGAGTCTCATGTGCCAGAGCCTCCAAAAAAAATCCCAGGTTCAGTCCCCCACACCACTATACGCCAAAGCTGAGCAGTGTTCTGGTAAAAATAATAATAAATAAAAGCAAAATATATCTCTCCATACATGTTTATTTCTGTAAATAATTCTACACAGATTCCTGTTCATATTTTAGACCATTTATCAGCCTGCTTGCACATGATGTTAAGGTCTGAGATATGTGGCCTTTATTCTCTGAATGAAGAAATGGAACAGTTACCTAAATCAAAGTTGTGGAAACTGAGGTGCTTCTCATATTAACATCTACAAATGTCTAACAATGTCATTTTTAACTAATTTTTAGGGAAAAGAGTGCAAATTAGGAAAGCACCTCAAGCTATTGCAGATGCAGTGCCAGAGAGGAAAAGGTCAACCCCCATGAACCCCGCAAATACAATTCGAAAGACACATAGCAGCAGTGGTGTTTCTCAACGACCTTACAGAGACAGGGTTATTCACTTATTGGCACTGAAGACTTACAAGAAACCAGAGCTGCTGGCAAGACTACAGAGAGATGGTGTCAATCAAAAAGACAAGAACTCCCTTGGAGCAATTCTGCAACAGGTGAGGACAGCAGGAAAGAACCCCTTCCATTTATTTTTTCTATCTAGAAGTTCATTTGCAAAGACTTATATTATTATGTACAGGGATTTCAGGATCATTTTGTTGAATGCCATATGAAATATATCTTCTGAATATTAAGTCATTTAAGTCTTGAGTACCTACCTTCATTTGGATTAAGTCAGTCTCTACTGAAGATTTGTTCTAAGCTTAAATAGTTCATATTTTTGTTAAATTCAGTGGTTTTGCATAATGTCTTGCCTGCCTCTCTCTCTCTCTCTCTCTCTTTCTCTCTTTCTCTCTTTCTCTCTCTCTCTTTCTTTTTACCAGAGCCCTGCTCAGCTCTGCCTTATGGTGGTGCAAGGGATTGAACCTGGAGCTTTGGAGCCTCAGCCATGGGAGTCTTTTTGCATAACCATTATGTTATCTACCCCTGCCCATGTTCTATATATTTCTATACTGACTTTAGTTCACACGTATTTATTAAGAATTCAAAACTACCATAAGTGTTAGTCTATTTGCTTTCTTAATTTTTTAAATTATTTATTCATGAGAAAGAACCAGACATCACTCTGGTACATGTGCTGCCAAGAACTGGACTCGGGACCTTATGCTTGAGAGCCCAATACTTTATCTTACTGCACCACCTCTTGGACCACTTAATTTTTTTCCCCTAAAGCAGTGATGTCTCTGAAGTCCTTACATTTTATCACTGTTCTGCAGCTTTTTTTTTTTTATCTTCTTTCCAGTGAATGATACTTTAAAGTCTATCTTTTTTTTTTTTTTTATCTCTTCTCTCTTATATTCACAACTTATTGTTGGTATAAAAATAAAGGCACAGTTTCTAGATTGGGTTTAACCAGTTTCCAAGTTTTCTTAGGAAATCTCAGGGATTTTGTTAATTTCTGCACTTCTTGAGAAATAGTAATAAATAAACCTGTATGTCACTAGCAGTTATTGTTAAAGCTCAAGAGATAGAGAATGAGTGTGTATGTGTCTGTTCAGCTTTTCATTTAAGGAAGAGGAAGGTTCAGTTCATGTATTATGAGATATATGGTGACTGAATCTTCAGAAAGGTTGTAAATTACCCCCCAGCTTAGAAGATGTGGGTGTAAAATGATAGCAGATGCAGTTCACATAAAGACTACTATTGCTATTTATCTGTAGTTATGGGATTATGCATGTATAGATATGCATATTTTGAAAAGTAAGTATACTTAACTCATGAACAAGTGGGACATGAATATCCTTAGTGTTAAGCATTTAGCAGAATCTGGAGCATATGCTCATTCTAGCCGCATATTAGAATCCACCAGGGAGCTTATAAAAATGCCAGTGCCTAGCTTTGCAATTCCACATCAGATATGTGGGTCAACTAAAGGATATTGAGCCACTGACAGAAAAGGAAAGAGATGAAGGGAATGATAGAAAAATGAAGAAGGGGGGAAATCAGGGATTCTGTCCGATATACATTCTATTTTGGAAGATAACCAGATAAGTTGACCAGTACGTAGTTATATATAAGAATTTGTGTTCAGCGGACTATTAAAGCTGGAATTGTTAAATATTAAAGCTGGAAATAGCAGTGTGTAGACTAGATATTGAGAACTAAATGAAATAATCTAAGGAGGACATGAGGATACTGAAGAAAACAGGGTAGAAGACAGGTTCTGAGTGTTCTTCTATCATTGGAGAGAAGTGAACAAGAGACTGAAGAGATGAAACAGGATATTGTTAGCATTTATAGTCCTGAGGATAACAGGAACTCTAAGGATTGCTGTTTTAATTCCACTTGGAGAAATTTTGTTGTCCCTTTTGTTAATTTACTTGTAAATTTGAATTTTAAGGTAAACATACCATCTTTATAGCATTAGCATTGGATTAGTATCCAGTGGAACTTTGAGAAAAGCTCAAGTAACCCGTATATATTTGGTAGTGCTGAGATGAAGTTATGTTATTTAAAAACAATTTCATTAGAAAATTAGAGGAAGACTATCTTAAGTTACTTTGATTCGGTATCAGAATTCATACATTTGTATTATTCATGCAGTTTTGACCTGAACACTAAATATTGTCGTTAAAGGGTAAGAAAAGATTGCTCTTGAGCATAAACTGGCAGGCTAATAATAGTAACTTGGCTTGGGGTTTATGCTTGGGGTTAATGCTATGAATAAGTGGTTTTTTGAAGATAACAAGCTGAACCACTAAGAAAATGCCAGACAAGATTGTAAAAATTAATATTCTGTGTAGAGACAATTTCTGTTGATTATCAAAGTTATAATTTCTCAATGACATTGAATAGCATTTCTTGCAATCTGCATATGTAAATAATCTCTTTAGGACCAACTAACAGGATTATCAGTAGAAATGCAAAAGGTTTGTCTATTCTAGGCTGGGAAATAGAGATCTAATGCTCTCTTTTCATACCATGTAATAGGTAGCCAATCTGAATCCTAAGGACCTCTCTTATACCTTAAAGGATTATGTTTTTAAAGAACTTCAAAGAGACTGGCCTGGATACAATGAAATAGACAGGCGGGCATTAGAGTCAGTGCTTTCTAGGTAAGTTCTGTTTTTTTCAAAGATGATACAAATAAGTAGTTATTTTAGTTATTATTATTTTTAGTGTTGAGATGGGGAAAAAGAGAAGGGTAAGAGTTCTACCCTGGATATTTTAAAATTCTTTCCATAACTGGAACACATGTGTCATTTACAGAAAACTAAATCCATCTCAGAATGCTGCCAGCACCAGCCGTTCAGAATCTCCTGTATGTTCTAGTAGAGACGCTACATCTTCTCCTCAGGTATTTCATAAAATTATGTAACCATAGACCTGAACAGGACATTAGCTGCAATCTGGATCAGGTCTTCTGTATGTGAGATAAATGAGGCTCAGAGAAGTTACGACAGTTTGTTTATTCAAAATCACACCTAGTTCATGGCAGAGCTTAGTATAGAATCAAGTCTCACTTCACAGCCCAGAACTTTGTTCTATCATAGAACACTGGTTACCTAAGAAATTCATGTTTACTTTGCTTTCCCAAGTTTAAAGTCTCTATTTAGTTATAAAATTACCTACTTTCCTATTTGGTCACTGATCAAAAGACATTACACTGTCCCATGTTCAGCCTCAAACTACATTTTAAAAATGAATATACTTAATATTGTCAGAAATGTATGCCAGATAAGTGTTCTTGGGGGGATTTTTTTAAACATTAAGCAACTAAACAAACAAAACAAATTACTATATTTATAAAATGCATTTCAATTAAATCCCAAGCATTATGCTGCAGTTAGAATCCACTGTAGTTTAGATTTTCTCCAGAGATATTCAACCCCTTTTGGAAAAGGGCAGAGAGAACCTAGGCAGTACTAGAGTTCAAGCTAGTCTTCTTCTCAGAGGACACACCCAGCCTTGAACTCTTCTTTCTTTCTTTTTTTTTTTTAATTTCTTTATTGGAAAATTAATGTTTTACATTCAACAGTAAATACAATACAGTTTGTACATGCATAACATTTCCCAAGTTTTCCATATAACAGTACAACCCCCAATAGGTCCTTTGTCATTCTTCTTGGATCTGCATTCTCCCTACCCACCCAGCCCAGAGTCTTTTACTTTGGTGCAATACGCCAATTCCAGTTCAGGTTCTACTTGTGTTTTCTTTTCTGATCTTGTTTTTCAACTTCTTCCTAAGAGTGAGATCATCCCGTATTCATCCTTCTGTTTCTGACTTATTTCACTCAACATGATTTTTTCAAGGTCCATCCAAGATCGGCTGAAAACGGTGAAGTCACCATTTTTTGTAGCTGAGTAGTATTCCATTGTGTATATATACCACAACTTGCTCAGCCACTCATCTGTTGTTGGACACCTGGGTTGCTTCCAGGTTTTGGCTATTACAAATGGTGCTGCCAAGAACATATATATATATACACAGATCTTTTTGGATGGGTGTGTTGGGTTCCTTAGGATATATCCCCAGGAGAAAAATTGCAGGATGAGAGGGTAGGTCCATTTCTAGCCTTCTGAGAGTTCTCCAAACTGTTCTCCACAGAGGTTGGACCAATTTACATTCCCACCAGCAGTGCAGGAGGGTTCCTTTGACCCCCACAACCTCTCCAGCATTTGCTGCTGTTACTTTTTCTGATGTGTGACATTCTCACAGGAGCAAAGTGGTATCTCATTGTTGTCTTTATTTGCATTTCTCTGACAATCAGTGACTTGGAATATTTTTTCATGTGTTTCTTGGCCTTTTCTATCTCTTCTGTGGTGAATATTGAACCCTTATTTCAAGGTGTTTGACTGACACACTTCTCCACCCTGGTTGGTACTTCATAGCATAGCTGTATCTGGACACTCTTCCAGCAATTAAGGAATGGATAGATGTGTATAGAACAGTGTGCATGCCTTTGGTAAAAGGCTATGCACTCAGAAGAGGTTTTTAGAATCCTATTGTGAAAAATAAAGTAAAAGCAGTTTTGTCCATGCATGTGTCCATGAAGTTTCTAAAGAAACTTCAGTTTTAATGCCAAATAGTATAAAACACCTTATGCCCTGTATAAGTGCCAAATCAATGTTCTAGATTGAAAACAATCAGTTATGAGCTGATTAACTACTTTCTTTCAAGTCACAGTATTACACTGGCTATATGTTTGGTTCTTTTCAACTGTCTGAATTTTCTTTTAATTTAAATATGATGACTGATGTTGTAAATTGGCCTTATATCAGTATGGTTTTTTTAATTGAAACAGTAATCCATATAATTTTTATGGAACAGTTTATTAATATTTAACTCTTAATCCAATAAAAAGATCATAGTAAGGGGCTGGGTGTATATGGGGTCGGGGGGTATCAGTTAGTGTTTCAATAGTGATTGAGCTACTTAAAGAAATTGCTCTGAAGATGCATGCTGTTCCCATCTGAAGACAGGCAAAACAGTAGATGACAATTAAAATATTTACAACTGGAACATTTGAACATGTTGGAGGGGATTAAATAAATATACACTTACTGTCCTTTACTCATCCATGTTACTTCTCACAGAAGAAAATGGTACAAACTGTTCCCTCTTCTCACTTAATATAACTAGATCAGTTGTGGCCAGTAGAGGAAGGAGGCCACCTCAATTTTGGATATTCCTGAGTGCTGTAAACCTCATGCATCGGCATAATCTCTAGAGAAAGTTAGGATAAGGAAAGAACTCTCTAGGAGCATACTCATATTTGCCATACTTTGCTTTTTTCTCCTTAGATGTGAAAGTTTATTTCACTTTTACTTTTACAAATTGTCTTAAGCTTGGAAAAAAATTAATACAACTATGGTGATAAACTTTAGCCTGAATAAAGTTGTTCCCTTGGTTATATAATCAGTCACACATAATTGAATTTTAGTACAAACTGACTTTTTTTTTCATTTTTCCCCTCTAGAAACGATCCTTAGATTCAGATTTTATTGATCCTTTAATGAATAAAAAAGCTCGAATATCTCACCTAACAAATCGAGTGCCACCAACATTAAATGGTCATTTGAATTCTACCAGTGAGAAATCAGCTACAGGCCTCCCGCCGCTCCCTGCAACTGCCGCTATACCTACCCCTCCACCACTGCCTTCGACCCACCTGCCTGTCTCCAATCATCCTCAGACTGTAAACTCTAACTCCAATTCCCCTAGCACTCCAGAAGGCCGGGGGACTCAAGATCTACCAGTTGACAGTTTTAGTCAAAATGGTAGTATCTATGAGGACCAGCAAGACAAATATACCTCTAGGACTTCTCTGGAAACCTTACCCCCTGGTTCAGTTCTACTAAAGTGTCCAAAGCCTATGGAAGAAAACCATTCAGTGTCTCACAAAAAGTCCAAAAAGAAATCTAAAAAACACAAGGAAAAGGACCAAATTAAAAAGCACGACATTGAAATGGTTGAGGAAAAGGAAGAGGACCTTGAAAGAGAAGAGGGAATTGCCAAACTGAACAACTCCAGTCCAGATTCCAATGAAGGTATAAGAATTTATCACTTGTTAAATGAGCTAGAAGCATGGACTGTCATTAGTGTTAGATTATTATTGGTCTGTGGGGAAAGTTGTGACTCGTTTTGCATAGAAAAGCATAGAATGTTCCCAACAATCCAGTATGTATGAGTGCTTTTGACAAGTGACTGTCAGTGTAGTTGCTAGGATTAGTATTGTCTCTTAGAAGACAGATTTTTTTTTTTTTTGCATTTATAGTCATCATTTTCAGTCTCTTTTAGCCAGCTACTAAACATGCTTTCTATGTTTGCTAGCAAGATGATACCATTTGAAAATGACCATAAAAGAGACTTCATTTGAGAAGGTGGACTTGTTCTTTTCTGTAACTGTCATGATTTTGTGTAGCCTTTACATGACCGATGCTTTAATTAATACTAGTACAGAGGAAATGTAAAACTCTTTATAAAACAGACAAGGTAAAATTATACTTACAAATCCATAACACCATCTTCTTTCAGAGTGAAAGGAATTTCTCTTGTAAAACTATTAACTATTAGTTTGCTTTACCCCTTCACCCCCGCCATCATGAGAGCCCTGGTTTAGTAATTTAATATCAGTTATTATTACTAAAATTAACCATTTCAAACTTTTGGAAATTATCAATGTCAAATATATAGATTCGAAGAAGTTTAAAAATAATACTTTATATACAAAGAAAAACTAATCAGAAGACTGCTTACCTGAGGTGTGGTTATATTGAAAACGTAATGACAAAATTAGATTTTCCTTATATTAAACAAACAAATAAAAAAGTACATTTAGAAGTCCAGCATTTAGTATTGCTACCAGTTTTTAAATCCAGAATAACTAAGTTAAAATTGGCTAGGAGGGCAGGAAGGAGCACAGCAGATAGACATACCCAAGGTACCAGAGGGCCCAGGGTCAATCCCCCACACACCACAAACCAGATCAGTGCTTTGGTTAAAGAAAAAAAATAAAATAAAAATTAAAAATATATATATATATTATGGAGTATTGCACCAAAATAAAGGAGTCTGGGGTGCTGGTGGGGTGGGGGGCGGGTATTAAGGTCTTGGAACATGATAGTGGAGGGGGGATCTAGGTGGGGTGGGGGGGGATAGAGTATTATGTAGGAAACTGAGAAATATTAAACATGTACCAACTACTGTATTTTGCTGTAAACTTTTAATTCCCCCAATAAGGGGGGGAAAGATTACTTAAGATTCCACTTGCAGAAAAGTTGCTTTAAGATTGTAGATAATGTGTTGTCTTTCTGCCTTTGACCCTGTTAACCTTTAACAAGAACAGCTAGGTCAGCAGCCAAACCAAAATACATTTATTTAGGAAGAACAGAGACTTACAATTCAGGCTGTAAAGACTTAGATGTCCCAAGGAGCAATAAAATTCAGGGTATTTTTTTAATAGGGCTCTCCCCTCAACAAAAAAAAAGAAAGAAAGAAAGAAAGAAAGAAAGAAAGAAAGAAAGAAAGAAAGAAAGAAAGAAAGAAAATGGTGGTGTAAGAAAGGATGAGGTACTAAGGGTATTGATGATGATCAGGTAGAGGAATCACAAAGTAAAAGTGCACTTTTATGAGTCCTTTTAGAAAAGTTTTTTCATTCTTCCACCTTCTTAGAATTCTGGCAGTTATATAGACAGTTTCTCTGATGAGCTTTGCCTCAGCTCTATGTAAAATGACTCAATGCTTTACATTTCATAACACTGAAAGTCCGTAATCCTTAGATTTAACTGACCACTTCCAACCCAGTTCCACTGTCTGCATACAGAAAGGATAGTGGTAAATATAGAGGTACTGAAAAGAGAAAGTTTTGTTGTGATATATTTCAGTGTCTTTATTGAGTTGCACTGCATATAATACATGTATATCTATATGTGTTACTTGCACATCTGTTCAAATAATAGATCAGTATATGGCCCTAGAAGTATATGTAACTTCCTCTAGAACTTAGTCACACTTGAACTTGCCATTTCAAGAGAAGACAAAGGGCATTTAAGACCCATGTTCAGAATTAATAAACCAGGTTTCAGGGTCTATCCCTTCTCCACAGATGGTGGAAATTTTCATCCTTCCATAAATGCCCACCCTCAGACAGGGACCTTAAGGGAGAGGATAGTGCCAAGAAGACTGGGGTCTGGTACGTTGAGATCTGTCTCAGAGTTGGAAGCCTTGAGAAGCAGACCTAGTCACTTTGAATCCTTCACTGAGGACATACAACTGCTCAAAGCCAGTTTTGATGATCACAAAATTGAGATTCAGATCTACATTTTCTGCTTCTTTTGGAACTTCTCCAGTGTCTGTGGCAAACGGGAAGTCAGCTTAGCTATATTCGATGTCTTTTCCTTTAAGGCTTAGGCAGCTGTCAAAACCAGTTATTTTACCCAAGCCTCAGTTCATATATAAATACATATGAACAATAAGTCCATAGTGCATAGTTTGTTTAGTGTGTTTTGTCCTTTAAAATATTAAACCAAGGAATTGTCAAATGTTTCCCTGATTTTTTTGTTTTGTTTTGTTTTTACATTTGACATGACAGCAGGCAGTTTGAGTTATTAGTTTAATTCTACTTGGAAAGATATTTTTAAAAGTACTCTAATAAATAAAGTCCAAGGTCACTCTATAAATGGTGCATTCAGACTAATGAAACAGGGATTTTTCACAGCATATTCTTGTTTGACTGGCACTTTTTCTATTTATCTTGTTCTTTTAAATCAAATGTGTGAGGGCTAGAGATTAAAGGAGTATAAATGATCCTTCAATACTGCCTTGTAAATTACTTTAAACCTATTAGAAAACTTCTGACCCAGTCCTATTAAAAAAAAAAAGATAGTGGTAAAGATATAGTGACCGAAGCAGTCTGTACCTGACTTGATTGTCTCATCTGCCTTGTTGAAGCCTATGAAAGTTGATGTTGATATAAAATTTGTATCTTCCATTGTGTGGCTGCATCTGCCACCACAATCTTTGAATCTCTGGGCAGATGCCACAACTGTTGTTGAAAGAATAGAAGATTGACCTTGGGTTAAGATGGAATTCCTTTATTGTGCAGACACTGCAGTAGCCAGGGTGCTTTCAATGCCTGGCGTCAGTTCTGCTGGCACTGGTCATAGGGCCCCTATTGTTCGTGTTCAATTGTATTCCTTGCTCACTGTTGCTTACTGAGATGGAAGAATAGAATTTGAGGAAAAGTGTTCCAGATGTTTCTAATCTATTTTGGAATTATAGGCATTTATAACCATACTGTTTGGTGAGTGCTTGAATGATTTTTTTTTTTTCTGTTTTCTTTTGTAGGAGTTAAAGAGGGCTGCACTGCCTCAACAGAGCCTTCTTCAACAATTGAGCTCCCAGATTATTTGATGTAAGTTCAGATATCTGCTAGTGGGGGAGAACTGTTTAATTTTAGAAAATTTGCAGATTCTTTTCCCATAATTTGCAACTCAGAAAAGTAAGAATTTCCAGAAATAAAGCCCTGGAACCACCCCTACAATTGAAAGGCTTCCACTAAGCCTGCTTGTCCCAAATCCACCCATGACTACTTAAGCAGGTTGTGCCTGCCCCCTGCTCTGAGCTCTATTCCTTGGCCTTTAAGTACAGGGAAGCCTATCCTTTGTTCTAGGGCCAAGCCAAGCATTTCATTAGGAAGACTGCAGAAGTCCTACTCTTCAAAGATGACAGTCTTATCAATGCACAGTCATTCACTTGGGCCCCCCAAAGGGACACTTTATTACCAATAAAGTTTAAATAAATTCTGTTAATATGTTGGGATAGATTGATTTTTATCTAAGTAAAACTGTCAACTTGACTTTTAGAGAAGAGACTAGTAAAATGTAATCATATTAATTATAACAGAATGTTTTATTTTTACTTGTTGCAATCACAGAGTTGTTAAATGCTGAGCTAGGGACATTTTTGTAACTAGTTATCACAAAGATTATAACTTGAACACATAATGCTAGCTTTTTTACAGACTGAAAGACATAAGAAAATAAATTGCTAGAGTCTAGGAAAATGGAGTCAAAGAATCAACAGAGCTGACTACAAGTAGTTTTGAAAATATATGTACTGAATAGCTTGACTGTAAAATAGAATGTGGAATCTGGACTGTATGAGTATCTCATTAGTAACATCTTACCTTGGATAAGGTAGAAAGTATGCTGTTTAGCTAACCTGGTTCCACAAAATGTTTTTATTTCCAAAGTAGAGAACACTTTTTACACACACGCACACGCACATGCACACACGGGTTACTTTTGCTTTAACAGTCATGTGAAAGTTTTGCTTATTAGAAAACAATAGTATATGAGACCATAATACTGGTTATGACCTCATAAGTAAAGAGAATACAGGAAACCCTGCCGAGTACTCATTCATCAGAGATAGTATATGGTTTTAGAGTGCTCTGGAGGAGCTTTGAATAGAAGACCCAGAATGGTTCACTGGGAAAGAGTACCTGGCTCTACTCACAAAGGGATTTGCCCCTCCAGCTGCAAATCCACTTCTTTTCACTATCCCTGTGGAAAGTTAGTGCTTTTAAGTAATTGCTGTGCCCTCTGCTCTCTACTGCCTCCCCCTCCTCTTTTTTTCCCCCTCTCCTTCATCCCCTCTCTTTCTCTCTCACTTTTTTTCTTCTTCTTTCTTTCTCTTTCTTTTGATAGAGAAAGAAATAGCTGGGTGGCCAGGTGGTAGCATACCTGTCTGAGCACACATGTCACAGTGCACAAGGACCCTGGTTTAAACTCCTGGTCCCCACCTACAAGGGAGAAGCTTCATGAGTGGTGAAGCAGGACTGCAGGTGTCTCTTTGTCTCTCTCTCTCTCCCTCTCCCTCTCTATTTCCCCTTCCTCTCAATTTCTAGCTCTCTCTATCCAATAAATAAAGACAAATTTTAAAAGAGAAAAGAAAGAAATAGTTGGGGGAGAGAGAAAAAAAATAGTTGCTGTATTATTGATAGTAGAAAAAGAGCATCACTTTACCGCTTTAAAGTTCACTCCCATGTGCCCCTCGAGTCCCAAAGAGACCTGGGACTTAGGTTCATGGTGCATCACAGTAGCATATGCATCACTCTACTGGGTGGGCTGTCAGCGTCCCCATCAGCCCTTGTGCATTATATAACATGTGCGCTGAACCAGGTGCGCCACCAATTGTCCCCGGATACTTTTTTTTGTATTATCTTTATTTATTTGATAGAGACAGTCAGAAATCGAGAAGGGGAGATAAAGAGTGAGAGAAACAGAGAGATACCTCCAATCCTGCTTCCACCACTTGAAAAGCTTTCCCCCTGCAGGTGGAGTCTGGGGGCTTAAACCTGGGTCCTTGTGCTTTGAAACGTGTGCTCAACCAGGTGAGCCACCACCCAGCCCCCTTTTAAATTTTTTTTTATTATCTTTTTTTTTTATTATTTATTGGATAGAGTCCAACATAAATTGAGAGGGCAGGGGAGAGAGAGAGAGACACCTGCAACACTGCTTTGGCACTTGCAGAGCCTTTCCCCTGCAGGTGGGGGACCAGGGGCTCGAACGTGGATTCTTAATTTTTATATAGTAAAACTAGTACTGTTTACTGTGTTTGTCAATTTCCCAAACTAATTAAGAGCCAACTAAGAACCAAATAATGCTTTAAAAACAGGGAAGTTATTTTAATTAAGGAGCTGGTAAAACAACAACAACAAAAAACTAACAACACAGTTGTTAGTCAGTGTAGTATTTTTCCTTAATGATTAAATAAAATATTGTGTTGCCTCAATTGATTTTTAAGAAACTGGGGAAAGTATTTTATATAACAAACTGAACTTGAGATTCACAATTGGTTTAGCTATTTTGCTCAGGTATACTTACTGCCCCCAGGAATGAATGAATGAATCAAGCCCCCCACCCTCATTTATCATTGCCCCACGTCCCCTCTGGGGTCTATCTATGGCAGTGGCAGCCCATTTCCAGAAAGGACAGCTTCATTGCTTGACTTGCTACATGCCTCTCATATCAGAAACACCAGCAGCCTTAAATCAGCACACTACTGCTGTCTTGTTCACACTTAGGAAATTAAGCCTCCACACTGTCTAACTCAGCATGAATAAAAATATTAATAAGGACACTGAGGTTCCTCACTACGTCACTTTTCTCACATGTCCAACTCTAGACTCCTGAGCTATCACATTTTAAATAAAACTAGTAAGTAATCATCTAAAGTCATTTAAAAAGAAAATTGAACTCCAAGGTTTGGAGACTATATGTAACACACACACACGCACGCACACGCAAACACACACGCACGTACACAAGATTTGGAGACTATATGTACCACACACACTTGCACAGACGCACACACACCCAGGGCCACTCTGAATCTAAATCTCCTACCTGTCTAAAATTGCTGATATCTCAATATTCATCTCCAAAAGTCAGGGAATTTTGCATTCCAAGATGGGAACATCAAGTACAGAAAGCCAAATCAGACACTGATATGACTCCAGTTTCCAGATCTATGAACAAATAGTATTAAGTTTGTTTTAATATTAAAGTGCTGTCAGGATTTACTTAACACTAAGTAAATTGACACCGGGGAAAATGGAGTTCACTCAACTGGTCCTAGGAGAATATATTTATACCCTATCATCAAACAGATTTGCAACATTTTTATTAGGACAGTTAATAATAATAAGACACTGGTACTCTGTTATATGCAATATTATATTTAATTATTTGAAAAGAACTAGAGCAGAAGAGATTGGTATGCTTGTGAGCACAAGACTTACAAACACAAAAAAAGATAAATACAACCTTATCTCCACCCTTTCACCAACATATCCCAATTTAACTCACCTTTTTAAAAATGTTAAGCAGAGACTAGGAGATGGATAGCTCATCAGTACAGTGCACACTTTCCCATGCACAGGGTCCTGGATTTGACTCCCTTGTTCCCACTCACAGCAGGTGCCATGGTATCTCCTCACTGTATATCAATCTTTATCGTAAATTTTAAAAGGGGGGGAGTTAGCCAAAAGCAATGGAATGGCTCAAGTACAAAGCCGTAGTGTGACAAAAAAGGAAATAAATTAAAAATGAGCAGATTCCCTTTTGTATTTTATATATTTGAGAGTCATAAATGTGAGGGAAGCGTAAAGGAAACAAGTGCGAGGCACTTTGCTGGCAGCAGGTGTGAAAAATTCACAGACTGCCTCTCCTAAAACAGCAGCTCAACAGAGAACTTTTGACTTAAGCATTTAGTGACATGTGAGACTTGTCTTGTGTTCTTCATCTAGTCTTCTGTTTCCATGTGACTAGTAACAAATGGATTGGTTGCAGTATTGAATTATTCTCAGAGATAAGTTTAAGAACCAAAAGTATTTTTTAACATTATATTTTCCTTTAATTCCATACCACTATTATTTCTTTGTTTGTTTGTATACGACATTTAACTTTCCCATGGATCATTTCACTTGTTAAAGGAGGTAACATAGCAGCAAACAGTGACAAAGCAGCAATCTAGAGAAATATGTGGATATAGTTTCCAAATGTTTGGATTAAGTCTCATCGTCAAACGTTACGCCTTTTCTGTAGTTACTACTCATTAGTGTCCACCACCCCCCCCTTTTTTATTAGAAAATATATTGCTATCGTCTCATATGAGCAACGCCAGAATTACAAGGATGACTTCAATGCTGAGTATGATGAGTATAGGGCCCTGCATGCCAGGATGGAGACTGTAGCCAGAAGATTTATCAAACTGGATGCACAAAGAAAGCGCCTTTCTCCAGGTTCAAAAGAGTATCAGGTAAACTCGTTTGTTCCTAGATAGAATAATTTTCTTATTTACCTTTTTTCATTCTCTTCCCCCCACTCATCCCAGAGGGCTCATTTAAAATTATCTAGGGTACCAAGGGTTTGTTATCCTAAAATAAGCTTACTTAGGTAAACAGGAGCCCATCAGGTGGCTCACTTGGTAAAGCACATATATAACTGTGTGCAAGGATTCAGATTCAAGCCCCAGACAGTGTCTGCAAGAGTGGAACTTCATGAGTGGTACTGTGATGTGTCTCCTCTCTGTGTCTCTCTTTCCATCTAGTTAAAAGAAAAAAAAAATGCTAGGATCCACTGCTAGAATGTATGAAGTCATGCAGGCACCAGACCCAAACAATGACACTGGGGAGAAAGAGGGAAAGGGGCAGGGGAGAGAGAGAGAGAGAAAGAAAGAAAAAAAAAGAATAAATATGAAATAGTGGATCTAAGTCCATTAAATAAACTGCCTGGAGGAGGGTGGTTTGGTAGGGGTGGGGAATACACAGCGGGTGGATGAGACATTAGATTTGAAAGCAAGAGATCCTGAGTTTGATGCTGACATTACATATGCCAGAGTGATGCTCTGGTTTTCTCCCCATTTATAAATAAATCTTTAAAAAAAATTGTCTATAGAGGTACTGACTTTGCCAGAGGAGCTGGTGTTTGGCAATATAAGAGTTCATATATCTTGTGATTTAGGATATATTTTCTTTTATATAGTTTATTGATAACTTACCAATGTGCCATGATTATATTTAAACTAAAATGTAACTCTAAGGAACGTTTAGGAATTAGGAACAGGCTCTGGAATCAGACTGCCTGTGTTTGATTCTCAAGTCTAACACTTGTGTGACTTTGGGCAAGCTGCTAAATTTGCTACAAAATCCCCACCCATCGAATGAACTAACTGTGGAGTTTACAGAATAAATGTAAGCATTTAGAAGCCACTCATATCCATAGTGCTTCAGGCTTTTTGGTACGTACGTAAAGCTAGCTGTCCTTCCACAGCCACCCAGTTTCCTTCCTCAGAGGCAATCAGCAGTACTGATTTCCAGTGTATTCTTTCAGGACTCTCTCTCTCTCTGTGTAGAGATGAACATTAACAAGCTACATATGCACTATATTTAATTCATTCATGTCTTTAATTATAAAATGCTCCATTGTCTATTTTTCATAAGTTAAGTGATTATACATCATTATTTATCTGCTTTCTTTGAAATGAAAAGAAATATATCTTAGGAGTAATAAAGTTCTTAAAATGCTGTAGTGGACTATTTGCTTGTTTAAAATAAATACTATCAAACTATATAAATTGTACCACTCTTTGCATTTGTTCATTAAAAATGCCATTCATCTTAGAGAATTTTAGATTAAAAATTCATAAAGTACTTTTCCCTATTTGTTTGATTTCTTTTTTCTCTTTTGAAAATGATCTACAAGACTATTGTCACATGGGTACCAGTTCATATCTTTCTGTGCTGTACCTCACTTTTTAGCTGCCTTTTATATTCCTTTGTTTAAATTAGTGATCATTTAGATTTAGTTTATTGTCTTGCTTTACAAAAATACAGTGGTGCAGTGAGTAACCTTGTGTTTGTGTCATTTCACTCAAACACAAGCAGATCCAAAAATGCCGAGTCAGTTTTGCATTCGTTATTTTGATAGCAATTGCCAAATTCTTGAAGCCTGTACCAATTTGCATTTCCACATCAATACTTCCTACAGCATTGCTGAATGTATGCTAGCTACTTACATTGCAAAAAATAAAGTTCTTTTCTGACTTCTAACTTTTCATTTTCTAGAGTGTTCATGAAGAAGTCTTACAAGAGTATCAGAAGATCAAGCAGGTAGGTTTCATTACCTTTGGCTTTCTAACTTTTAGTTGAGAGGTGTTATAAAATATGCAATCTAATTGCCTACTTTTTTTTTTTAATCTGCAGTCAAGTCCCAATTACCATGAAGAAAAATACAGATGCGAGTATCTTCATAACAAGCTGGCTCACATCAAAAGACTAATAGGTGAATTTGACCAACAACAAGCAGAGTCATGGCACTAGAGCTCTGCTTGGACCAGAAGATGTGAATAAACTTAAGCTTATTTATTTAAAATTCCAAATGAGTTGCTCTAAGATTCTAAAAAAAAAAAGTGAAACTTTGCTAAAGTTTCAGTATTAGTACACTTGAGTTACTTTGTTCTTCCCCATTTTACTTTGCTTTCCTGCATTTTTGAAGCTGCTGTTTCTGGTCCCCCCATACCCCTCTACAACTTGTGTTTGTCAATAGAAGTCATTTCTTTTTTAGATATTGGCGATCCAGTGTCTACACTTCAAAAACGTTTTTTCTTAAAAACTTGTGTTTGTCCTTAGAAGTTTTTTTTAAAAGATATTGGGGATCCAATGTCCACACTTCAACGTTATGTGTTAAAAAAAAAAAAAAAAAACAGTGACATGCAAGGTGAAATGCTTTTGGATAAACATAAGCCTATTTTCTGACCTTTCTTAATGCAAACTCTTTGCCTTAAATGGTAGAATATTTAGAATTTTGCACAAAAAAATCAGAAAAAAATTAACATTGTTTTGGAGGGTTAAGAAATAGAATGGTGTATGTATATTATGAGCATACACAGTCTCTCTCTTTCTCTCTCTCTCTCTCTCTCCTCCTCTTTCTCTCTCTCTGTCTCTCTCTCTCTCTCTCACACACACACACACACACACACACACACATATATTATGTGGTCTGACTTAATCTAGAAGAGTAAATCCACCCTGCAAGTTAACCCCCCATTGCAATGATTGCCTTAAGGTGTTTGCTAGTTGTGTACCTAGTGTGGTTAATCATTAGCTACACTGCTTCCCACTTGATTTGAACAGTGGGAGTCACACTGTGGCCTACCAGCGTCTGAAAGTGTGTGCTTGGCCTGTATGTGTGTAGAGGTGGTGTGGATGTGAGCGTGCATGGAGGATAAAAAGCTGCTACTCTCAGTAGGCCAAACGCTCAGGTTAAACAACTGACGAGTGTTAATGTAGGTTTTTTTTTTTTTTCCTGTCAAATTGCTACTTCTATTGTGGAAGACAAAAGCATTTCCATTTCAACAGTTTGTCAGCTTTATTAATGTTGGGCAAAATTGATATGTTATGAAGATGAAACAGATCTATAGTTTTGGGGCAAAATTATAAAATTAAATGTGTAGGTAACCTATTTATATACTGCTATAAAGTATTTTTTGAAGAGAGATGTGCAAAGAAGCTATTACCTACATGAAATGTATATTTAAAGATTTTTCTCATCCTGGGTGCCAGGAATATAAAAAAGAGCAGATATATTTAACCATAACATACTGTGATTCATCAAACAGCACAAACTTTCATTTCATGGAGTTTATCTGTTAATGTTGATTTAAACTATCACTTGTTTTATCATGTGGGAACATAAGTTATGTGGTCAAAATATAAGGATTTTAAACTAATGTTGATTCAAGTCGTGTTGTCATGTCGTATTGTCTTTTCAAAGTGCTGCCAGTTGAAAAGGGAAGCATTATGTTTACAAATCTGTTTTGAAATGTTTGCCAAAATTTTGGTAGTATCTTTAATAAAGATGTTTGTCTCCAGCATCCAGAAAAAAAAAAAAAAGACTTTGTTGTGTATGCTATAAATCAGAAAATGTTGTTATCATAAAAAAAAACAAAAACCTGAGGTCATATTGATGAACTTTTCTCTTTGGAGTTCTTCAGAAAGATTTACTGGAGAGAATAGATAATCAACAGCATATAACTCTTCGGAGACTGAAATAAGATCCTGTGGAAGTCTTACTACCTGAACTCAACCCAGTGTGCCATTTGATTCGGACCTCCTAAAAAATTCCATTTCTTTTGGCATCAAGATCCCTGGTGCTCTTCTTTTACCTCAGTGTTAGAACAATCATTATTAAAAATACATTGATTTCAGATTTTTGGTTAAGAAAAATAGGAAAGTAAGCTTAATTTTTGAGCTCTCGTTTTATTATGGTGAAAACTCCTGAGCCATTTGTCTCTGAATAGTTACCAATCTGGTATCATCTCTTGGACATGTTGGCTTTCTAATCAGTGATTCCTGTGCTGATTTCAAAAGCAAGTTGCTTGGACCACTGGCCTCACCTGAATTAGAATCTCTTTAGTATAGGCTCAGGTGTCCCCATTTTCATGAATACCTTGTAGGCCACTTTTACAAGCTGAAGTATAGAATCATTGGCTTGGATAAAGCACTAAGCCTTTGGGTCTTTAAACCTTGAAGACTTAAACTGAAGTTCTACTACTGATCTTCCCTTTATTCACACTGCTTGTCCCCTCTTAATGATGTAGGCACCCTCTCACTTGTTCACTGCCAGCTCTGATTTTAGAACTTGTTTACAAACATGCCTTCCAGTTGATGAATTGTGGGTTTGAGTGGTCCAACCTACCTACAAGAGCGGCTCTTCTTGTTTACAAATTAGGAACTAATGGAAGTTGGAGATGCATTGTAGAAACTCATCGTTGCACACCTCTATAAACTTGACCGCCTACCTATAAAAGCCTTAATTTAAATATTTGTTGTGTACGGGGGAAGATCTTTACGAATAGTGTATCAGTTGCACAGTTGTGAGCCATCAATCTCTGAATTCAAAGCGTAGCACGTTTGAAAATGGTCAGGAGCCTATTAAAACAGAAACATTCATCTCCTACTACAAGTCTCTGAAATGTTCGCTACAGAAATGGGTAACCGGGGCCAGGTTGGTGGCACACCTGGTTGAGTGCACATGTTACAATGTGCACGGACCCAGGTTGGAGCCAGTCCCCACTTGCAGGGGTGAAGTTTCACTAGTGGTAAAGCAGTGCTGCAGGTGTCAATAAAAATAATTAATTTATGGCTAACTGTGTCTATGGCCATACCACCCTGAACACATCCGATTTTGTCTGATCTCAGAAGCTAGGCAGGGTCGGCCTGGTTACTACTTGGATGGGAGAAACAGGTAACCACTTTCAGCTACTCTGATAGAGAAATTAAATGTTTGTTATTTTTGGTTTTTTGTGAGAGGAAAAAAAATAGTAAATACAAAACCACATTGTCAGAATGAAAGATGGAGTTGTGTTTTTATTTAACATCTAAAATAATTCGAAGCACTCTTGAAGACTTTAACCAATACCCATAAATAAGCTTTAACTCTGGATTGAGTAATTAACTGATTTGAAGTACTAAGTATAGTTTTTTTGTGGAGATTTCATTGCCTCCTTTATTTTTTATTTCCTTCTGAATACTTTAGTGGAGTTAGCTATCAACTCTTAAGTAGTGGAGTCCAGTACTTGCTCTCTTAAAAGTAATTGGTAAGTTTTACCATTGTTCCATGCTATTATTAAAAATTTAATTTTCCTTCAACTCTAATTGATTTCTTGACCTTCACAAGAGTTTTTTTTTTTCCTTAAAGTATTTTTATTTGCAAATTAAATGCACACTTGCATGTTGAGGGCAAAATACAGAAATCTGGTTTAGATAGGTAGGCCCATCAGTTCCAGTGACACTTGGTTGCCTTCCCCTGTCAGTAGTAAGTCCTCTCCTTCCAGTTCTTAGCTGAAAGTCTGACTCACTGTCGGTTTTGGTAGTGTGAGTGTTAAGTCATGTATCTTGACACATATGCCTTTACTACTTCGGAAGTTCTTTCAGTTTATTACTTTGCCAAGTGTTACTAAATTCTTTCCTAATTTGCTTTTTTTTTTTAACTTGCCTTCCCCCCTTTTTGTTGCCCTTGTTGTTTTGTTGTTGTTGTTATTGAGGTCATCATTGTTGGATAGGACAGAGAGAGAAATGAAGAGGGGAGAGAAAGCAGACCTGCTTCACCACCTTTGAAGCGATTCCCCTGCAGGTGGGGATCCAGGGGCTTGAACAGGGATCCTTACGCTGGTCCTTGCACTTTGTGCTACATATACTTAACCTGCTGCACTACCGCCCGACCCCACTAAATTCTTTTCTTATGTGTACCAGATGATAGAAAATTATAGCCAGCATTTTGGGAAAGGTTATCAACTGACACTAGTAAATGAAGGCGACAGAAAGTATTAATCACTGTTCTTTGTAACTTGAGCAAGGCTGTCGGACTCCTTTCAAATATTTTGAAGTGTTAAATCTATATACATTTTCTCAGTCATTCGCAAAACTGTGAGGACCCTTGAAGGTAAAATGTCCTGGGAACTTTTCAGTTGTTACAGAGTTCAGCAGCTGTGGTGGCTGATGCTTTACCCCATCTCAGTTCAATAAAAATGCTAACGTTGCAGTTCTGGCATTTGTTTTTACCTTATCTCATTTCAAGGCTGTTTACTTTGTCAGAGAGAGAGAGAGAGAGAGGACCAGGTAGTGTTGTACCCAGTCGAGTGCACATACTAGAGTGCAGAAGGACCTGGGTTCAAGTCCCCATCTCCACCTACAAATGGTGAAGCAGGTCTGCAGGTATCTCTCTTTCTCTCCATTTCTATCTTCACCTCCCCTCTGGACTTCTCTCTATCTCTATTCAAAATAAAGAAAATGTTTAAAGAAAGAAGGGAAGGCCAGCCCCTCAACAACGTGCTCTCTGATGCTCTGGTGTAAGTGATCTTCCTGAGGGAGCTTTTACTATTGATGCCTTTAGGAAATAAGAGTGAACCTGGTATTCACTCTAGGGCCCAAGCAGTGGGTTCTAAAAATCCTGACGCCAGGATCTGTATTCTCAACTTCCCCATTACTGCCCCTCTTCTTTGTGTCAGAAGAATCTCTGCAGGATAACTTCAGTATCACTGCACAGACTGGGAAAACCCCTTCTGATTCAAAGGAAACAGGAATATGAGCTCTTGATAATGTCTGTTAGACTAATTTTTTCTAAAATGGTCAATATGAAGGGAAGCCAAAATCCTTTCTGCGAAAAGGTGTATATCCTCTGTGTTTTACATGTGTGCAATCTTAATGATGGGCTGTTTAGAGGAAAGTGGGGTTTTTGCAGGTTGGGAGGAAGCCAGGATATAGTCTTGGAAGCATAATTTTAAAAGACTGATATTGAAACAGAATCTAACTCCAGCGTATCCTGTCTTACAAGTAAGGACATGGGATCTGGGCAGTGGCGCAGCGGGTGAAGCGCAAGGACCAGCATAAGGATCCGCTTCAAGCCCCCTGGTTCCCCACCTGCAGGGGAGTCGCTTCACAGGCGGTGAAGCAGGTCTGCAGATGTCTACCTTTCTCTCCCCTCTCTGTCTTCCCCTCCTCTATTTCTCTCTGTCATATCCAATAATGACAGGTGATAACAATAATAACGACGATAAGCAATAAGCGCAACAAAAGGGGGAAAAATAAAATTAAAAAAAACAAGAAGGATATTCAGCCCAAGGACCAGCGTAAGAATCCCGGTTTGAGCCCCCGGCTCCCCACCTGCAGGGGAGTCGCTTCACAAGCAGTGATGCAGGTCTGCAGGTGTCTATCTTCCTCTCCCCCTCTCTGTCTTCCCCTCCTCTCTCCATTTCTCTCTGTCCTATCCAACAACAACGACAACAATAACTACAACAATAGTTGGAGTTAGTTGGAGTCTTATTATCCAGGTGAGAGTATATCCATCTGTACTGACTACAGAGGGGGGAAAAACAAAGAGACTTCCGGTTTCCAGATAGAAATGATTTTTTTTTCAATTGGATACTAGACCAACAAGTACCTGCCTGGTTTTATCTTTCTGAGATTAGGACTGGAGGCTGTGAGTGGCAGTGGGTGTCTTGGATATTTTATGATTGCTTAATTCTCAAGCTTGGATCAGATGATTCTGTGTGATGGGAGAGATAATGTCATTTTCGGCTCCTGCCTTCCTCATTCAACTGGCCAGGCAGGCTGACTTGTTCTACAGTAATTAGATTCCGGGCACAGTGTGAGCATATGTAGGTGAGAGATGAAAATCGTGTGTATGAAGTGGAGAATGTATGCTTCTGGAAGCTGAGCTGACATCATTCATTAGCTTCCATGTCAGAGTCATAAATCTGGGGTCTCTAGAGAAGTGACCTCAGGATACTCATAAGTCCAGTCTCATCTTCTGCTAGTTCCACTCACCAGTCACAAGAGCCTGACTTCAGATTCTGCACCACTCCCTCCCCTTATTCCAGGACCTTGTTAGCTCTCTCTGTGCCACACACTGTGCCCTCCACCCTTTCTTCACTTAACCAAGTCCTCTTCCTCTACCTTAACATCACTCTTCCCAGGAGGCCTTCCCTAATACCTAGACTAACTTGGATCACCCTGGTCTGTGTTTTCCTTCATTCTTTTTGGTTTTCTTCCACCAGGATTAATGCTGGGAGACTCAGTGCCTATACCACTTCATCAGTCCTGGTTCTCGTTTCTCTCTCTCTCTCTCTCTCTCTCTCTCTCTCTCTCTCTCTCTCCTACCTTTGAAGAGGGGAGGAGAAAGGGGACGACTCTACCCCTCCTGAAACTTTCCTCCTGCAGGTAAGGACCAGGGGCTGGAACCTGGGTCCCAAAGCATCGTAAGATGTATGCTGTACTGGGTGAGCCACGACCCAACCTCTCCTTTCACCTTCAGCTTCTCCTTATATAAATAAGTTTGCATGAAAGGAAGACTTGTTTACTAGAGTGTCCCAGCTCCTAGCCTAGTGCCTGGCACAGAAGGTGCTCAATAGTAATTCAATAGTAATTTATTGAAAGACTGAATGAAGTCATTCATCAACAATAATTAAAACTCTTGTGACCAGAGGATTCAGATAATTCCAAGAGTTAGCTCTATCTTTCCAATTTTTTTTGCCTTGCCACTGTGTCTTCCCAAAGTCATGTTTTAGGAATTCATTACTGATGGCAAAATGACCTTCAGTTGGGAGTCCTTTTGCCTTAACTAACTGCACACTATCTTAGGCGACAGCCAGTGTTGGCACTCACACCTCTGGACTGTGAGCATCTGAGCAATCTATATTAGTTTGAGTATGAATGACATTGTTTTAAAAGTTATTTTTATTACTTATTCTAAGTGGCATATTCTGATTTAACTTCCATACACACACACACACACACACATATATATACCCACCAGGGTTATTGCTGGGGCTTGGTGCCAGCACTATGAATCCATTGTTCCTGGTGGCCATTTTTTCCCTTTTTCCCTCTAATTTTTTATTAGTGATTTAATAATGATCAATAAGATTGTGATATAAGAGGGGTACAATTTCATACAATTCTCACTACCAGAGTTCTGTATCCTACCCCTCCATTGGAAGGCTTCCTATTCTTTTTCCCTCTGGGAGTATAGCCCCAAGATCTTTATGGGATGTAGAAGATAGAAGGTCTGGCTTCTCTAATTGCTTCTCCACTGGACAAGGGCATTGACAGGTCAACCCATACCCCCAGCTTGTTTCCATCTTTTCCTAGTGTGGTAGGGCTCTGGGGATGTGGGGTTCCAGGACACACTGGTGAGGTCATCTCCCCAGGGAAGTCAGGTTGGTGTCATGGTTGCATCTGCAACTTAGTGGAAGAGTATTGGAGCTGGAGGGTTGGCATCCCAGGCCAGGCATTTCTGGACACAGTCCGAAGTAAAACATGTCGAGGTAGCACTGGTTCAACTGATTGGCTGAGAGCAACAGGTGCAGTATCAAATGGTGTGGATCAAGTGAAGCAGGAAGGAAAATGAGCAAAGCCCTAGAGGTACCAGGATGGGAGAAATGTGGGCTTTATAGAGAATGAGGGAGGTTCCTGCTGTCTTAGAGTCTAAGAAGGTATTAGATAGTTACTATTCGAACCAAGTTATTTGGGAAGTTGGTTTACTTTGAAAATCCTATGGTTAGGATTTACAGTACCATATAAGACCTTAGCATGATTTATGTCATTTAATGCTATTTATAAATAACTATATCCTATATACTGACAAGATTGGTTGCTTCTGGTCTCCCTGGTCTAAGATTATAGAGTTTCATGTTTTCTTTTTAAATTTATTATTAGAAATGCATTAACGGGTCGGGTGGTAGCACAGCGGGTTAGGTGCAAATGGCGCAAGGACCAGCGTTAAAGATCCCGGTTTACTAGCACCACCAACAACCAGAGCTGAGCAGTGCTCTTATCTCTCCCTGTCTCTTTCCCTCCGTATCTGTCTTTCATTAAAAATAAATTTAAAAATAAATAAAAATAAGATCCCGGTTTGAGCCCCCGGTTCCCCACCTACAGGGGGGTCGCTTTGCAAGCAGTGAAACAGGTCTGCAGGTGTCTATCTTCCTCCCCCTGTCTGTCTTCCCCTCCTCTCTCAATTAGTCTCTGTCCTATCTAATAACAGCAACAGCAATGGCAACAAAATGGGAAAAATGGCCTCCTGGAGCAGTGGATTCATAGTGCAGGCACTGAACCCCAGCACTGAAGGGAAAAAAATGCATTAACAATTTAAGTTCAGTGTTAAAATGCAATCAGTTTATTAATTTGAAACCTTAAATTTAAAGGATTATGTATACTCAGAACTGAAGTCTATGCATTAAAAAGTCTTGAGACATTCAATCTATTTTCCCCCCTCATATAGGTTAGTGATTTATAAGACTATAAGTTAGTAGGAGTATATATTAGCATCATTCCCACCACCAAAGGTTTGTGTCCCTACCCCATCCCACTACAGTGGAGCTGCTTTTTGCTTTGGTGTGATACTCCAAACCTTTTTTTTTTTCTTCTTAATCAGGTAGGACAGAGAAATTGAGTGGACTGGGTGGTGGCACACCTGGTTGAGTGCACATGTTACAATGCACAAGTATCTGGGTTCTCCATCTGCAGGGAAGAAGCTTTGCAAGTGGTGAAGCAGGGCTGCAGGTGTCTCTCTTCCTCTCTAACCCCTTTCCCTCTCGATTTCCTTTTCCTCTATCCAATAAAGATAATACTAAAAAAAAATTAAAGAGAAATTAAGAGAGATGGAGTTAGAAAGGGAGAGAGAAAGACACCTGCAGACCTGCTTCACCGCTTGTGAAGTGCCCCCCCCCCCCCAGGCAGGGAGTGGAGAGGTTCGAATCCAGGTCCTTGTATTTGGTACTATGTGCACTTAACCAGGTGTGCCACTACCCACTCCCCATATTTTTTAAAATAGCTTTCCTCCTTCTTCTCAGGGATAGAGGGACTGAAATAGAAAGGTACTGATATATGGTTGTTTTTTTTTTTTCATCCATATTAAAATAGCTCTTGCTTGATATTTTTAAAAATCCACCATGTGCTTTTACTGATATTTTATACCTGGTACTTCTGTAACCTAACAAGCTGTGGGCATTTTAAGGATAATCCTAAGGGCTTTGAAATACCTATAATAATGGAACTAGCAAGGCCCACCAACAGAATCCAGAACAACCGTGTCCTTTTTGTAGACAATAAAATGAAGACATTTAAATCACAGGTCGTAGAGAAGCAGACCGAGACCCCCAGCAGCCTGCATACTCTTCCCAGGGAGAGGTTGAGAACAAACTAGCCATTATTCGTGGAAAATGACACAAAGACAAGGAGTGGTCAAGTGACAAGCAAAATGCACCACACACAGGGACACAACCAAAAAAGAAAACTACAGACCAATATCTCTGATGAACATAGATGTGAAAATATTGAACAAAATTCTAGCCAACCGGGTACAGCAGTATATCAAAAAGATTGTTCATCATGACCAAGTGGGGTTTATCCCAGGCATGCAAGGTTGGTTTAATATACGTAAATCAATCAATGTGATCCACCACATCAACAAAAGCAAGACCAAAAACCACATGGTCATATCAATAGATGCAGAGAAAGCCTTTGACAAAATACAACATCCCTTTATGATCAAAACACTACAAAAAATAGGAATAGATGGAAAATTCCTGAAGATAGTGGAGTCTATATATAGCAAACCTACAGCCAACATCATACTCAATGGTGAAAAACTGGAAGCATTTCCCCTCAGATCAGGTACTAGACAGGGCTGCCCACTATCACCATTACTATTCAACATAGTGTTGGAAGTTCTTGCCATAGCAATCAGGCAGGAGCAAGGAATTAAAGGCATACAGATTGGAAGAGAAGAAGTCAAACTCTCCTTATTTGCAGATGACATGATAGTATACATGGAAAAACCTAAGGAATCCAGCAAGAAGCTTTTGGAAATCATCAGGCAATACAGTAATGTGTCAGGCTATAAAATTAACATTCAAAAGTCAGTGGCATTCCTCTATGCAAACACTAAGTTAGAAGAAATTGAAATCCAGAAATCAGTTCCTTTTTCTATAGCAACAAAAACAATAAAATATCTAGGAATAAACCTAACCAAAGAAGTGAAAGACTTGTATACTGAAAATTATGAGTCACTACTCAAAGAAATTGAAAAAGACACAAAGAAGTGGAAAGATATTCCATGCTCATGGGTTGGTAGAATTAACATCATCAAAATGAATATATTACCCAGAGCCATCTACAAATTTAATGCTATCCCCATCAAGATCCCAAGCACATTTTTTAGGAGAATAGAAAAAATGCTACAAATGTTTATCTGGAACCAGAAAAGACCTAGAATTGCCAAAAGAATCTTGAGAAAAAAGAACAGAACCGGAGGCATCACACTGCCAGATCTCAAACTGTATTATAGGGCCATTGTCATCAAAACTGCTTGGTACTGAAACATGAACAGACACACTGACCAGTGGAATAGAATTGAGAGCCCAGAAATGAGGCCCCACACGTATGGACATCTAATCTTTGACAAAGGGGCCCAGACTATTATATGGGGGAAGCAGAGTCTCTTCAACAAATGGTGTTGGAAACAATGGGTTGAAATATGCAGAAGAATGAAACTGAATCACTGTATTTCACCAAATACAACAGTAAATTCCAAGTGGATCAAGGACTTGGATGTTAGACCAGAAACTATCAGATACTTAGAGGAAAATATTGGAAGAACTTTTTTCCGCATAAATTTTAAAGACATTTTCAATGAAACGAATTCAATTACAAGGAAGACTAAGGCAAGTATAAACCTATGGGACTACATCAAATTAAAAAGCTTCTTCACAGCAAAAGAAACCACTACCCAAATCAAGAGACCCCTCACAGAATGGGAGAAGATCTTTACATGCCATACATCAGATAAGAGTTTAATAACCAACATATATAAAGAGCTTGCCAGACTCAACAACAAGACAACAAATAACCCCATCCAAAAACGGGGGGAGGAATTGGACAGAATATTCACCACAGAAGAGATCCAAAAGGCCGAGAAACACATGAAAAAATGCTCCAAGTCTCTGATTCTCAGAGAAATGCAAATCAAGACAACAATGAGATATCACTTCCCTCCTGTGAGAATGTCATACATCAGAAAAGGTAACAGCAGCAAATGCTGGAGAGGGTGTGGGGAAAAGAGGAACCCTCCTGCACTGCTGGTGGGAATGTCAATTGGTCCAACCTCTGTGGAGAACAGTCTGGAGAACTCTCAGAAGGCTAGAAATGGACCTACCCTATGACCCTACAATTCCCCTCCTGGGGATATATCCTAAGGAACCCAACACATCCATCCAAAAAGATCTGTGTACACATATGTTCTTGGCAGCACAATTTGTAATAGCCAAAACCTGGAAGCAAACCAGGTGTCCAACAACAGATGAGTGGCTGAGCAAGTTGTGGTATATAAACACAATGGAATACTACTCAGCTGTAAAAAATGGTGACTTCACCGTTTTCAGCCGATCTTGGATGGACCTTGAAAAAATCATGTTGAGTGAAATAAGTCAGAAACAGAAGGATGAATACGGGATGATCTCACTCTCAGGCCGAAATTGAAAAACAAGATTAAAAAAGAAAACACAAGTCGAACCTGAAATGGAATTGGAGTATTACACCAAAGTAAAAGACTCTGGGGTGGGTGGGTGGGTGGGGAGAATACAGGTCCATGAAAAATGATGAATGAAATAGTGGGGGTTGTATTGTTAAATGGGAATCTGGGGAATGTTATGCATGTAAAAAAAAAAAAAAAGAAGTAGAAACGCAAAGCAGAAATTGACTGAGTTTGGAGTATGGTACCAAAGTAAGAAAGCAGAAGTACACTAGAGTTTGCAATGAGTACCTCCCTAATACTTCCTCTCCACTTTTCCAAGCTTTGGGTCCATGATTGCTCAACAATTTGTTTGGCTTTGTATGTTAACTCTCTTTTCAGTCACCAGGTTCCAGGTGTCATCAGGATACCGGCCAGACTTCCCTGGATTGAAGACTCCACCAATATGTCCTGGAGCTCAGCTTCCCCAGAGACCCACCCTACTAGGGAAAGAGAGAGGCAGACTGGGAGTATGGACCGACCAGTCAACGCCCATGTTCAGCGGGGAAGCAATTACAGAAGCCAGACCTTCTACCTTCTGCAACCCACAATGACCCTGGGTCCATGCTCCCAGAGGGATAGAGAATGGGAAAGCTATCGGGGGAGGGGGTGGGATATGGAGATTGGGCGGTGGGAATTGTGTGGAGTTGTACCCCTCCTACCCTATGGTTTTGTTAATTAATCCTTTCTTAAATAAAAAATAAAAATAAAAAATAAATAAAAAAAGCACCACACACAGCAATTCAGAGGACACAATCAGCCAGACAGCCTGACTGAGAGGTGCCACTCACAAGTCGCAGGTCATGGACTCAGTTCTCCACCCATGAATGGGACAGCACCCTACATCGGAGAGCTGTTGTGTGGTGCGTGACACCTAGTAAATGCTGTACATGCATTTCTGTTGTTCATCTCTAATTCTTTCTTTCACTTGGCCTTGGAGAATTTTGTAGCAATATACCTGATAAGCAAGGAGCAAGGACCAAAACCATTCTGAGGTTGATGGGAGTGTTTGCATAATAAATGACTGAGCTTTTATTGGGAGATGAATGCAACCCAGAATGGTTTAAATAATTAGCTACACAGGAGTCGGGCGGTAGGTAGCACAGCAGGTTAAGTGCACGTGGCGCAAAGTGCAAGGACCGGCTTAAGGGTCGCGGTTCGAACCCCCCCGGCTCCCCACTGCAGGGGAGTCGCTTCACAAGTGGTGTAGCAGGTCTGCAGGTGTCTATCTTTCTCTCCCCCTCTCTGTCTTCCCCTCCTCTCTCCATTTCTCTCTGTCCTATCCAACAACAATAATAACTACAACAATAAAACAACAAGGGCAACAAAAGGAAACAAGTATTTAAAAAGAAGAAGAAAGAAGAAGAATCAGCTACACAGGACCTGGGTTTGAGCCCTAGCCCCCGCCTGCCAAGGAGAAGATTTGTGAGTGGTGGTACAGACTGCAGGCTTCTCTTCCTCTCTTTCCCCCTCCCGCATACTATTTGTTTCTTCAGGAATTTTTTTTTTTCCTATTTTTCTTGTATGGGACAGAGAGAAATTGAGAGAGGAAGGGACGATGGAGAAGGAGAGATAAAGATAAGACACCTACAGCACTGCTTCACCTATTATAAGGTGGAACCCCCTGCAGGTGGGGAGCAGGAGCTCGACCTGGGTCCTTGCACATGGTAACCTGTGTGCTCAACTGGATATGTCACCAACCAGCCCTCCCTCACCCTATTTGTGTCATGCTTACCGACTTCTGAAAAATAAGTTTTCTTTTAAGTATCACATAAGCTTCTCTTAAGATCAGCATTACTACTGACTGTTGTGGTACTGCAACTATTCCAAACAAACTTAACCTTTGAATAGTCCGTTAATTTACTTTTCCAGCTTCTTTTTTATTTATCTATAATTTTTAAAAAATATTTATTTATTTATTCCCTTTTGTTGCCCTTGTTTTATTGTTATAGTTATTATTGTTATTATTGATGTTGTTGGATAGGATAGAGAGAAATGGAAAAAGGAGGGGAAGACAGGAGGAGAGAAAGACAGACACCTGCAGATCTGCTTCACCACCTGTGAAGCAACTCCCTTGCAGGTGGGGAGCCAGGGCTCAAACCGGGATCCTTCTGCCAGTCCTTGAGCTTTGCGCCATATGCACTTAACCTGCTGAGCTACTGCCTGATTCCCATAATTTTTTATTTATTATTGGATAGAGATAGAAATTGAGAGGGCTGGGGAAGATAGAGGGAAAGAGACAGAGCCACCTAGAGCCCTGCTGTACCACTCATAAAGCTTTTCCCCTTCAGGTGGGAACCCAGGTCAATGCATACTATATTGTGTATGCTTAACCAGGTATGCCACTGCCTTTTTCCAGTTTCTTTATAAGGGAATTTTTTTTTATTTGGGGGATTAATGGTTTATAGTGAACAGTAAAATACAACTGTACATGTGTAATATTTCTAAGCTTTCCACATAATAATTTAACCCCCACTAGGGCCTCCTCTGCTATCATGTTTTAGGACCTGAACTCTCCTGCCACCCCAGAGTTCTTTACTTAGTTCTTTACTTAGTTCTTTACTTTTTTAGTGTAGTACACCAACTCCAGTCCAAGTTCTGCTTTGTGTTTACCTGTCTCTTCTTATTTCTCAACTTCTGCTCATGAGTGAGATCATCCCATATTCATCCTTCTCTTTCTGACTTATCTCACTTAACATGATTCCTTCAAGCTCCATCCAAGGCGAGGTGATGAAAATGAAATCACCATGTTTAATAGCTGAGTAGTGTTTCATTGCATATATAGACCACAGTTTACTCATGCAGTCATCTGTTGTTGGATACCTGGGTTGCTTCCAAATTTTGTAATTTTGCTTCTAAATTCCAAATTGTGCTGCTATGAACACAGGTATACACATCTTTTGGGGTGGTTGTGTTGGGTTCCTTAGGCTATATTCACAAGAGAAAAATTAATTGCAAGGTCAAAGGAACATCCATTTCTAGCCTTCTGAGAGTTCTCCAGACTGCTCTCTGCAGGCATTGGACCAATTGACATTCTCACCAGCAGTGTAGGAGGGCTCCTATGTCCCTACAACCTCCCCAGTGTTTGTTGCTGGGGGAAAAAAAAAATTTAAAGAGCCTTATTGTCTATAAACCTGTTTCTTGACTTCTGCTTCTTTGAGGGGCTTGACATGGTTCGTTTATGTAAGATGCTGTAGGGAAAAATTTGCCATGAAAGCGGTTCCCCTGAATACATATAGCCATTTCCTTTTCAAGGACAGAGTGCTTTTAAATCAGCCTTGACGAAGGAGTACCAAGAGTGCCTCCAGGGGTCCCATAGCCACCTGAACTGCAGAACCTGGCAGCTGAGAGCAGCTGTGAGGGGGAGGACACTAGGGACCACTGGCAAAACCACCTCCTACCAGCTCTCACCCTCCCTTCCCTGCCTCTGTTGACAAGTTAATTGTCTTGGTAGCCAACTACCAATCCCCTGCCCCACCCACTTAACTCACTAGTCGTGCCTGCATGAGCCATCATAGCACCTCCCTTCTGTTGGTGTAGATATCTTCTCATTTTCTTTGTTTTTTGGCAAAAGATGGCTTGGCTTCTGGGCCAGCTTATATTCAGGAACCTACAAGTAAGAAATGATGTTTGGTGTCCAGTGGAGAAGCAACTACAGAAGCCAGAACTCCCACCTTCTGCACTCCAAAAAGAATTTTGGTCCATACTCCCAAATGGAGAGAAGTGATAAGGGGAAGATAACCAGAGGTCTCTGAACTCCCAACTCCATCAGGACCCCAGAGGAAAAAAAATGGGAAAACAGAGTGACATTCATTCAGAAGTAGTAACAGGTGTAGGTGTGACTTGGGTAGAAAGAGAAGATGGGACTGTAGGAAAAAATGGGCAAATATAGACAGACAGTTGTAGAAATAATAGTTAACACATATCTTCAACCTTTGGAGAACTGCAATAGCTTCCAATGGAGGGAATGGAGATACAGAACTCTGGTGGTGGGAACAGTGTGGAATTATACCCCTGTGATTTTATAATTTTGTAAATCAATATTAAATCACTAATAAAATTAAAAAAAAACATAAATGATGTGTGAGTCAGGTGGTAGTGCAGCGGGTTAAACGCAGGTGGTACAAAGCACAACGACCGGTGAAAGGATCCCGGTTTGAGCCCCCAGCTCTCCACCTGCAGGGGAGTCACTTCACAGGTGGTAAAGCGGGTCTGCAGGTGCCTGTCTTTCTCTCCCCCTCTCTGTCTTCTCCTCCTCTCTCCATTTCTTTCTGTCCTATCCAACGGTGATGAGATCAATAACAACAATAATAACTACAAAAATTAAACAAGGACAACAAAAGGGAATAAGTAAATATTATAAATAAATAAGTAAATGATGTTTGGCTAAGTTGTATTGGAGAGGCTTTGTGGTGTTGAGAGCAAAGAATGGAGCTTAGAACCCACTGGAAGTCAACTGGAGCCCACTAGGCTCAAAAAGGCATAAAACCTTGGTCTGTGTCCCAGTTCTGAGATTTGCTGCCCAGTCTCATCCATGACAGCTGGACTCAACCCTTGGATCTTTGTTCCATTGCCTCTGATAAATTAGGACAATACCTACATACCTCAGTTGTTTGAGGATCAAACAGAGGGTTGCATTTAACACAAGGGACTGGGTGGGACAAAGATAATGCCACACTATTTGTCATCTCTGCCCCCACGCCCACCGCTCCTGCAAACCCACTTTTGTGACTGCTTCTCTGCCCTCAAGGATGAAGTCACCAGAAAGTCTCATAATCCTCCCCAAGATAATTATTCTTAGGTGATAATGAGAAATTCAGTGTTCACTTTTAGCATAGGTCTCACTTCATTAACAAAGACGTTACGTTACTGTTTAACAGTAAGAACACTAGCGTGCATTTAATACAGAAGCATCTCCATTCTTCCAGTTTAGGCTTGACTCTTGTCATCCTCCCCACTTCTCTGACCACTCACTGGCCCGAAGAGTTAAAGAAGGAGTGGGTAGGGAGGAGAGAGAATGGGGCAGGAATCTTTTATTTGCCAGCATTTGGAGAATCAGATGTGGGCTTCCTCCAGGCTTTGTCAGAGCCAATTGAGGTGATTCAGGAAGTGACTAACTGAGACATTCCAGCTAGGGGAAAGACAGGGTCCCCCATTTGGCCATCCTTCTCTCTCCTCCTCCTTTTTTGGGGGAAACAATAACAAAAACATCATTCTATTCTTTTCACTCCACTTCCCCTCCTCTCTCTCTCTTTCTCTCTCTCTCCCTCTCCCTCTTCCTCTCCTTTTCCCTTTCCCCCCTCCCCTCCCCCCTCCTCTCTCTCTCTCCAATGCCCCAGGAGGGAAAACTAGCAACTTAAGGCCCTTTGTAGAACTACACCAACAGCAGCACAAAGTATTATAACTAATCTCTCAACCACTTTCCCAACCCAGCCATAAACAAAAAGTTAGGCCTTTAGGTTTTCCAGGAGAGTGACTTTTTTTTTCTTGCCCCCGGGGTTATTGCCGGGGATCCATGCCTGCACCACAAATCCACTGTTCCTGGCAATAACCTGGGGGCAAGAAAAAAAAAGGTTCAATCCCCGGCATCACATGAGCCAGAGTAATGTTCTGTTTTTCTCTTTCTGCCTCTGCCTTTTCTCTGCTCCTCCCCCCATTAATAAGTAAGTAAAAACATAAAGAAGAAACAAAGGAAACAAAGGGGAACAAAGTTGAGTTTTTGGCAATGCCCCTATAAGTCCTGCATATGTGATCTGACCTCTAGCTGTGTATTGTGAAGTTATGTGGCATCTATTATTACTTCTAAGTTATGAGAAGAGTCTCATGTTGAACCCTGTTATGTAAGTTTATGAATTCACCCCGCAGTTATTTATTCACACCTAGGCTTTGGGCTGGATGATGTCAATACACCATTGAACAAAAGAAATGTAAATTTATACAAGTTATTTAATTCTGGCTGTGACAGATGCTACAAAATGAAGGAGGACTCTGAGAATGAGCTAGAAGGGCACACACGTTAGTAAGGGAATGGGATAAGCTCCTCCATCCCAGGAAAATGACATGCGAGCTATTGCTTGAAGGACGAGTAGGAGTTGAATGAGAGAAAGAAAAACATGTCAGAAAGTCTCTGAAATATGAAGAGCACTAGCTCACTGAATCCATAGACACACAGATCAACGGAGTAGAGCTGAGAGGCCAGAAATAAGTCTTCTCACATCTGGACGGTTTATTTACAACAAAGCTACCCAGAACACAGTAAGCGTAAAAAGGAGAACCTTCTCAATAAGTGGTGTTGGGGCAACTGAGGAGATATGTGCAGTAGAATGAAATAGGACCACCATGTGTCAACATGCACAAAAGAGAACTGAAAATAAAGATTGAGATCTTAGACCGGAAACCGTAAGGTACACAGAGGAAACTATCGGCAGAATGTTACATGATGTCTGTTTTGAAAACGTAATTGGAGACTCAAGTTCAATAGCAAAGACAACAAAAGCAAAACGGAACCAGTAGCATTGCACCAAATTGAAGTTTGTTGTTGTTGTTGCTGTTTGTTTTATACAGCAAAAGGCACCACCATCAAAACAAAAAGACACCCTATGGAGTGGGAGAAGATACTGACACAGAATACATGAGACAGAGATGGTAATCAAAATACATAAAGAATTCACAAGTGGTCTGGGAGGTGGCGCAGTGGATAAAGCATCAGACTTTTCAAGCCTGAGGTCCTGAGTTCAATCCCCGGCGCACATGTACCAAAGTGATGTCTGGTTCTTTCTCTCTCTCCTCCTATCTTTCTCATAAATAAATAAATAAATAAATAAATAAATAATTTTTAAAAATTCACCAAATTGAACAGCAAGAAAAATTTTAAAAAATGAAAGATATAGACTTCACCAAAGAAGACATTCACATGGCAAATAGGCCTATGAAAAATTTCTCAAAAATACTGAGTATCAGATAAATGCAAATTAATATAGCAATGAAATACCACCTCACCTGTGAGGTTCTCATCAAAAAGATCAGAAATAAGTGCTGGCAAGGATGTGGAGGGAAAGGAACTCTTTTACACTGCTGGTAAGAATGAAATTGGCTCAGCCCCTGTGGAAAGCAACCTGGACACTCCTTAGACAATTAACAACAACAACAAAAAAATGGACCCAGAGTCAGGTGGTAGTGCAGCGGGTTAAGCGCATCTGGTGCAAAGCTCAAGGACCAGCCTAAGGATCCCGGTTCGAGCCCCCGGCTCCCCACCTGCAAGGGAGTCGCTTCACAGGCCGTGAAGCAGGTCTGCAGGTGTCTGTCTTTCTCTCCCCCTCTCTGTCTTCCCCTCCTCTCTCCATTTCTCTCTGTCCTATCTAACAACGACGACAGTAATAACTACAACAACAATGAAAAACAACAAGGGCAACAAAAAGGGAAAATAATCAAATATATATATATAAAAAAACTTTTATAAAAAATAATGGACCATACAATCTGACAATTTCTTACACAGGCATCTATTCAAAGAACATAAAAACCCCTTTCCAAAGAGATCCATTCATGCAAAAGTTTGTGGGAACAATATTTGTAATGGTCAAAATTGCAAAGTAAATCACGTGTCCAACAGCAGATAAGGGATTAAAGAAATTGTAGTAAATATATAAAATGGAATACCAAATCACTGGGTTTTTTTCTTTATTAGGGGATTAATGGTTTATAGTCGACAGTAAAATATAATAGTTTGTACATGCATAACATTTCTCAGTTTTCCACATAACAATCCAGCCCCCACCAGGTCCTCCTCTGCCATCATGTTTGAGGACCTGAACCTGCCCCCACCCCCCACCCCAGAGTCTTTTACTTTGGTGCAAGACACCAACTCCAGTCCATGTTCTGCGTTGCGTTTCCCCTTCTGTCCTTATTTTTCAATTCCTATGAGTGACATCATCCCATATTCCCTTCTCTTTCTGACTGATCTTACTTAAAATGATTCCTTCAAGCTCTATCCAAGATGAGGTGAAGAAGGTAAATCAATTTTTTTTACAAAAAAAAAAAATATATATATATATATATACAATAATGTAGGTCTTGCTTTTCTTTTTTTTCCAGCATATTAAATTACTTTTTATTACTATTTGATTTTTTAAAAAATTTTTTATTTAAGAAAGGATTAGTGAACAAAAGCATAAAGTAGGAGGGGTACAACTCCACACAATTCCCACCACCCAATCCCCATAACCCACCCCCTCCCATGGTAGCTTTCCCATTCTCTAGCCCTCTGGGAGCATGGACCCAGGGTCGTTGAGGGTTGCAGAAGGTAGAAGGTGTGGCTTCTGTAATTACTTCCCCACTGAACATGGGCGTTGACTGGTCGGTCCATATTCCCAGTCTGCCTCTCTCTTTCCCTAGTAGGGTGGGTCTCTGGGGAAGCTGAGCTCCAGGACACATTGGTGGGGTCTTCAGTCCAGGGAAGCCTGGCCAGCATCCTGGTGGCATCTGGAACCTGGTGATTGAAAAGAGAGTTAACATATGAAGCCAAACAATTTGTTGAGCAATCATGGATCCCAAGCTTGGAATAATGGAGAGGAAGTGTTAGGGAGGTACTCACTGCAAACTCTAGTGTACTTCTGCTTTCAGGTATATATTTTGCAGTAGTTTATGGATACGTGTGAACATAAACTCTCTCTCACAGAAACTGGTGTATATCTAGGTTATGGGACTTTGTTAGAAAGTGAGGTCTTGCTTTTCTTGATGTTGAACATTTTCCTCAGTTCCTTCTCTACCCTTACTCAGCATTTCTGGGGAGAGGAAACCCAGACACAGTCACCTCCTGAGGTTCTGGCACTTCAAGTTACTGCCTTATCAGAGGCGTTTTGGCATTTTTGAGGTTCTTATCTGGTGGCCTTTTCATGTAGCTAATAAGTTCTGAGCAGAGTTTCCAAAATAGAGAGATATCAGTTTAGTAGCCTGTGGATCTCAGACCAGCCCGGGAGTTTTCACATGGGAAAGTTTGAGCCAGGAAAGAGCAGTGACTGCCAGAAATAGCTTGTCACTCCTAGGTGGGAGGTTGGTGCAGAGAACCAAGGTTGATGAGGATCCTCTCTTGGTAAAGACTTTGAGGATACAGAACAAGTCTTGTCTGTGATGACAATGCTTTTTCAGCCAGCAGTAGCATCCGTGTTATGAAAACTACAAATGAATTCTTTCTGTTGTCGGCAGCCTTGCAAACTTTCTGTGTGCTGTGAGGGTTAATCAGGTAACTGATGGACAAGCAGGAAACTGAAACAAGAAGGGCGAGGGAAAGATGCCAAAGATCTGAGAAGCTGAGAAAGAGCAATTCTGGGAATGAAAAGGAACAAAAGAAGGAAAGTGAGGTGGTCTTTTCCAAGTCACTTTTGCACATGTTCTCAGTTCTTTCACACCATTTGAACACGAGGCAGGCTATCTCACCAAGAACTCAGTTCCTGCACGCCATTTGAACACGAGGCAGGCTATCTCACCAAGAAACAGGTTCAGAGGGGTCACAGGGTTGTAGCACAAAGATGAGAAATAAATGTATCACCAGGACCAGTCATAAAACTTGTCTCCATTGTGTGCCTGCTTTGCCACACAAGCAATCCAGATCAAACCTGGCCCTCACCACAGCTGAGGAAACTTCAGTGCTATGGTATTCTCTCTCTCTTAAACGACTCTCTGAAAAATGTCAGCCTACAGTAAAGAACCTTGCTGATGACAAACAAACAAACCGACATGGATATATTTTACTTTTGAAAAGATAATTGAGGGGTTGGGTGGCAGTGCACCTGGTTGAACACATGTTACAATGCTCAAAGAACTGTGTTTGAGCCCCTGGTCCTCGCCTGCAACAGGAGAGCTTTGCAAGTGGGAAAGCAGATCTGCAGGTGTCTCTCTTTCTCTCTGTCTCCTCTAACCTTTCCATTTCTGACTGTCTATATTCAATTAAAAAATTGATAACTGTTCATTGCCTTCATTAATTATATTTATTATATAAAAGTGTATATGTTTCATTTATATTATTGCTGCATTAAGCTTTTCTCTAAAAAGAAATCAAATGATATGATCCTGAAAGTGCCCCCACTATCAAGCAATAACTGGGCTAGGGAAACAGTACTCCTGCCATATATACCTTACCTTCTATCCTTTCACTTACAAAGAAACTCCAGCGCCACTGGCCACCCAGGACCATCTTTGCATAGGAGACACCACCAGTCAACTTACCCTGGTGCTTATTTAGATGATTTATCTTCTGACTCAAGGCCATTTCTCTGAAAATATTTAAAGTCTGCTTGAGGCTGGCATAGGACTTTACCAGTGTTTTCCCTAGAGGTGCAACATTATACACATGAAAAGGAAATAGGTCAGAATCTCCTGTAGTTGTGCTGCCTGGATCTTCAGCTAAAGGTCATTCTTAATCCTCCAGCAGCTCTCAGCACACGGTGTACAGCAGTGTTTTAAATGTTCCAGGAAGAGAATAGATTCTATAAAGAAAAGCACAGAACAAATTCCCCATGGGACCTAGGCATCCCAAATGTTTTACAATTCCATTTAAAACACAGCAAAAATGAAATCCAGGGACACTGCATGGCCTTTTTTTTTTTTTTTTTTTTCATTAAAATTTTTAACTGCATTCTTTGATAAAACCATGTTTGGGTGACTGTGGAGGTGGCTCGGAGGTAGAATATAAGTCTTACATGTGAGAGATCCCAAGTTTGGCCTCCAGTACCCATATGCTAAGGTCTCTCTGTCTCTCTCTCTCTCTGTCTGTCTCTCTCTCCTTTTTTTTTCTCTCTCTCTCCTTTTCTTTTTTTTTTCTCTCTCTCCTTTTCTTTCTCTCTCTCTCTCTCTCATAAAATTAAGAAATAAGGGCATTTGAGATTGCTTTCACCTGAGTGGTGTGTCTGCTTTGTCATGTTCAAGGCCAATGTTGGAGTCTGACACCCCCCACACGGAAGGGAGAGGTGATGCTTCCCTCAGTGCTGCCATATCTTTTCCTCTCTCCTTGTTATAAGAACAACAATAACAAAATAAGTGTTTAAAGAAAGAAGGCCTGTGGTTGAAACTTTGAACACATAACCTCTGTGAAAGAGTTGGAAGTATGAGTGGTCTATAAACCAATCAATGTCCAAGGATGGTCACAGGCCTGGGTGAACAGTTTACATAAGTCCAGTGGTCACCAAAGTGAGTTTACATGCTATTTATTTATTTATTTATTTATTTATTTATTTATTTTTGTTTTAAGGAAGATATTGACTCACTGTTGGATTTTACTGCTCTTTTTTTATTCTTATTTTTTAATTTATTTATTATTGGATAGAGACAGAGAAATTGAGATGGAGTGGAGAGAGAGAGGGAGAGACTGAGAGACACCTGCAAACCTGCTTCACCATTCATGAAGCTTTTACCCTGTAGGTGGGGACCAGGGTCAGTCCTGTGTCCTTGCACATTGTAATGTGAGCACTTAACCAGGTGCACCACTGCCTGACCCCCTACATGCTTTTTGGATAGAGAAATCAGTGGTCTGGGAGGTGACCCAGTGGATAAGGCTTTCAAGTATGGGGTCCTGAATTTGGTCTCTAACATCACATGTATCACAGTGAGCCCTTTCTCCCTCTCCCTCTCCCTCTCTCCTTATCTTCTCAAAAATAAGTAAATCCTACAAATTAGAAGTCAAAATAAACTCCATGCATTAGATAAATAACATGTAATATATATATATATATATATATATATATATATACATGTATATACACAATTGAATACTATTCATTTTTTAATATAAGCTGCCTTTTATAGCAAAGAAAGAAAGAGAAAAAGAGAAAGAAAAGAAAGAAGGAAGGGAGAGAGAGAGAGAGAGAGAGAGAGAGGGAAAGAAAGAAAGAAAAGGCAACTCACTGTCTGGAGGGAGCATAGATGTTTGTGTAACCAATTCTCATGCCTGAGGCGCCCAAGTCCCAAGCTCCATCCCTCATACCACCATAGTCAGAGCTGAGCAGGTCTCTGGTCAAAATACAAAAGAAAACAAAATGATGTTATCACGGTTTTCATCTGGGTCAGGGAGATACATGCATTGGTTTATACAATAGACTTTCATGCCTGAGGCCCCAGAGCCCCCAGGTTCAATTCCTATAAACCAGAGATGAGCAGTGCTTTGGTCAAAACAATAAATAAATAAATAAATAAATAAATAAATAAATAAATAAGAAGAAAAGAACTCTGGGAATGCCCCCAGCATATTCAAACTTTTTTTTTTTTTTTACTTTTATTTTTTTGTATTATTTTGATTTATTTCTTGGACAGAGACAGTCAGAAATTGAGAGGAATGGGGGAGATAGAGAGAGACAGAAACAGACATCTGCAGCCCTGCTTCATCACTTGTGAAGCTTTACCCCTGCAGGTGGGGGGACTGGGGTTTGAACCCCAGGTCCTTGCGCACTGTAACATGTGTGATAAGCCAGTTGCATCACCACTTGGCAGCCATCCTCAAACTTTTATGGAAAACCTGGCCTTAAATAAAGTTCACAGTTAAGAGTGAGACAGACCTGGGAAGCTGTCCCCTGCTCCTTTAGCTTCCCAGCTTCTCATGAAGAAGTTCCCAGTTCCCTGCCATCAGCACAAGCCAACCACGTCTATTCCCCAGAGATCCCGACAGCCAGCCCCTCCATTGCCACAAGTACTGGTCTGTCAGCTAGAAGACATCTCATTCACCATTTCTGAAAGCTGGAGTTTTATTTTCCAAAGTAAAAGTAAACTTAAGAGTTCTCGAAATTGGATCTCATTTCATACTTCCTAAGCCAGGCACAGTTTAAATTCCTCTTTTTTTTTTTTTTCTATTCATAGCGGCTTCCTTATCCAGGATTGACTCAATACTTACCAAAGCATGCTTGCTCCCTCAAACACAGACTGGAAATACTGTGTATGCATCTGAGGAACAAGCAATTAAATAAACACGAGCACTTGGGTATCATCTCTTTGTTTTTCATCCTGTGTTTTCTCAGAAGTCATGCTTTGGGGCCTAGTGGTAGTGCACCTGGTTGAGTGCACGTTACAATGCACAAGGACACAAGTTTGAGCCCCCAGTCCCTACCAAGAGGGGGAAAGCTTCACAAGTGGTGAAGCAGGTCTGCAGGTGTCTCCCTGTTTCTCTCCCTCTCTGTACCCTCCTTCCCTCTCAATTTCTGTCTCTATCCAATAAATAAATAAAGATAATAATTTTTTGATGTCATGCTTCTTTATCCAGGTGTTAGATAGTAATACCTACAAAATCAGAATCATGCATCTCCACATAATACTATATGCATATTGATATGTAATACACACGTTTATATGCACATAACATCTAAGTTCAATGTAATTAACTGCAGAAGTTACATATATTAAAATAAAAAGCACTGTAGCAACATCTTTAAAATGAGATCAAAGGCTAGAGAAACAGCACACTTAGATAACTCACTGCTTCATCATGTGCACCTCCCAGGTCTGAGTTGAGCACCCACACTATTGAAGGGAGTTTGAATACCGTGGTCTCTCACTCTCTTTGCTTTCTTAGTTTGTATCTAAAACTATATGAATAAGAGGCTGGACGATGGTGCAAGTGGGTTAAGCGCACATGGTGTGAGGCGCAAGGACCCAGCATAAGGATCCCGGTCCGAGACCCCGGATCCCCACCTGTGCATTCAAGGGAGGTCGCTTCATAAGCAGTGAAGCAGGTCTGCAGGTGCCTGTCTTTCTCTCCCCCTCTCTGTCTTTCCCTCCTCTCTCAATTTCTCTTTGTCCTATCCAACAACAGCAATAACAACAATAATGATAACAACAACAACAAGGGCAACAAAAAATGGGGAAAAAATGGCCTCCAGGAACAGTGGATTTGTGGTGCAGGCACCCAGTCCCAGCGATAACCCTGGAGCCAAGAAAAAAAGAGAAAAAAACTAAATAAATAAAGTCAAAATTAAATTTTGTCACTGAAAAGGTTAAAGTTGAAGCACATTTCTAAGATCTACTTCTTTTTGCTTCTTTGAGCACATTTTATATGCGCATTGTCTAATGTAAATGTCAGTATATCTTTTCTTGCTGTTCATCCCCAAAATAAAAGTAATTCTCTCAGACTGAAGGTAGGTCTTGTATATTTTTTCTTTTCTTTTGTTATTATTATTAATATTACCAGAGCACTGCCCAACTTTGGCTTACAGTGGTGCCAGGGACTGAACGTGGAACTTTGGAGCCTCAGGCAGAAAAATATTTTTGCATAACGATATCTTCCTGACCTTTGCTTTTATTTCTATGCATACGATGTCTCTGTTCTTGCTGGAGAAGTGGTTGAAAATATGTGTGCTGTGGAGAACTCTCAGAAGGCTAGAAATGGACCTACCCTATGGCCCTGTAATTCCTCTCCTGGGGATATATATCCTAAGGAACTCAACACAGCCATCCGAAAAGATTTGTGTCTAACCATGTCCATAACAATACAATTTGTAATAGCCAAAATCTGGAAGCAACCCGGGTGTCCAACAGCAGATAAGTAGTTGAGCAAGTTGTGGCATATATATGCACAACGGAATACTACTCGGCTATTAAACATGGTGACTTCACCAGTTTCAGCCCGTCTTGTATAGAGCTTGAAGAAATCATGTTCAGTGAAATAAGGCAGAAGCAGGATGACGAATATGGGATGATGTCATTCACAGACAGAAGTTGAAAAACAAGATCAGAAGAGAAAACACTAAGCAGAGCCTGGACTGGAGCTGGTGGATTACGCCAGGGTAAAAGACTGCAGGGGGTGGGGGAGGGGTAGGGGGAGTACAGGTCCTGGAAAACAGTGACAGAGGACCTAGTGGGGGTCGTATTGTTATGTGGAAAACAGAAATGTTATGCATGTACAAACTATTGTATTTACTGTTGAATGTAAAACATTAATCCCCCAATAAAGGAAAAAAATACAAAAGAAAAAGAAAATATGTGTGCTGTGAAATTAGGGAAAATGCCTTGCTTAGCATTCTGATGCCAAACATTTCTTACCTCTTCCTGTTCCTCCTCTGATGTTACATCTTAATGAAGACCTCCGTTTACTTTTACCTGGCTATTAGCCTTCTTCTTTCATAACCCTCCCAGCTTCCCTAAAGGGCTGGGCAACCAACAATTAAACTTAAGATGACTCTGAAATTGTATTTTGGCAAGTACTATATAATCTGTTTTTGGTTTTGTTTGTTTGTTTGTTTGTTTTGTTTTTGATACAAAGTTGAGGCAGAGAAAGAGAGAGGTAGAGGAAAGCAGAGACACCTGCTGCACCGCTTCAGCACTCATGAAGTTCCCCCCACCTGCAGGTGGGGGTTGGCAGGTTTAACCTAGGTCCTCACACATGTTACCGTGTGCACCAATATCTGGCCCTGTATCTAAAATCTTAACTGTCTGTTACAGGGATAGCCAGTTGCCTTAGCAAAAGCACAAAACAAGTTTATACTGACTCTGGTTCCCAAATAAAGTTTACCTTCATTTCTTGCTATTGAACAGAAGCCTGCCATTTGGAGATAAACTGTTAAAACTGGGTCTCATGAATAGATAAAAAGACACAAGTGATGCAGTTCTTCTTAGTCATCATGACACCCCCTTTAGATTTAGTAAAATGACCACTCTGACAGGAGTGCTTATCCTGGGCCCCACAGACAGTCAAGGAACTCCTGGATACACTTCTAAGGGTCAGGTTTGGGTGGTGGCACAACCCTTTGAGTACACATGCTACAGTGTACAAGGACCCGGGTTCAAGACCCCTAGTGCAAGTGAAATGCTTCACATGCAGTGAAGCAAGGCAGCAGGTCTTTCTCACACACACTTTCTCTCTCCCTTTTTTTTATATTTATTTTCCCTTTTGTTGCCCTTTTTTTTGTTGTTGATATTGATTTCGTCGTTGTTAGGTAGGACAGACAGAAATGGAGAGAGGAGGGGAAGACAGAGGAGGGGGAGAGAAAGATAGAAACCTACAGACCTGCTTCACCACCTGTGAAAGCGACTCTCCCCTGCAGGTGGGGAGCCTGCAGTGGGTTAAGCACACATGGCACAAAGCACAAGGACCCGTGTAAGAACGCTGGTTCAAGTCCCTGGCTCCCCACCTGCAGGGGAGTAGCTTCACAGGCAGTGAAGCAGGTCTGTAGGTGTCTATCTTTCTCTCCCCCTCTCTGTCTCCCCCTTCTCCATTTCTCTCTGTCCTAACAACGACGACATCAATAACAACAATGATAACTACAACAACAATGAAAAAAAAGGGCAACAAAAGGGAAAATAAATAAATAAATATAAAAATATAACTTGAAATATTATTATCAGAACTCTGTTATAACCTACTCTGAAGGTACAGTTCTAAACTCTCTACCAGAATTTATTTTTTATAAACGTGTTTTATAAGTTTTTTTTTTTTTTTCCTCCAGGGTTATTGCTAGGCTCGGTGCCTGCACCACGAATCCACCGCTCCTGGAGGCCATTTTTTCCCCCTTTTTGTTGCCCTTGTTGTTGTAGCCTCGTTGTGGTTATTATTATTGCCATTGTTGATGTTGTTCGTTGTTGGATAGGACAGAGAGAAATGGAGAGAGGAGGGGAAGACAGAGAGGGGGAGAGAAAGATAGACACCTGCAGACCTGCCTCACCGCCTGTGAAGCGACTCCCCTGCAGGTAGGGAGCCGGGGGCTGAAACCAGTATCTTTACTCCAGTCCTTGCGCTTTGCACCACCATGTGCTTAACCCACTGCGCCACCGCCCGACCCCCTGTAAGCTTTTTTTTTTAATTGATAACTATTATCTCTCATTGGTTTACTTAGTATTCTTTTTTTTTTTTTTTTTGCCTCTAGGGTTATTGCCTGGGCTCGGTGCCTGCACCACGAATCCACTGCTCCTGGAGGCCAATTTTTTTCCCCTTTTGTTGCCCTTGTTGTTTTATCATTGTTGTGGTTATTTTTTTAAAGATTTATTTATTTATTCCCTTCTGTTGCGATTGTTGTGGTTATTGTGATTGTTGTGGTTATTGTTGTTGTTGTTGCTGCTGTTGCTGTCGTTGGATAGGACAGAGAGAAATAAAGAGAGGAGGGAGACAGAGAGGGGGAGAGAAAGCTAGACACCTGCAGACCTGCTTCACCGCTTTTGAAGCAACTCCCCTGCAGGTGGGGAGCTGGGGGCTGGAACCAGGATCCTTATGCTGGTCCTTGCGCTTTGCACCACGTGCACTTAACCCGCTGCTACAGCCCGACTCCCAGTTTCTTTAGTATTCTATATGTTTGATCTTACACCTTAAATAGCATCATTTTAAGAAGAAGTCCAGGGCTCTAGAGACAGTATAACAGTTATGGAAAGAGACTATCATGCCTGAGGCTCCAAGGTCCTAGGTTCAACTCCCAGAACTATCAGAGCTGAGCAGTGCTCTGGTAGGTCTCTCTCTCTCTCTCTCTCTCTCTCTCTCTCACTCTCTCTCCATTTTCCCTCTGTATCTATCATTAAAAATAAATAAATAAATAAATAAATAAATATTAAAGAAAAAGAAGCAATCCATTGGGTCTACCAGATTTCCAAAGGGACTATGATACAAAATTTAAAAAACCAACATTTCTTACTCTGAAGTTTACAGGTGAACTTGAATTACTGGTTTATAAATACATCAATCACAATAGAAACAGCAGATGATAATGACCAACACTTATGGAACTTGATTTAAGTATGGCTTCTAACAGGTGTTCAACCCTCCTGAGTCAAGAAACATCAAGGAAAGGGTGGAGAGAAAGAGAACCTATTGTCAGCAAGCTTTTGGAACTGCAAAGCAGGCCATTGCATAACTGTAGGCATGATTCACTGGTTTCCTTCTTTTATTCAGCTTGCTGAGATTATGATATTCTTGTTTTCAAGGATGATTATAGGTTGCTAGGCCTGCAAGTTCAAAATTGCCCTCTGAAACTATCTGTAAATTCCTATTTGTCTATTGAATATTCTGGTTCTCTGTCCTGGAAGTTCTAGCTACTACTTTGTCTTAGTGAAAGTAGATTTCCAGTGAAAGAAGAGTTTTTGTCTTTCAAAGAAGTTGACTCCAGTGCACAGCTCCTACTAGACTTGAAATGATTCTTTCCTTAATTTCAGCTGATTCATTTTCTCAATGACTGACTCAGAGTCATGACTCAAGAATGACGACATTGTTTTAAACTTATAAAAGTTGAAGAGAACCATAGACAGAAATAGAAGGGAAAACATGTAAAATGAATGCTAGGAACAAAAAGAAAACATACCAAATGAATGACTACCACTGTTTCTTTGTCTTAGAATAAAATAGAAACTTTACTAATGATAACATATAATTTGCATGTGAGTGGTGCTCTTTATAGTCATTATTTTGTTCGATGCCTATAACAACTCCATCAGCCATTATAAAAGATGAAGTTTAAAAAAAATGAAGGACCAGTCAAAGACTCCAGACTAGTAAGTGAGTTACCAACCTAGGTCTAGACTTCTCACAACACAAAATCTGAAGAGACCAGAGCCTTTAGAAGTGCTTCTTTAGAAAAACCAAGCAAAAAAAAAAAAAAAAAAAAAAGCACTGAGCACTGTGAGCAAAGCAGTAAACATGGGGGCACACTCCCACGTGTTCTGAGAATTTCTTTTATTATTATTTTAAATTTATTTATAAAATAGAAACACTGACAAGACCATAGGATAAGAGGGGTACAATTATCACCACCAGAGCTTGTATCCCAGTATCCCATCCCCTCCCCTGACAGCTTTCCTATTCTTTATCCCTCTGGGAGTATGGACCCAGGGTCATAATCGGGTGCAGAAGGTGGAAGGTCTGGCTTCTTTTTTTTTTTTTTTAGATTTTTTAAAAATTTATTTATTAAGGGATTAATGTTTTACATTCAACATTAAATACAATAGTTGTACATGCATAACATTTCTCAGTTTTTCATATCCTCTGTCATCCTTCTTGAACCTGTACTCTCCCCCCCACCCACCCCAGAGTCTTTTACTTTGGTGCAATGCACCAACTCCAGTTCAGGTTCTATTTCTGTTTTCTCTTCAGATCTTGTTTTTCAACTTCTGCCTAAGAGTGAGATCATCCCATATTCATCCTTCTGCTTCTGACTTATTTCACTTAACATGATTTCTTCAAGTTCCATCCAAGATCGGCTGAAAACAGTGAAGTCACTATTTTTTATAGCTGAGTAGTATTCATATATATATATATATATATATATATATATATATATATATATATATATATACCACAACTTGCTCAGCCACTCATCTGTTGTTGGACACCTGGGTTGCTTCCAGGTTTTGGCTATTAAAAATTATGCTGTTAAGAAGATATGTATACACAGATCTTTTTGGATGGGTGTGTTGGATTCCTTAGGATATATCACCAGGAGAGGAATTGCAGGATCATAGGGCAGGTCCATTTCTAGCTTTCTGAGAGTTCTGCAGACTACTCTCCACAGAGGTTGGACCAACTGACATTACCACCAGCAGTGCAGGAGGATCCCTTTGACCCCACAACCTCTCCAGCATTTGTTGCTGCTACCTTTTATGATGTATACAACATTTTCACATAAATGAAGTGGTATCTCATTGTTGTCTTTATTTGCATTTCTCTGACAACCAAAGACTTGGAACATTTTTTCATGTGTTTCTCGGCCTTGTGGATCTCTTCTGTGGTGAATTTTCTGTCCATGTCCTCTCCCCATTTAGGTCTGGCTTCTGTCATTTGCTTTCTTGCTGAAATGGGCATTGACAGGTCAATCCATACTCCCAGCCTCTCTCTCTCTTTCCCAAGTGGGGCAGGGCTCTGGGGAAATGGGACTCCAGGACACATTAGTGGGGTCATCTGTTTAGGAAAGTCCAACTAGCATCATGGTAGCATCTGGAACCTGGTGGCTGAAAAGAGTTAACATAATAAAGCCATACAAATGGTTGATTAATCGTGAACCTAAAGGCTGGAACACTGCAGATGAAGATTTGGGGTCTCCGTTTTGGAAATAGCTAGTAGGAGAGAGAATTTCTAACCTAACATTCACTGGATGTAGAAAGGAACAGAGAAACATTATTTGTTATTCTAAGGAAAGGAAAGAAATAACAGGGACAGAAGATAAGATCTAGAAAAAAGAAACTGGAGAGCAGAAACAATTGAGAATCTTCCTTGTTATACTTTAGTTTTTAACAAGTTTATTATTGATTTATTTACAGATATATGTATATATATATATATATATATGTATATGTATATGTATATAGTTAGCCACCAGGCAGTATGATCTATGATACAAGTAATTATGTCTTGTATGGTATTTAGATCTATTTTCAACATTGTTTTCTGAATAATAGCCAACAAAAAATATTATGTAACATTTCCTTGGTTTTATTCAAGATAAATAAACAACTTCAGCTTTTGGTTATTTTGTTTTGTTCTGTCTTTTAACAAAGTCTTTCCAACTACAGGAAAAACTCTGTGCTCATAAAGAAAGGAGGAACAAGAGACTAGAGGGCATTGGCTGGTCTCTAAGCATTATGTGTGCAAGCGGTTGCTACACAGGTTTCCAGATCCTGATTGGAATCTCAGGGGCCAGAGCTGTGTGTATTCCACAAAAGGCCCTTTGAAACTCTTTTCCCTTCCTGGTCTGACAAAGCCCTGGATGCTTGACCTTTGAGGGACAGATGCAATGGTTTGATTTGGCCTCTGATCTCCCATGAAGCACTGTGAGCCGGGCTCATCTGTCTGGGCTCTGCTGACTACTTCCTCCATTATATTTAGCTCTTTGGTTATTTTCCTAATGAGCTGTCTGTTTGCCTCCAGCCTTCCAGCCAGAAAATGAATGTGTATAAGTCATAAACCAAGTACCCAGTGCTTAGGACCTACAAGGAGCTGTAGCATCTATTTTGAAATCTACCCACTCTAGAACTCTTGCTGAGGCTTTCTTTCTTCTGTTTGCCCCTGGCTGGACGGAAGTGCTGCTACCCCCAATCTAGAGCTGACCTAGTCTTGCACTTAGAGTTTTCTAGATTCCCACAGCCCCTATTCTCTCTCCCTACCTGGATTCTTTTTCTATTAAATTTTTTTATTATCTTTATGTATTGGATGGAGACAGCCCAGAAACTGAAAGAGAAGGGGGTGAGAGAGAGGGAAGAAGACAGAGAGACACCTGCCACACTGCTTCACCACTCGAAAAGTTTTTTCCCTACAGGTGGGGACCAAGGACTCGAACCTGCATCTTTGTGCATTGTAACATGTGTGCCCAACCGAGTTCAGACAGAAAAAACATTTTAATTAATCAGGTAGTTATGGAATTTTTTTTTACATTCATTATATAACTTTGAATAATCTTTGAGTTTTAAATGATGGGGTGAAGAATAATGTTAACACTTTTTTTTTTTTTTTTTTTTTTTTTTACCAGAGCACCAGCTCTGGCTTATGGTGGTGCGGGGGATTGAACCTGTGATAGTGGAGCCTCAGGCATGAGAGTCTGTTTGCATAACCATTATGCTATCTACCCTTCACCCAACACTTTTTTTATTAAGTTAAATCTCCAGCTTTATTGAATTTTAATATCTACTTAAACTATATTTGGAAAATAACCATGGAGACCAAAAATTACTCTTTTTTTGTTTGTTTGTTTTTTGCTGCTGCAGTGTCTCTCTTGAGTTTTCTGTTAAGGAACTCTGTGAACCAAGAATTCTTGGAAAGACTAAACTCCATTTTTCAAATGTTCTTCATCATACTCCTGCTTCAATGTTACTAAGTTATTGGCACCCGTGGAATTTTCTTTGCGGTTCTCCTTACCCACGTTCTGCTTCTCGACAATGCAGTATTTTCCATTATCCCATCTCCCAACCTTTCATTCGGTTTCCCTTTTTTTCCTTCTCACTTCTATTTCCATTAAATAGATGACATAAGTGTGACGAGAGGCAAGGTGAAAGTTGAACTGTTGAAACGCAAATTCTTTCAGTCCAGGTCAAAATGTACCTGAAACAACTTGGTGTTTCAACTAATCTGTGTGATTCTATTAGTCGCATTACAGTCAAACCTATGGTCTGGGAGGTGGTGTAGTAGATAAGGCACTAGACTCTCAAGCACTAGAGTCAAACCTAGAATCTTGGTTTGGTCCAGGTCCAAAAGAATATATAAGAGGTCGAATTGAAAAGAGAAAGAGCACATATTGATCTAGCAGCATATTCAGAGAATCTTGCTGTTGGGTGTATTGAACCAAAGTAAAGAACTCTGAAGTGGGTTGGATGGGGAGTGTTCAGGTCCTGGAACATGATAGCAGAGGACCACCTAGGTGGGGGTGGGGGTGGGGGTGGTTAGAGTGTTATGCGGAAAACTTAAGAAATGTTACACATGGGAGTCGGGTGGTAGCGCTTCGGGTTAAGTGCACCTGGCCCAAAGGGCGCCCCCGGCTCCCCACCTGCAGGGGAGTCGTTTCACAGGCGGTGAAGCAGGTCTGCAGGTGTCTGTCTTTCTCTCACCCTCTCTGTCTTCCCCTCCTCTCTCCACTTCTCTCTGTCCTATCCAACAATGACGACATCACTAACAACAACAATAATAACTACAACAATAAAAAACAAGGGCATTGCTCAACAAATTGATTGGCTTCATATGTTAACTCTCTTTTCAATCACCAGGTTCCAGATGCCACCAGGATGCTGGCTAGGCTTCCCTGGATTGAAGACCCCACCAATGTGTCCTGGAGCTCAGCTTCCCCAGAGTCACACCCTACTAGGGAAAGAGAGAGGCAGACTGGGGGTATGGACCGACCAGTCAACGCCCATGTTCAGCGGGGAAGCAATTACAGAAGCCAGGCCTTCTACCTTCTGCAACCCTCAACGACCCTGGGTCCATGCTCCCAGAGGGATAGAGAATGGGAAAGCTACCATGGGAGGGGGTGGGTTATGGGGATTGGGTGTTGGGAATTGTGTGGAGTTGTACCCCTCCTACCTTATGCTTTTGTTCACTAATCCTTTCTTAAATAAAAAATTTAAAAAAAAAAAAAAGGGCAACAAAAGGAAAAATAAATAAATATTAAAAAATTTTTTTAAAAAGATATGTTACACATGTATCAATTACTCTTGACTGTAAACCATTAATCCCAAATAAAGAAAAATTAAAAATAATATTTTTTTGCCTCTTGGTTATTGCTGGGGCTCAGTGTCTGTACCACAAATCCACTGCTCCTGGAGGCTATTTTTTCCCCTTTTGTTGCCCTTGTTTTTTTTTATTTTTTTTATCGTTGTGGTTATTATTATTGTTGTTGGATAGGACAGAAAGAAATGGAGAAAGGAAGGGTAGACAGAGAGGAGGAGACAAAGACAGACACCTACAGACCTGCTTCACCACTTGAGAAGCGACCCCCGCCCCTTCAAGTGGGGGGGGGTGGTTGAACCCGGATTCTTATGCCAGTCCTTATACTTCGTGACATGTGCGCTTAACCCGCTTAACATGTGCTACCGCCTGGTCCCCTAAAAATAAATTTTTAAAAAGAGAAATCTTGCTTTTGAATGTTAGTATTTTTTTTTAATTAATTCATTATTATTTATATCTTTTACCAAAGCACTGATCAGCTCTGTCGCATGGTGGTGCGAGGGATTGAACCTGGAGTGTCAGGTATGAGAATCTCTTTGCATAACCATTATCCTATCTACTCCCTACACTTACTGTTTTCGTTTATTTTGGGTATTAATGGTTTACAGTCCACAGTAAAATACAGTAGTTTGTACATGTGTAATGTTTCTCAGCTTTCCACATAACCATCTACCCCCCCAGGTCCTTCTAATGTTTGTGTTTTTGATTCAGAAATACTCTAAGACGCTGCTTCTTCCTGTCCCACCATTTGGTTTTTGCCCCCTTCCCATCCTCCAGCCCACTCCCCCACGCCTCTCCCTCCCTCAGTTTATGCAACTTGAGAGTTCAATCTTGCTGGAAATCTGGAATTTATTGAATTTCAATCTGCTTTTCCACAGGGATTTAGCTCCAGGTACACCACCTTTGCATGACCTGTTACCTAAAGAAACTGCGGAGACCTGGTACTGTCAGGCTTTACAGTATAATGGTAAAAGTGTATTTCTTACCTTGCTAGTGGTTTAGAATCTTTATTTTCACGAAGTGGGAAACACCAAACTACCAATGGTTATCTTTCTTATATATAAAATATGACAACCTCACAAGTTATCTGAAAGACTTGCGTGCACATTTAATTAGGTTCCACTAGACAAAATGGAGCGGGCTGGGTGGTGGCACACCTAGTTAAGTGCATATAGTGCTAAGATTCGGGTTCAAGCCCCCACTCCCCACTTGCAGGGGGTTTGCTTCGAAAACCATGAAACATGCCTGAAGGTTTCTCTCCCCCTCCCTCAATTTCTCTCTGTCCTATCCAATAAAATGGGGGGAAAATTACCTTCAGGAGCAGTGGATTTGTAGTACAGTCACCAAGACCTAGTGATAACCCTGGAGGCAAAAAAAAAAAAAAAAAAAAGACACTGTGTTTTTTATTTTTGTTTTATTTTTTTATTTTGTTTTTCCCTCCAGGGTTATTGCTAGGCTCGGTGCCTGCACCATGAATCCACCGCTCCTGGAAGCCATTTTTCCCCCCTTTTGTTGCCCTTGTTGTTGTAGCCTCATTGTGGTTATTATTATTGCCATTGTTGATGCTGTTCGTTGTTGGATAGAACAGAGAGAAATGGAGAGAGGAGGGGAAGACAGAGAGGGGGAGAGAAAGATAGACACCTGCAGACCTGCTTCACCGCTTGTGAAGCGACTCCCCTGCAGGTGGAGAGCCGGGGGCTCGAACCAGGATCCTTAAGCTGGTCCTTGAGCTTAGCGCCGCATGCGCTTAACCCACTGCGCCACCGCCCGACCCCCAAGACACTGTGTTTTATTTGAAAATCTAGGAGATACTGTGTACCAAGTTTTTGATTTATAAGAAGTAGTTTTCAGCCTAAGGTGGAAAAATCCTCCATTGTGGTCCAGGAGGTGGCTCAGTGATAAAGCTTCGGACTCTCAAGCTTGAAGTCCCGAGTTCGATCCCTGGCAGCACATGTGCAGTGTGATGTCTTGTCTTTCTTTCTCTCTCCTCCTATCTTTCTCATAAATAAATAAAATCTTAACGAAGAGGAAGAGGAAGAGGAAGAAGAAGAAGGAAAGTCCTCTATTGCCTAGAGCAGGAGAGTCGACCCAGATAGGCACGTGTGCTGTGTGTAAGCAGTTTTTTGTCCAAGGCAACAGCAAAGGGTAGAATAACCTAGAGAAGATTCAGGCTTGATGTAGCAGTGCTTACAGATCATCAAGACTATATGATCACTTTATTTAAAAATATCTGATGGGGCCAGGCAGTGGCACACCTTGTTGAGCGCACACATTACAGTGCACAAGGAACCGGTTTCAAGGCCCTGGTCCCTATCTGCAGGGGGAAAGCTTCACTAGTGGTGAAGCAGGGCTGCAGGTGTCTCTCTGCCTCTTTCTCTCTGTCTGCCTCTCCCCTCTCAATTTCTTTGTCTCTATCTAATAATACATAAATTGAAATTTTTTAAAAATAGAAAAATTAAAAAAAAGAAAATCTGTTAAAAATATTTGATAGTGGGGGGTCGGGTTTAATGAGAGAATGGGAGGGTGTGTTGGAGGGAGATGGTACTTTACAGCAGGATGTGTGAGGTGTGTATTTGGAGAGATGTGAACTTTTACTTCTGAGACAACCATCTTATAAAACAGCATTTTCTCAATTAAAAAAATCTATTTCACTGCAAAGGGCTTTTCTGGGGGTTTTCCACAGCTTTTGGTGGTTATTTTTATTTTCATTAGTGATTTAGTAATGATTGACAAAATTACAAGATAACAGGGTTATTGATTCTGCACCCTTCCCACCACCAAGAGTATCCTCATTTCCTCCACTAGAAACTACAGCAGTTCTCCCAAGATTACAGATGTGGGATAACTTTTTTTTTTTTTGCCTCCAGGGTTATCACTGGGGCTCAGTGCCTGCATTCCTGGAGGCTATTTTCCCCCATTTTCATTGCCCTTGTTGCTGTTATTGTTACTACTATGATTGCTGTTGTTGCTGAATAGGACAGAGAGAAATGGAGAGGAGGGGAAGACAGAGAGCGGGAGAGAAAGATAGACACCTGCAGACCTGCTTCACAACTTATGAAGTGACCCACACACACACACAACCACCACCGCAGGTGGGCAGCCAGGCCTGGAACAGGGATCCTTATGCAGGTCCTTGTGCTTCGCGTCATGTGTGCTTAACCCATTGTGCTACCGCCCAGCCCCAGGGTGACTACTATTCCTACAACTGTCAGTATATTTGCCCCTTTTTTCCCATGGTCTCATCTTCTTTTCCTTTTCAAGTCACACATATACTTATTACTACTTTGAATGTTCCTCCCTTTTTCCTCTTCTCTCTCTGGGTCCTGATGGAGTTGGAGTTCAGAGTCCTCTGATGCCCCCCCCACCACCACCACCATTTCTCCCCCTCTGGGATACGGACCAAAATTCTTGATCATGTGCAGAATGTGGGAGGCCTGGCTTCTGTAATTACTTTTCTGCTGGATATGGGTGTTGGCAGGTTGATCCATACCCCCAGCCTGTCTCTCTCTTTCCCTAGTGGGGCAGGGGTCTGGGGAAGAGGGGCTCCAGGATACATTGGCGGGGTCGTCTGCCCAGGGAAGTCCGGTTGGCATTATGTTAGCATCTGGAACCTGGTGGCTGAAAAAAGAGTTAACATATAAAGCTAAACAAATTGTTGACTAATGATGAACCTAAAGGCCGGAATATGGCAGACGAAGATTTGGGGTTTCCGTTTTGAAGACAGCTTAGTAGACCTATTTTAGTTATATTCTAAAGGGCCCATGACTATACTAGTTTTTTCCTGAGCCTGACCGAAAGAGGGAATTCTGAGGTAAGCATATCAATGCAGGCTGGGAGTATGGATCGACCTGCCAACACCTATGTTCAGCGGGAAAGCAATTACATAAGCACCCCATAATGACCCTGGCTGGGTCCATACTCCCAGAGGGTTAAAGAATAGGAAAGCTATCAGGGGAAGGGATGGGATACAGAGTTCTGATGGTGGGAATTGTGTGGAGTTGTACCCCTCTCATCCTATGGTTTTGTCAGTGTTTCCTTATTATAAATAAAAACAACAAAAAAAAATTACCTCTTGCATTAAATTTCTCAATTAATTTGAAAAATGTTAACCTCTTTTTAAAATTTAATATAATTTATTACTGATTCCATAGCCGTTTACAAAATCTAAGATCACAAGGCTACTCACTGTACCTACCACCAAGATTCTGTGCCCTTCCTGTAATTACCTAGGTCTCACAAAGTTTTGGAGACAGTTGAGCTATTTCTTCTTTTTTTCTTAATATACATTTTAAACTGGATACAAAAAAGAGTAATGAACTGTATGTAAAGTGTACACTTTAGTAGAATTCACAATAGCACTCTTTTATAAGTAAATCTGCTGCATGTAATTGTAACTCACTAACATCTATACTTTTTTTTTTTAATATTTTATTTATTTATTCCCTTTTGTTGCCCTTGTTGTTTTATTGTTGTAGTTATTATTGTTGTTGTCGTCGTTGTTGGATAGGACAGAGAGAAATGGAGAGAGGAGGGGAAGATAGAGAGGAGGAGAGAAGGATAGACACCTGCAGACCTGCTTCACCGCCTGTGAAGGGACTCCCCTGCAGGTGGGGAGCCGGGGTTCGAACCGGGATCCTTATGCCAGTCCTTGTGCTTTGCGCCACCTGCGCTTAACCTGCTGCGCTACAGCCCGAATCCCGACATCTATACTTTTTTCTTTTTGTTTCTTTATTTGATAGGACAGAGACAAACTGAGAGAGGAGGGAGAGCTAGAGAGGTAGAAAGAACGAGAGATACTTGCAGCTTTTTCACTACTCGTGAAGTTTCCTCCTTGCAGGTGGGGGCCAGGGACTAGAAACCAGGTTTTGTTCATATTAACACATACACTGTACTGAGTGTGTCACCTCTTGGCCTCAGTAACAGTCTAAAAAAAAAAAAAAAAAAACCCCAGTGAATTTAGTGTATAGTGTAGGTTTAAAAATTTTTAATTTTAAAAAAATATTTTATTTATTTTATTTTAATGAGAGAGAGAGAGAGAGAGAGAGAGAGCGACACCACTCAGCTCTGGCTTATGCTGGGGCTGGGGTTTGAATCTGGGGTCTCAGAGCCTCAGGCACGAGATTTTTTTTGTATACGTTCTGTCCCCAGCCTGGGTATAATTTTTTTAATTTATTTTTTAAGATTTTATTTATTTATTCATGAGAAATGATAGGAGAGAGGGAGAAAAAGAATGAGACATCACTATGATGCATGTGCTGCCAGGGACTGAACTCATGCCTGAGAGACCAAAGCCTTATCCACTGCACCACCTCCTGGACCACTTTTTTTTTTTTTTAATTTTTATATATTGCTTTTAGGAATCATTTTAGGAAAAAAAAAAAAAAAACTATATGCATAGCCAATGATGTGATTTTCAGTGGGAGTTCTTAAATTATATTTTCAAAACTCTTAACAACCAGTAAGGACATCCCTTATCTCCTGACCCCTGTTATACCTGTCTGTTCCCTGGTAGCTTTGTACTGGGAAGTTGCAAAGTCTACATGACACACTGTGCCTCCTTCTCTTGCCCTGACAGGAAGAAATCAGTGGGCCTGGAATTTTGTAAACATGAGGATATTGCTCAATGTTCTGGGGAAGGTAAACCCCAAGCCTTGGCAGAGAGAAAAACTCTTCCCACTATCCAAAATTGGACAGTCAGGCCTAGTTTGAACCTGGGGAGCCAGCTGTGCTGGAGTAAGCCTGGTGGCCACACTGCAGCCACATCAAAGTAAAACGCACAAGCAATTTGGGGGACATTCTCCCTGCCAGTTTTGGGAGGACATGTGGGTGGGAGGAAAGACTGTGTCTGCCTTGACCTTTTCCCCCCCAGGTCCTGATGCCATCGAACCTCCAGAATAAACTGCTCAGCCTCTGTGGTCTGGGCCCCATTTGTGGAGACAAAGAGTGTGTTCAGACTTCCGCATGAATAAAGAGCATATGGAGAAGTAAGCCTCACTGACCACTGCTTCCCCCAAGTGATTTCTCTCCGACGCCCCTCATGGAAAGCCCTCCAGAGAAAAATCAATCTTCTGGCCTTTACATCTGCCTTCTGTCCTAATCAGATGTTACCAAGCACGAAGCATTATGGTGGCTCCTATCACAAAGCAAATAGGGCCTGGAGACGGGAAGGAGGGAGCTGCTGTTTAAAAGCTTTTAAATGCTGTTATATTTTTAAAACCACTTACTAAAGAGGTAAGTTATTTTCTACTCCTCCTTCCCCAGTAGTACAGACATTAAGGTTACCTGGAAACCTGTCCAGGAAGCATATGGTAAATAGCAACCACGCAATAGAAACATCCGCTCTGTCATCTAATAGGAGATGGTATCTCAAGGTCATATTTGGGCAAAGGCAAAATAAGAAATTTAATTAGTTTGCATGTTTAGGATATTTGGGACTGAGAACTATTTACGTGTGTGTGTGGGGGAGACTGTGTTATTTATTTATTTGTTTGTTTGTTTACTATCACCAGTGTCATTGGGGTTCAGTACCTGAACAAAAAAAATCCACTGTTTTTAGTAGCAAATCTTCTTTTTTTTTTCCTTCCTTCCTTCCCTCCTTCCTTCCTCCCTCCCTCCCTTCTTTCTTTCCTTCCTTTCTTTCTCTATTTCTTTTCTTTTTTTAAAGAAATGGGGATGGGGAGATAGGGAGGGATAAAGAGAGACCCTTGTAGTACTGCCTCACCATTAGTGGAGCTGATACACCCCCTGCAGGTGGGGTGGGCTGGGGGCTTGAATCCTGGTCCTTGTGCTTAATAACTTGTACACCCTACCAGGCACTGCCACCACACACTCAGGATTGCCTGAGCTATGTTTGGTTAGTCTAAGCGGGAACGGGGAGGGAAAGAGGCTGGATGTCACTCCCACTGATGGCACCCCCATGGAAAGAGGAAGCGCTGGAGAATTAAAAAGCAGTAGAAAGCATTGTCTCTACTCTGGGAAAGTTTTCAGCCTGCCGGAGACGCGACGATGTGCACAGAGAATGAACTCACAACAATTAATTCTGCGTCCTTGTTTCACTCCCATAGGCAACAATGATATACCATAAAGGAGTATCTACGAGAAGGACGAGATCTCATAGTGATAGTGGTTTTGAATAAGGTCCTGAGACAGTGAGAACAGCAAGCAGAATGAGAGAAAAGTTGGGAAGAAATGTTATCCAGCAAAATAACTAGATGTATTGATGGAATGTGACATGTATAGTGTTGTTTACGTGGATGTTTCATATAAGCTTTTTTATTTATTAATTTATTGGATAGAGACAGACAGAAATCAAGAGAGAAGGGGGAGACAGAGAGAGAAAGAGGACATCTGCAGTACTGCCTCACCACTTAAGAAGTTTGCCCCTGCATATAGGTACTGGGGGCTTGAACCCGGGTCCTTGTGCATTGTGACATGTGCACTCAATCAGGAGCAACATCATCCAAACCCAAATCTGAAGCTTCAGTTTTTATTCCTGTATAGGAAGAAGCAGGGATGGCTCCTGTCTCTTCATAACCTTGTTTCCAGACATCTACAATAATAATAATAAACCATCACTTTTTAAAAATTTCTTTATTGGGGAATTAATGTTTTACATTCGATAGTAAATACAATAATGTATTTACTAAATAATGTACAATAATTTGTACATGCATAACATTTCCCAGTTTTTCACATAACAATACAACCCCCACTAGGTCCTCTGTCATCCTTTTTGGACCTGTACTCTCCCCCGCCCGCACCCCAGAGTCTTTTACTTTGGTGTAATACAGTCATTCCAGTTCAGGTTCTACTTGTGATAAACCATCACTTTATGAAAAGCCCCCCCCACACACACACACCTTTTTTTTTTTGGCTCTTTCTAAAGAGCTTATTCCTTATGGGCATTGCATTTCCAACCAACACCCTTTTTATGTCAGATGAGGTGATAAAATGTGTAATTATAGCGAAGAAGCAAAGCCGTGACTCAGCTGTTTCAGTGAGGCCCTGCCCGCAGACACGAGGCTCTGGGAACTCCAGCTGGCATGAACAAGCAACAAGGAGAGGGGCCAGCAAAAAAAAAAAAAAAAAAAAAAGCTTCTGCTTGGACATTTGCTGTATTCATTCCTTTTTTGCTTTGCCCCAGAATGTATCCTTTTTCAGACTTCACATGATAAGGGATAGCTAATGAAACTTTGTAATTCTGGAAGTTCAGCTATCTGCAGAACCTGTTCTGAAAAATCAGCAGAAACCAACAAGGCAAGCTGTGTGACAATTCTTGGACTTTCCGTGCTGACTAGTTTTCCATTTAAAATCATCAGTTTTATCCGGCCATCTGCATGAGTCAGTAAAACATAGCCAAGAGTCTTGAGCAACCATGAAGAATTAGACACTAAAAATACAGACAGGAAATCTCCACAGTGCAAACAATCTTCGGGAAGGGAAGAGGGGTACGTGATTAAAAGCCTGGCTGGTATACCACACTTCTCTCAAATTATGTTTAAAAAAAAGTGTTGTCAAACTTAAAATATTGAGCAATATTCCAGCCAGTTTCTCATCCTCTATGTTTCATGAATGTTGGATTCATCACACTCTATGGCCCAGGGAAGAAGACTCCTCTAAGCTCTGTGAAATGGCTGTCATGTGGTCTTGCTTGCAAGTTTTCCCAACTTCCAGGTGACACTGACCTTGACTCTGAAAACAGAATGATGTCTGTACCTTGGTCTTTCCAAGTCATGCTAAAAATGACAGAGGCTGGAGTTTAAAGGCAAGAATTGGAAGTTGAACATCTCAGGATGTCTGTTTGACTCCTCTCTCTCTCTCTCTCTCTCTCTCTCTCTCTCTCTCTCTCTCTTGCCTCCAGAGTTATTACCGGGGCTTGGTGCCTGCACTATGAATCCACTGCTCCTGGAGGCTCCCTCCCCCTTTTGTTGCTCTTATTTATTATTATTGTTGTTGTTGTCATCATTACTGTTGGATAGGACAGAGAGAAATCCAGAGAGGAGGAGAAGACAGAGGGGGAGAGAAAGATAGACACCTGCAGAACTGCTTCACTGCTTGTGAAGCAACCCCCCCCCCCCCCGCAGGTGGGAAGCTGGGGTCTCAAACCGGGATCTTTATGCGGGTCCCTGTGCTTTGCGCCATGTGCACTTAATTCACTGCACTATCACCTGGCCCCACCTCATCTCATTTCTTATGATTTTGTTAATTAATTAATGAGAGAAATGGGGGGGAGAGAAAGAAAACCAGACATCACTCTGGCACATGCACTTCCAGGAGCTGAACTTAGGACCTCCCACACCACACTTAAGCCTTCTCTGAGTCTCAGATTCCCTGTCTCCAAAGGATGTAAATTCCTTTGATCTAATTTACAAAAGTGAGATGTAAAAATGTCACACAGGACGTGCTTTTTTCAAGTATGTACATAAATAACTGGTGAGTTGGGTTAGGTTTGGGCCTGATATACCAGGACAGTCCCAATCTTAGAGAGGTAGGGTTTTTTTTTACAATTTTTTTTCCTTTTTTTTTTTTTTAACCAGAGCACTGCTCAGCTCTGGCTTGTTGTGGTGCAGGGGATTGAACCTGGGACTTTGGAGCCTCAGGCATGAGAGCCTGTTTGCATAACCATTATGCTATCTACCCTTGCAGGACAGTCCCAATCTCTTAGCAAAGTTTCATCAGCATTCATTTTCTCTCACACACCGAAAACACACACTCACTCATAATCAGAATTCTCCCACTTTCTTCAATTCCAAAATGTTTCCCCAAGGAAAACAAGCAAAGAATTCACATCACAAGCCAGTAATTACAACCACACCATGGAGTCACATAGAAAACCTGTATACTTCTTTCCGGTGTGCTCAGAGGTGTGGGGATAGGTAAATTTGGTTGGGCAAAGTCAGACCATGATGGATTTGATTTTCAGGTCTGGAGTGTTCTTTGTTTGCTTCCTTAATTTTCACTTGGAATTTCCATATCCTTGTTGTTGCAAGGAGCTTAAAGCCCCACCCACTTCCACTAAAACCCAGGCAGCCTCTCCACCCCCAGTGACATCAGAAGAGAAAGAAAACTTAAAAGAACCCTCCTTTTTCTACTTGTCCCACTCCTGTACTGATAGACACTTCAGTGCTGTGGTGCTTTTCTCTGTGAGAAAGGTGTGTGTGTGGGGGGGGGGTAGTCTTGGAGGGGTAAAGCTCCAGTGACAACATCAAAAAGACCAAAAGCATGCATAAATGAAAAGAAAAGAAACAACAATCTCTGTAGCATAGAGACTTTTGTAGGAAAACTTTCAGGAGACAGTGAGATTTCAACAGGTGAGAAGGGGGAGCTAGGTATCAGTGGGGGAAAAAAAAACTCGTGAAAACAAGTTAGCTGGAACTAGGAACGAAGGTGCAGGGCTGATAAGAGAGCCACCTTTTTACTGCTTGGGGAAGTTACCCATAGTATCATCAAATCCAGGACAGCTGTTGTATTTGGTCTTCTGTAGCTGAAAAGGATTCCCTGTGCCCCTCCCACCTCTCAGGTTAATTCTCTCCAGGTGCTTTAGCAGCTGTAAATACAGGGTATTATTACTCAGGCTCTTCTTTGCTTGCTCCAAACCCTTCCTAGTGCTTTCTGGTCTGTTATTTCTCTCCAATTCTCTCTCTCGCTCTCTCTTGTCTCAGTTTACTCTCTCTTCACCAATTATCTGCAGACCTCGCATTGGTCTAGTCATCTCTGTCTCAAAAAAAAAAAAAAAAAAAACCAAAACAAACAAAAAACCCTCCTGGGCTTCCTGCCAGAAAAAGATTTTGCAAGTTTTACCTGGATTTCCACACAGCAAACTTTTGAACATGTACATAACTGATAAAGGCAGTCTATTTTTGTAGCTAAAAGTGACAATAACCTCAAACTGGTAATCTATGCCAACTTGATTTTGCTCTTGAAAACAGAATGCATACGACGAAACAACCAAATCCCTTGGGTTACCACAGATTCAAGTGGTGACCCAAAAGTAATGGCCCAAAGTTAGGGGAAGTGTAATGTTGACTATGGTTTACAGAAAGCGAATCTGAGTCAAGGGTCTGAAATTTCATATGAACTCATTCTGCCTGTAAATGCCCCAGAATCAATGGTGAGCAAATGTGAACTCTGGCCAGCAGGCAGAAGCACTCTGTTTTCCATTACGCGGTGACGCCAGATCCGCCTTACTTCTAACAAAGACCCTCATCAAGCCTGTGTGTCATCATTTGCGTTCGCAAGGCTGTGGCTCGGCTTCCGGACTTCACATAATTCTTTGGCCTCCTGGGGAGCGAAGGGGGTTGAGGGTAGGCTGGCAGGGAGGGCAGAGAAAGGAAAGGATTCACGTGGAGTGCAGTGCCACCTGCTGGATATGGAGTGATGCTACAGCAGGCTGGATTAGACCTCGCTGTTGTCCTGTCAGTGCCCTGGTGGCTTTAATGGCCCGAAGGAGAAAGAACACAAACACTAGCAGAAATACCCATTCTTTACCCAAAGCCCAAAGCAATCCTTAAGGCCACACACAAGCCTTTCTTCTCTATAAGATGTCATGTGGTGTGTATACCCGCACATGTGAGAGATACATCGTGACCACATATTTGGGTGTGTCTGTACCTGACTTCTCACAGGTAGCAAAAGTGTTATCATGGCTGTCCTCCGTGTTGGATTTTTAAGGAATCCTACAGTCAACAAAGACTTTCACATCAATTGTTTGATTTAATCTCCCAATGCCCTGTGCAAGTAGATAAAGCAGTTTCAATCTAATGAATTACTAGCACCCTGGCATTATTCACAACTTAACAATGTTTGGAGATAATACCTAACTAATGAGCTTTCCTCGTTTTCAAAAGACTTGTCCCACCTGTAAACCTGGAATGGCACAATACCCCACACAGGGCAGGTGAGACTGGCCAGGAGCATGGAGTTCAAGGGCTGACACTGAAGATGAAAAATCCAGAGGAGAGGCCTTTGGACCTCCTCAGCTTCAGAGAGAGATTGGTGGCAGGCTTTTCAGAAAAACACCAACAGATCTCTATATGTAAGTTTTTTTTGTTTTTGTTTTTGTTTTTTTTTTTTGCTTGCTTGTTTGTTTTTGTTTTGCCAGAACTTCTTTAGTATTTGAAGACATATGCTCCTCCTATGTGTCACAGTTAGGAAGTAACTTCCCAAAGAGGTGACTGACTAAAACCATGAACGCTGGCTTAGAGGTCGGAACAACAAAGCAGAGGTGTTCAATAAGGTGCTGTTGCTTTGAACATGAGAAAGTGCTGCTGAGAGTTCTAGAAATATCAATGACCCAACAGATGGACACACTGGATTTTTCTGGATTACTTTGTACTACTTACTATGTAGTATTTAAGATACTCTAGTATCTTAAAAGCCACCAATGTGTCCTGGAGCTCCGCTTCCCCAGAACCCCACCCCACTATGGAAAGAGAGAGGCAGGCTGGGAGTGTGGATCGACCTGTCAACGCCCATGTTCAGCAGGGAAGCAATTACAGAAGCCAGACCTTCCACCTTCTGCATCCCATAATGATCTTGGGTCCATACTCCCAGAGAGTTAAAGAATAGGAAAGCTATCAGAGGAGGGGATAGGATATGGAGGGAGTTCTTTTGGTAAGAACTGTGTGGAGTTGTACCCCTCTTATCCTATGGTTTTGTCAATGTTTATAAGTAAAATAATAAAAAAAAAGAAAGTAGAAAAAAGGAAAAGCTAGCATATGCCTGGAAGTAGGTTCAGTGGTTTACCTTTGATTTGAGATAGTCTTCCCCACCCTCGGCCCCATGTAATCTTCACACTGCTTTATAACATCTGCACTGTGATCTGCTCTGCTTTACATCTAAGTAAACTGGGGCCCAGACTTAGGAAGTCTAAGTGATCTGCCTAAAGTTACACATCTCAAGGGAGTAAAGGTTAGAATGAAATACAGGTCCCTTTGGTCCCAAAACTATGTTCCCACTGTTTACCACTTCCAGCTGTGAGTGCCCTGCTAGACCTTCAATGATAGTATGTTTTACTGTTTATTTCAGTCACTGAATGATTCATCAACCACATGACCACCCTACTCATTTTCACTGACACCCCCTGAGTATGAAAGCAGGGCTTGAAGAAAGTGCTCTCATTCATTGTTTTGAACCACAAGGACTGAGGCATGGCTGGAACAAATAGTTCTGGGTCAGAGGTCAGGGGACAGACCAGACTCCTACAGCAAAAACAAACAAGGCCTCTCAGAGCAGCTCTAGGTGCTGCAAGGGCCCCACAGACTGGACTGCATCTGAACAGGACAGCCCAGGTTTGAGGGCAGCGGCCTGGCTGGTTCTGCAGTTACTGAGCAGATGAGCCAAGGACAGTCCTGGATTGAGTTTCCAGTTTTGCCACATACCAGCTGGGGACTGCAGGGTAGGCTCTGGGAGCAGCACAAGCATTACTCTTCTCTGAGACAATGAAATCTTCTAAGGCCTCTCACTGGACTGTGGCGATAGTGACACCCACCATAATGAATTATGGGGTCACGTAAACAAAGGTCACACGAGAAAGTGCTGTTACCTGCCGAGGTGCTACACAGATACTGGATTTTATGGTTATCAGTTCCACAGAAAAATAAATTAATACATAAAAGCCTGCCATACACTCACATGACAAATAAGGGACGTTTCTCTTTTATTCTCAAGTCTTTCTAGATAGAATTACATAGTTTGATGTTTTTGTGAGGCAGTTGCATAGTCAGAGTGACAGGTTTTTGCTTTTTTTAATCAAAGACAAGCTACATCAGCTGAATCTATTTCCACAAACAGCAGAACTGCATCCCCTCTTAAGCCATCTAGTCCTACAGGCAAAAGAAAACAGTGACAGGTTTACAGCTAAAGGCTCTGAGAGGTCCTGGATAAATGAGCAGGAGAGGGCAATGAATGTTGAACCCAAGCCTCCCTGTTGGAATAGGGCCAATAAGGACAGCCTAGGCCAGCTGTCCTTCCCTGGCCTCCAGGGAATAAGTCCTGTCCCCCTGCCCCCCAGGATGCAGGCCAACCACACTGGAATGGCCCCTGCTAGACAGCCTGGGTCTCAAGCCTTCAGACAAAAACCTGCTGTCTGGGAGGTGCTGAGGGGCACCACACAGCACTGTTTCTACTGAAATTGATTTTTCTCCCTGAAAGTTACCTAGATCCTGGAAAGCCATTTCCTTGAAGTGATTTTAATATATCCTACCTGCTAAGTGAACATTTGTCAGCAGAATATTCATTCCACAACTGGGGAATGATTAAGTAACTACAGGCTGAAGTACTCTGAGATTTTTTTTTTTTTTGAGAGTTTATGAGGATGTGAAATGAAATCACAAGAATATAGAGGAAGACTTTCTTAGACTCAGATATGAGAAGCAGAAGAAAGCTGCATGTAGAAAAGCTACATGGTGGGTGTGGCAATATGGTTATCTGGCGAACTCAACCACTATGATTCTGTGCATTGGTCCAAACCTGGTGGACTGCCTGACAGAGTATGCCTCAATGTAAATGAATTTAGGAAAGGTGTCTCTTCCTACTTCCTGTTCCTCTTAATTTCTCTCTGTTCTTTAGCCAATAAAAAGAAAAATCATTGTTGGGGGGCCAGCTGGTGGCACAACTAGTTAGTGCACATGCTACAGTGTGCAAGGTCCTAGGTTCAAGCCCCTGGTCCCCACCTGCAGGGTGAAAGCTTCACAAATGGTGAAGCAATACTGCAGGTGTCTCTCTATCTCTCTCTCTCTATACCCTCCCCTCTCAATTTCTCTCTGTCTCTATCCAATAATAATTAAATAAAATATTTTTACAATAATTGTTTTCTTTTATTTATTTTAGTGAGAGAGATACAGGAAGTAGGAAGAGACAATTGAAATCAATTTGGCTCACTGAATATCACTAATATACCAAGTAATGTAGGATGGTAATACCACAGGAAGCAGAGTATAGGGAAGGAGGGAAAATCTTTGTATTATATATAATACATTTAAATATATAATACATTTCCTTTGTAAGGAAAATCTTTGTATTATATATAATACATTTAAATGTGTACAGTTCACTATAACCTTTTAATTGATGGCCTTTTCTCTCTAGTACATTTTAATCTTTCCAACAACTTTTTTCCCTTTGTTTTTATCATACTTCTATCACATATGACATTTTGAGTTTCTTCAATTTGGTGTTTATTTCTGAAATTATTGTGTCCTTATATTGTAGAGTTTTTACTCTTCCTTTTGACTAACTACCCCCATATAGATTCCTACCACTTCCTTTAGCGTGCACGTGCATATTTTTATTTTCTTCTTTTTTTTTAATCTTTATTTATTTTATAGAGAGAAATTGAGAGAAAGGGGAGACAGAGAAAGGAGACAGAGAGGCACCTGCAGCCCTGCTTCACCACTTGTGAAGCTTTCCCCCTGCAGGTGGGGACTGGGGGCTTGAACCCGGCTTCTTGCGCACTATAACATGTGCGCTCAACCAGGTGCGCCACCACCCGGTCCCTATTTTCTACATTTCTTCCTTTGTGAGATAAGATTCATTTTTGCAATATTGTGTAGTTTGAGGTAAGGGAGATAACATAGTGATTATGCAAAATGATATTCAATCTGAGGCTCCTAGGTCTCTCTGTCCCCTCCCCCCTTACTAAATAAAAATGAAAAAACTGGGTCCATGAGGTAGGTCAGTGATACCTTGTATCCAAGAGGCCTTGAGTTCATCCCCTGACTCTGTTTGTTTTCTTCCCATAGGAGCACTTTTCAGCTCTGGTTTTCAGTGAGTTATCCTCTACTTTTTTCTTTCTTTCTCTTTTTGTTATATACCAGAGCATTGTTTAGCTCTGGTTTGTGGTGGTGGTGGGGACTGAACCTGGGACTTTGGAGCAGCCTCAGTCATGAAAGTCTTTTGCATAACCATTATGCTATCTATCCCACCCCAAAGTCAAGGAGCTATATTCTTCGATTTCTCTTTTTGTTCAAGGACTCTTATTCCTATAGTTTCTGTTACCACTGAGCTGCGTTTCTCTGAAGGACAACGACTGGCTGGTTTCTCTCATGTGTGCAAAATAAAGAATTGGGGGGAGCTGGGGTGGTAGCACAGCAGGTTAAGTGCACATGGTGCAAAGCTCAAGGACCAGCTTAAGGATCCTGTGGTTCGAGCCCCGGCTCCCCACCTGCAGGGGGGTCACTTCACAAGCAGTGAAGCAGGTCTGCAGGTGTCTTTCTCTCTGCCTCTCTGCCTTCCTCTCCTCTCTCGATTTTACTCTGTCCTATCCAACAACAACAACTGCAGTAGCAACAATTAACATTAACAACAACAACAAGGGCAACAAAAAAAAAAGGGGGAGAATGGCCTTCAGGAGCAGTGGATTTGTAGTGTAGGCTCTGAGCCACAGCAATGATTCTGGAGGGGGAAAAAAAAAAAAAGAAAGAAACACATGAACCTGTTTGTAAAAATAGCCAAAACGTCAGTAAGACTTAATGAAAACTATGCTGGTTATCTTTGGGGGTCTGGAGCGGCGGGGTGGGGGGAGGCGCTACATAGAACTGCGGTGGTGTGTGCATTATATGCTTATAATCTTATGATCTTATAATTTACTATTAATTCACTGATAAGGATAAATAAATAAAAGTAAAATCTTATCTGGGTGCCTAGTTTCTTTTTCTTTCTTTCTTTTTTTTTAAGCAAGGAGACATTAACAAAATCATAGGATGGAGGGGTACAACTCCACACAATTCCCACCGCCCAATCTCCATATCCCACCCCCTCCCCAGTAGCTTTCCCATTCTCTATCCCTCTGGGAGCATGGACCCAGGGTCGTTGAGGGTTGCAGAAGGTAGAAGGTCTGGCTTCTGTAATTGCTTCCCCGCTGAACATGGGCGTTGACTGGTCGGTCCATACTCCCAGTCTGCCTCTCTCTTTCCCTAGTAGGGTGGGTCTCTGGGGGAATTGGAGCTCCAGGACACATTGGTGGGGTCTTCAGTCCAGGGAAGCCTGGCTAGCATCCTGATGACATTTGGAACCTGGTGACTGAAAAGAGTTAACATACAAAGCCAAACAAATTGTTGAGCAATCATGGACCCAAAGCTTGGAATAGTGGAGAGGAAGTATTGGCCGGTACTCACTGCAAACTCTAGTGTACTTCTGCTTTCAGGTAGATATTTGCCCTAGTTTAGGTGCCTAGTTTCTGAGACAGAAACCGTGTTTGTTCTAAGTTTGGCTACTGTCTAATTCTTTTTTTTTTTTTTTTTTTTTTACCAGAACACTGCTTAGCTCTGGTTTATGGTAGTGCGGGGGATTGAACCTGGAACCTTGTAGCCTCAGGCATGAGGGTCTGTTTGCATAACCATTATGCTATCTACCCCCCCCACCTTGTCTAATTTCCATACACAGGAGGAACTCAAATGCATTTTGCCAATAAAGCATAAACACATTTAACTGTATCTTCAAGTCTGTCAGCCTGGTAATCTGCAAATGTGGCTCAGAAGAGCGCAGCAGATTAAAGAATTAAAAACAGGGAGTGGGGCGGTAGAGCAGGTTAAGCACACCTGGAGCAAAGCACAAGGACCGGCATAAGGATCCTGATTCGAGCCCCTGGCTCCCCACCTGCGGGGGCGGGGGGGGGGGGGCTCACTTCACGAGCGGTGAAGCAGGTCTGCAGGTGTTTATCTTTCTCTCCCCCTCTCTGTCTTCCCCTCCTCTCTCCATTTCTCTCTGTCCTATGTAACAACAATGACATCAATAACAACAATAATAATAACTACAACAATAAAAACCAACATGGGCAACAAAAGGGGAAATAAATAAATATATATATAAAAAGAATTAAAAACAAGAGGGCAGTATCAGAGCCTTCAAGATAGTTTATTGTAAACTGAAATTTTTCTTAAGTACCTTAAGTTTGGGCATTTTGAGAAGTGTTTCTTAAATAGTGCTGCTAAGCAAAGAGTGATAGGAGCTGACGTAAAACAAGATTTTTCTTCTTTTATTTATTTATTGATTTGTTGAATAATAATCAACAAGACCATAGGATAAAAGGGGTACAATTCCACACAATTCCTACCACCAGGGTTCCATATCCCAGCCCCTCCATGGAAATTTTCCTATTTTTTTAAAATATTTTTTAAAATTTTATTTATTTTCCCTTTTGTTACCCTTGTCTTTTTATTGTTGTTGTAGTTATTATTGTAATTGTTATTGATGACATCATTGGATAGGACAGAGAGAAATGGAGAGAGGAGGGGAAGACAGGGGAGCGAAAGACAGACACCTGCAGACCTGCTTCACAACTTGTGAAGCGACTCCCCTGTAGGTGGGGATCCTTAAGCCAGTCCTTGTGCTTTGAACCACCTGTGCTTAACCCGCTGCGCTACCACCAGACTCCCCCATTTAAAAAAAAAAAAAGCTTCTGGGGTTATTGCTGGGGCTTGGTGCCTGCACCATGAATCTAGTGTTCCTGGAGGCTATTTTTCCCCCTTTTGTTGCCCTCGTTTTATCATTGTGGTTATTACTGTCGTTGTTGCTGGATACAACAGAGAGAAATGGAGAGAGGAGGGGAAGACAGAGAGGCTGAGAGAAAGACAGACACCTGCAGACCTGTTTCACTGCTTGTGAAGCGACTCCCCTGCAGGTGGGGTGCCAGAAGCCATTTCTCTGCTTGATAGAAGCTAAGCCTTGAAACAACAGAAGCCCTCGAGATAAGTTTCTAATCCCCGTAGGAAGGATGTTTGCCAGAAACTAAGTGACATACCATATAGTTATAGTGACATACCATATAGTTACAGTTTAACAGAAATAGTTTCAAGGGACCCTCCACCGCAATCTCCGCCTCCCTCTTCCCCCTATGCTCCCCCTTCCCCAAAGCCTTAAAATGCCTGTGAACACAATAAAAATTTGCAGCTTGATCAGAATCCTGTCTTGCTGTCATTCTTTCGTGTCTCTTGTCCCTGTCATTCCAGATCCCGAGGTTCCTAGCCCCTGTTCACCGCCCCGCTGGCCGGGGCATTCGGGAGCTGCAGTATGAACCAGGATCCTTACTCCAGTCTTTGCACTTGGTGCCATGTGCGCTTAACCCACTACGCTATCCCCCAACCCCTAAAACTTTCCTATTCTTTACCCCTTTGGGAGCACAGACCCAAGATAATTATAGGGTGCAGAAGGTGGAAGGTCTAGCTTCTGTAATTGCTTCCCCACTGAACATGGGAGTTGACAGGTCGGTTGTTGTTTTCGACAGGTTATGTTGTTTTCAATGGGCTGGCTTCACAGGGGGGTAACAGACGACCAGGGACTCATGGCTGGGTTGTACGCAGTTTCTCTTTATTCATGCAGGACACAGCACAATCTAAGACGAGCTAAGCTGAACTCAAGGTACTGTAAAACTCACAATGCTGTCTTTATATATACTTGCCAAGTAAGGTGGAAACAGGATGTGACATAGAGAGGGTGGAGAGAAAAGTGACTGGTGAAAATCAGAGTGTGACAAAGAGGGGGCAGATTAGGCAAGAATCCTATCACTGAACCACAAATGCCCTGGAGGGAGGGTGGAACTTGTTAACAGTGGTTATGTAAGTAGAATGAAGTGGTTATGTAAATAGAATAGTGTTAAGCAGGGGGGATTTAAACCAAATGAAACAGAAGGGGTCTCATGCATACCAACAGTCGGTCTATACTCCCAGCCTGTCTCTCTCTTTCCCTAGTGGGGTAGGGCTCTAGAGAGGTGGGGTTCCAGGACACAATGGTGAGGTTGTCTCCCCAGGGAAGTCAGGTTGAAAATCGGCACCTGCAACTTGGTGGCTGAAAAGCATTAAGATATAAAGCAGAACAAATAGTTTAATAATCAGGAAACTAAAGATAAGAAAGAATATAGCAGATGAGATTTGGGGTCTCCATTTTGAGAAAAGCTAGGAAGCCTATTTTAGGTATATTCCAAGGGGCCCATGACTTTACTAATTTTTGCCTGAGTCCAACAGCTAACATGCAGGTGGGCTAAGGGTATGTCTGGGTAAATGGTGTCAGAGTTGAAAGCTGGATCAGGGAAGACAGTAGCCCCCAATATGGGAAAAGTATATAAACACCATTAACTGTATACCCCATTGATCTGATCTAGGGTCCACATTCAGCACAGGAACCTGTGTAACCTCTGTATCCCTGTAGGTCTGAACTTGCATTCTGTGGTCATAGCTGGGAACATTCTAGGCTGCACTCACTGCAGGACTCGTCTTCCTTGAGTGTCAGAGTAGAATGACCTAGCCTCCCTTCAGAGAGTGGGGCAGTTCCTACCATTGTTCCACACTGAGGGCATAAAACAAGACCATATATATATAAAGATTCTAATGTGTCTTGTGATTCAATAAGATATATTGAGTCTACCAGGTTCAACTATAAATTTACAATTGTAACACTTAACTTGGCTTGAGAATTGGAAATGATTATCTCAGAGAAACTCTTATTTAAACTCCTGATCTTTGCCAAACCAGTCAGAAGCTGGTATTTGAGATCATTACAGGAGTTACATCCTAGTTTTAGAACTGATCCTTTGTTCAGTCTGTTTACAATTAACAATGCAGCTTCATCTTGATTCCACGGTTGGTTTTTGGTGTGTTTGTTTGATTTTGTCTACCACTTTAAGGGACTGAGAATCTTGAAGACAAGACTGTGACTTATATTTTATGCCTGGCTCTTATGAGCATTAAAAAAAAACAATTATGCCTGATCATAGTTGGGTTTTACAGTGGATTAAATACAGCTGTGAATCCTTTCAAGACATTTCCTATCAAGAGTGGATCTATGTCTCTTCCATCTGTACCTGGGCTGACCTGTGACAGCTTTGTTGTTTTGCGATAGCTCTGACCTTTTGAGTATGAAGAAAGCAGCATTCCTCTGACTCAAAGACTCTCCTTAAAGAAAATTGGTTCCATGAGGTTCTACTTTCATGTAAGAAGTCTGGCTATCATGCTTGAGATTCCTTATGGGGAGATCACATGGAAAAAGACATGAAAACTGCACAGATCACCCAGCCATCCCCATGAAAGAACCAGACAAATAGATAGAATCATTTCTAACATCACACATCATTTCTAACATCTGAATATATATCTCCACAGGAGAAAAAAGAATCATTCAACTAAACCCTGCCTGAATCCTCAACTCGTAAAATCATGAAACAGAATAGAATGGTTGTTTCAGCCATAGTCTTTGGGAATAGTTACAAATCAGTAGATGACTAGAAAAACTCTCAATAAATGTTTGTAAAAAGGTGATTGGAAGGAAGGAAGGTAGGAGGTGACTGAAGGAAGGGAGGGAAGGAGGGAGGGAGGTAGAAAGGATGGATAGATGCATGACTTAGAAGAGTCACTGGGAGCTTGGTGATGACAAATTTGGTAGAGCACTTGCATTATCATGAGAAAATACTCAGTTCAAACCCCTGCCCCCCCACCTGTGTGTTTGAGCAGGAGGAAGAGCATTAGGAGCACTGGAGTACTGCTGCTGTCTCTCCCCTTCATCGCGCGCTGTCTCTCTCTCTGTCTCTTACCCTCTATTTAAAAAAAAGAAAGGAAGAAAGAAAGAAAGAAAGAAAGAAAGAGAGTCATTGTATCTCCTAGAGGAATAAAATTCACAGGGATGAAGAAATTTGCTAAAGTGAACCTCTCATTCTTCCTCCTCCTGCAGTATCTAAACTTCCTTCTTGGAGAACTCCCTACCTTATTCAATAGTAGATCCATCTCATATTACAGAAACAGAACATGCCAAACATCCACTTCCACAGCACAAGTTTTCATTTCTCAGCCAGGAGTGATTTTGTTCTCCAGAGGACATTCAAAATGTCTGGAGAGGAGCTGGGTTCACTTGGTAGAGCACTCATATTACAATGCACAAGGACCCAGGTTTGAGCTCTTGGTCCCCTGGGAAAGCTTTTTGAGTGGTGAAGCAGTGTTGCAGGTGTCTCTCTGTCTCCCCCCTCTCTTAATCCTCCCCTTCACTCTTGATTTCTGTCTCTATACAATAAATAAATAAATAAAGATAATAAAAAATTTAAAAATAAAATGAAATGTCTGAGATGGCTGTAGAAATAATAGTTGAGGGGCTTGGTGGTGGTGCACCTGGTTGAGCGCACATATTACAATGCACAAGGACCTGGGTTCAAGCCCCTGGTCCCCACCTGCAGGAGAAAAGCTTTGCAAGTGATAAAGCTGGTGTGCAGGTGTCTCTCCTTGTCTCTCTCTCTCCCCTCCTCCTCTCAATTTCTGGCTGTCTCTATCCAATAAACAAATAAAGATAATAAAAAATCTTTTTTAAATAAGAAATAATAGCTGACCCGTATCTACAACATTAGGAGAACTGCTCTAGTTTACAACGGAGGGATTGGGGGATCCAAAACTTTGGTGATGGGAATGGTGTGGAGTTGTACCCCTGTTATCTTGTAACTTTGTAAATCAGTATTAAATCACTAATAAAAATTAATTAAGTCAATAACAATGAAATAGAATGTCTGGAGACATTTTCAGTAGTCACAACATGGTAATGTGGGGAGAAATAACACTGGGATGTAATGAAAAGAGACTACATAACACAGAACAGCCCCAGAACAGAGAATTTTCCAAGCCAAAAAAAAAAAATGTTCATCTCCAGTTTAAAAATGCTGACTTTAGAGCAAGAAAATTGACACCATTAGCTAACCTGGGAGTGCATTTGCTTTGCTATGCACGTCCCAGGCTCTGTTCCAGTCTCCACCACAATGGGGGAAGTTTTGGTGGTATGGTCTATCTGGAGATCTAGTTCTCTGAAAAAGTCAGTGTAGAGCATTGAAACCCTGGTGATTATCAACAATGCAGAAGAAAAAGGAAGAGATGTAGGAGGACGGAGGAAGAGGAGGAATGTGAGGTGAAAAGAGAGGAGGAGAAAGAAAAAGAGAAAATGACACTACTTCCAAGTGCTAAAGAGACAAAAGACCAGGAGTGATTCAAGACTCAATGTCAGAAAAATATGTTTCCTAGACTTGGATTAGTGGAACCCACAAGCTCTTCTCATTAGAGGAATCAATGACAAGAGGAAGGTTCTATTGTGTCATCAAAATCAAAAGGAAACCAGAAAGATAAATCACGGGATAGGGCACATGCCTTGTCATATACACGACCCATGTTGAAGCCTCAACAGTACACGAATGGGGACGGAGGTGTCACCACCAGGGGAAGCTCTAATGCTATGGTATCTCTACTTCTCTCTCTATCTCAATGGGGGGGAAAAAAGCGCAAAGTTACGATATTGCACATATGTAAAATCTCAACTCAAAAACAAAACAAAAAAATATCAAGGAAGCAATTGAGATGATGAATAAATTAAACTACATACTCAATTCAAAGCACATAGATTTCATAGAACGACAAAGGCATGGGGACTATTGTTATATATGCTGTAGGCATTCTTGTTTCTCTCCACTGATTTATAAGTGCCCCTCCCACTCACTCACCCCAGCCAAAGCCCCACCCTGTCATACTACAGGGATTTTGACTTTGCTAACTAGAAAAGCTAGCCTGGCCAGGTGGTGGCACACCTGGTTGACAGCATGTTACAATGCACAAGGACCCAGGTTCAAGGCCCCGGTCCCCACCTGCAGGGGGAAAGCTTTACAAGTGGTGAAGCAGTGTTACAGGTGTCTCTTTCTCTCTCCCTCTCTATTACCCCCTTCCTTCTTGATTTCTGGCTGTCTCTATCCAATAAATAAATAAATAAAGATTTTTTTTTTTTTTAAAGCTAGCCATTGGGGGTCAGGTGTTGCTATATCTGGCTAAGCACATGCAAGACCCTGGTCTCCACCTGCAGGGGCTGCAGGTATCTCTCTGTCTCTTTCCCACTCTGTCTCCCCCCTTCCACTTTCATTTCTTTCTGTCTCATCCAATAATAAAAAATAAATAAATACAGTGGTCCAGGAGGTGGTGCAATGGATAAAACATTGGACTCTCAAGCATGAGGTCCAAGTTCAATCCCCGGCAGCAAATGTACCAGAGTAATGTCTGGTAATTTCTCTCTCTTATCTTTCTCATGAGTAAATAAATAAATAAATAGTCTTTTTTTAAAAATCTGGGGAATGTTATGCATGTAAAAAAAAAAAAAAAAAAGAAGTAGAAACGCAAAGCGGAAATTGACTGAGTTTGGAGTATGGCACCAAAGTAAGAAAGCAGAAGTATACTAGAGTCTGCAGTGAGTACCTCCCTAATACTTCCTCTCCACTTTTCCAAGCTTTGGGTCCATGATTGCTCAACAATTTGTTTGGCTTTGTATGTTAACTCTCCTTTCAGTCACCAGGTTCCAGGTGTCATCAGGATGCCGGCCAGACTTCCCTGGATTGAAGACACCACCAATGTGTCCTGGAGCTCAGCTTCCCCAGAGACCCATCCTACTAGGGAAAGAGAGAGGCAGACTGGGAGTATGGACCGACCAGTCAACGCCCATGTTCAGCGAGGAAGCAATTACAGAAGCCAGACCTTCTACCTTCTGCAACCCTCAATGACCCTGGGTCCATGCTCCCAGAGGGATAGAGAATGGGAAAGCTATCGGGGGAGGGGGTGGGATATGGAGATCGGGCGGTGGGAATTGTGTGGAGTTGTACCCCTCCTACCCTATAGTTTTGTTAATTAATCCTTTCTTAAATAAAAAAGAAAAAAAAAGTATAGACATTAATTGGATGAAGATTCTTTGGGAAGTTCAGTGGGAAGAGTATGAAATTTCTGCTGCTTGAATTCTACTGCCTCTGTGAATTAGCTGATTACTCATTAAGGATATGGATGAGTAAGCAGTTGAAGTCAAGCGATTAAATCTTTAATACTTAAAAAAAAAAACAGTAAAGGGTGCTGACTAAAGGCAAAAAGTGCTCAATATACTTAAGTTTAACTGCAGTTGGATTTACAAGCCCCAGTCCATACACATTCATCCCCTGCCCCTCCTCCTCCCATTCTGTGTTCTGCACTCTAACCAGATAGAGGTAGGGAAAAAAACTGAATCATGTACTTGATTCAGGACTCTTTTTTTTTATTCAGGACTTGAAGTTTGCAGAGCTGGTGAAGCTTGAGAAAGAGGGTCTAAAGAGTGAAGCTTATGGGACTGGTAACACGTTTTTTTTTTTTTTCTAATAAATCTTTTTTTCAATTTATTCCTTTTGTTGACTTTCTTGTTATTGACATCGTTGTTGTTGATAGTACAGAGAGAAATGGAGAGAGGATGAGAAGACAGAGGGGGGAGCGAAAGACAGACAAAAAAAAAAAAAAAAAAAAAAAAAAAAAAAAAAATACAAATTTAAAAAAGAAAAGAAAAGCTAGCCATCACAACCACAACTTTGATGCTAGGGAATTAACTTTTATATAATACAACTCTATTTATTTATTTATTTTTAACAACAATAAGTTATTTGATGAGTTTTCCCCCTTCCTTTCTTACTTCATCCTTCAAGCGACTCCCCTGCAGGTGGGGAGCTGGGGGCTTAAACAGGGAACCCTCTGCATTACTGCCTAGCCCCCAACAAAGTAAGTTTTGCCAAGAGACATGGCAAGTTATACTAAAAATAGACCACAATGCTAAAAACTTCATAATATTCTTCAGGAAATAACAATAACAATCTTTCTGATTGTTATTGTTTCTTTCAGAAAAAGAAATTAAGCATTACAAATTTAAATTATAAATTTTATAGAGGAACTCAATTAGGAATATATTTAAATCTTGTACTGCCACATGTGAATCTATTTTAAGTATGTGAACATCAAAGTCAAAAGTTCCTTTTTCCTTTATTGGCACCTTTTGATACATGTTTAGGTTTGGGTTCCCAGAGAGTATTTTTTACAAATCTTAAAGCTGCACCTTTATCCAGTTTGCCAGCCTTTTTCTTGTCTGTTATCTCCTTGACTCTATTCAAATGTACTCTGATTCTTTCCAATTCTTGTTTCGCTGGATGTTGTGTAATTTTCAAAAAGCTGCAAGTTAGAGTGAATCACAATGAACAGTCTCTCAACACTTTAGAATGTTTGAACCTAAACTTGGGCCTGGAAATGTCAGCTTCCTCCCCTCTAAAGACAGTCAAATCCACTCAGCCATTGTGTTGAGTGGGATGTGAGTGTTCTTGAACGCCACATCATTTATTTACAAACTTGGGTTAGAAATCATCTGTTTTCAGATTTCAATGTCTACACGCTAACTTTTATAGAAATGTAATTAAAATATTTCTATGACACATTGTCATGCTGTGCCATGGAGAAAAGAGAGAGGAGATCCGGAGCGAAGAGGGAACACAAATCTTTATTTGCGCTGGCACCTCAGAGTTGGGTGAGAGAGAAGCAGGTTGGGCCACGTGGAGGTAGCAAAAATGGCCGCATCAACCAGTAACCTTTCCTGCGTCTAAACACCGAAGTGAAGAGCCGGCAAGAGGGTGAGGTGCAGAAGAAGAAGGGCTTTTATGGGAGTAGCGAAAATGGGAAGGGGGAGGAGTAACCATAGCACTCCAGGGTAGGATAATAACTCTCCTGAGAATGGGAAGGGGGAGGAGTAACCAGAGCACTGCAACTATCTTGGGGAATAGACAATGCCCTGAGGGCACAACATGGCGGAACAGGCGCGGGAACTAGCAATAGCCTGAGGGGACAACATGGCAGATGTGACTGCATCTGCACAATTTCCCAGCAACACATTCTTCTAATATACACAACATGCCAGTGAATGAATCAGATATTCATTGATTTTTTTTCATATTACATATTGGCTTTTTTAAAGTTTCTTTCTTCTTTTTTTTAAATAATTTATTTCTTTATTGGGGAATTAATGCTTTACATTCAACAGTAAATACAATAGTTTGTACATGCATAACATTCCCCAGATTTCCATTTAACAATACAACCCCCACTAGGTCATTCATCATCTTTCATGGACCTGTATTCTACCCCAGAGTCTTTTACTTTGGTGTAATACTCCAATTCCATTTCAGGTTCGACTTGTGTTTTCTTTTCTAATCTTGTTTTTCAACTTCGGCCTGAGAGTGAGATCATCCCATATTCATCCTTCTGTTTCTGACTTATTTCACTCAACATGATTTTTTCAAGGTCCATCCAAGATCGGCTGAAAACGGTGAAGTCACCATTTTTTACAGCTGAGTAGTATTCCATTGTGTATATAGACCACAACTTGTTCAGCCGCTCATCTGTTGTTGGGACACCTGGGTTGCTTCCAGGTTTTGGCTATTACAAATTGTGCTGCCAAGAACATATGTGTACACAGATCTTTTTGGATGGATGTGTTGGGTTCCTTAGGATATGTCCCCAGGAGAGGAATTGCAGGGTCATAGGGTAGGTCCATTTCTAGCCTTCTGAGAGTTCTCCAGACTGTTCTCCACAGAGGTTGGACCAATTGACATTCCCACCAGCAGTGCAGGAGGGTTCCTTTGACCCCACACCCTCTCCAGCATTTGCTGCTGTTACCTTTTCTGATGTATGACATTCTCACAGGAGGGAAGTGATATCTCATTGTTGTCTTGATTTGCATTTCTCTGACAATCAGAGACTTGGAGCATTTTTTCATGTGTTTCTCGGCCTTTTGGATCTCTTCTGTGGTGAATATTCTGTCCATGTCCTCCCCCCATCTTTGGATGGGGTTATTTGTTGTCTTGTTGTTGAGTCTGGCAAGCTCTTTATATATGTTGGTTATTAAACTCTTATCTGATGTATGGCATGTAAAGATCTTCTCCCATTCTGTGAGGGGTCTCTTGGTTTGGGTAGTGGTTTCTTTTGCTGTGAAGAAGCTTTTTAATTTGATGTAGTCCCATAGGTTTATACTTGCCTTAGTCTTCCTTGTAATTGGATTCGTTTCATTGAAAATGTCTTTAAAATTTATGCGGAAAAACGTTCTGCCAATATTTTCCTCTAAGTATCTGATAGTTTGTGGTCTAACATCCAAGTCCTTGATCCACTTGGAATTTACTTTTGTATTTGGTGAAATACAGTGATTCAGTTTCATTCTTCTGCATGTTTCAACCCATTGTTTCCAACACCATTTGTTGAAGAGACTCTGCTTTCCCCAAAGTTTTTCTTATTTTTAAATTATCTTTATTTATTGGACAGAGACAGCCAGAAATTTAGAGAAGAGGGTAATAGAGAGGGAAAGAGAGGGCAAGGATAGATAGCGTAATGGTTATGCAAAAAGACTCTCACGGCTCAGGCTCTGAAGTCCCAGGTTCAATTCCCCACAACATCATAAGCCAGATCTGAGCAGAGCTCTGGAAAAAATAAAGAAAGGAAGAAATAAAAGAAAAGAAAAGAAGGAAGGAAGGAAGGAAGGAAGGGAGGAAGGAAGGAAGGAAGGAAGGAAGGAAGGAAGGAAGGAAGACAGCGAGACACCTACAACACTGCTTCATTGCTCACAAAGCTTTCCCCCTGCAGGTGGGGACTAGTGGCTCGAACCTGGGTCCTTCACATATTGACATTTTCCATATGCTAACTTATTCATGCCTATCAACAAATAAAATGAAGGCCACCAGAGCTAATGAAAAAATAAGGAGATAGGTGGATAGACAAAAGCTAAGTCTAACGTCTTGCCTGACAAAGGGACACAGACTAGTGAAGAAATTCACTGTGTAGGCACATAGGCAGGAGGCAATTTTTAAAGTGATATTCAGGGTGCGGGTGTCAGATAGCTGTCCGGTAACTAAGGGTTGGAATCTAGTATTTAGGAGAGGGCAGAATGAGCCCACAGATCTAAACAAAGCCCCTTTTTTGGGGTCAGTAAGGCTCTTACACCCCAGGGCCGCTCCAAGTTCCTGGCCTTTTAGCAGCTACAGCTAGCAGAGGCAGCGCGGTGAAGCAAGCTCTCCCAGATAAGCGCTGCTGAGCCAGACATTTCCCATTCATTCCCCACCATAGTTTTCTTTTCTTCCTCTCCCTTCCTTCCTTCCTTCCTTCCTTCCTTCCTTCCTTCCTTCCTTCCTTCCGTCTTCTTTTAGAGGCAGAGAGAGAGAGAGAGAGACTACCACACCCAAGCTTCCTTCAATACAGCAGGGCCAGACTTGAACCCGGGTCATGCATATGGCAAAGCAGCACATTATCCAAGTAAGCTATTTCACCAGCCCCTCACCCCTCCTCTCCTCTCCTCTCCCCTCCTCTTCTTTCCTTCTCTCCCCTCCCCTCTTCCCTTCCTCCCTTCTCTCCCCTCCCCTCCCCTCCCCTCCCCTCCCCTCTTCCCCTCCTCTTCCTCTTCCTCTTCTCTTCTCTTCTCTTCTCTTCTCTTCTCTTCCCTTCCCTTCCCTTCCCTTCCCTCCCCTCCCCTCCCCTCCTCTCCCCTCCCTCCCTCCTTTTCCTTCCCCTCAGTCTGTGTTTTAAAAACTTCGAGACATACAATTAATTTTCCCCCTCTCATATTAATTATCTAGTGATTTATATGACTACATTTTACTAGGAGTGTATATAAACACCATTCCCACCACCAAAAGACAGTGACCCATCCCTCCCACCCACTCCCACACCCCACTGTCCCAGGAAGCTGCATGTCTACCCCTCACCACAGGGTTTTTACTTTGGTGCCCTACTTACAATTTAGTCAGGTCCTGCTTTTAGTTTCCCTTTCAGATCTTCTTAGTCAACTTCTGTTGATGAGTGGGATCATCCCATACTCATCTTTATCTTTCTGACTTAGCTCACTTAACATAATTCCTTCTAGCTCTGTCCAAGATGGGTCAGAGAAGGTGGGTTCATTGTTCTTGATAGCTGCATAGTATTCCATTGTGTATATATACCACAGCTTCCTCAGCCACTCATCTGTTGTTGGGCACCTGGGTTGCTTCCAGGTTTTAGCTATTATGAATTGTGCTGCTATGAACATAGGAGTATACACCTCCTTTTGGTTGGGTGTTATGGAGTCCTTGGGGTATAAGCCCAGGAGAGGAATTACTGGATCATATGGAAGGTCCATGTCTAGCCTTGTGAGAGTTTTCCAGACTGCTCTCCACAGAGGCTGGACCAATTTACATTTCCACCAGCAATGCAAAAGGGTTCCTCTGTCCCCACAGCCTCTCTAGCATTTGTTGCTGCTGTCCTTTTTGATGTATGCCATTCTTACAGGAGTGAGGTGGTATCTTAGTGTTGTCTTAATTTGCATTTCTCTGACAGTCAGTGACCTAGAGCAGTTTTTCATATGTTTGTTAACCTTTTGGATCTCCTCTGTAGTGAATGCTTTGTTCATATCCTCTGTCCATTTTTGGATGGGGTCATTTGCTTTTTTGGTGCTAAGTTTGCTGAGCTCTTTATATATTTTGGTGATTAGTTTCTTGTCTGATGTATGGCCTGTGAAGATCTTCTCCCATTCTGTGAGGGGTCTCTTTGTTTGTTTAATAGTTTCTTTGGATGTGCAGAAGCTTTTCAATTTGATGTAGTCCCATTGGTTTGTTTCTGCTTTAGTCTTCCTTGCAATTGGGTTTGATTCATCAAAGATGTCCTTGAGGTGTAGGTGGGAAACTGTTTTACCAATGTTTTCCTCTAAGTATTTGATTATTTCTGGTCTAACATCCAGATCTTTGATCCATTTGGAGCTGATTTTTGTTTCTGGTGAGATAAAGTGGTTCAATTTCATTCTTCTGCATGTTACAACCCAGTTTTCCCAGCACCATTTATTGAAGAGAGCCTCCTTCTTCCATTTAATGCTTTGGGCCCCCTTATCAAAGATTAGATGTCCATAGGTGTGCAACTACCTGCTTTTCATCTAACTGAACTCAAAGCAAGATTCTAGAAATTGGCCTTTATTTTTTAAATTATTTATTTATGTTTATATTACAGAATTATATGTCCACAGGTGTTTGAATACACACCACTCCCACAACCAGAGTTATGAATCTTTCTTTCCTTCCTTTTATTATTTTTTTTCTTCTAGGATTATCACTGGGGCTCAGTGCTTGCACTTACAAATCCACTCCTCCTATGGCCATTTTTTTTTTTTTTTGATAGGACAGAGAGAAATTGAGGGGGTGGGGTAGATAGGGAGAGAAAGACAGACACCAGCACACCAGCTTCACTGCTTATAAAATGACCCTTGTGTGGGTCCTTGCACTTAACCCAGTGTGCCACCACCTGGCCCCCACCATTGTCTTTTCTTAGTAGGGGAGATTTAACCTTTGGAAACAAACAATACCTGATTGGTGTATTGCACCAAAGTAAAAGACTCTGGGGTGGGTGGGTGGGGGGAGAATACAGGTCCAAAAAGGATGACAGGAGGTAGTGGGGGTTGTATTGTTATGTGGAAAACTGAGAAATGTTATGCATGTACACACTATTGCATTTACTGTCAAATGTAAAACATTAATCACTCAATAAAAAAAAAAAAGAAAAGCTCCTCTTCCTTCTTCTCTTCCTCCTCTTTCTCTTCTTCCTCCTCCTCCTCCTCTTTCTCTTCCTCTACCTCCTCCTCTCCATCTCCTCTTCCTTCTCCTCCTCTTCCTTCTCCTTATCCTCCTCCACCTCCTCCTCCTACTCTCTCTTCCTCCTTTTCCTCCTCCTCTTCCTCTTTTTTCTCCTCCTCTTCTTCCTCTTCCTTCTCCTCTTCCTCCTCTTCCTCCTCTTACTCCTCCTCTTCCTCCTCCTTCTCCTCTTCCTCTTCCTTCTCCTCTTCTTCTTTTCTTCCTCCTCCTTCTCCTTCTCTTCCTCCTCCTTCTCCTCCTCTTTCTCCTCTTTCTTCTCCTCTCCAAAACAAAACAAACAACAACAACAACAAAATACCTGGTAAATCTGATGTCCAAGAAATTAACTAAGCTGGGTAATGCCGGTTTTTTGTTTTGTTTTGTTTTTTACTGCTGAAGGTGACCAAAGTCATAAAATTTAATTTTTGTATTGTCAACATAAACTACTAAAAAATAAGCTAGAGTCCACAAACCATCTTCATCTATAGTACTACTAGTGGGGTGAATGTGCTGCCTGGAGGGACAATTAATTTAGTAATGGTTGCTAGTGTGTGGTTATTGGTGTGTGGTTATTGGCTCACTATGACGCCGAATATCTCCATGTGTACATTGGATTTAAACACAGAGATGATTGCCTGACTTCCTTTCCTTGTAACTTTAAGGGTCACAAACCTAAATGTGACACAGAATAAGATTTCATTAGAAGACAGTGTTCCCTCCCCTAGTCAAGAAAACAGAAGACTAGAATGTCTGAAACATTTTACAACACAAACAATCTAATATTCAGTTTTTTGAATTATTTTTTAACAATGCTCCCAATTTTTTTTTGTAAGTGGTGACAATTATTTATATGCTGGTATTAGAAATCTTAGCCCTTAGAACACTTTACAGAAACTCACGTGCACCGAACTTCAAGCAGCTGAATTAATTATCTTGGCAAGCACCTTTGACTCCCACTGATCCATTAGTTATGGAATTATGCAAATAGCATTCAAAGAAACATGTATCCTCTACTCCTCTACACTCAGATTTTCCAAAGAGAAAAGTGAGACCATGACTGCTACCAATGAGAATTCTAATGACTTGTATTTACTGCTAAGTACTTTATCTATACTTTAAAGTCTTTATTATTTGAATCAGTAACAGATTACTTATCAAGATCCAAAAGGTATGAAATGAATACAGAAGGTATACACATGCATGCAATGGTATACACACATATCTGTATATTCGTGCATGTGAACACACACACATGGCCTTTTTTTTTTTCTTTGCTGGGGCTCAGTGTCTGTTCTATGAATCCACTACTCCTAGAGGCCATTCTTCCCATTTTTGTTGTTGTCGTTGTTGGATAAGACAAGAGAGAAATTGAAAGAGGAGGAGAAGGCAGAGAGGGGGAGAGGAAGACACCTACAGACTGGCTCCACCGTTTGTGAGGTGACTCCCTGCATGTGCATGTTGGGAGCCAGGGACTTGAACTGGGGCCCTTATGCTTCTACTGTGTGCGCTTAACCAGGTGTGCCACCGCCTGGCCCCCATCCTTTTTTTTTTTTCCATTACTTTCCCTGCTCCCTTGATTTTTCCCAGAGAACACCACAAAACCTCAATTATCAGTTTTACTAGTTATCTTTTCAGGGAAATAAAGCAACCTTGAGCTAAAATATTGTAAATTAAAAACAAATACATAATTCACAACACACCTGTATGTCTTTTTAAAATTTCAATTATCTTTATTTATTGGGTAGAGACAGCTAGAAATCAAGAGGGAAGGGGGTGGGAGAAAGGAAGAGAGACAGAGAGACACCTGTAGCCCTGCTTCAACACTAATAAACTTTTCCCTATGAGGGTGGGAACCAGGGGCTCGAACCTAGGTCCCTGAGCATTGTAACATGTTTGCTCAGCCACCACCCAGCCTCACACATGTGTCTTGTAATGTGTTTCTCGAATATCTAGTCTTTACGTCTTTCTTTCAATAACTGCTTAGCCTGCTCTAGGTACGAGTTATATGGTATTATGGTATTTTTTGGATGTACTAACCTTTTAAATAGAAACATTAATGTGATGGAAAGTGTCATCGATTTTTTTTCTAGACTCCTACATTTATAGCACAGTTAATAATAGTGTTCATTATAATGATTCTAACATATCTTTGATTTTGTTAAGAAAAGACTTATGTTCAGCATGATTTTGCTCTAGAGCATGTTATATTTTTACAAAAAAAAAATTTCATTGTGGAATGATTTTCAAGACTGGTGTCGTAAGTAATGAAATTGTTCTTTGGAGAGTCAAGATCCCTACATGCTATTGATCCCACTGGAGAAGATCCCTTCTGTTCTTTCATGTGCAGTAATATTTAAGGCCACTAGGTGGTACTCTAACCACAATATCCACTACTCAATATTGACACCCATCTGCCTGGATTAGGCCCAGACTGGAATGAGATCAGTCGGTGTGAGGTACTGTTGCTCACAGTCAGTTTTCACAAAACCATTAAGAGTGTGGAGTGGTTGAACTCCACCCACAGCCGTAAGGAAATGACTCTGGCCCACTGTTTTCTGCTAGTGATGCCTTCAGCGGTAACTTTATTTCCCTGCATCAGTGACACTGAAGAAGAAGCTGAGGTCCAGATCACACAGGTGTCTTCTGTGACCTTCCAATTATGATGTCCTGAGCAATGTGAGTGTGGGGAAAGGAAGTCTAGGGAGAGAAAGAACTTGGGGTCTTGGGTCTCTGCTGTATGTGTCTCCATTCTGTATGTGTTCTGCTCTAGCAGTGCTGCTTCTGCCAGCAAAGCAACTGGTCACAGGAAGCAACAATTTCTCCAGTCTGGCATTATTTCAGGCTTACTCAGTATCCCAAGTAAGTTTAGAGCGGCTCCCTCCACAAAAAAAAAAAAAGAAGAAGAAGAAGAAGAAGAAAAAAGCCTAGTTGTGTTACCATAAGACTCTCTGTCCACCCCCCCCCACACACACACACATTTTAATCAAAGTCCCAGGTTCAGTCCCCTGCACCACTATAAGCCAGAGCTGAGTAGTGCTCTGGTAAAATAAATAAATAAAAAAGTATAAAATGAAATAAAATTTACTGTGCTCCAAACCCATAGAACACTCATCTCTGTTGTCCTGGTACTTCATTTTCTTTTCCATCTTTTCATTTACTACCTTAAAACTATTTTAGACTTGTTGTTAAGATGTTTTGAATACAAAGGAGGCAATACTCCATTCTGTAACTAAATTAAAGAAGGGCTCAGATCCAGGCTTGGTGATGATCAGGTAGATGCTTGACAAAAATGTCTACCTAATTGCAGAATTTTTTTTTTTCTCACTTCAGACTAGATTCAGGAGTTTGAGTCAAGTTGTGAGTTGAAAAAGCATTAAGAGATAAACTTTTAGGGAGTTGGGCTATAGCGCAGCGGGTTAAGTGCAGGTGGTGCGAAGCGCAAGGACCGGCATAAGGATCCTAGTTCGAGCCCCGGTGTCCCCACCTGCGGGAGAGTCGCTTCACAAGCGGTGAAGCAGGTCTGCAGGTGTCTATCTTTCTCTCCCCCTCTCTGTCTTCTCCTCCTCTCCATTTCTTTCTGTCCTGTCCAACAATGACAACATCAGTAACAACAACAATAATAACTACTGTGAGAAAGCGAGTTTACCCAGAGGCTTTTCTCAGAGCTCTCTCATTTTAAAAGTTCTCCATTTTTTTCAGGCGGCCAGACAGAGGCCATCTGGCTCCTCAGATATTGGGAAACTCCCTCTGGCTGAGCACCCAATGCCAACTGGATCTTCAGATATTAAGAGATTCCCTCCTGCTGAATGCCCCGAGGACAACTGTTTACAAAGAGTGAGATTACAAAACTCACACACAAAAAAAAACTCTTCCCCTCGGCATAAGAGTGACCATCCTGTTCCTGACCATTATAAAAAGACATGAGTTTGAAGACTCTCAGTCTCGTTCTTGGCACTCCAGCTTTGGTGGTGGTGGGGGGAACCCCCTCAGCTCTCCTGAGGTCTTTGTGTATCAGTTCCTGTGTCTTTACATGTGTAAGTTGTTTTAATGGCTATTATATGTGCTTGTGTAAATAAATACTTCATCTTTCTCTATGGCCTATGTTGGCCTCCATTTGTCTTCGTTTGTAATGGGTATGGTCAGAAACAAAACTTAACACTATAATAACAATAAAAAACAACAAGGGCAACAAAAGGGAAAATAAATATATACAAATTTTAAAAATAAATAAATAAATAAAGAGATGAACTTTTTAAAAAATGGTAGGCGGTCTATAGCATGGAATTGGCAAGGAAAAGACAATGTTGTTTTTCTACTCCACCCGTGAAAACGAAAAGTGCTTCCTCAAGTCAATTCAAACAAAAGAAGGGTACTGATGACACTCCCCAGGCAGTGGTCCAGGGCAGGCACTCAAGCTGAAGAGGTGTTCCAGCAGCGTCTTCAGGCATCTAGCTCACCTGTCTTGTCTGCACTTTCTCTTGACTGACTTTGTCTTATCTCAGGCTCTCCTGGGAAAGCGGCACCTTAACAGGTGAGGGTATAAATATTTACAGCCTGCCAAGAAGAGAGAGTCTTACTCCAGCAGCTCCAAGAGTGGGAATTGAGTTGAGTCATATCATGTGTCCCTCCTTGGACAAGATGGTATGATTTTGATTAGTCATCCTAGAGCACATACGTGCCCACTCCTGACATTAGGATCTGAAAACATTTTAGAATCATGATAAAACTGACTCTTAAAAAGATGGAATCCTGGGGCCGGGTGGTGACACACCCGGTTGAGTGCATGTGTTACAATGTGCAAGGACCCAGGATCAAACCCCGGGTCCCCACCTGCAGGGCGAAAGCTTTGCGAGTGGTGAAATAGTGCTACAAGTGTCTTTGTGTGTCTCTCTCTAGCTATCTCTATCTCACCTTCCTCTTGATTTCTGGCAGTCTCTATCCAATAAATAAATAAAGATAATTTAAAAATAAAAGATGGAACCCAGATCAAGACATAAGAGGAAAGGGCTGGCAAGGTATCTCATCTAGCTAGTGTGCCTGCCTTGTCATGCATGCAACCATGGTTTGAGCTTGGTCTCCATCACACTAGGGGCAGTCGTGGTACTGTGGTGCCTTTTACTCTTCTGTGTTACTCTGTATATATCTAAAAAATTAAGTTAGTCCAGGCCCAACAATGACCAAAAAAAAAAAAGTAAGAGAAGAATATTTTCCCCCAAAGGAGCAGGTAAGAGGGAAGGCAAAAGTCACATCAGATTACTCCCTCTGTTTGCTAATTGGTGATGTTTCTGGATGGCTTCAGAGAAGCATAATGGAAATGATGAACTAAGCTGAGCTACCCATTCAATTACATCTTCATTAAACATAGTTTATTGCTAGTAAGCCATGGATTTAGATGAACACATATAGGTAGTATTATTTGGGAAAACTAGCTTTCTTAAGCCTCTATATGGGATGCGGCATCATCTAAGTTCATTTCCCAAGTCTACGCTCGACTGGACCTGCCAATATACGCGGATATCTTCGCCCACCCTGTCCAACGCTTGACGTATCATCACCCAATCTGGTCCCCTACGCCTACACTGAACTTCTCTGTTCCAAACTCTTGGAAACAGAGTTGGCAGTCAGCTGAGGTAAAGAACAAACACCTCATCACAGACCCCTGCAAGCGTCAACCCGGCTTTGACCTAGCACGTTATGATTGGGCCCTCCTCAATCGCTATCGAACAGGCCATGGCCAGTGCGCCGCTATGTTCCATCGCTGGGGAGCCAGAGACGACCCGAACTGCCCCTGCGGCTACAGACAGACTATGACCCACATAGTCAATGACTGCCACCTCTCCAGATTCAAAGGAGGTCTCGAAACTTTACATCAGGCTCAACCTGACGCTGTTGACTGGCTACGGAAGAAGAGCAAATGCTAGAAGAAGAAGAAGCCTCTATATCATGAAATACAGTGGCTTTGGACTGACCAGGTCTCCAAGACCACAATTTGAGCCATGGGTGGTGAACTATTTTTTCTTTCTGCAGGTCCCCGGGTACCAACCATTTTGGTTGTTCTCATTCTTCTGTTTCCTGGGAGTTTCTCTCTTAACTTTGGCTAGGTCTATCACATGTCTTCCCAGCTACCCCTTACCCCCACTCCATTATGTGGCCTGGCTGTCCTTACACTCTCAAAATCAGGGAAGAAGACTTTCTGCTTTACTGGAACTGAATATATACTGAAGACTAGGAAATTTTCAAAAATTTACAAGTCTTGGAATTTGTAATGGTCATTATTCCTGATTATCACCTTTCTTTTATTGTCAACCTCAGGGTATTTCTGGCTCCTCTTATGTGCATGCAGTGAGGCTTCCAGAACCTCGCTCCAACCCTTGTATATCAGGACATCAATAGCCACTTATTCAGCCCTTTCTCTGTGCCAGACGATGTGAAAAACACTCCAGTATGCAATCCTTGTTTAAAATCCATTTATTTGTTTATTATTGGATAGAGACAGAGAGAAACTAAGAAGGGAGGGGGAAACAGAGAGAAAGAGAGAGGGAAACAGAGATACACCTGCAGACCTGCTTCACCACCCATGAAACTTTCCCCTTGCAGGTGGGGAGCAGTCGCTTGAATCCAGGTTCTTGTGCACTGTAACATTTGTACTTAACAAGGTATACCACCACCTGGCCCCTTGCAATCTTTACCTCTTCTCTGAGGGAGTTTCCAATAAAATACAATCTAATGCCACCCACCAAAGATGGATTAGGCTTTGGAGAGATAAAGTCACTTGCCTGAACTCACAGGGCCAGCAAGGGACAGGAACTCAGTCTGCCTGGCACTGATGCCACGCTGTCAGACCAAAACACTCTTCTTCCTACATCTCTGCTTCAGAAAGTCCTTTCAACCGTGGAAGCTTGAAGGCACAGAATATGAAAAGTGAGCCAATGTGAACTTGAAAACCACTCAGGAGTCCCAAAGTCTCAGGAAGACGATTGGCATCTCAGATGGACTAAAGCTGAAAACTTTCAATCATGATGTTACATAACCCATCCTCTCCAGTCACCACACACAGAAGAAGTTATCCTAGGGGTTTTTGTTGTTGTTGTTTGCTTTTTATGTATTCCACCAGTTAACACCTAATCAGAATCACCTGTCTTACATATATGAGTATTTCTCAATGTTATTTAATTCACATGTCCTTCTGATAAGTGCAAACTTCTTGTATCATCATTATTTATTTATTGGATAGACACAACCAGAAACTGAGAGGGAAAGGGGTGGTAGAGAGGAAGAGAGACAGAGAGAGACCTGCAACACTGCTTCACCATTCACAAATCTTCCCCTCTGCAGGTGGAGACCAGGGGCTTGAACCTGGGTCCTTACACACACTGTAACACGTGCACTCAACCACCACTTGGCACTCCAAAATTCTTAATACTATTAATACCTTTCTCAAGTCTGCTTTGACATCTAGAGTTTGTCTCCATATCATTCTGTCTGTGTTCATCTACTTCACCAGCCTATGGGTTTCAATGAACTCCACTCACAGAAAAGAAAAGAAAAAACTCTTTAGTTTTTTTTTTTTCCACATATGAAACTACTGTTGAATAAGACTTGTTTTTAATGCCACCAGACACATTTAAACTAGTTTGCCTCTCAGATGGCACAGACCCTTATGTATCAGATTTGAGGCTACTTTTTTTTTTCTGCAGCATGTTGACCCATACCAGCAGAGCATCAGTCCGGCACAATCCAAGCCAGAGTCCTGCAGTACCTCCTAAGGCTGCTTCTCCCACATCACCCCTGAGCAGGGCTGAAACAGGTCCCAGTGTTTCTGCCAGTGCTGCCTCAGAACTCTAGTAGGGGAGAGAAAAGGCATAAATGGAGCTTGTATAATCCCTTCTCCTTTCATTTACATAACACTCCTTCCCCAGTCATTCAGCCATTTATTTTTGCACAAGAGGTGAAATTACTGATGATGAATGCTAGCAGCCAGGTGTGTTACTCTGTGTCAGAGTAAAGCCCCACGGTCCATCAAATTGCCATCAGGTGACATTGCTCTATTGCTCATTTCAAAACTCAACTATTAGGAAACACAAAAGGCATCTATATAGTAGCCACCCACTTGGCCCTTCCAGAGATATTTTTTTTATTTGCTTTTCAGGTCATGAGGAAGTGAGGTACTCAATTTCATAATATTCAGTCATCGGCCCAGTCTTGGAAGAAGTCAACACCCAAACTTGAACGCTCCCGCTTTAGCTGATGTTAGAGGAGGAGCAATGGTGACGTGCAGGAAACCAATTTCTGAAAATCAACTCCTTCTTGGAAACTGTGCTCCCAGATACAAGGCCTTCAGGTGATGTCAGGTGCTGAGTCCTCAAAACAACAGCGGGTGTGCCTGGCAGGTGGCTCAACCATCTAGGGCATTCCTTACATGGATGACGCCCTAGGATCCAACCACTGAACACTGCATACAAACAAGGGAAATGGGGGCCGGGTGGTAGTGCAGCGGGTTAAGCACACATGGCGAGAAGCGCAAGGACCTGCGGAAGGATCCGGTTGGAGCCCTCGGCTACTCACCTGCAGGGGGGGGGGGGGTCGCTTCACAGGTGGTGAAGCAGGTCTGCATGTGTCTGTCTTTCCCCCTCTCTCTGTCTTCCACTCATCCATTGTCCATTTCTCTCTGTCCTATCCAACAGCAATGACAACAACAACAACAACAACAACAATAAACAACAAGGGCAACAAAAGGGAAAAAATAGCCTAGCCTCCAAGAGCAGTGGATTCATAGAGTAGGCACTAAGCCCCAACAATAACCTTGGAGGCAGAAAGAAAGAAAGAAAGAAAGAAAGAAAGAAAGAAAGAAAGGAAGAAAGGAAGAAAGAGAGAGAGAGAGAGAGAGAGAAACACTCACCTAGATAGTACACTGCTATGCCACGAGCATGCCTAAGTTTGAGCCCAGCCCTGGCAGCGTTAGAAGAAGCTTCAGTGCTGTCGTATCTTTCCCACTCTCATTATTTATTTATTTATTTATTTATTTATTTATTTATTTCTGGGTACAGAGAAATTGAGAGGTGAGGGGAGATAGAGAGGGAGAAAGACAGAGAGACACCTGCAGCCCTGCTTCAACACTCTTGAAGCTTTCTCCCTGCAGGTGGGGGCCAGGGGCTTGAACCCGGGTCCTGGAGCACTGTAGTGTGTGCACTTAACTAGGTGTGCCACCACTTGGCCCCTTGTCTCTCTCTATCTGGAAAGGTCATCACAGAACAGTGAAGTGGCCCCACCACCACCACCACTCAATGATGACAAAACAAACAAATCATAGATGCTCTGGTCCACCTCCTTCCTTTAAACACAGACAAGCAGACAAACAAACAAACAAAAAAAAAACAGCCATAGGGTCTGACAGAGAGAGCCAGAGGAGACAGCCAGAGTTGGGAGAAAGGTAAACGTTCTTATCAGCACTGTGCAATCATTGACACTAGTAACTACTAAGAGCATGGAAACCAGCCCCTGTTGGTTCCCAAAATAGCTGGAAGGCCTTTGCAAGGAATACATTTCTCCACTAGAAGGTTCAGTTCAAAAGTAAACACAGTCAAATATGAAGTGCTAGATTTTTGTTCATAACAAAATGAGGTTCTTCAACTCACTCGCATTTGATGAAGGGCCTGTGGGCAAGTATGCAGGGAAGGTTAACAATGAATGTCCCACATGGATGGAAGTACAGGTGATTATGCTTAGCAGAGTAAGTAAAAAGGTAAAAGACAGCTACCAGATGGTTTCCTCCTATGAAGAATCTTAAAAAACAAAAAACCCTAAAAACTAAAACCACATGCACTTGCAAAAAAATAAAACAAACAAAAAAACAGGAGTAAACAAGCTATTTGTAGGACTGTTGTGAGAACTGTGGTGTTTATTGTTGGGAGGGTATAGAGACACAGAACTTTGGTGATGGGTGCAGTGTGGAACTCAACTCTGTAATTTTATAGCTTTGTAAACAACTATTAATCACAAGCAAAAAAAATTGACTTGCGAAAAAAAAAAAGAAAGAAAGGAAAAAGAAAAATAAATGAATAAAACTGGAGGAGGGTGTCCCACCTGTCAAGCACTGAGTTAGTCCACGTTCTAGAGTTCTGGTAAAGGGAGAAAGCTGGGTAGTCAGACCCTGTGACAATGTTGGCATCACTTTAAATTGCTAGTTCCCCGGCTGGCTGGCTGGGGAAGTCTCAAGAGTTCTCCATTACTCACACTTCCTGCATTGAATCTCTCTTGGTTTTCCAGCTAACTCCTTAGCACCATGGTATCCTACTCGACTCTGAATTCTTAGCAAGGTTATGCTCACCCACCAAGGAAGTAACAACCAGGACATTGTTGTACACATACAATTGCACGAGTTTCAGAGAGCATAGAATCTACAGAGAAAATCTGAAAGTCTGCACTGTTCTACCCATGACTCTCTCTACTCTCCACCCCACGTCACACTGCCTACTGTTCAATGTGGTCTTTCACTATTTCCTTTCTTCCTTTCTAAGCATTAATATTACTCTCAGGACAAAAATCCTTGCAAATGTGTAATATCTCTCTTCTCTTCTCTCTCTCTCTCTCTCTCTCTCTTTGATTGGGTCTCACCCTCATTCAATTTCATTGTTCCTGGGTTATCTTTTCTTCAAGATGTATATAGAGACAGAGAAAGGAAAGCAGAGAGAAACCACATCACCAAAGCTTCTTCCATGTGATACTGGGATTCACACCTGGGCCATGCACATGACAAGGTACATACCTTACCTCCTGACACCCTATCTCTCATGCCCTTTCTTTCCTTCCTTCCTTCCTTCCTTCCTTCCTTCCTTCCTTCCTTCCTTTCTTTTCTTTTCCTTTTTTTTTTTTTTTTTTTAATTTTGCCTCCAGGGTTATCACTGGGGCTTGGTGCCTGCACTGCAAATCTATTGCTCCTGGAGGCTATTTTCCCCCTTTTTGTTGCCCTTGTTTATCATTGTTGTTGCTGTTGTTATTATTGTTCTTATTGCTGTCGTTGGATAGGAGAGAGAGAAATCAAGAGAGGCGGGGAAGACAGAGAGGGAGAAAGATAAGACACCTGCAGACCTGCTTAACCACTTGTGAAGTGACCCCCCTGCAGGTGGGGAGCCAGGGGCTCAAACTGGGATTCTTACCGGGTCCTGTGCTTCGCAGCCATGTGCTTAACCCGCTGCACTAGTTAACCCGGCCCCCCTTTCTTTTTTTTAAGAGGATCTTTTTTGTTTGTTTGTTTGTTTGTTATCTTTATTTATTGGCTAGAGACAGTCAGATTTGAGAGGGAAGGGAGTGATAGAGAGGGAGAGAGACAGGGGGCCTGGTGGTGGCGCCCTGGTTGAGTGCACGTGTTACAGTGTGCAACAACCCAGGTTTGAGCCCCCAGTCCCATCTTCAGAGGCAAAGCTTTGCAAGTGGTGAAGCAGTGCTACAGGTGTCTGTCTCTCTCCCTATCTCCCCCTTTCCTCTCAATTTCTGGCTGTCTCTACCCAATAAATACAAAGATTAAAGAAAATTTAAAAAAAAATAAAAAGGAAGAGAGACAGAGAGATACCACTTGCAAAGCTTTCCCCCTGCAGGTGGAGACAGAAGGGGGGGCGGCTCAAACCTGGGTCCTTGTGCATTGTAACATGTGTGCTTAACAAGGTGTGCCACCACCCAGCCCCTTGTTTCTTGTATCTAGTTATTGTTTTTATAATTTTTGAACTTATTATTATTATTTTTGCTTGGAAATATTTCATGTTAAGATATATAGGTCGAAGGCAGAGGAGACAGCCTAATAACTATGCAGAATGCCATTCATGACTAAGGCTCCAATGTCCCAGCCTCAGTCCCCTGCACCACCAGAAGCTAAACCTGACCAGTGCTTTGATTAAAACAACAATAATATTAATTGTATATTTGTATGTACATATACCTGTGTCATTCTCTACATTTTTATATTCATACAAAAGGGATTGTCCTATATACATGATTCCGCTCAATTTTAAACCCTAGAAAATTCAGCACATACGTATCTGACTAATATTAGCAAATATATTCTCTTACATCATTTGTCTGTGTCAAATTTTGCTACCCAGAAATTCACTGAAGAACATTTTTGTTACAGGCATAGTTCACGTCTATCTTTAGTTAAACTTCTTAATGTGTGGAAATATCAAGATTCATCAACAACTAAGACTTGGGGCAAGGAAGTTAGAAAGAACTGCCAGAAAGGATTACAGGACAAGGAAGGGCTAAGAGGCTGTGGATTCCCCATGATTCATCTCTCGCCCTCTGGGGATGTAGCTCAGTATCATTGTAAGCTCAGATCTTTCTTTTCCAATTGCAATTCCCTTGAGTTTTACCTCAAGCACTTCAGGCAAGTCACTCCAGATGACAGTGGCATTCACAGATGTGCCCAGTACTTATCTCCAGGGTGGGACAAGCTATCCTCTCCTCTGAAAGATGCTGTGAGTGATTCATTTCCTTTGACCATCAAGGCTCATGGTTCAGGAATTATTTTCATCACCAATTGCGCATGGATGTAGCTTCTATTGTTGTGTAAGACTGATGCCATACACTCAACAATCTGAAAATAATTCTTCTCTGCATTGGTACCTAATTGACCGAAACCAATTGCTTTCTTTAGCACTGAATCCCTGGTCAAACAAATCTCTTAAGTAGTGTGGGACTTTCCTTCCTTCCTTCTTTCCTCCCTTCCTTCCTTCCTTCCTTCCTTCCTTCCTTTCTTTCTTTCTTTCCTTCTCTTTTCCTTTCTTTCAACCAAAAATACAGTTATGTTTCTAAGAAAGTCTTGAGGCTTTTAAAGAATTAAAAAACAGACTGGGTGGTGGTGCCCCTGGTTGACATGCTTTCTTTCTTTCTTTTTCTTTTTTGTTATATGTCTGTCATCCATCTGTACTTCTTCTTTGTTTTTATTTTTATTCTTTTATTTATAAAATGGATATATTGTGGTCTGGGAGGTGGCTCAAGCATGAGCTCCTGAGCTCAGTCCTTAGCAGCACATGTACCAGAATGATGTCTAGTTGTTTCTCTCTCTCCTATCTTTCTCATTAATAAATAAAAATCTTAAATAAATAAATAAATGGAGATATTGACAAGACCATAGGATAAGAGGGGTACAATTCCAAACAATTCCCACCACTAGAACTCCCTATCCTATTGCCCCCCTCCCCCCACCAAAAGCTTTCCTATTCTTTATCCCTCTGGGAGTGTGGGCCCAGGATCATTGTGGGGTGCAGAAGGTGGAAGGTCTGGCTTTTGTAATTGCTTCCCCGCTGAACATGGGCATTGACAAGTCGATCTATACTCCCAGCCAAGACATATGTTCTTAACAAGACATAACCTCACTGGGATGCATGCGTACCCATACATACATGTGATACACACACACACACACACACACACACACACAAGCAGAAGAATCAAGATATCAGCCAATAACCTACAAGAGCTGGTGGGACATTAGGCAGCAGGTACAAGTTATTAGGCTATGGGAGACATTATGAGCCAGGCCTCTAGTGATATGGGCTTCATGGAATTCCTAGCCCTTCCAACAATCATTTTTCTTAAAGCTTATTGGGGAAAATTAATACACACATACGAGTGCACACACACACACATGCCTTCCACATGTATGTATGGAACACACACACACTTCCCAGACTGCCCTATTTCCAGCTGTCTGCACTAAGATTTATTTTTTTAATCAGTGCAGATCAGCTCTGGCTTATAGTGGTATGGGAGATTGAAGCTGGGAGCTTTAGGCATGAGAGTCTGTTTGCGTAACCATTATGCTATCTTCCCCACCGGCTCTAAGATTCTTTAGGCTGAAAACTGATCATACTCTGAACTAATCCTAAGTAAGTACTTTGGTACAAGTCATAGCCCCACCCACCATTGGTGCTGAAGTAGCTGTCAAACACACACCCCACCCCATGGTAGGTGACGTGAGACTCAGAGTGTCTTGACTTTTGGATTAGTTATCACTTAAGCATAGCGAATTATATGCCTAAAAATAACAGTCGTTTATTACCTCATATTCATATAGTTTTTGAGGGCCAAGAACACAGGGACAAGTGGGTAGCGTGGAGTTTGCCAAGAGGTTGCAGTCAGGATGTTGACTGTGGCGTGCAGTCAGAAGCTGTTGACTGAAGGTCCGGCTCCTTTATCACATGGACACCCACATGAGGCTGCTTGAGTGTCCTCACAACATGGCAGCTGGCTTCTCCTAGAGTAAGTGATCCAAAAGAGAGTGAAGCAGAAGCCACAATGTCTTTTGTGACTTATCTTTGGTAATCACAATCATTTTTATAACATCCTCTTGACTGAAACAAGTCAGTTCTATTCAGTGTAGGAGGAATTGAGCAGGGCCTGAATTCCAGGAAGCCCACATCACTGGAGGCCAGGCTGGCAATGACTCCACAGTCTTATAGCTTGAGCCTGCTGCCTAATATCCCACCTGCCCTTACTGGTTGTTGGCTGGCATTCTTCTGCTTGGTGGATGTCAAACTATAACAAAATAGTTGTCATTTGGGACTTTAATAGCTATATATTATTTGAAACATTGATGGGAAGAATGATCTTTTAATTTTCAATATTAAAAAAAAAACACTGAGCCAACATAGTCAAATTACCATCACTATACCTCATATGCACAAAGTCCCTACCCCTTCTAACAATCATTTTTTCCTAAAGCTTATTGGGGGGAATTAATTGATTGAATAAGGATATTGGGTTTCCTTTAAGAAAATCAGTATAGTCACATATCTGTATATATCTGTTTTTTTCTAACTTTATTCAAATGGAATTACACACTGTTCTCTCCTTTTCCTCCTCTTCCTCCTCCTCCTCCTTCTTCTCATTCTTCTTCCTCTCCCTCTCCTTCTTGTTCTTCCTCTTCTTTTCACCAGAGCACTGATCAGTTCTAGCTTATGATGGTTCTGGGGATAACGTGTGTGTGTGTGTGTGTGTGTGTGTGTGTGTGTGTGTGTGTGTGTGTGTGTGTGTGTGTAAATAAATATTATATCCTGGCACAAGAATCTCTGGCTGATCCTGATGAGAGGATCTGAGCTGCTAGGAGAGGGAAGTGAAAAAGTAATTTCCTTTCACAGTATACTGATTTGTATTATTAAAACTTTGCAATATGTTCACATCTTACTAGATAATAAATCAATTGCATAAATTAGATGTTGAAAGTTGAAATATATATATTTACTATAGTAGTAAATATATATATGACTTGTTATTTTTAACGGCTTCAGAGCAGCCAGTTATGTAAATTATCATCATTTGCATAATCACAAAATCCCTCATTCATGATTGTCTGGGTCATTTTCTCTCTTTTTTAAATTATTTATTTATTTATTTATTTATTCTTTTTGTTCCCCTTGTTGTTTTTTATTATAGTTATTATTGATGTCATTGTTGTTGGATAGGACAGAGAGAAATGGAGAGAGGAGGGGAAGACAGAGAGGGGGAGAGAAAGACAGACACCTGCAGACCTGCTTCACCACCTGTGAAGTGACTCCCCTGCAGATGGGGAGCCGGGGGCTCGAACGGGGATCCTTCCGCTGGTCCTTGTGCTTAGCGCCACCTGCGCTTAACCCGCTGCACTACCGCCTGACTCCCTCATTTTCTCTTTTTTTAAAATTAAATTAAATTTTATTTTATTTAAAAAAGGAGATTCAGGGGGTAGTGCAGTGGGCTAAGCGCATGTGGTACAAAGTGCAAGGACCACATAAGGATCCCGATTCAAGCCCCCGACTCCCCACCTGCAGGGGGGTTGCTTCACAGGCGGCAGAGAAGCAGGTCGGCAGGTGTCTCTTTCTCTCTCCCTCTCTGTCTTCCCCTACTTTCTCCATTTCTCTGTCCTATCCAACAATGATGACATCAGTAACAACAACAATAATAACTATAACAATGAAACAACAAGGGTAACAAAAGGGAATAAACAAATAAAAAAAAAGGAAAGACTGACAAAACCATAGGATAAGAGGGCTACAACTCCACACAGATCCCACCACCAGAACTCCATATCCCATCCCCTCCCCTGATAGCTTTCCTAGTCTTATCCCTCTGGGCAGTATGGACCCAAGGTCATTGTGGGATGCAGAAGGTGGAAGGTTTGGCTTCTGTAATTGCTTCACCATTGAACATGGGCGTTGACAGGTCAATCCATACTCCCAGCCTGCCTCTCTCTTTCCCTAGTAGGGCAGGGCTCTGGGGAAGCGGAGCTCCAGGACACATTGGTGGGGTTGTCTGTCCAGGGAAGTCTAGTTGGCATCATGGTAGCATCTGGAACCTGGTAGTTGAAAAGAGAGTTAACATACAAAGCCAAACAAGTTGTTGACTAATCATAAACCTAAAGGCTGGAATAGTGCAGATAAAGAGTTGGGGAGGTGGTCTCCGTTTTGTAGATAGCTAGTAGGCATATTTTAGTTATACTCCAAAGGGCCTGTGGCTACACTAGTTTTTTTTTTTTTTCCCTGAGGCTGAAATCTGATATGCAGATGGATCCAAATTATTGTCTGGGGAGATGAATTCATGGCTGGAAAAATGACCAGAAAGCTGGATCAGAGAAGAGAGTAGCTCCCAAATATGGGAAAGGTGTATAAATATTGTTGACTGTAAACCCCATCAATTTGATCTTATCTGGGGCCCATATTCAGCTTAGAAGCCTATGTGACCTCTGCATCCCTGTGGATCTGAGCTCACATTCTGTGGTCATGAGTAGGAACATTCCAAGCTGCCCCAATATCAGGACCCATCTTCCTCAGATGTAGCATAGAGAATGTTGTCCATCCTCCCTTCAGAGGATGGACAACATTCTCTACCATTGTTGATCCAAGTTGAGGGCAAGGTCCTATGGGGGCCCACAAAGGGGTCTGTTTTGTTGTTCCTGATAGAGATGACTGGTAACAATGGAGAGAGGGATTTATTCGAGGTCTAGGCCCATCATGTCTGTTTGGGATTCTCAGGACTCCCTGAATAGGGTCTGCCTGGGTCATTTTCAGGCTCTACAGTTATTGTTGTCTTGCTGTTGTTACTATTAGTACTATAAATGAGCTACAAGGAGAATCCTGAGACATAGACTTCATAATACGTTGGTGGTACTGTTTCTTTTCCAGCTCTCAGAAGATAGTGCACACAGGACTCCTTTTTGACCCCTTGCCTTGAGTGAAACGAATTTTTCTGGACAAATATTTATAGAAAGTCTGTTTGAAGACCAGGTCAGGTTTCTAGTTTGTGGAATGTCCTCATGGTTCAGTATGTGGGTAAGAGTTTCCTTCAGGATGCCCGGGAGGACTGTGTCCCAGGCAGTCCGTCTCCTGTCCCTGCCACTGAGACAGGCTGGTTCGAGCATATGGCTTGTCTGTGAGCTGCCTAATTATCCTCAGTTCCTCTGTTTCTCAGGAAGAAGTGGGGTACAGCATAGCCCCTACACCCTTTCCCCCACTCCTGCTGGAACAATTAGGGAAGCTGGGCTTTACATCTCAGTGGGAGCCTATTACATTAAAGAGATAAAACCTGGCCAACTTGTTCTGAAATCTAGGACTTTGTCTCCATTTTTTCCATCACTCACATTCCACCTCATTACTTTTGGCACACCTTCATACTATTTTGTATATGCAGTGTGTGTGTGTGTGTGTGTGTGTGTGTGGTTGGGGGCCTCATACATGCATAATTTCACTAGTCTAGGCTGTTTATTCAGAAAGAGAGAGAGGGAGAGGGAGAGGGAGAGAGAGAGAGAGACTCCAGCACCAGAGCTTCCTTTGGACCTAGAGCTTGAGCCTAGGTCACAAGCATGGTAAAGCACTTGTCTAGTCCAGTAAATTACCTCTTCAGTCCCCAACATCACATCTTAAAGATTGTTTCCTACTAGTCCATATAGGTCTACTTAAAAAGAGAGAGAGAGAATTTCATCGTATTCTATCTGGTTGATAAGTCACTGTTACACTAGTACCCTCTGATGAGTATTTATTTTGCACTTCTCAAAATTATATTTTTGGGAATCAGTACATTCACAGACTGAGGGGGGATGGGTCTTAGAGATAAAAGGATTATCCAGATAAAAGTCAGACTAGGACCAAAATGCTACCAGGACTGTTTCAATTTGAGTTGGGGGGTGAATTCAGATTTAGTTATCACAGGTCTATTACAATCCATTGCACTTTGCTGAGTTCTTATCAGCTGTGTGGCATAACACCTAATTTCAAGGTAGGCATGGAGAAAACAAGAGAGAATTTCAAATGTCTGCTAATTTACAGGCCCATAGAACTTAGGCTCCAAGCACAAAGCATATGTTAAAGTGTCTAGAAGAAGGGTTGGTTTCCACCTGCAGGGGGAAGCTTCATGATCTTTAAAACAGTGTTGCAGATTTCTTTCTTTCTTTCTTCCTATCTACTCCATTTCCTGTCAGTTTCACTCTGTCTGTATATTAAAAAGAAAGAAAAAAAAAGGAAAAAGAAAAAACTGGCTACTGTGGAAAGTGGATTTGTCATTCAGGCACTGAGCTCCAGAAATAACCCTGGTGACAATAAAATAAATAAATATTTTAAAAAAAATAAGAAAATAAACTATTAATCCCCCAATAAAGTAATAAAAAATAAGAAGAAAAAAGAAAAAAAAGAAAGAAATAGGTAAATAAAAGTGGCCAAAGGCGAGTGACCCTGACTTTGGTGTTGGGCATGTAAACTACTTCCAGTTCAGGTGGGAACTGTGTGGAGTTGTACCCATCCTATCCAATGGTTTTGTTAATGTCTCCTTTCTTAAATAAATCAAAAGAAGAAGAAGAAGGAGGAGGAGGAGGAGAAGAAGAAGAATGAGAAGAAGAGAGCTTTGGTGGAGAAACAGAGTGGGAAGAGGAATGTCTGTGGGCTGAAATAGCATACTGATTATGCAAATAGCTTTTATGCTTTTAGGCTCTGAGATACCAGCTTCAGTCCCCAGCACCAAGATAAGCCAAAGCTGTACAGTGCTGGCGGGGGGGGGGGGGGGGCGGGGGGGGAGTGCTGCCTGCTCAACCCTCTGCTTATCCTGTGAACACAGTTGTGTAGAGAATGTCTAGATCTATAGCAACCAACCCAAAAACATGAGGGGAGGACCAGGCTCTGCCCAGAGCCTCTGAATCAACTCCCCATCATAAGATTCAGTAGCCAAGAAAAGTAAATCTATCTAATCAAAATATTTTAATGGATTGTTTTGGTACTTTCCTCTAAAACAACCAAACTGAAAGATTCCTACTTCAGAAGGACTCACTGCAGTTTGCCTGACATGATTAAGAAGAGTAGAATAATAGGAGCTATTGCATCTCATGAAGCCAGTCATAAAAGCAGGGTGTGTGTGTGTGTGTGTGTGTGTGTGTGTGTGTGTGTGTGTGTGTGTGTGTGTGTGTTGAAATACTTAGAAAGGTCTTAAACTCAACTGACAGCAAGAAACCTCAGTGGGACTCAGGAACACCTGGGTCAACAGGACTAGTAGGTGAGATGTCATAACTAAACTGTCTGAATCTTTAAAAGGTAGCAACAAGAAACAAGATTTCCCAAATATTTGGTGGAGCCTATTGGAAAGCAGCCATGCCTGACCTAGGTTGAACTTCAAGTTCTCCATCTCAAGGTCTCTCTCTCCTTCCTGTAGTAAATTTGGGATCCAAAATATGTACTAAGTGGCTGAGTGGACTAGAAAGCTTCTAGCTCCAAAACTGGCGTACATCATCATACTAAATGGTAACTGGTAATGTTATAGAGTTGAGCACTGATCAGCCAACTCTGTGTAGAGGTCAAAGGTGTGGAAATAGTCTGGTCAGAGAGACTGCCGTGGTATTCATTAGCCAAAAGGTAATAACTGGATCCACGTGGCCAGATAAATCTCTCAAGGAGTATAAATCAGTCAGTCAGTGGTCTTCCGTGGCTGAGTTTCTAAGGCATCAAACGAGACCAGACACTGAGAGGAGTACACAAAAGCTTCATATGTGTGAGGTAGGGAAGGGCTGTTGGGGAAGCCAGGTGGTGGCGCGGCAGATTAAGCGCACATAGTATGAAGTGAAAGGACCCCCACAAGCATCCCGGTTTGAACCCCTGGCTCCCCATTTGCAGAGGTTGTTTCACAAACAGTAAAGTTGGTCTGCAGGTGTCTATCTTTCCCTCCCCCCTCTAACTTCCCCTCACCTCTCAATTTCTCTCTGTCTTGTCCAATAAAATGGGAAAAAAATGGCCTCCAGGAGCAGTGGATTGGTAATGCCAGCACTGAATCCTGGAGGCAAAAAAAAAGAAAAAATGGAAGGGCTATTGTAATATGGTTTATTCTCCTGACTCTCTACAGCAGCATATCAAAAGGGCCACGTGTGACCATGGTTAGTCTAGAAAGTCTTGAGGATAAGAGTCGTTACCCTTTTGCACAACTCCAAGCCTATAAAAGTCATACCTTTAGACTGCCCCTTGTTTGTGGACTTAGTCATGATGCCTATTGTGGGATAAATATTTTCTTGATTACATAACAACCTAATAATTTCTTAGTTGGGAGGGTTCTGAGAAAATAAGGAATCTGATAAGATTTGCATACATAAAGATTACCTAGTACTAGTGTGAATGAAGCCAAGGCAATGAAGCCAAGGAGAAGATTTTAACAGGATTAAATGGTAACAGAAGAGTTGGTGTATTGCACCAAAGTAAAAGACTCTGAGGTGGGTTGGGCAGGGGGAGAGTTCAGGTCCTGGAACAGGATGGCTGAGAACCTGGTAAGGGTTGTGTTGTTGTATGGAAAACTGAGAAATGTTATGCATGTGCAAACTACTGTATTTTCTCTCGACTATAAAACGTTAATCCCCCAATAAAGAAATTAAAAAAAAGTAACAATAGAGTGCTAACCCAAAATAAAGGTCTTCATTTGGGGAAAATTCTTTTTTTTAATTTTTTAACATCATTCCTTTAAAAAAATTTATCATCTTTATTTATTTATTGGATAGAGACGGCCAGAAATCAAGAAGGGAGAGGGGATAGAGAAGGAGAGAAACAGAGAGACACCTGTGACACTGCTTAACCACTTGCAAAGCTTTCCCCCTGCATGTGGGGACTGGGGGCTTGAACCTGGGTACTTGCACATTATAATGTGAGTGCTCAACCAGGTGCACCACTGCCTAGCCCCTGGGAGAAATTCTTAGGATATAAAATCACTGAAGTTTTGAAACCAAACTAATCACTGGTATCTGACACATTTAGCATAGAATAGCCTCAGGAAACCATTCCCTTGATCCCATTCCTTATAGGAGGGATCATCTTCGCCCACCCTGTTCAACGCTTGACGTCTCGTCACCCAATCTGGTCCCCTACACCTACAATGAACTTCTCTGTTCCAGTCTCTTGGAAACAGAGCTGGCAGTCAGCTGAGGTAAAGAACAAACACCTCATCACAGACCCCTGCAAGCGTCAACCCGGCTTTGACCTAGCACGTTATGACTGGGCCCTCCTCAATCGCTATCGAACAGGCCATGGCCAGTGCGCCGCTATGTTCCATCGCTGGGGAGCCAGAGACGACCCGAACTGCCCCTGCGGCTACAGACAGACTATGACCCACATAGTCAATGACTGCCACCTCTCCAGATTCAAAGGAGGTCTCGAAAGTTTACATCAGGCTCAACCTGACGCTGTTGACTGGCTACGGAAGAAGGGCAAACGCTAGAAGAAGAAGAATAGGAGGGAGAAGCTTGGGGAAGTGGGAGAAATTTCAGAAAAGGTAGAATAGAGTCTAAATCCTCTAATCATTTTTCCATTATCTGCAATTATAAAGCTGCCATGAAGGGAGGAGAGGAGGGAGAACATTTTGTGGGTAGACCGCCTTCTCGATGTTGCACAATATTATAAAATAAAGCTTTACAGAAAAGGATTGAAGTGTAGATTTCTGATATTACTCGGCAATATCTGCTTAAAACAGAGGACTCTGTACTATTTCCATTCGGTTATCCCACCACCAGGGTAGATGATGAGACAAGCAAAGGAGTACGTGTGTCGGTGGTGGGAAGGTGGGGTGCTGAGAGACTTGGTTCCAATTTCCATGACAGAGGCAAAGATACCCGAGAAATGTGCAGGTGGCTCTTCTCATAGGCAGTGAGTTCTTTTTCCTGGGACTTACACAAGAAGTCTAGATAAGAGAAATAAATGTGATATTCATCAACCAAAAGGTAATAACTGGAGCCACACGTGGCCAGATAAATCTCTCAAGGAGTATGAATGAGATCAAGTATAAATCAAGGAGTATGAATGAGATCAAGGAGTATGAATGAATTCAAGGCCCAGAATATGCCACATATGTAGGAAAGTTCTTGAGGAAAAAAGGCTGAGTCAAAGCAACCAAGCATACAGGAAGATTAAAACAAATCAAGCCTGGGGGGGGGGGGAGGCAAGTAGCGGTGTGTCTGTTTGAGCATGCTTACTATAATTTAGCTCAAGGACGTGGTTCAAGCTCCTGGCCTCCATTTGCAAAGGGAAAACTTCATGAGCACTGAATCAGTGCTGCAGATCTCTCTCTCTCTCTCTTTCTCTTCTCTCCCTCTCTGTCTCCCCTCTCAATTTCTCTCTATATATCCAATAAAGTCATTTAACAATAAAAAAAATAAAACAAAACTGAAAATGACATTAGAAAGAAGCCAACTTCAAGACTAGAATGATAAGCTACAGAGCCAAATCCTGAAAAGAGGGCAAACAAAGAAAAAGCCTGAAAAAAAAATTTTCATCTGGGGCCGAGTTGTCCTAGTCCTCATGAACCTTCAAAGTTACAAATGAGATGATGTAGTAGTACTTGTCATAATCGCTAGCTTGCTGCCAGTCTTTCTCATAGCTGGATGACTTCCACCCCCTGAAAAATGTCCTTCCTTCTCAGTGTTTCTGGGACTACCTGGGGGTGTCTCACACAAGCCAAAGAAGACTCCTCTTGTACTCTTTTATATCCGCCCACCTTGCTGCCCACAACCCTTAAGGATGGACTCCTCCAGAACCTCCCATGAGGTTCCCATGTGTCCCTGGAATCCACCTCCTTCTTCTTCTAGCGTTTGCCCTTCTTCCGTAACCAGTCAACAGCAAAGCTGTCAGGAGCTGCTTGTTGCTGGCTTTGAAAGTGACTGAGATCCATGTGGATTCAGTCGGCTAGGAAGGATCGTCAGTTTCCCCAATGAATGGGTACTCACGGGATGCACCACGAGAAGGTCGATCCAATGCAACCCAATCCACCTCCTAATGTGCCCAGACCACAAACCTTCACGACATTCACGCAACAGTGTTAAGCTCTGAATTCCACACTGAGCTGAGGCACAACTTCTCAGAAATGACGTGGAGTTGACATCCCCTCTTGGTCCTCTGTGTGATTTCTACAGCTCACGTAGTTCCTCTGAGGGGGAAGTAAAATAGCCTTCTCAGGCTTGTGTCCTGTGGCCATCTGGCCGAAGGCTTAGCCACTAGTCTCTGGGGTTGAGCTATCAACTGACAAAAAGAGTCTCTTAGCATTTTAGCCTCTACCCTAGGCACCTAAACCCTTAAGGAATTCGATGCAAACCAATCCTTTAAAAGGCTTACTCTATCAGTTTAATAAAAACTCCATGCCCCACTTCTGAGGCTTAGTCAGAACAAAGTGATTTAGCAATTTGTAGATTGTGTCTGAAGCTGCCCAGAGAGGTTTCAACTAAAAGGTTGATAAGGATGTCAGCTTGCAACTAGGCCAGATGAGAGTGGGAGGTGTGTAAAACACAGACAGCAAACATAATATATTGTGGTAAGTGAGACACAGAGGCAGGAAAGCAGGGTCAAAAGAGAGGGGAAGTCGATGCCAAGACAGAATGCAATCTGCCTGACATTGTTTTGTGTTTTTTTTAAGATTTATTTTACTGTGGGGGTCAGGCAGTGGCACACTCAGTTAAGCTCACATAGTATGAAGTGCAAGGACTTGGGTTCGAGTTCTCACTCCCAATCTGTAGGGAGGACACTTCATGAGTGGTGAATCAGGTCTGCAGGTGTCTCTCTTTCTCTCTCACTCTCTATCTCTTCCTCTTCTCTCAATTAATCTCTGTCCTGTCAAATAAAATGGGGAAGGGGAAAACAAAAGGCCTCCAGGAGCAGTGGGTTTGTAGTGGTGGCATCCAAGTTCGACGTCCTCGAGGAAACACTCACGAAAGACATGTCTCTGATATCTGATGACTGTAAAAAATGGCGACTAATCCCTAGCACTGCAAAAACGGTATCATCTGTTTTCCATCTACACCATGCCTCGGCCTCGCGTGAGCTTAATGTGCAGCTTGGCAGTACGAGAATCCGGCATGAAGCCCAGCCAGTCTATCTTGGCGTTACTCTCGATCGCACTCTGTCATTTCACGAAAAACATCTCATAAAAACTGCAGCAAAGGTGGGCGCGAGGAATAACATCATTGCAAGACTGGCCAGCTCCTCATGGGGCGCGAGCGCTTCCACACTACGATCATCATCTCTGGCATTATGCTATTCCACTGCAGAATACTGTGCCCCAGTATGGTTCCGTAGCCCCCATGTCCACTTGGTCGATTCCAAATTATATTCCTCCATGAGGATCATTTCTGGAACCATCCGTTCCACCCCGGTTCCATGGCTGCCAGTTCTTAGCAACATCGCCCCGCCAGATATTCGTCGGGATGCGGCATCATCTAAGTTCATTTCCCACGTCTATGCTCGACCGAACCTGCCAATATACGCGGATATCTTCACCCACCCTGTCCAACGCTTGACGTCTCGTCACCCAATCTGGTCCCCTACGCCTACACTGAACTTCTCTGTTCCAGTCTCTTGGAAACAGAGTTGGCAGTCAGCCGAGGTAAAGAACAAACACCTCATCACAGACCCCTGCAAGCGTCAACCCGGCTTTGACCTAGCATGTTATGATTGGGCCCTCCTCAATCGCTCTCGAACAGGCCATGGCCAGTGCCCCACTATGTTCCATCGCTGGGGAGCCAGAGACGACCCGAACTGCCCCTGCAGCTATAGACAGACTATGATCCACATAGTCAACGACTGCCACCTCTCCAGATTCAAAGGAGGTCTCGAAACTTTACATCAGGCTCAACCTGATGCTGTTGACTGGCTACGGAAGAAGGGCAAACGCTAGAAGAAGAAGTGGTGGCATCGAGCCCCAGCAATAACCCTGGAGACAAAAAAAAGTACTTATTTTATCAATCATATATGAGAGAGTTTTATGTGAGATAGAGGGAGGAAGCCAGATCACACTATGGTACATTTGATGCCAGGGATTGAACCAGGAACTTCAGACATGCAAGCCCATGCTCTACCAGTTGAGCCATTTCTCCAGTCAATGTATGTATATGATGAAATGTCAGTGAAATGTATATAATGTGCTAGGCTAATGCTTTTATTTAATTTTTTTAAACTTTCAAACTTCCATTTTTTAAAAAAGATAGAAAGTGATGGTGGTCACGGTCATGGTTTTTATGAAGGGACAGACTTACAAATAATCATTAGCTAAAGAAAGATAGACAGCAGAGAGTAAGAGGTGAATCCCAGATACAGAAAAGACAAATTCTCTGAGGAAAGAGTTGGGCACAAGGTTGCGGATGAACTTTAGGTGAGGTAAACAGTAGCCAGGGGTCGCTTCTGGGAAAACACTACACTTCAGAGGATTAGCCACAGGTACCTGATCTGAAGGATTAAAACTGAAAGAGAGAGAGAATATTCTAGGTTAAGGAAAACTAGGGGTTGGGCTTTCTAAGACAAAGTAGCAAATCACCGGGACAACAGCTGTCAGCTGACACAAGGGCAAGCAGGTCAAACTACTGCTCTGGACACCTCATATTTACATGTATTTCTTTGGCCCTGAGTCAGTTTTTTTTTTTCTTTCTTTCTTTTTTTTAATCTCCAGTGCTCTCCCTGCTGTTAATCTCTGATAAACCTTTGGCTTCAGGTGTGTCTGTGTTGAGTCTCCTTCACACTGCCTTTTTGCCGTCTCTGGATACAGTTAGTTCTCAGAATGGACTGCTAGTGCACATCATGGTGTTTTTCTTGTCAAACAGTATAGTCCAGTCACCAAGCCACATTCATCTTATCCATAGAGGGCTGTTTCTCAGGATTTGGTGTTCGATTCTGCCATCTTGTTATTATTATTTTACTTTTTTAAATTAGTGATTTAATAATGTAATATTACTGGGGTATAGTCCCACGCTGCACCCAGCATGAAAGTTTTGTCCCCCCACCCACAATAATAACCACCGTAGTTTTCACAAAGTATTAAGAGATGGTTTGACTTTTTTTTTTTTTTTTTTTTTGCAAGTTCATGTTTCAATTCTCTCTCTCTCTCTCTCTTTTTCCAGAGAGAAAAAAAAAAGCTCTGGCTTATGGTGGTGTGAGGGATTGAACCTGGGACCTTGAAGCCTCAGGCATGAGAGTTTCTTTGCATAACCACTATACTATCTACCTCCACCCTTAATTCTCTATATTGTACATAGGAGTGAAATCATCTAGTAGTTAGTTGTCTTTCATGTCCCTACTTACTTCATTAAACATAATCACCTCAGTCCCATTCACTTTGTCCCAAAGGACACAATATCAACACTTTTAACTGCAGAGTAGTGTTTCATTGACTATATGTTCCATAATTTTTTTTTTTAACCTAGCCATCTGATGATGGAAATTTAGGTTGCTTCCACTGCTTGACTACTGTGAATAGTGTAGCTATGAATAGAGGTGCTTATGTGCCTTCAAATATGCTTTCATGTTCTCTATATGCCTAAGAATGGGATTGCTGGGTCATAAGGCATTTCAATTTTCACTTTTTTAAGGGCTCTCCATCCTGTTTTCCACAAGGGCTGCAGCAGTATGCACTCACACCAGCAATGATAGTTTCTTTTCCTCCACATCTCATCAACACTTACCACTTCCTGTTTGACTGATGTGGTCCATTTTCACAGGTGTGAAATAGTATTTCATTGTGGCTTTAATTTGCATCATTTCTCTAATATTATGTGAAGCAGAGCATTTTTCTTCATGTCTGTGATATATATATATTCTTTCTTTCCTTTCCTTTCCTTTTTTTTCTTTTGCCACCAGGCTTATCGATGGGGCTCCATAACGGCACTACAAATCCATGGCTCCCGGTGGCCATTTTTACCCCCCCCCCTTCTATTTTATTTGACAGGATAGAGAGAAATAGAGAGAGAAAGAGAAAAGCAGACACCCAAACACCCGCTTCGCCTTGTGAAATGAACTCCCTGCATGGAGGGAGCGGGGTCTCAAGCCTGGATCCTTATGCATGGTGATATGTCCATTTAACCAGCTGTTCTACAGTCCGTCCCATATGTATATCTTCTTTTGAAAACTGTCTAATTGCACTACCTGGTGGTTTACTTCATATGTGAAATCTAGAGAATTGGAACACATGAACTTACAAAGAGAGAGAGAGAAGTAAACAAAGTGTCTCTAAGATACTGTGAGTACTATGGTGATTATCATTAGGATGGTGGGCTCCACAATTTTGGTGGCTGTTGTGGTTTAGAACTATATCCTATAATCTTGTAAACCACTACTCATCACAAATTAAAAAATTAAAAAGAAAACTATGTGTATCTTTTGCACCTTTTTTGGCTTTTTTTCCCTTTTTAAAGTTTTTTTATTATCTTTAATTTATTTATTGATTGGATAGAGACAACCAGAAATTGAGAGGGAAGGGTGATAGAGAGGGAGAGAGACAGAGAGACACCTGCAGCACTGCTTCACTACTTGCAGAGCTTTTCCATTGCAGGTGGGCTCGAACCTAAGTCCTTATGCAGAGTTACATGTGTGCTCAAACAGCTGTGCCACCAACTGGTCCCACTGATTATTATTTTTTCTGTTGTTAAGTTATATGACTTCTTTATAGATTTCACTTGTCAAATGTGTAATATGTAAATATATTCTCTCTAACATCTTCTTGGTGGTTATTCCCTTTATTTATTGTTAGATTCCATTTGTCAAGATTTTTCTGAGAATTGCCAGTTAATTTTAGTAATAAAGAGAGCTGTTTTCAGAAGTCTATTTTCTTTCCTTCTCTCCATCACAATGTGCTTAAATTTCACTTCCACGCAGGTTAAGCACAGGTGGCGCAAAGCACAAGGACTGACATAAGTATCCCGGTTTGAACCCCGGCTCCCCACCTGCAGGGGAGTCGCTTCACAGGCGGTGAAGCAGGTCTGCAGGTGTCTGTCTTTCTCTCCTCCTCTCTGTCTTCCCTTCCTCTCTCCATTTCTCTCTGTCCTATCCAACAACGACAACAACAATAATAACTACAACAATAAAACAACAAGGGCAACAAAAGGGAATAAATAAATAAAATAAATTTAAAAAAAAATTCACTGCCACAACAATTAATGGAAGTGTCCCTCTCTGGTCCTACTCTTACATCCCTGAAGATATTCTAGTTATAGTATAACACATCCTGGGAGAAAAGGATGATTCACTTCTAAAGTAGTAAATAACTGTTTTTCCCCCTTTTCTTCTTTCTTTTTTTACCAGAGTACTACTCATTTCTGGCTTATGGTGGTGCTGGGGATTGAACCTGGGACCTTTGGTACATCAGGCATGAGAGTCTGTTTGCATAGCCCTTATACTATTTACCCAGCTCACATAACTCCTTCTTGATTTGTTCATTTAACTTGTGGCACACAGAGGAGGTCGGAAGTGGACCTAAAGTCGACAGAAGACTTTGCTCCATCCACTGTGGAGTATAGAAGGGACAACGCGGAAGAGGATCAGATGTTCAAGTTTTAGCTCCTTCTCCTAACACCTGCATGGACATGACAGTATTCACACCACTTCCACTAAGTGAAAATGAGGGCCACACACACACACACACACAAAAAGTCAAATGGAGAAGACTCTTACTGAAATGATAGTTGAATATTAGAGGATCTTTTCTCCCTTCTTTCTTTCCTTTCATCCTTCCTTCCTTCCTTCCTTCCTTTTTCCTCCTCCTCCTCCTTTTTTTCTGTGATAGTACAGAGAGAAATTGAGAGGGGTGGGGAATAGAGAGGAAAAAAGAAAGATAAGTACCTGTAGACCTGCTTCACTGCTTGTGAAACATCCCTCTTGCAGGTGAGGAAGTGGGGCGGCTAGAACCCGTGTCCTTACACATAGTAATATTTGTGCTTAACTGGGTGTGCCACTGCCTGGTCCCCTAGAGGTCATTTTTGAATTTGCTTCCATGACAAAATGCTGTTGAAGTACCACAAATTCACATGCTTATGGTGTGAAGCAGATGGTTCAAAGGCATGCGCCAAGGCGAAGGTGCCACCACCTGCCTTATTTGAAGTGAACAACCACTACTCAACCCCAGCTGCCTCAAGTGAATGAATGTGAGCTAAATCTTGTCAGACTTGACTTTTGCAGAGGTTGCTAATCTAGGTGTTTCGTTTTTTTTTTTTTGGGGGGGGGCGGTCAGATCTCCACACTTTTCAATGTCTGGGGTAGCTAATTCCATTAACACAATCACAGCAAACATCCTCCACATGGACCAAGAAAAACTCTCTGGAGGAAACCTCATTTATATTTCTCTTGAGAGATTGCAAAGTGATCTGTTTCTGGGATGATTCTACCAGGTGTGTTTTTCAAGCCCTGTCTCTGAGAGATTTTATTCTAAGAAGTCAGTGCCTTACTCAGCCTCCCTCCCTGAGGCTAGTCAGAGCATTTAATGCTTGCCCAGAGGTTGATTTAACTCTCCTCTTTGCCATAAAGCAGGCTCTTCTGAAACATTAGAGAACAACAACAATGCCTTGAGACATGGATTAAATACATGTATAATTCCTCAATATCTCCAGCTGGTGTAGAACACCACATGACTTTGGAGCTGTCCCTTTAAAAATCGAATGAGATACTGGGCAAACTCCTCCTCCAGGGAGGTTCCTTTAAATGAGAGCAAGCTGGCCGGTCTTGGTCTTGTACACTAGGAGTAATACCTGCAATTGAAGAGGCAGCCGTTTGTCAGCATGGCTCAAGAATTTGTGAACAGCAGAATCCAACCTGGGAAAGTGGTTGTGTTCATCAAACCCACCTGCCCCTATTGCAAAAGGGCCCAAGAACTCCTCAGCCAATTGCCCTTCAAACAAGGTTATCTAGAATTTGTTGATATTACGGCCATTTGTGCCACAGAAGACATTCAGAATTATTTGCAACAGCTCACAGGAGCCAGAACGGTGAGTCTGGGGTTTGGCTTAAAACGGATGGGGTTGGGGGGTAGGGGGAGATTCCAGATCCCTTTTCTTCTCTGAGCTGTGAGCTTTCTCTAGGACACCGCTAGGATTCTGTCACTGGGGTGGTGCAAATGCTGTGCAGGGTGGGGGAGGGTGTCTAAGAGAAGACACTGCTCCCTTGAATGGGCAGCTGGACTGCAGCCAAGAGTCCTCTTGGCTTTGAGGAGGGAGCACAGCTCATTGATTATGTGCCGCTCAGAGTCTGCCGGATGTATGCCCAGCAGCTGTCTGGGAGTCGCTAAGTAGTTACTCTCCTCTTTGTCTTAAGCACTGCCAGGAAGTGACAGTTTTCAGTTCACAGAGGTTGCTTGACTGTGCATTTCTGTTCCACATGGAAATTGTGTGCACTCTTCTCTTTTTTACATCGCCAAGTTAGACTTGCTGTGTGTCCTTCAATCTTTCCTCTAGGTGTTCTTTAACCATAATCCAATTTGCTCACTCTTCCTTATCTAACTCTTCCCACTAGAAAAAAAAAAAAAAAAAACTAACTGCATGATTTGTTCCTCAGTTCTAAGTTATGGGATGTTTCCTCGCCTGACAGGGTAGTGAGTCCTGAGAGCAGAGTTCCAGTCTGGCTCTGGACAGTGGCTTGCTATGTAGTCTCTGGCAAGCCACCACTTCTGTGGCTATCACAAATAGGGCTTGCAAGACTAGAGGTGCCCAATAAGTCTCCTTTGCTATGAAAAGACCATGAAGACTTACAAGATTTACCCTCTTCAGAGTACTCCTGGTTTTATCTGGGATGCCCAGGCATACAAATTGCCTGTGTCATGATATTCTGGTTCAGCTCACCCAAATTCCCTCTCAGGAATTCTAGGATTTGGTACTTGCAGAAGCCCACATTCTGAATAGTTCAGGTTAAGTTTGACATCCAGGCTTTTCTCTGGCTTCTCATTGTAAAGTTTCAAGGCTATTTCTCTCTTTCTTTTTTTTTTAATTTTTAAAATTTATTTATTTTCCCTTTTGTTGCCCTTGTTGTCTTTTGTTGTTGTTGTTGTTGTAGTTACTGTTGTTATTGATGTTGTAGTTGTTGGATAGGACAGAGAGAAATGGAGGGAGGAGGGGAAGGCAGAGAGGGGGAGACAAAGATAGACACCTGCAGACCTGATTCACTGCCTATGAAGCGACTGCCCTGCAGATGGGGACCCAGGGGCTGGAACCGGGATCCTTATGCCGGTCCTTATGCTTTGTGCCACCTGTACTTATCCCGCTGTGCTACTGCCTGGCTCCCTCTCTCTTTTCTTTTTTTTTTCCTCCAAGGTTATTGCTGGGCTCGGTGCCTGCACCATGAATCCACTGCTCCTGGAGGCCATTTTTTTCCCCTTTTTGTTGCCCTTGTTGTTGTAGCCTCGTTGTGGTTATTATTACTGCCATTGTTGATGTTGTTCGTTGTTGGATAGGACAGAGAGAAACGGAGAGAGGAGGGGAAGACAGAGAGGGGGAGAGAAAGACACCTCCAGACCTGCTTCACCGCCTGCAAAGCAACTCCCCTGCAGGTGGGGAGCCGGGGGCTCGAACCGGGATCCTTACGCCAGTCCCTGAGATTTGTGCCACATGCGCTTAACCCACTGCGCCACCGCCCGACCCCCACCCCTCTCTCTTTCTTTCCTGTCAGAAATTATTTGGTACAGAGGGAGACTCAGTGTGTTAGCCTGAGTGTCTGCTGTATGCTGACAGGCTCTCATTTTTGGGAAGCCCCTGAGCAGAAGGCACAGTGACAGAGACTCTTGCCAGTTAGTTGAACTATCAGCTGTTTAGCTGCAGGTTGTGAGAGGGGAAGGGTGGTATAAATACTCCATGAGGCACTTCCTCCAGCCACTGGGTCCTTTTATTTTATTTATTTACTTTTTAAAAAATTTTTATTAGATAGGACAGAGAGAAATTGAGAGGAGATGGGGAGACAAAGAGGAAGAGAGAAAAAGAGACACTTGTAGACCTGTTTCACCACTCGTGAAGCTTTCCCCCTGCAGGTGGAGGGCAGAGGCTTGAACTCAGGTCCTTGCACGTGGGTAATGTATGCACTTAATGGGGTACACCACTGCTGGCCCCCTTAGCCATTGGTTCCTAAATGTTGCTGCATATTAGCGCCACCTGAGGAACTGAAAAATAAGAATAATCCTTGTGTGGCAAAATAGTTTATCTGGATAGCACACAGCCCAAAGTTGAGCCCAGCTCCCACTACATTGAAGGAAACTTTGGAGCTGATGTCTCTTTCCTTCTCCCATCATTCCCTTCTCCCTTTCCTTCTTCCCTGTTTCCCCTTTCCCATGGGGAAATGGCCACTAGGAGCAGTGGGTACATTGTGCAGGCACCAAGCCACAATAATAACCCTAGTGGCAATAATAATAATAATAATAATAATAAACAACTATTTGCCAGTTATGCCTTAATAAAGCAGAAAAAAGGTTTTCCTACCAGCCATCCCCTCAAAAAAAGAAGTGATCAGGAGTCAGGCAGGCTTAAGCACACGTGGCGCAAAGTGCAAGGACCCGCAGAAGGATCCGGGTTCAAGGCCCTGGCTCCCCACCTGTAGGAGAATAGCTTCACAGGTGGTGAAGCAGGTCTGCAGGTGTCTATCTTTCTCTCCTCCTCTCTGTCTTCCCCTCCTCTCTCCATTTCTCTCTGTCCTATCCAACAACAATGACATCAATAACAACAACAACAAAGAAAAACAACAAAGGCAACAAAAGGGGAAATAAATAAATATAACAAAAATAATGTCTTAAAAAAAAGAAGAAGTGATAATAGATCATTTCAATTTGCAATAAGCTTTGTGAGTTACAACTCTCAACCCGAGAACCTCTGTTTGCTAGCAATGAAAGCAAACCTCTAGACCAGCAAAACAGTTTGCCTTTGCCATGCACACAACCTAGCTTCCAGACTGGTCTCCACCACATTGGAGGAAGCTTTGCTGTTGTTGGGTGACTTTCACTATCTCCCTCTGTGTGTCACTGTCTCTGTCACTGTATGAAAAATCCCAGAGTGTTGACAGTCTGGCCATAACAATGAAACTTCTTTTTTTCTTTCTTTTTTTTTCTTTCTCCCTTCCTTCCTTCCTTTCTTTCTTTTTTATAGCCACCAGGGTTACTGCCAAGATTTGGTGCCTACATAATGAATTCACTGCTCCCAACAATCTTTTTTTAATTTTTATTTTATAGTAAAGAGAGAAATTGAGAGGGGAGAGTGGAATAGACACCTGCAGCACTTTGTCATCGCTTGTGAAGTTTCCCTCCATAGGTAGGGGCCAGGGTTTGAACCCCAGTCCTTGAACATGGTCACATGTATGCTGAACCTGGTGCACCATCCACCACCCAGCCCATCAACAAACTTCCTCACTCCATTTTTAAATTTCTTTTTCTTCTGGTGGCCATTTAAGCTTTTAAATTAAAGCAATTTTTTCCACCGTTTTTTTGAATCCACAGGAAGAAACAAACTCTATAAGGTTTTAGGTTTCATGGTTCCCAGCCATGAAAAGTTCCTATTTGACAAGATTGAAAACTTAAGAGAAATTGCTATTTTCCTTGTCCAGGAAAATTTGAGAGCAGTTGCAATAGTATTTGTCCTATAATAACCCATGACGCAATTCAATAGCCAGAACCAGATGGACTTGTGTTGTATGCTTCACATTGGTTTGGTCTCCTCCCCACCCCCGCCTCTGAGAGACTTGGTTTGGCCCTTGCTAGTTTCGCCTCTTTTTCTCCCCGCCCCCTATGCTACGTAGTTTGGGAGTTGTTCAGGAGTTCTTGGTGTGGCTGTGTGAGGAAAAGGATGCAGGACAGATCTGTGTGGTGATTAGTTTGGGTTAGTTTATGAATCGTTGTTCGTGAATAAAGAAATATAGCTTCACTGCCCAGCCGTGTGTCTCTGGTCGTCTCTGTCTACCTCCGCAAAGCTAGCCCGGCCTGCTGGAGCCCTGAACATTCACGACAGACTTGACTAATAACAGAAGCTCAGGTCTTCTGGCCAGCCATGGAGTTGGACAAAATTGTTTTGCCACAACTTCTAGATCTAAGTCTTCACTCATTCCTTCTCTCATGCCTTCCTTTATGTAGATCCAAGCTTCTGGCCTATGCTCAGATCTGACATAAGGTGGTGCTGAGAATCAAACCTGTGACCTCTAGGCTCTCAGGCATCTCTAAGTTTAGTAGTCTAAAAGGCTGAACTATCTCCCTCGCCCCCATATTATATTATTTATTGTATATACTGAAATTTAAGTTCCACAAAAATAAGAGCTTTAGTTCTGTTCATAGTAGAGTTTGCAATATCCACAAAAATGCCAAAATAGAGTAGTTACTTAAAACTGTGTTTCATCTAGCAAAATTATCCTGCAAAGTAAAGAATAAAGACTACACATACACACACACACACACACACACACGCACACGCACACACACACACACACTGCACTTGTTTCCAATAGACCTGTCTTGCACTAATTATTTGAAGAAATTCTTCAGAGAGAGGCAAACTATCATCGGTCAGAAGCTTGGATCTACAACATACTATTATTTAATATTTAAAGAATTATTGATTCTCCTCACTCACCCTCTTTCTCATAGTAAAGAAGTCCTTAACATTAAATAACGTACATTGGAAGATGATGCCTGGTTATGGAGAAGATATAAGTAGGCAAAAAAGGGAGGCCTAGGCAACAAGGTCTTAAATGGAAACATCAGGATCTCATTGATTTGAGCAGATCTCTCTAGGTAGTAAAGGGACAAGACATGAAGAAATTTGGGGGAACAGAGCAATCCAGGTAGAGAGAACAGCAAGTGTAAAGGTCCTGTGGCAGAAGCCTGCCTCACAGGGAGGGTTGGGAGGCTGGAGCACTTGGAATTGAGTAGGCTAAGAGATGAGGTCTGCAAGATGATGGACCATAGGTTGGGAAGACCTTTTAAGCTATCCTAAGGACTGTGCTTTGTGACAAGGGATGAAATGCTACTAGAGGGTTTGAACAGAGAAATGATTCAGTCTCACTTAGTTCTGACAGGGTCATCCTGGTGGCAATGTGGAAAGGTAAGGGTTGGAACTCTGACAAACCTAGAGACTGTCGCATGAATTCAGAAGAGAAATGGTGTCCTGTGGCCTGGGAAGTAGTGCAGTGGCTAGAGCACTAGACTTACAAGGATGGTGTCCCAAGTCTCTCATATGCCAGAGTGGTGGTTCTCTCCCCCATTTAATAAATGCAGATTAAAAAAATACATAATGTTATATAATGATTTCTAATGTTGGACTTAAAACTAGAGGACTTAACTTTACAGAAATCCATTGTCCTTCAATTCAGCCATGTATTTGGACAAAGCCACTTTAATTTTGCTGCAGCCACAGCTTCTAGGTCAATGTCTCCATCATTTATTCCTTCTCTGATATCTTTCTTTAAGTAGCAGGCACATAGTCAAGGAGATGAGGAGATGTATTGGGAGTATCTGAGTAACTTTAGAGCATAGAGGCAGCTCCCTGAAATCTACCCAGGTAGAGTAATATTACCAGCCTCAGTTCTTACATTGGTAATTCCTTTTCTGCATTTCAACCGTTAGAGACTCTTGAGTCTTCTAAAGAGGGGCATGGGGCCAGGGAGAAAGACACAGAAGGGATATTTCCTCTTCCTCCTTCAGCTAAGCCAGCAGTTTCCTGTGTTGTCACCACCCCTCTCCAGCCCTCCCCACCCCCATACACATATACACTATGGTGTGTAGCCTGTCATTGAGCCCCCAGGGTGTTTTCAAGTGGTTTTGCTTCTGCCAAGTCTAGAGGGTGGGTGTGAGGAAAGGCACAAGGGGATTTTTTAGTCTGAGATAAACAGGTTTCTTGTCCAGATGGTATGCAGAAAACTGCACCCTGGAGACAGCCTGCTCATATTTCAGAGCTTGGTTCTGGCCATCAGGGGCTGTAGGAGACCTGTGGTAGAGGGGTGGGATTACGCAAACAAACCAGGCTGCACTGTGGTAAAGGCTGCTCGGTGGTTGGTGGTTTGTAAGTGTGATCTGTGAGCACTCAAGCCAACATCTTCGAGAGAGTAATCAGAGTCCTAATCCTTGACTCCCACCCAGAGTCTCCTGGGAATATCAGATATATCTGGGGCAAAGGGGAATAGAAACCTGTCTTTAATAAGTCTTTCAGTAGTTCTGGGATGTGTTCAAATTTGAAAATGACTATCAAAGGAGAATTCTGTTTGTCAGGGACTTTTATTTATTTCTGTCATCACTGGAGCTTCACTGCTGAACATTTTCAGATAGAAGACCACAGTATCAAGATTACCTCAGTGCCTTAGAACTCCTGTGTGGGGAGTCGGGTGGTAGCGCAGCGGGTTAAGCGCAGGTGGTGCAAAGCGCAAGGACCAGCACAAGGATCCCAGTTTGAGCCTCTGGCTACTCACCTGCAGGGGAGTCGCTTCACAAGCGATGAAGCAGGTCTGCAGGTGTCTATCTTTCTCTCCCCCTCTCCATCTTCCCTTCCTCTACATTCCTCTCTGTCCTATTCAACAACGATGACATCAGTTACAACAATAATAACTACAACAATAAAACAAGGGCAACAAAAGGGAATAAGTTTTTTTAAAAAACTAATAAATAAAAAAAAAAAAAGAACTCCTGTATGGTGCCCTGGACTTCTTCTTCTAGCATTTGCCCTATGCCCTGGACTCAAACCTGGGTTGTGAACATGGAAAAACAGGAATCTTCCAAGGTGAGCTATCTTGCCAGCCCCTTCTAGTCAGGACATTCTTGCAAACTAATTTAACTCACACCTCCTCAGCCAACACTCTGGTCAAAGCCAGAGAAGTAAAATTGCACAAGGCTTTTTAAAGACACATTCATTTTAAGGTTACATCATTCTTATTTTAAACTATATATATATATATATATATATATATATATATATATATATATTTGTTTTATTTCACTAGGCTATGTTTACAAAGGAATGCCCCTGTAGTATAACCACACTACAGTTATTCTTGGATTCGTTGTACTTTATTGGTACAACTGATGATAACCAAGTCTTTCTTTAATGTGGTCTTTTTAAAAATGTATTTGTTAGGGGGCCAGGTGGTAGCACAGCAGGTTAAGTGCATATAACGCAAAGCACAAGGACCAGCATAAGGATCCTGGTTCGAGCCCCTGGCTCCCACCTGCAGGGAGGTTGCTTCACAAGTGGTGAAGCAGGTCTGCAGGTGTCTCTATTTCTCTCCCCCTCTCTGTCTTCCCGTCCTCTCTCAATTTCTTTCTATCCTATCCGATGACAACAATAACAACAACAATGATAAACAACAAGGGCAACAAAAGGGAATAAACAGCCTCCAGGAACAGTGGATTCGTAGTGCAGGCACCGAGACCCAGCAATAATCCTGGAGGCAAAAAAAAAAATGTATCTGTTGTTAATAGTTTGTTACAAGATTGTAAGATTACAATGTATAGTTCCACACCACACCCTCCACCAAGGTTCACCATCCCCACTCTCCCAAAGATAATCACCATAGTTCTCATAAGTTCTAAAGTTTGCTTGCTTCTGTTTTGTTTGGATTTTTCTTTTTCTTTTTTTCTCTTTTTGCAAGTTCATATAAATCAGATCGCTAGATTCCACATATGAGTGAAGCCATCTGGTAATTATCTTCCATCTCTTATTTTGCTAAGCATAATGTCCTCCAGTTCCATCCATTTTGTCCCAAAGGACACAGTATCATCTCTTTTTTTTATTGCAGAGTAGTATTCTATGGAATATATATCCCATGACTTTTTTAGTCAGTCATCTGATGCTGGGCACCGAGGATGCTTCCACTATAGTGAATAATGCAGCTATGAACATAGGGGTGCAAAAGTCCCTTTTTTAGTGCTGGAGTGTCCACTGGATAAATGAGTGAGCCTTGTTTTTTCATGTGTATGGCCCAAGGCTGAGCTGATCATAGCAACTTCGGAGCTATGATGTTTTTTCTTGTTTGTCTTTCTATCTGAAAAAGTCAGCCTGAAGCTGTGAAGCTCTAGTGATGAAAATAAATACATAAATAGATAGATAAATTAAAACAAAACAAAACTAGGTCCTAGGGACAAATTTAGGTTTCTAATTTCCTTCTGTGGTGTCTTGATAATAATTTTGTTTTTGATGAATCCTTACCAAACCATGTGAAGCAGGCCTTACTTTCTGGACATTACCTGGATTCTCTGTGGAACACAATTCTGAGTATTTTGTCTTACTCTGGAGCATAGGAAATAATTGTGGCAATGCAAGGTATGGGATTCTCTTTAACTTTGGGTCTTTTTTTATTATCTTTATTGACTGGATAGAGACAGCTAGAAACTTAGAGATGCAGGGAGATAGAGAGAGAAAGAGGTAGAGAGACACCTGCAACACTGCTTCACCACTTGTGAAGATTTCCCCCTGCAGGTGGAGACTGGGGGGCTTGAACCTGGGTCTTGTTAACCCCCTGGTCTAGAACTTGACTGGGTCGTAGTGAGAGGACTTCCTTCTCCTCCAGGATTGTAGTAGTTTCTGGAATTCTGGAATGTGTCTGTGCCTAGTAGCAGGGGGGGAGCTTGAATGTCATTGGCAACATTTCTTGAAGGGATCTATCAAGGCTTGTAAAGCAGATGAATGTACTGGCATGTTGGTATGCTTCTAAATTCTGCTTATACGACCTTCTGTTTTGATCATCACATTAGGTTCACTTGTATTACTTATGCTGTGGTCTATTTACATAATCACTGTTTTACCTGGCTGAGGTCTATTTACATAATCACTGTTTTACCTGGGTCCCACCCTGCCTGCAGGGTATTGGTTTAATCCCCACTGGTTAGATGGAAGCTTTCTATGTTTCTTTTTTTGCTCTGCCCCCTCTCCTAGTCATTTCCTTTCCCTTGCCACTTCTAGTGAAGAGATGCATAAAAGTCGATGTATCTGATTATAAATGAGATACTGCTTCCCAGCTCAGCCATGAGTCCCTGGTCGTCTCTCTATCCCGCCCGCAAAGTTAGCTAGGCACTGGCTCTAGCACTGCAGTGCTTAAAACGTCAAGGACCAGGGATTAAAGAGCTCAGACACCACCACACCTTCCCCAGCTGAGGATAGTTTCCCAGCACAGAGAGATGACTATGGTAAAGTGTGGACCTAAAAAATAAGGTCACAAACCTGAAACAAAGTTTTTTCAGAAGTATTTAAAAAGCCAACCTCTTGCTAGTTGTGAGAAATCAGCTGGAGGGCTTGGGTGTGGCCTCAGCTGTAAAGAAACCAGAATTCCTGGGGGGTCGGGCGGTAGTCCAGTGGGTTAAGCGCATGTGGCACAAAGTGCAGGGACCATCGTAAGGATCCCTGTTCGAGCCTCCGGTTCCCCACATGCAGGGGAGTGAAGCAGGTCTGCAGGTGTCTATCTTTCTCTCCCCCTCTCTGTCTTCCCCTCCTCTCTCCATTTCTCTCTGTCCTATCCAACAACAAACATCAACAATGGCAATAATAATAACCACAATGAGGGTACAACAACAAGGGCAACAAAAAGGGGGAAAAATGGCCTCCAGGAGTGGTGGATTCATGGTGCAGGCACTGAGCCCAGCAATAACCCTGAAGGGAAAAAAAAAAAAAAAAAGAAAAAGAAAGAAAGAAACCAGAATTCCATCAGGGTGGTCTAAGTGTAGCCAGCCCAGATTCTTTTACTTTGAAATGTGCTTCTGGAGAGTGGAGTGTTTAAATTGATTCGATAACTTCATGAAGAGCAGACCTACTCTGTTGGAAATTGTGCAAACAAGTGATTTCACGATTACAACAGAAAGTCTTGACAGAAGAATGTCATTAAATGATCTGAAAAAAAAATTTGAATCATAGGAAATGCTCAAGAAGGTTGACATTCTTTCTTTTATTTTTTTTTCTAATTTCTTTATTGGGGAATTAATGTTTTACATTTTCTTTTTTTAATTAATTTTATTTTTTATCTTAATCTTTTTTGAAAATTTCTTTATTGGGGAATTAATGTTTTACATTCAACAGTAAACACAATAGTTTGTACATGCATAACATTCCCCAGTTTCCCATATAACAACACAACCCCCACTAGGTCCTCTGTCATCTTCTTGGACCTGTATTCTCCTCACCCACCCACCCTAGAGTCTTTTACTTTGGTGCAATACACCAATTCCTGTTCAGGTTCTACTTGTGTTTTCTTTTCTGATCTTGTTTTTCAACTTCTGCCTGAGAGTGAGATCATCCCATATTCATCCTTCTGTTTCTGACTTATTTCACTTAACATGAATTTTTCAAGGTCCATCCAAGATCAGCTGAAAACGGTGAAGTCACCATTTTTTTCAGCTGAGTAGTATTCCATTGTGTATATATACCACAACTTGCTCAGCCACTCATCTGTTGTTGGACACCTGGGTTGCTTCCAGGTTTTGGCTATTACAAATTGTGCTTCCAAGAACATTTGTGTACACAGATCTTTTTGGATGGATGTGTTGGGTTCCTTAAGATCTATCCCCAGGAGAGGAATTGCAGGATCATAGGGTAGGTCCATTTCTAGCCTTCTGAGAGTTCTCCAGACTGTTCTCCACAGAGGTTGAACCAACTGACATTCCCACCAGCAGTGTAGGAGGCTTCCTTTGACCCCACACCCTCTCCAGCATTTGCTGCTGTTACCTTTTCTGATGTATGACATTCTTACAGGAGTGAAGTGGTATCTCATTGTTGTCTTGATTTGCATTTCTCTGACAATCAGAGACTTGGAGCATTTTTTCATGTGTTTCTCGGCCTTTTGGATCTCTTCTGTGGTGAATATTCTGTCCATGTCCTCCCCCCATTTTTGGATGGGGTTATTTGTTGTCTTGTTGTTGAATTTGGCAAGCTCTTTATATATGTTGGTTATTAAACTCCTGTCTGATGTATGGCATGTAAAGATCTTCTCCCATTTGGTGAGGGGTCTCTTGGTTTGGTAGTGGTTTCTTTTGCTGTGAAGAAGCTTTTTAATTTGATGTAGTCCCATAGGTTTATACTTGCCTTAGTCTTCTTTGTAATTAGATTCGTTTCATTGAAGATGTCTTTAAAATGTATGCAGAAAAGAGTTCTGCCAATATTTTCCTCTAAGTATCTGATAGTTTGTGGTCTAACATCCAAGTCCTTGATCCACTTGGAATTTACTTTTGTATTTGGTGAAATACAGTGGTTCAGTTTCATTCTTCTGCGTGTTTCAGCCCATTCTTTCCAACACCATTTGTTGAAGAGACTCTGCTTTCCCCCATCTAATAGACTGGGCCCCTTTGTCAAAGATTAGATGTCCATAGGTGTGAGGATGTTTTACATTTTCTACATGCATAGCATTTGCCAGTTTTCCATATAACAATACAACCCTCACTAGGTCCTTTATCATCCTTTTTGGACCTGTGTTCTCCCCACCCCCCCACAAACCCCAGAGCCTTTTACTTTGGTGCAATACACCAATTCCTGTTCAGGTTCTACTTCTCTTTTTTCTTCTGATCTTGTTTTTTAACTTCTGTCTGAGAGTGAGATCATCTCATATCATCCTTCTGTTTCTGACTTATTTCAGTTGACATGAATTTTTCAAGGTCCATCCAAGATCGGCTGAAAACGGTGAAGTCACCATTTTTATAGCTGAGTAGTATTCCATTGTGTATATAGACCACAACTTGCTTAGCCACTCATCTGTTATTGGACACCTGGGTTGCTTCCAGGTGTTGGCTATTATAAATTGTGTTGCTAAGAACATATGTGCACACAGATCTCTTTGGATGGATGTGTTGGATTCCTTAGGATCTATCCCCAGGAGAGGAATTGCAGGATCATAGGGTAGGTCCATTACTAGCCTTCTGAGAGTTCTCCAGACTGTTCACCACAGAGCTGGACCAATTGACATTCCCACCAGCAGTGCAGGAGGGTTCCTTTGACCCCACACCCTCTCCAGCATTTGCTGCTGTTACCTTTTCTGATGTATGACATTCTCACAGGAGTGAAGTGGTATCTCATTGTTGTCTTGATTTGCATTTCTCTGACAACCAAGGACTTGGAGCATTTTTTTCATGTGTTTCTCAGCTTTTTGGATCTCTTCTGTGGTGAATATTCTATCCATGTCCTCTCCTCGTTTTTGGATGGGGTTATTTGTTTCCTTGTTGTTGAGTTTGGCAAGTTCTTTATTTATTTTGGTTATTAGCCTCTTGTCTGATATATGGCATGTAAAGATCTTCTCCCATTCTGTGAGGGGTCTCTTGGTTTGGGTAGTGGTTTCTTTGGTTGGCATTCTTCCTAATGTAATCAGTTTTTTTTTCTGTCCTGGTCTGCTTGTTTTTTTCAGGTACCACGGGTCTTTCTTGGTAAAGAGTGTATTGGTGGGTGCAGTGATCTAGTAAGTATGCATCAGAGTGGGGAACTTCTGATGCGCCTGAAGGCAATGGGTGCCCTACAATAACCAGCAGGTGAGTGGCCAGTGGGACCCTGGGCCAGAGCACTGAGAGATGGGAGAATTCTACAGCCACATTTAATTGCAAGCTAGGAAGTTTGTCTACTTAGAGAGTGACTGGGCATGACTCCAAGAGCTGCTATCTATGACATCCACATAGTACAGCAGGATTAATTGTGTTAGCAAGAGAAGTATCCTTTCACTTAGCCTTCATTTAACATGTTGGAAAGTCGTGATGTATTTTTCTGTGCAAAAATATGGCATGACTTTTCTGACAACTCAGTTGTTTTATTTATTTATCTATCTATCATCTATCTATCTATCTATTACCAGAGCACTGCTCAGCTCTGGTTTATGGTAGTTCTAGGGCTTAAAACTAGGACCTTTGGTGCCTTAGGCATGAGAGTCTCTTTGCAGAACCATTATGCTATCTCCCCAGACACAACCCAGTATTTATTGAGAACTTTAATTTGTAATTTTTATTCATTTAATTAATTTATTTTAGTTTGATCAGACAGAGAAATTGAGAGGGGAGAGGGATTAGGAAGAGGGAAAGAGAGATACCTTCAGTACTGTATCACCCCTGGTAAGGTTTTCCCCCTGCTGATGGGGACCAGGAGCTTGAACCTGGGTCCTTACACATGGTTATGCCTATTCTCAACTGTATGAATCAACTCCTGATCCCTAATTTTTATTTATTTTAATGAGAGAGAAAGAGATCCAGAGGGAAAGATACAGAGAAAGAGACCAGAGTACTATTCAGCTCTGGCTTATTATAGTGCTGAGGATTGAATCTGGACCTCAGAGCCTCAGACATGAAAACTCTTCCCTGTAGGCTATGGAAGCCTGAGGGCTTTTAAATTATAAATAGACTTCTTAGCTTAATCACTGACTCCTGACCAAGAGATAAAGCAGGGTGTGGCAGAGATAATCCAGTGATTATGCAAAGAGACTTTTACAGCCCCTCAGCTATGCCACCAAGGTATAGGTCTTCTCCTGAGTATCCTGGTTAGATCTCTGTCCCCTGGTGTCCCTCCCTGTTGCTGCTCCAGATTCTGAGGGCAGTAGCAATGGAAACTCAGAGTTGCACTTGGTGAGTCTCTGGGGAGTCCTCTCCTCCCTTCAGCTGTCCCCTTGTTGGTGGAGCAGACTGGAGGTGGTGTCTCAACTGATAAACTGCTGGACTGTTAGCAGTCACTTAATCTCTCCCTACGCTCTTCTCTGTCACCAGCCACACATGTTTGTACTCACTGGTGATTTAGTGGGTTCCTGTGGTCATTCTAGTCCTGCCTTGTTTTGTCCCGGGTGGTCTCCTTTGGTATTCCTAGTTGATCCGGGAGAGGAGAGGCAAGGAGAGAAAGAGATCTCCTGCTGCTTGTAGCTCCGCCTCTGGAAGTCTCCAGGGATGAAAACTTTTGTATAACCATTATGCTGCTTCCCCAGCCCTACTGAGAATTTACTATATGTCACATGCTGTACTCGATACTGATACTGGGGATGTCATGGTGGACAAAGCGATAACAAGGAACTTGGCTTCAGAAAGGTGGAAAGATAAGAAAAAGAAAGTAATTCCGGAAATAAACAAGTGGAATGTGATGGAATGCAGCGGGGAGTGGGGAGCAAATTTAATTAATATAATGAGGAAAGGCTTGTTCGGCTTAGGCCCAGGTGGCAAGAGTGAGACAACTATATAAGAATAAAGAAGAGTTTTCCAGGCAGAAAGAATAGCAACATCAAGGTCTCTGAGGTGGTGAGTACAAGATAGTCAAGAAATAATGGGAGAGCCCCCGTGCCTATAACACAAAGGGGAACATGCCAGGGTCAGATGGCTCCAGGCCCATGTGGTGGAGAACCCTTGTTCCAAGGCCCCTCTGCACCTCAGTCTCCCCTAAACACTCAAACTGGGGTGATGGAGAATAGCACTGTTTTTCTCTTAAAGAGAATTTTTATAGAGGAAAGGGGAGATAGCATAATGGTTATGCAAAGAAACCCTCAAGTCTCAGGCTCTCAAGTCCCAGGTTCAGTCCCCCATACTACCATAAACCAGAACTGAGCAGTACTGTAGTAAAAGAAAGAATAGATTAAGGGATGGGAAATAACTCACTCGGGAGGGTCATACTTTATCAGGCCAGAGGACCTGGGTTTGAGCCCCTAGGCCATTGCAGGCCTTTGCACAGGGGGAACTACTAGATGGAGCAGAACTATTGTCTTTCTCTCTGTCTTTTTCCCTCTGTCTTGTTGTTAAATATTCAGAGGCTCCAGCTGGCCAGGCTAGCTTCACGGGAGGGTAACAGAGACGCGGAGACAATGGCTGGGCAGGGAAGCTGTATTTCTTTATTCAAGAACAACGATTCATAAACTAAGACAAACTAATCACCAAACAGAACTCTGCTGTCTCTTTGCGGAGGCGCAAGCACTCTCGAACTCTGCAACTCTCCAACTCTGGAACTCTGGAGGGGTTCCTAGGGGCAGGGCCAAGCGGGCCGCGAAACTAACTGGACTGATCCAATTCTCTTGGCGGGGGAGAACTAGAACAACCCAATGTAAAGCATACAACACTGTCTCTCACTATCTTAAAATAAAGGCAAAATCGACAAACAAAAATAACAACAAATGACCCTTGGTTACTATTGAATAGTATACTAGTGGAGCCCCATCAATAACCCTGGTGTCAAAAATAAATAAATTAAAAAAAATGTTTTTTAGGCATCTGGGGAAGGTGGTTTACCAAGTAGAGAGCTAGGTTTGCCTGTGTGATCTTCTGGGTTTGATTCATGCTGCAGGAATCTCTGTAGAAGGCTATTCTCTCTCCTCCTTTTAAAATAAACAAATGAATATGCTTTCAAAATATATAGTGGTAGAAAGCAGACAGCCAAGCGGATATACTGCCAAGCTCAAGGACCTGGGTTTGAGCCCTGGCTTCCCACCTGCACTGGCTTCCCACCTACACAAGTCTGTAGGTGTTTGTTTTTCTCTCCCTCTATCTCCCCTCCCTTCTTAAGTTCTCTCTGTCCTATCCAGTTACAAAAAGGGGAGGGGAGTAATGGGGCTATCGAGTAGCACGGAGCCCCAGCAATAACCCTGGTGGAAAGAAAGAAAAAAGAAAGGAAGAGAGAAAGGAAGGAAGGAAGGAATAGAAAAGGGAAGGAAGGAAGGAAGGAAGGAAGGAAGGAAGGAAGGAAGGAAGGAAGGAATAGAAAAGGGAAGGAAGGAAGGAAGGAAGGAAGGAAGGAAGAGAAAAGGCAAGGGAGAGGAGGAAGGAAAAAGCAGGAGCACAGTGAGAGAAATGCAATGAGAATGGAGGGTAGCAGGGGATGTGGGCAGGACCCAGACACACAGGTAAACACTTTCTATTATTCCTTTTTTGAAATAAATTTATTCTCATATTAATTAGTGATTTATATGACTACAAATTAATAGGAGTGTACATAAACACCATTCCTACCATCCCATCCCCCATCCCCCACCCCGTGAAGCTGAACATCCACCCTTTCTATTATTTATAACACTTTCTGTTATTATTTTTTAATTTTTTTATTATCTTTATTTATTTATTGGATAGAACCAGCCAGAAATCGAGAGGGAAGGATAGAGAGGAAGAGAGACAGACACCTGCAGCCCTGCTACCACTTGTGAAGTTTTCCCCCTGCAGGTGGGGACCGGGGACTTGAACCTGGGTCCTTGCACATTGTAACATGTACGCTCAACCAGATGCACCACCACCTGGCCCCCACACATTCTATTATTCTAAATGAAATTTGAAATCAAGGTAATTTTTGCATTACTTGTGTCCACACTGCAAATCAATTCAACCTCATTGGCTTCCCAAATACCAAAACAAAGTTTTCTAAAATTAGCAATCCAGGGAGAGCCTTGGTTCAATGGAAAACTGTGAGAGGTGATAAACTCTTTAGAAAAAGTGCAGAATAATAGTTTTTGGGGGGATGTCTCATGAGCTTCCCTCACCCCACCTCTCAGTGTTAACTGGCATCTACTCAGGTTAATTCCCTTGACTCATCTGCAGTCAGCCTTGGTGAGGTTTTTTTTTGAGTCAATGGAGAAATGCATGGTTCTTTAATTTTGTTTGAGAACTACCTATTGCCCACTAATTAATAACTCTAGGTATCATTGGGATATATATCATACTTGTAGTGGCTATTCAGAATAGTAATAGAAGTAAAAACAAAAGGTCTGAAAAATCACAACTGAGCTTAGTGAAATAAAGTAGTCGGTGTTATAAACCTTACAATCACAATTCTGCCACATCACCACAGCAGGTCAATACTGTTATTTTTAGGATTTGCAGTCTGGCCACACTCCATGCACTAGATTTGGATTAAAAATGGAAGAAAGTTGTAAAAGTTTTCATGCCTGAGGCTCTAAGGCTCAATCCCTATCACCATTGTAAACCAGAGCTGAGCAATACTCTAGTCTCTTCCTATCTTTCTGTATCCTTCTCATTTAAATAAATAAATAAATAAATAAATTTTTAAAACATGGAAGAAAGTTTACGACTCTCCTTGGTGGATAGGGACTGGCATCCTCTAACTGCCTCTGCTAGGGTGGGCATTAGGGTTTCAAGGCCATTGTGTAGCATATGATGTTTAAATAGTGAGTATAAGTGCTCAGGTGCTGAAAGAGAAATAAAAGGGAATTTACCTTTTCAAGAAAATCCAAATTTTGATTTTTTTTTTCTTTTAGGCAGAATGGTACACAGACCGATGTCACCTCTGAAGGCAAGACAGCATTATGAAGAATGGCAGCACTTCCTGTCAGTTGGATATGGGACTACATTCACCCTGCTATGACAACTGTTAAATTTCTGAATTATGTCAATCCTAAAAAAAAAAAAAAAAAGTGGGAGTTTGGGCAAAACCAGCCTTTTCTTCTTTTGACTTAGTAAATGAACAATTTGACCAAAAGTACAGATCTGAGAAAAGGGCTGGACAGCTGTTTCTTTGGGACTGGGTCTTTGGGTTTCATATCTATGATGACTTATGGTTTAAAGCTCATTTATTGATTCAAAATATGTTCATTCTTCTTGTCCTGTGCTTCTTACTTTTTTCCCTATGTAATGGACTATTCCTCTAAGCCAGTGTCTCAACCAATTTTATTTCATGCTCCCTAGGATGAATTTATAGTTGGTTTTCTGCTATTGCCCATCAGCTGAAATTATTTGGTTCAGCTTGATGACCTCAAGGAATTGCATTATGAGATCAGTGGGTATTTCAAAGGTACTTTTTCAAACTGTCCATAGGATTCAGTAAACTTAATCTTCGCTGTTTTAAATATCCCCTCTCTGAGCTAGTGTTCATAGTAATTCTGTGAAGTCTGAAGACACTACCTGAGAAACTCTGCATAAAACGTTGAGCTTGGTTGATCTTTACTTGGTGCCAGATGATCAGACACAGTGCAGTCATTGCAGTCACATGACCATACTCTAGTCTGTCACATGACCATTTAGGTCATCCTGAATACGTGTTTAATTCTATAGCCATACTACCCTGAACATACCCCATCTCGTCTGAATATGTGTGTAGTAATTTAATTCACATTGTCCACAAAAGTAAAACAGTATTCTAGAAAACATGCAAGCCCCTACCTCAAGAAGGAACCAAGTTTGAGAAGCATTTCCTAAGTGATTTTTCTTTCTCCTCACTCTTTGAAAATATAAGAATTCTTTATCATAAGAATTGTGTATTCTGGAATTGCAAAATGAATTTTCTTCCACAGTTTCTACTGTGAATTGTTCATTTCTTTCCTAATAAAGCAGCACCCATATACAACCCATTGATTTTGGCCTGATTTTTTTTCTATCTTCTCAAGACTTTAAGGTATTAGAGTGAAAAGAATGCTTTAATACCTTAATACCTTATAATAACTCCTTAAGGTATCTGTGTGAATGTACTGGTGTAAAGCTTTAGTCACGTTTGACCTCCGCTATTGCAAATGAAAGTTTATCTTCTCCCTCACTGAGTACAAATGGTTGATGTGGTTTTCAAATTTCATACTGAAAGGACAAATAGTTTAAATGGAATATGACAACATGAGCCTACAGAATAATGCTTGGAACTCAACAGTCTTTTTCATCTCACATTTTAGTTTTCCATTTCTTGTCCAATACCCTTGCACTTTTGAATCGATTTTTCCCTTAAGGGCCCTAATTACTCTCCTTAACCAGATTGCTGCCAGTGATTGTACAAGCTTTCCCTGCACAGTGCTCAGTGCTGCCCCCCAGAGGCCCTGAAGTGTGCAACCTGCACAGTCCTGCATCCACTTGAGACCAACTGGCTTAAACTTTTACATTCTGTCCCTGGTTGCATTTCTCCTCCTCCTCCTCCTCCTCCTCTTCCTCCTCCTCCTCCTCCCCCACCCCTCCTTCCCCTCCTCCCCCTCCCCCTCTTCTTCCTCTTCCTCTTCTTTTTCTTCATCTTCTTCCTCCTCTTCCTCTCCTCCTCTTCCTCCTCTTCTTTTTCTTCTTCTTCTTCCTCCTCTTCCTCTCCTCCTCCTCCCCACCCCTCCCCCTCTCCTCCCCTCCCCCTGCCCCTCCCTTTCCCTTCTCCTTCTCCTTCTCCTCCTACTCCCTCTCCTCCTCCTCCTCTCCCTTCTTTTTCTACTTCTTCTCCTTTTCTTTTTTTTTTTTTTATAAAAAGGAAACATTGACAAAACCATAGAACAAGAGGGATAAAGACAACAATGAGATATCACTTCACTCCTGTGAGAATGTCATACATCAGAAAAGGTAACAGCAGCAAATGCTGGGGAGGGTGTGGGGTCAAAGGAACCCTCCTGCACTGCTGGTGGGAATGTCAATTGGTCCAACCTCTGTGGAGAACAGTCTGGAGAACTCTCAGAAGGCTAGAAATGGACCTACCCTATGATCCTGCAATTCCCCTCCTGGGGATAGATCCTAAGGAACCCAACACATCCATCCAAAAAGATCTGTGTACACAAATGTTCTTGGCAGCACAGTTTGTAATAGCCAAAACCTGGAAGCAACCCAGGTGTCCAATAACAGATGAGTGGCTGAGCAAGTTGTGGTATATATACACAATGGAATACTACTCAGCTGTAAAAAATGGTGACTTTACCGTTTTCAGCCGATCTTGGGTGGACCTTGAAAAAATCATGTTGAGTGAAATAAGTCAGAAACAGAAGGATGAATATGGGATGATCTCACTCTCAGGCCGAAGTTGAAAAACAAGATTAGAAAAGAAAACACAAGTCAAACCTGAAATGGAATTGGAGTATTACACCAAAGTAAAAGACTCTGGGGTGGGTGGGGATTATACAGGTCCATGAAAGATGATGAATGACATAGTGGGGCTTGTATTGTTAAATGGAAATCTGGGGGATGTTATGCATGTACAAACTATTGTATTTACTGTTGAATGTAAAACATTAATTCCCCAATAAAGAAATAAATTATTTAAAAAAAAATTGTGAGGTGGGTGGAGGAGGGGCTCGGGGAGAGGACACTGCTTAGCTATCTGTGGAGCTTCTCTCTGTGCCTTGGGGCTCCCATGGGGTAAAGGGGCTCTAGCTCAGGACCTCAAGCATGATAAGGCATGCCCTAAAAAAAAAAAAAAAAAAGAGGGATACAACTCCACACAGTTCCCACCACCAGAACCAGAACTCCATATCTCATCCCATCCCCTCCCCCGATAACCTTCGTATTCTCTATCCCTCTGGGAGCATGGACCCAGGGTCATTGTGGGTTGCAGAAGGTGGAAGGTCTGGCTTCTGTAATTGCTTCCCCGCAGAACATGGGCGTTGGCCAGTCCTCTTCTTAAACTGTGCCCTGTCTTCTTCGTTCTGCTTTCTAATTTCTTCTTCAAGGCCTGTTTTACACACTTATCTGCATATACAGACCCCCTCTTCTCAACTGCCTTTTGCGTTAGCTTGTTCCTCTCCTACAATGTTAAAGCACTTTGGAACATTTCTACTACCAGCTGCTAAAAGTCATGACCATCTGTACTCTAGCCAGATTCAGAAGTATTGAGAGAGTTTCAACTTAGACATCTTGCTTTAATATCATTTTATTTTAATTTTTGCCTCCAGGGTTATTGCTGGAGCTCAGTGCTAGCACTACGATCCCACTGCTCCTGGAAGCCAGTAGTTGTCTGTCATTCTTTTACTTCACTAAATATGATCACCTCCAATTCCATTCATTTTTGTCCTGAAAAGCACAATATCATTTTTATTTTTAATTATTAATTAATTTTTGCCTCCAGGGTTATTGTTGGGGCTCCATGCCTGCGCCACAAATCCACTGCCCCTGGAAACCTAATTTTTTCCCTTTTGTTGCCCTTGTTGTTTTATCGTTGTTGTGGTTATTATTATTTTTTTACTGATGTCATTGTTGTTGGATAGGACAGAGAGAAATGAAGAGAGGAAGGGAAGACAGAGAGGGAGAGAGAAAGATAGACACCTGCAGACCTGCTTCACCACTTGTGAAGCGACCCCCCTGCAGGTGGGGAGCCAGGGGCTCAAACCAGGATCCTTAAGCCGATCTTGCGCTTTGCACCACGTGTGCTTAACCCGCTGCGCTACTGCTCTGCCCCCATCATCATAATTTTTAATTGCAGAGTAGTATTTCATAGTCCCATAACTTTGCTGCTGATGTAGTCAGTCTGCATTTATGGCTCCTGTTCTCAAAAAGTTGGTTTTTTATTCCTACCCCTCCCCTAGTCTTTAAGTTGTTGCTGTTTTACATTTGAAATACTTTCTCAATTGCATGGAGATCTGTGTACTTTTAAAAAATATTTATTTATTTATTCCCTTTTGGTGCCCTTGTTGTAGTTATTATTGTTGTTATCGATGTCGTCATTGTTGGATAGGACAGAAAATGGAGAGAGGAGGGGAAGACAGAGAGGGGGAGAGAAAGATAGACACCTGCGGACCTACTTCACCGCTTGTGAAGAGACTTCCCTGCAGCTGGGAAGCCGGGGGCTCAAACCAGGATCCTTATGCTGGTCCTTGCGCTTTGCGCCACGTGCCGCCCGACTCCCTACCTGTACTTTTAAATGAGGCTTCAGCAGTTGGTTGAAAGATTTGTGTGTAGGGAATGGATTTGTCAGCTGGTGGACTTTACCACAGTTTTCCACCGAATGTCACCTTCTCAGCAAGGCCTCCTACATCAGCTTATGTAAAACTTTACTGAGCATCCTCTCTCCCTCTTCTTTTTACTTTCCTCAAAAACATGTATCTCCTAATATGCTGCATAATTTAGTTGTTTTTTTTAAAATTATCTTTATTTATTGGATAGAGACATCCAGCAATTGAGAAGGGGGTGATACAGAGGGACAGAGAGAGAGAAACACCTGCTACACTGCTTCACCACTCCAGCTCGAACCTGGGTCCTTGTGCACTATAACGTGTGCTCAACCAGGTGTACCACCACCTAGCCCCTAATTTATTTGTTAATTTTGTTTAGTACCTGTTTGCAACACAGATAGATGAGCTCCTTGGAGTCAGGAATGTGGCTTTATTTATTGCTGTATCTCCAGCATCAAGACTGTCCACACATAGTAGACACTTAATAAGTATTTGTTAGGTGTATTAATAAATGCATGATCAGGTGCAGATACTCCCATGCTAGTTCCTTTGAGCCATTCAGTTGCTCCACTTTCACAGCTGGAGGAGAGCCTGGGCAGGCCACCAAGGTTCTGATGCCAAGCAAGAAAAAGAGACTTGGCAGCTCCCTGGTCAATGTGCAATCTCTCTCTCTCTCTCTCTCTCTCTCTCTCTCTCTCTCTCTTGCCTCTAGGGTTATCACTGGGGCTTGGTGCCTGCGGTTTGAAACCACTGCTCCTGGTGGCCATTTTTTCCATTTTATAGGGCAGGACAGAGAGAAATTGAGAGGGGAAGGGGGAGGAGGAGATAGAGAAGGAGCGAGAAAGACATCTGCAGACCTACTTTGCCACTTGTGCAGCGGGACGTCCCCCCTGCAGATGGGGATCTGGGGCTCAAATCTGGATCTTTGTGCAGGTCCTTGCACTTAGTCCTCTCCGCTTAACCAGCCTCTATGCCGGCTCTCATAGCATCTGATCCTTGCCAGCTCTTTGCTGGGCTACTCTTGTGTGATTTGCCAGCATAGAAAGAATTAACTCTACCCCACTTTTTTTTGTTGTTGTTATTTCTTCGGCTTTATAGTTTTGGACCTAGCTTTTTGGTTAGAAGGAGACAAAGAGATGAAAGACATTACAACGTTGATGTTTTCCCCAGTATGATAGGGGTTGAGCTAGAACTTGGATTACACGCAAGGTAAAGCAGGCACACTATCCAGGCAAGCTATTTTGCTGGACCTGTTTGCTCCTTCATAAAATGGAGCTAATGGGCGTAGTTTTCTTGGGAGGAGTAAGTGAGGACAGACTTATAAAATCTAAAGCCAGCACCTTTCACAGAGTTAGCACTCTATAAGTACTAGTGTTGTTATTAATTAATGTCATTACATTTCCCAGTAATCTCATGAGGCTGGTGTTGTCAGATCTCCATTGTAAATGAGTACAGTGAGTTACAGCCCAAGGTCATCAGTGGCAGAGCTGAGGAGAACAGAGCTTGACTCCAAAGCCCACATGATCTACCACCTAGCAAATGCCCCCCCCCCATAACTATTCTTTGACAATGTGGTCGCCCATGACATAGCAGTTGTCCTCACAGGTAGGTGAGCTACTTCATATTTTAAGAGAGATTTATGTAGATATAAGAAATAAAAAGAAAAACCAGAACAGTGCAGGCTTAGGGTGCCAGAGACTAAAACCTGCAATCTCTGGCATCTCAGGCATAGAAGTCTGGCACACCACTACCAGCTCTATCTCCCCAGACCCAAAAGAACTTTCCACCTGGGGTGATACCCTTGAACATTCAAAGAACAGCGAAGAGTTGACAGAAAGAAGCAACAAGCCTAAAATAGACTTTCTAGCTTCTTCACACAGGACGACCTGTAGTTTGACCTGCTCTATTCCTAGCTTTGGGTTCCGGTTTATTAAACATTTTGTCCTGCTTTATGTCTTACCACCTTTCAGCCACCAAGTTGCAGATGCTACTGTGATTCCATCCTGACTTCCCTGGGTAGATAATCTCAACAATGTGTCCTAGAACCTCACCTCTCCAGATCCCTGTCCCACCAGGGAAAGATAGAAACAGGCTGGGAATATGGATCAACCTGTCAACACCCATGTCCAGCAGAGAAGCTATTACAGAAGCCAGACCTTTCACCTTCTGAATCCCATAATGATCCTGGGTCCATACTCCCAGAAGGATAAAGAATAGGGGAGTTTCCAATGGAGAGGATGGAACACAGAACTCTAGTTATGGGAACTGTATGGAATTATACCTCTGTTATCTTACAATCTTGTTAATCATTATTAAATGACTAATAAAAAATTTCAAAGAGAAACAACAAAAATAACCAGAAAAATAATGCATAGTTAAAGTTATACTCCTGTTTACTTAAAAAGCAAGTGATCCAATAACTGCCTTCGTTCTGCTGTTTCCAGCATGGTCCAGAACTTGAGGTTCAACAACAAATCCCTCACAGTCAGAACTGCCCTAAAGGGAACAACAGGGTGTGGAGATGAATTGATCTGTGCAACCCAGGCCATGCTATTTTTATCCCCAGCATTATTAGCATGCCTTGACATCTGGCTGACACAGGAAGTCACACTCCCAAATTTACTACACCATAAAAAGTGTTAGTAGGTCCGGGGACATAGTTTACATAATTCAATCCTGACGTATTTTCAGTTACATTCTTTTTTTATATTAATAGCAGCCTTTTCTTTTTTTCTGCAACACAGGGGCCTCAGACATTGACTCTACCTCACCAGGCCAACTTTTTTTTTTTTTTTTTTTTTTTTAATTTTTGAGGTAGTGAGAGATAGGAGAGGGAGACGGAAACACCACTGCAATGCTCCACCATTCATGGATTTGCACCAGTACTGACCTTAGTATTCCCACATGGTTCTGGAGCTTGAGCCCAGGCCTCACTCATGATGAACCAAGTGCTCTATGGGTGACCTATCTCCCAGCCCCCTAGCAGGCTTTTCTTATTATTAGCTGTCTGCTTTCTAGCAACATAACATCAATTGTTTGAGGGGCAAGAATTTAACCTCAGTGATGCTATTAATAATAGAAAGAAAATTTTTTAAATGTCTACTCTGTGACAGACATTGCCAAGGGAATGAAAAGACAAAACTGAAACTACGAGAAAATATTTGTAAAAGATGTAACTGATATTCAAAACTGTTAAAACTCAACAATAATCAAATTTAAAAATGTGCCAAATACCACAATAAGTACTTTACTGAAGAAGATATATAGATAAGCAGTTAGCTTTTGAAAAGATGTTACAGGGCAGGGGGTAGATAGCAAAATGGTTATGCAGAGACTCTCACGCTGAGGCTCCGGAAGTCCCAGGCTCAATCTCCTGCACCACCATAAACCAGAGCTGATCAGTGCTCTGGTAAAAAGGAAGGAAGGAAGGAAGGAGTAGATGTTCCACATCATTTCTCAGGGGACACTACTACACACATTCTTTTTTTTTTTTAAATATTTATTTATTCCCTTTTGTTGCCCTTGTTGTTTTATTGTTGTAGTTATTGTTGTTGTTATTGATGTCCTCATTGTGTTGGATAGGACAGAGAGAAATGGAGAGAGGAGGGCAAGACAGAGAGGGGGAGAGAAAGACAGATACCTGCAGACCTGCTTCACCGCCTGTGAAACAACTCCCCTGCAGGTGGGGAGCCTGGGGCTCAAACAAGGATCCTTATGCTGGTCCTTGAGCTTCGCACCATGTGCGCTTAACCCGCTGCGTTACCGCCTGACTCCCTTACACACATTCTCTAATGACCAAAATTCACTACACTGATGCCAGGAATACTGGTGAGGACATGGACCAATAGGAACTCTCATACATCGTAGGTGGAAATGCAAAATACTTCAGTTATAATACTTTGGAAGACAGCTTGCTGGTAGCATCTTTTTTCTTTTTTCTTTTTTTTCTTTTATTTTTATTTATAAAAAGGAAACACTGACAAAACCATAGGATAAGAGGGGTACAGCTCCACACAATTCCCATCTCCTCCCCTGACAGCTTCCCTTTGGCCTCCAGGGTTATTGCTGAGGTTCGGTGCCCCACTGCTCCTGGAGGCTTTTTTTTTTTTCCTTTTTGTTGCCCTTGTGTTATATCATTGTTGTGGTTATTATTTTTTAAAATTTTTTCCTTTGTTGGGGGATTAATTACATTCGACAGTAAATACAATAGTTTGTACATGCATAACATTTCTCAGTTTTCTTTTCTTTTATAATATTTTTATTAATTTATTATTGGATAGAGACAGACAGAAATTGAGAGGGGAGGAGGAGAGAGAGGGAGAGAGTCAAATAGACATCTGCAACCCTGCTTCACCACCCATGAAGCTTTCCCCCTGCAGATGGGGACCAGGGGCTTGAATGTAGGTCCTTGTGCACTGTGATGTGTGTGCTTAACCAGGTGCGCCACTACCTGGCTCCTCACATTTCTCAGTTTTCCACATAACAATACAACCCACACTAGGTCCTCTGGCCTCCTTTTCCAGGATCTGTATTGTCCCCCACACCCACCCCAGAGTCTTTAACTTTGGTGCAATACACCAATTCCAGTCCAGGTTCTACTTGTGTTTTCTCTTCTGATCTTGTTTTTCAACTTCTGCCTGTGAGTGAGATCATCCCATATTCATCCTTCTGTTTCTAACTTATTTCACTTAACATGATTTCTTCAAGCTCCATCCAAGATGGGCTGAAAATGGTGAAATCACCATTTTAATAGCTGAGTAGTATTCCACTGTGTATATTTTGTGGTTATTATTATTGTTGTTATTGATGTCATTGTTGTTGGATAGGACAGAGACAAAGAGGGAGAGAGAAAAATAGACACCTGCAGACTTGCTTCACTACTTGTGAAGGGACCCCCCTGCAGGTGGGGAGCTGGGGATGGAAGCAGGATCCTTATGCTGGTCCTTGTGCTTTGCGCCGTCTATGCTTAACCCATTGCACTACTGACCGACCCCTGGTAGTATCTTCTAAAACTAAACATATTCTTACCATCCAATCAAACAATTACACTCCTTGGTATTTAGCCAAAGTAGTTGAAAACTGATGTTCACACAAAACCTGCTCAGATGTTTACTGTACTTTTTTTTTTCTCTCTAACATTTTTTATGATCTTTATTTATTTGATAGAGACGGCCAGAAAACAAGAGAGAAAGGAGAGATAGAGAGGGAGACAGAGAAACACCTGCAGCCCTGCTTCACCACTTGAAAGACTTTCCCCCTGCAGTGGAAAACTCCTGGGGACTTAACCCAGGTTATTGTGCACGGTGGGATGCATTGGATCGACCTTCTCGTGGTGCATCCCGTGAGTACCCATTCATTGGGGAAACTGACGATCCTTCCTAGCCGACTGAATCCACATGGATCCCAGTCACTTTCAAAGCCAGCAACAAGCAGCTCCTGACAGCTTTCAACCTGACGCTGTTGACTGGCTACGGAAGAAGGGCAAACACTAGAAGAAGAATTGTGCACGGGGACATTTGCCCCACCCCCACCCCATCTTGCAGTTTCACTCTTAACGACCACAACTTGGAAGGAACAAAGATATACTTTAGGGGGGATGGGTGGTGGAGCACAAGGTTAAATGTACAGAAGATTTATATATATTATATTTATAATTTTTTATTTATAAAAAGGAAACACTGACTAAATCATAGGATAAGAGGGGTACAATTCCACACAGTTCCCACCACCAGAACTTCTAGGGGAGAGTGAGGATAGAGAAAGGGGAAAGGTAGAAACCTTGACTCTTAGATCTTAGAGTTAATCTCACAAGGAAGTTCAGAGTGTCTCAGGGACATGCTCAGTTCCACATGTCTACTCACATGACATGAAGTCAGCAGTTTGGCAGTGCCTTCAGACGGAGAATACCATGCAGTGTTTGCTTTATTATTATTTTGCCTCCAGGCTTATTGCTGGGGCTCACAGACTATGACCCACATAGTCAACGACTGCCACCTCTCCAGATTCAAAGGAGGTCTCGAAACTTTACATCAGGCTCAACCTGATGCTGTTGACTGGCTACGGAAGAATGGCAAACGCTAGAAGAAGAAGTGCCTGCACTACAAATCCACTGCTCCTGGAGGCCATTTTTTCCATTTTGTTTCTCTTGTTATTGTTGTTGCTGGGTAGGAAAGAGGAAGGGGAGACAGACAGGGGGAGAGAAAGATAGACACCTGCAGACCTGCTTCACCACTTGTGCAGGTGGAGAGGGGCGGGGGGTGGCTGGGGGGGGGGGGTTGGAACTGGGATCCATATGCTGGTCCTTGCATTTGGCTCCATGTGCACTTAACTCACAGCACTATTGCCTGGCCTCCTGCATTATTTTAACTTTTAATTTTAACTAGAGCACTGCTCAGGGCTTTGGTTTATGGTGGTTCTGGGGATTGTACCTGGGGGCACAGAGCCTCGGGCATGAGTGGGGGGGGGGGTTCGGATGGTAGCGCAGCGGGTTAAGCGCACGTGGCGCAAAGCACAAGGACCAGTGTAAGGATAGCAGTTCGAGCCCCAGGCTCCCCACCTTCAGGCCCCTCGCTTCAGAGGCGGTGAAGCAGGTCTGCAGGTGTCTGTCTTTCTCTCCCCCTCTGTCTTCCCTTCCCCTCTCCATTTCTCTCTGTCCTATCCAACAACGAACGACATCAACAACAATAATAACCACAACAAGGCTACAACAACAAGGACAACAAAAGGGGGGCGGGGAATGGCCTCCAGGAGCAGTGGATTCATGGTGGAGGCACTGAGCCCCAGCAATAATCCTGGAGGCAAAAAAAAAAATTTTTTTTTCCATAGCCTCACTGTTATCTTCCCAGCTATTTCACTTTTTTTTTTTTAAGAATGGTTTAGAGGCTTTCATGCCTGAGGCTCTGAAGTCCCAAGTTTAGTCTCAGCACCACTGTATACCAGAGCTGGGGAGTATTTTGGCGTCTCTCTTTCTCTCTGTATCTCTCTTTCAGTAAAATAATACTAAAAAAAAATGATTTTGAGGCTACTTGTTAGGTAGAGCATAGGGCTTTGGAATCAAGCTCTGCTCTCCCCTGATTAACCACTGATTAGTGGCTTTGCCACTGATTAACTAATGACCTTGGGCTGTGACTCGCTGTACTCATTTACAATGGAGATCTGACAGCACCTGATAAAGTAAGAACTCTGGGGAGGTGAGGCTAGAGGGGTTGAGGGGTATGAGAGACCCAGCACATAATGGGAATGGGAATGGGAATGGGAATGTTGTGCAGACACCCACCATGGGGAGATGAGAGCTTGTACCCATCTGTCAACAGCTGTCCTGTAAATTATTTCTTCCCCCCAGCAAAATGATAAAAACAAATGACACTTCATGTTTTCCAGTCCTCACTAGTCTAGGGAGTTCATGCAGCAGTAATAGGAACGACTCCTTTATAGCACTCCATTCCACCTCTGTATGCAGAGCACAGCCCCAAAATCTCTGAGTTATTTCTGGAGCACTTCATGTAGCTCTCTCATTTTCTTCCACATCCACCACTCCTTGAAAGCTCTGTCCTGTAGCAGGGACATTCCATAGAGGATAAAATACTTCTATTCATAAGCACCAGGATATCTCAAGCATTTATTATGCTTTAGAAATGATATTAAAAGACATACAAAAATGAAGTAACAGGCAAAAACAAAATACTAGTATAGCCACAGGCCCTTTGGAATATAACTAAAATATGCCTACTAGCTATCTACAAAATGGAGGACCCCTCCCCAACTCTTCATCTGCACTATTCCAGCCTTTAAGTCCATGATTGCTTAACAATTTGTTTGGCTTTGTATGTTAGCTCTCTTTTCAGCCACCAGGTTCCAGATGTTAGCATGATGTCGACCAATCTTCCCTGGACAGACCCCCACCAATGTGTCCTGGAGCTCCACTTCCCCTGAACCCCACCCCACTAGGGAAAGAGAGAGGCAGGCTGAGAGTATGGATCCACCTGTCAACGCCCATGTTCAGCGGGGAAGCAATTACAGAAGCCAGACCTTCCACCTTCTGCAACCCACAATGACCTTGGTCCATACTCCCGGAGGGATAAAGAATAGGAAGGCTATCAGGGGAGGGGATGGGATAGGGAGATCTGGTGATGGGAACTGTGTGGAGTTGTACCCCTCTTAGCCTATGGTTTTGTCAATGTTTCCTTTTGTAAAAAAAAACTATTTATTTATTTTACCTTTTGTTCCCCTTGTTTTATTGTTGTAGTTATTGTTATTGATGTCATCATTGTTGGATAGGACAGAAAGAAATAGAGGAGGGGAAGACAGAGAGGGGGAGAGAAAGACAGACACCCTCAGACCTGCTTCATCGCCTGTGAAGCGACGGCGCTGCAGATCAGGAGCCAGCGTCTAGAACCGGGATCCTTGGGCCAGTCCTTGCTCTTTGCGCCACGTGCACTTAACCCGCTGCGCTACCACCCGACTCCCCAATGTATCTTTTCTATAAATAGAAAATTAAAAAAATAATAAAGTGAGATGCAAGAAGCCACACAACCACATGGGGGCACCACACAAAGGGGAAGTTTCAGGAATAGTGAAATAGTGTTGCTATGTGTCTTCGTTTTGGTTGTTGGTTGTTGTTTTTACAAGAGCACTGCTCATCTCTGGCTAATGGTGGTGCTGGGGACTAAACTTGGGAGCTCAGTCTCTGATATGAAAGTCATTTGCGTAATCATTTTGCTTCATCTTCCTTTTTATTTTTTTATCTTCCTTCTTTCTGTCCGTCTCACCTCTGCTTTTCACCTTCTATCTCCAAAAAGGCCTGGAGCAATGCAGGTATTGAAACCTTGGTGAAACTTGGGCAACAAGGAAAAAAAGAGGAAGAGGAAGACAAGGAGGAGAAGGGGGAGGGGAGATGGGGTGGAATGGAAGGAGGAAGAGGAGAAGGAAAAGAGGGGGAGGAGAAGCAGCAGCTCAGACATGGGGTACTGCACCAAAGTAAAGGTTTCTGGGCAATGGGGAGGGTTCAGGACCTGGAACATGACAGCTGAGGAGGACCTAGGTGGGGCTTTTACAGTGTTATTTGGAAAACAGAAATGTTACATGTACCAACTATTGTATTTTAATGTTAACTATAAACCACTAATTCCCCCACAGAGGAAAAACAAATTTCTTCTTCTAGCTTTTGCCCTTCTTCCGTAGCCAGTCAACAGCATCAGGTTGAGCCTGATGTAAAGTTTTGAGACCTCCTTTGAATCTGGAGAGGTGGCAGTGGTTGACTATGTGGGTCATAGTCTGTCTGTAGCCGCAGGGGCAGTTCGGGTCGTCTCTGGCTCCCCAGCGATGGAACATAGCGGCGCACCGGCCATGGCCTGTTCGATAGCGATTGAGGAGGGCCCAATCATAACGTGCTAGGTCAAAGCCGGGTTGACGCTTGCAGGGGTCTGTGATGAGGTGTTTGTTCTTGACCTCGGCTGACTGCCAACTCTGTTTCCAAGAGTCTGGAACAGAGAAGTTCAGTGTAGGCGTAGGGGACCAGATTGGGTGACGAGACATCAAGCGTTGGACAGGGTGGGTGAAGATATCCGCGTATATTGGCAGGTCCGGTAGAGCGTAGACGTGGGAAATGAACTTAGATGATGCCGCAAATTAAAAATAGCTCAGACATCTCTAACACCTAAAATGATACTGAAGTCCCATAGAAGATGAAAAATAGTGAGGGTTGAGTGGACAAGTATGAAAGAAGGAGTAAACGGTATGATGAAGACTACAATTAGACTTTTCGTGGTGAAGTGAATGGAATAAACACAGATGTTGCTTTATAGATAGATGTTGCACATCTGGAGCCTATGAAATATTGTAAACTAAGATACTTGAAGAAAATACTATGAAATAATAAAATAATTCTAAACAGAACCCTTAAACCAAATTAAAACAATCATTTTAAATGAATTCAGCAAAATCCAGAGACCGATGAAAATATATACATTTGAATAGCTCATTGTGACATTAAGAATCTCTAAAGTTGTTTTCTGTAGGCTATTAATTAAAATTGTATGCACAGAGACATTATTGGACTGTTAGGTCCATGCATTGGAATTTCTGTATAACAAAAGAGAAGGATTTTTCTGAGGAAATTTTAGACCCCAAAGAGTCAGATCTCCAGGTACTAGATGGAAGTAATTTTTAATCTCTAAATGTTTAAATCTTTGGGAACAAGTGGTAACGCACCTGGTTAAGTGCACTTACTATGAGGTGCACAGGGACCCAAGGTCAAAAATCTTTGTCCCCACCAGCAGAGGGGGAAGCTTCAGGAGAAGTGAAGCAGGTCTGCAGGTGTCTCTCTCTATCTCATCCTCCCCTCTCAATTTGTCTGTCTCTGTCCAACATAAATAAATAAATAAATAAATTTTTTAAGTGTTTGAAAAAATCTTCCATATCTAAATCAATTGGTAGTGGATGGAGGGGGATCTTCTTCAGCATAAACAGAATCAACTTCACGTTTCGTTTTTTAAAATATTTATATTTATTTATTATAGGATAGAGACACAGAGAAATTGAGAGGGGAGTGGGGACTAGAGAGGGAGAGAGAGACACACGTGCAGTTCTGCTTCACCAATAGTGAAGCTTTCCCCCCTTTCCCTCAGTTGGGGGCTGAGGGCTTGAACCTGCATCCTTGCACACTGTAATGTGTGTGCTTAACCAGATGCAACACTGTTTGACCCTGGTTTGTCATTTTTCTTTTAACCTTTGAAAGAAGCGGCTCTTAGCTTCATGGGTTTCGTTTTCAATTTTGTTTATTTCCACTCTAATTTTTATTATTTTGCTCCTTCTGCTTGCTTTGGGTTTTTATTCTTTTTCTAAATCCTTCAGGTGTGAAGGTGAGCTGTTTATTTTAATTATGTTCTTGTTTCCTGATAAATTCCTGTATGGCTATGACTTTCTCTCTTAGTACTGCTTTAGCTGTGTTCCAAAGATCCTAATAGCTCAAGACTTCATTTATTCTTTGTCCTTTCTTTTTTTCCTCCAGGGTTATTGCCGGTCTCCCCTCAATGCCTGCACTATAAGTCCACTGCTGCTGGAGGCCATTTTTTTCCCATTTTATTAGATAGGACAGAGAGAAACTGAAAGAGGAGGGGGAGATCGAGAGGGAGAGAGAAAGATACCTACAGACCTGCTTTACCGCTTGTGAAGTGAGCCCTGTGCAGGTGGGGAGCCAGGGGCTTGAACCCAGATCACTGCTCCTGTCATTGCACTTAGTGCTATGTGTGCTGAACCTGGTGCACCACCGCCTGTCCCCCACCCCATTTGTCTTTTTTTATGGGGTGGGAGGCGTTCAGTGATTAAGTTCATGTCAAATTTATTTTAGTTTCAACAAAAATAATAAGGACAATAAAAAAGAAAAGTGTTTCTTTGTTTTTGTTGTGGAACTGGGGCCTCAGACACTCAGAATTTCATCACTTTTTCACAAGGGCATGGGGTTGCATAGCACCAGAGCTTCCCCAGTTGTTACAGAACTTCCCATGTGGTATAGGTTCAAACCTGGGCTGTAAGCATGGCAGGACAGGTACCTTACCCAGTGAGACATCTCTCCAACCCCAAAGAGAAAGTTTTGTTGGTGGTTCATGTAGTTTAGTGATGATTTGGCAGCTTAGGAAAATATCTGTGGAAATACTTGATGGTACATGCTTCCTTCACTTACATGACTATCTTCACATAGGAATTCTTTCCATAGGAATAGTCTTAACTTTGGCTTTCCGTTTAGTCAAGGATGCATTGAAACCTCAGCAAGCATCGCAGTACTGTAATCTGTCTTGCCATCCACCACCAATCAGGGTTCTGTTGACGGCATCTTAACAGAAGGGATTTTAGTATATAGTGATTTTTGACCAAAAAAAGATCTTGTTTACTCCAAGACAGTTCATTCCACAGAGGAAGTCACTGTGAATTTAGAAACCCAAACTCAAGTCTTCCCCCAAAGAGACAAGAACAAAGATGAGTTTAGTTGATCAGCAGACCACAGGGAGAAAATCAGACAGGGGATTTCTAGGGAAATAAAAACAGTCTCTATGAATTTTAATGTTATAAAAACCAAATCAACTATAATCATTTTTCTAGTCTTGCACTTAAGGGGCCAGCCAGTGGCATACCTGCTTAAGTGCACACATTATAGTGTACAACGTCATAGGTTCAAGTCCCTGGTCCCCACCTGCGGGGGAAAGATTGACAAGTGGTGAAGCAGGGCTGCAGGTGTCTCTGTCTCTTTCCCTCTCTATCCCCCTCTCCCCTCTCAATTTCTGTTTCTGTCTAATAATAAATAGATAAAAATATTTTTAAAAAGAGAGTCTTGCATTTGAGAAAGGACAAAAGGAGGGTTATTTCAGTCAAGAGATGGAAGGGAAAAGTATCCAAGAAGTAGTCTGAGTGATAAGGGACACTGGTTACTTAATAACTCCTGGCTACTGTGATAAGAATTCCTAGGGCTTACAAAACTGGTTGAACCAAACTTTGTCCTGCCGGCCCTTAAGCCTAAAAGAAGCTATTTAGTATTATGTTCCAATATTATTTCTAATTCTTATCCAGAAGATGAATGTGATTTCTTTTAATGAGAAGATCACTATTTTAGTTTCTTTTCATTCAATAGCACAGAGAGAAATTGTCAGGGGAGGGGGAGATCAAGAGGGAGAGAGAGAGAGACACCTACAGACCTACTTCACCACTTGTGAAGGATCCCCCCTGCAGGTGGGAAGCAGAGCTCACTTGAACCCAGGTCCTTACACAGATCCTTGCACTGCTGGGCCCTGGAGAAGATAACTAAAAGGCAGTTTTCAAGGGGAAAGTATCTTCTGATATAGAATCAAACCTATCATTGTAAATTTGTAAACACAACTATTGAAAGACACTTTCCTATTTAAACTTTTTTTTTTCTGTTGCTGTCAGGGCTTTACCACTCTAATCTTATATATATATGAAACACTGACAAAACCATAGGATAAGAGGGGTACAACTCCACACAATTCCCACCACCAGAACTCCGTATCCCATCCCTCCCCTCCCCTGATAGCTTTTCTTTTTTCTTTTCTTTTTTTTTTCCAAGACTTTATTTATTTATTAATGAGAAAAACAGGAGGAGAGAGAAAGAACCAGACATCACTCTGGCACATGTGTTGCTGGGGATCGAACTCAGGACCTCATGCTTGAGAATCCAAAGCTTTATCACTGTGCCACCTCCTGGATCACAGCTTTCCTATTCTTTATCCCTTTGGGAGTATGGACCCAGGGTCATTATGGGGTACAGAAAGTAGAAGGTCTGGCTTCTGTAACTGCTTCCCCACTGAACACGGGCATTGACAGGTCGATCCATACTCTCAGCCTGCCTCTCTTTCCCTAGTGGGGAAGCAGGGCTCCAGGACACATTGGTGGGGTTGTCTGCCCAGGGAAGTCCAGTTGGCATCATGTTAGCATCTGGAACCTGGTGGCTGAAAAAAGAGTTAACGTATGAAGCTAAACAAATCGTTGACTAATCATGAACCTAAAGGCTGGAATATTGCAGATGAAGATTTGGGGTCACCTTTTTGAAGATAGTTGGTAGTCCTATTTTAGTTATATTCCAAGGGGCCCATGACTATACTAGTCTTTTTCCTGAGCCTGACCGCAAGAGGTCATTCTAAGGTAATGAGGAGAAAAAACATAGCTCAGAAGCTTCCTCCAGTAATGTTGGACCTTGTGCATGATGAAGCAGGTATAATCTCCAGCTAAACTATCTCACTGGGCTCCTATTTAAACTCTTTTAGAAGTTTATATAGGACTGTTTCTAAGTCTTCTCATAAATTAATTGTACATGATTTCATTGAAAATTCTCAACCTGAATCATCTCCTGGTCAAAAGAGAGAAAGTCTAAGGCCAGAGAAGCCCACAGAAGAATGACAGGCCAAGGCAAAGTGAGGCCCACAGGAGACATACTGTGTAATAGCAGAGTCTCACCGCCCATTCCCCACCTCCTAACCTCCAACTGAGGGAACTACCCTGGGAAGCCCTTCATCACCAGGCTGCTGCACACAGGACTCAAGGGAAACTGGGTATTTTTGGTCAAACTTTTATAAAGTCCAATCAGAAAAATGAGGAAAGGGTGACAGAGCTAGAAGAACTATTGTGGAGATTAAAAAAAAAAAAAAGTAGGGCGTTGGCCTGGAGGACTGTCAAATAGAAGGGGGAGGGAAACTCCTGTGGACTAGGGGAAGAGGAAGAGGCTTCAGATGCCAGAGAAGTGGGGTTACTTAAGGTATTGTCAAGGGGTGATCTGTGGAGACCAATAACATTTGCATTGTTAGAGATCACCTTTCCAAATAGAAGTTTTCTGACCCCAACCAAAATTAATAAAATCAGAATTCTGCCAGCAGGGTCCAGTACTGTTTTTAAAAAAACCCAGATCAAATCAATGGGGTTTACAGTTAACAATATTTATATACTTTCCCCATATTTGGGAGCTACTCTCTTCCCTGATCCAGCTTTCTAGTCCTTTTTTCCAACTATGACATCATCTCCCCTGATAGAGGTAAAGTCAAGTCTGTTGTCTGACAAAAGATTGCCTGCAGAGAGGGAAGTTCTAGACCAAACTGAAGATATTCAACCTTTTGTTTTCAATTACATTGGTAGTTTGAGGACTTATCGGCTATATTGGACATACATAAATATTACCTGGGGACAATAAAAAGAGATCCCCAGGGGACGTACATAGTAACAATAATCACAGCAGTGGGTGTAACAAGACTAAAAATGGCCTAGGAGCAGAGCTGCTGCACTCATTAAAAGGCTTTCAGAAGAAGAGCTATTTGTCACCACTACAGCTTCTCAATTAGCTAGATTCAGACCAAAACCCAGAACTATGGGTGGCTTATAGAATGAGTGGCGGACTGTGGTTTCCACCTAAATATAAGAAGGCCCTATTGCTTACCCTCACCCACAAGCCCCGTTTCCCTTACAGGTACCTATGATGAATATAGACGTTTTGTAGTTAAGTAGTTAACGTTAAGGGTAAATGGATAGAATTTAGTAAACTTTCATATGGATAGAAGTTAGTATACCCTCATATACGCTAAGGTTAGCCAGAAGAGTCCCCATGGTGTGTGCTTACTTTACAGCAGAAGATTCCTTTAGGTAGACAGTTTACTAGATATTATAAAAGACTTGGTTTGAATGATCTAATTAGACCCATCCAAAAATAGGTTAAGAAGAAAGACTATTAGATTGAGTTCCAGAAAAGATGTGTTAACCCAACACAGATGGCCGAAACAAAGGGAATAAATGTTCAAAGTTATTTTGGCCACACCAAGGCCACACAGATGGTCAAAACGAAGGAGAGGGCAGGCTGTCTCAGACCAATGAAACTTTCAAGGAGAACATGCCTAAAATGATTATAATGCCTGGAGTTATTTTTGATGTTAATAAAAATAATCTTATATGATGCCAACTGTATTCGGGTAAAAATTGTTTTAAAATAAAAGTTCTGCAAAGAGTAAGCAGAAGTGCCTCTCTTCTGCATTTGAAGCAGTTGACGTGTCTCTCACTTCATTCTGGCTGACTTCCCTTTTCCTTCAGGAAATACCCTAACAACCTGCTGGTCTCTGACACTCCCCAGACAATAACCTGAGTCCACCTGCATATTAGGTGTCAGGCTCAGGAAAAACTAGTTAAGTCATGGACCCTTTGGAATATACCTAAAATAGACCTACTAGCTTTTTCCAAAATGCAGACCCCCAAATCTTCATCTGCAATATTCTTGTCTTTAGGTTCATGGTTAGTCAACAATTTGTTCTGCTTTATATCAACTCTTTTTCAGCCACCAGGTTCCAAATGCTACCATGATGCCAACCTGACTCCCCTGGGCAGATGACCCCACCAATGTGTCCTGGAGCCCCGCCTCCCCAGATCGCTGCCCCACTAGGGAAAAAAGGGGGGAAGGGATCAGGTGGTAGTGTAACAGGTTAAGCGCAATGGTGCTGTGGTGCAAATATCAGTGGAGGGATCTCAGTTCGAGCCCCAGGCTCCCCACCTGCTGGGGGGTTGCTTCACAAGTGGCAAAGCAGATCTGCAGCTGCTATCTTTCTTTCCATTTCTCTCTGTCCTATCCAATAATGACATCAATAACAACAATAATAATAATAATCACAACAACGACAAAACAACAAGGGGAACAAAAGGGAAAAAAAATAGCCTACAGGAGCAGTGGATTCATGGTGCAGGCACCAAGCTGCAGCAATAACCCTGGGGGCAAAAAAAAAAAAGATAGGGAGACAGGCTGGGAGTAATGGATCAACCTGTCATGTTCAGCAGGGAAGCAATTACAGAAGCCAGACCTTCCATCTTCCTCACCCCATAATGATCCTGGGTCCATACTCCCTGAGGGATTTAAAAATAAAATAGGAAAGCTTTCAAGGTATGGGGAGGAATAGGATGGGATATGAAGTTCTGGTGGTGGGAATTGTGTGGAATTGTACCCCTCCATCTTATAGTCTTGTTAACATTTCCATTTTATAAATACAAGTTAAAAAAAAAAAACCTTCAGGTGATTTTCAATGGAAAGTTTGAAAAAAAAATTGGCTTAAGCGCACGTGGCACAAAGCGCAACGACCGATATAAGGATCCTGGTTCAAGCCCCAGGCTCCGCACCTGCAGGGGAGATCGCTTCACAGGCGGTGAAGCAGGTCTGCAGGTGCATGTCTTTCTCTCTCCCTCTCTGTATTCCCCCTCCTCTCTCCATTTCTCTCTGTCCTATCCAACAACAATGACAACAATAATAACTACAACAATAAAACAACAAGGGCAACAAAAGGGAATAAATAAATATATATTTTTTAAGTGGCTTAGTGGACTGCTATACTTAAGGGGGTGGGGGTTGAGATCCAGCTTTAAAAGGTATTGGCAGAAAATTCACGTCATCTTTGTATAAGAAAAGTAGCATATTAGTTTTCCATTGTTCCATAACAAATGATCTGTAAATGCAAATAATTTGGAGCTGTTGCCATAAACCACTGGGAATTTTGGAATCATACCAGCTATAGCTACTATGAGAAAACATTTCAATGGCAATGTGTTACTAGGGGAAGAAGAAATGGGATAAAAGGATGCTAAAATTGTGAATGAACCAAACAAGGTAAGTACTAAATCATTGGTGAGGGCTAAGCTCAGTCTTTTAGAAAAAGCAACTGTTTCGAGTTTGTTTTTTTTGAGATAAAGATTTCTCCTGTTGAGTTTTCTGGTCCATGTTTCAAACAAAGGAAGAGGGACTGAGATTCCATCTCCCTCCCTTAATATCTTTGAAAATAAGTGATATGTAAACTACTATAAATGGCCTGTTGTTTTCTTAAATGATAGCAAATAGAGAGCTCTCTACTCTGGACATATAAATGAATACCATACATTCTCAAACTAAGGGTGATTAGTTCATTATTGAACATTAAGCTGGAGTAGTAGCACAGAGTTCTAAGATTCTGAGAATATAGCTAGCTAATAAATCAGGAATCACTGTTGGGGCTCAGTACCTGCACTACAAATTCACTGCTCCTGGCAGCCATTTTTTTCCATTTTATTGGATAGGACAGAGACCCATTGAGGGAGGAGAGGAAGTTAGAGAAGGGGAGAGAAAGATAAACACCTGCAGACCTGTTTCACCACTTGTGAAGTGAACTCCCTGCAGGCTGTGAGCAAGGGGCTCGAACCAGGATCCTTAGGCCGGCCCTTGAGCTTCACACCATGTGAGCTTAACTAGCTGCGCCACCGTCTGGCTTTCAAAGTGAAAGACTTTTACGCTGAAAATTATGAATCACTAGTGCCTGCACTACAAATCCACTGTTCCTGGAGGCTGTTTTTTCCCCATTTTTGTTGCCCTTGTTGTTGTTATTATTGCTATTGTTGTTATTGTTGTTGGATAGGACAGAGAGAAATGGAGAGAAGAGGGGAAGACAGAGAGGAGCAGAGAAAGATAGACACTTGCAGATCTGTTTCACCGCCTGTGAAGCGATTCCCCTGCAGGTGGGGGGCCAGGGGCTCGAACCGGGCGGGATCCTTATGCCGGTCCTTGCGCTTCCAACAGAAACTCTTTTGCCCTTTATTCTTAGACCTTCAGTCCACTCCCCTCTGTGGAGATTCCCAGATAGAGGTGTTCCCAAGGATAATTTTGTATGTGTTCTCCATTTCCTCAGTGGTCTCTAGATTATGACTCTCCCATTCTCTTAAATATGCTCCTCAACTGCACAGCAAGCTGCCATCGTCACCACTACAGGCCCCATGTGCCAGTTGCTTTTGGCTACTTACGACCCAGAGCCAACAAAGTTTCAGGTGCAAACATACTTCTCATCTGCATTTGCAGATTTTTTTCATTACTGTTTCAGCTGGGGCAATCTGCTCTTTTCAGTGCCACTTATGCTAACATTCTCTTTGTTCCAGTGATCGGTGGAAAACTGGCGAAGTGTGGTGAGCACACTGATAAATCAACATACAGTCTCTGCCCTCACGTTACAGCCAAGTAGAGTCCATCATTACATAAATCCTTAAACTACAAAAGTGCATGAATAAAAAGCTGAGGCAAGGCATATGAGGAAGCAATTAAATTCCTCCAGGAAAGTCACAGAAGGCAAGAAATGGCCTTTACAGAATATGCAGGAATTTGCAGAGTAGGCAGGTAATGGGAAGCAAACTCAAGTTACGGGGAAAGTATGCAATGTACAAGTGCACAGATAATATGGATGCTACAGACCTCTGTGCCAAGGCTTAAGAAGTCCTACAGAGGGGGAGCTGGGGCTCGGATGGGGTTCCTTGTGTGGGACCTTGCGCTCCATACTATGTATACTTAATGCATGGTCTGCAGGTGTCAAACTTTTTCTCCCCCGTGGTCTGCAGGTGTCTATCTTCCCCTATCTTCTCTCCTCTCTCAATTTCTCTCTATCCTATCCAATAAAGATGGGGGATACGGGGAATGGCTGCCAGGAGTGGTGAATTCATAGTGCAGGCATCAAGCCCCAGCAATAACACTGGTGGCAAAACAAAAACAAAAAAACAAAACAAGCAAACAGCAACCACAACCACCACCATAACAAAAAACTATTGTAGAACAACATTTCCTTAATTTAAGGTGAAAAAAGAGTGGTGGGGGCAGCTAAGTTTTAAAAGACAGTGAAGACAATGAACACGAACATTCTTCCACAGGTAATGAGGATCTTCTAGAAAGGCGTGTTTTCAGATCACATTTATGTTAGGAATATAATTTCAACAGAACTGTGGGGGCCCTTCTGAGTTGAACAGACTTTGCTGGCATTTTGGGAGCCTTCTGTTGAGGGGGATGTATACAATTACACAATCCACCCTCATAGTACACCCACCTGCTTTCTTTCCTCCTATCTGGAGACTCCATAACCCTGGAAAATAGCAAATTCTTAATTCTGTATTATTCAGAACAGCTTCTGCACTACACTACTCAAGTCTAGGTTCCAGTCAACAGAGGTTTTGTACATAGTCCCCACTTCTAGCCTAGTATTTCTCAAGCATTTTTAAAATTAGTTACTTATCTAATGTGTGAGATAGAGAGAGGGACAGAAAGAGATACAATTTCTTTATCTTATCACACACATATATAAGGCATCCAGTCCAAACATTCTAAATATCTTGCATATAATGGAAACTATTTGTGAAACGTCATGATGCTTGAAAAATATAAGAAAGTATTCCCAAATTTATTTTATCACTTCAACACCGAAGGTAAAATGACTACAGGGAACCATATTAAATTTGTTTTTAGAAAAGGTTTATTTGTTACAAAATGTTAAATACTAAAGCTAGAAACATATAAATCCAGGTTGGGTTATATTAAAATGCACACATACCCCTCTTTGCAAAAATTATTAGAGGTTGAATTAGATACTTAAATAAAATAAAGTACATTTTTATCTAACTGTATCAGTGTAGTGTAATTTTTAAAATTACAGTTGAAAAGGCTAGGTGTCTTGGAAGTCAGACTTAACCAATGCAGTTTTCTAATACTGCCCAATATGAAGCCATCACACTGGCTCAGATGGGAAATTTCAGTCATGCCACTGAAACTTCTCTATATTAGAAGTCTAGTCAGTCACCTAGAATATGAACACAGAGTAATCAGACATACATAAAGGGTTATACAAGGTGAAAACCTGGCCTGGGTGGGGCGGGAGGGAGAAGGCCTTAATTCTACCATTGATTATCTTATGTAATTAAAATGATGGGTAAATATACTGAAGCAGAGATCAGCATACAGCATACAGTCATCTATTCAAATAATCTTTCAATTACAAAAGATTCAAAGAACGCGCTCATTTCTCCAAGATAGTTTATAAATATTTTGTCCACTTATTGTTACTTTAAATTGAGTTAATTCAAAGGCTGAAAAACTGATTTGTAGACTGGATTCTTCTTGGTGAGCTGTAACATCCTATGTTTGAGCCACTCACCTGATGGTAATGAACGTTCATAAAAACTACATACTCAACACCAACAGTGCACCCATTTCCAAACTCCACTTCCACTCAGACAACCTGAATGCTACCTAAGGAATATTGAAATATTAAATAAATAATCTTTTCAAGAAAAATACTTAATTTTGATGTAAAACTTACTTTTTAAAACTTCCTTGATTAAAAGTAACTGGTTTAGAATCTTAAGTACTTGGGGTAAGGATATGTTTCTGAAGAATAAAATACTATGATTGTATTTTTAAAGTTTTACATATGGGTGAACTTCTAGAAGTCAACTCATTACAATGGGACTTCTTGCCAAATGGGATTTTGCCTATAGTTGATAAACTCAACAGATTAAAACACAAAAAAGCATAAAGTTCTTCAGTGTAAGCTAATCAAAAATTTCTTGAAACAAATATGTAAGATTTTTTTTCAATATTTATTTATTTCCTTTTTTGTTGTTGTTGCCCTTGTTTTTTATTGTTGTAGCTATTGTTGTTGATTGTTGTAGCTATTGTTGTTGATGTCCTCGGATAGGACAGAGAGAAATGGAGAGAGGAGGGGAAGACAGAGAGGAGGAAAGACACCCACAGACCTGCTTCACCGTGTGTGAAGAGAACCCCCTGCAGGTGGGGAGCCGGGGGCTTGAACTGGGATCCTTACGCGGTCCTTGCACTTTGCGCCATGTGCGCTTAACCTGCTGTGCTACTGCCCGACTCCCATATATAAGAATTCTTACCATTTCACTCTGACAATGCTGGTATAGTTTCAAAGACTATATGTGATTCTACTATAAGTACTATTCAATCAAACCTTTAACTAGGTTTGAAAAACTAACATAGTTTGAAAAACTATGTATACTATAAAGTTATTGGAAATACAAATAAATTAATATATTTCCAATATAAATTATAGATGAAGTTAAAAATAAATAGAAATCTTTCTGTCTCTGTGAGCTTTTCCTTTTGTTATTTTTTGTTGACATGAGATGCAAAATAAACTATAATCCTGTCTTCTATCTTTTTTTTTTTTAATTTTTTATATTTTTTATAATGTCTTCTATCTTTATGCCATTTTTACTATATGTAACAAGTCTGACTTATATCCTTTCTTTTTAAAATATTTAATTTATTTATTCCTTTTTGTTGCCCTTGTTGTTTTATTATTGTAGTTATTATTGTTGTTGTTGTTGATGATGTCATTGTTGTTGGATATGACAGAGAGAAATGGAGATAGGAGGGGAAGACAGAGAGAGGGAAAGAAAGACAGACACCTGCAGACCTGCTTCACCGCCTGTGAAGCGACACCCCTGCAGGTGGGGAGCCGGGGGCTCGAACCGGGATCCTTATGCCAGTCCTTGTGATTTGCACTACCTGCACCTCACCCACTACACTACTGCCCGACTCCCATATCCTTTCTTTTAACATACTGAGTATGTTAAAGGATGAGATTTTTGCTACTCCCCATTGTATAACCTGTGGTGTTAGGAAGAATTTTAAAAAATCAAGCCCATGGCATCCTAATTTTAGTAAATACAATTAAAAATGCTATTTTAGCAGAAAATTCTCTAGGAGTCATCTTTTCCTATGAGTATTTTTTTAAATGGACATTAAAATCACACTGCTCAATTTTATCAATATTCTGGTTATACAGAGTGATCAAGAAAGCATCTGTTCATTTGAGATAGAGCAGAACTGGTTTCTGTTTGTTTGTTTTGCTTTGTTTTTGACCAGAGCATTGCTCAGTTCTCTCTTATGGTGGTGTAGGGAATTCAGAACTATTTTCAAGTCAGGACAAACCACCTTTCTCACCAACAGAGGTAACAGCAGAGGCTCCTGTGTGGTGCAGAGTTCCCTAAAAATGGGAAACCCCATATAGTCTCTTCCTTAGCAGATTTTCTTTCTCTTCCCTTGATAACTGTCTTCATTCATTCATTGTTTGTTTTTGTTTTTGTTTGTCTCCAGGGTTATTCCTGGGACTCAATGCCTGCATTATGAATCCACTGCTCCTGGAGGCCACTTTTTTCCTTTTGTTGCCATTGTTGTTTGTCACTGTTGTTGTTATTGCTGTTGTTGTTGTTGGATAGGACAGAGAGAAATGGAGAGAGGAGGGGAAGACAGAGGGGGAAACAAAGACACTGCAGACCTGCTTCACCACTCGTGAAGCGACCTCCCCTCCCCCGCAAGTGGGGAGCTGGGGGCTGGAACCGGGATCCTTACACCGGTCCATGCACTATGTGCCATGTGAGCTCAACCCGCTGCACTACCGCCCGACCCCCCCTTTTTTTATATCAAGAGAGAACAACATTTGAGTAAGATAATAACATATATGCCCTGCTAAGAGTGTATACAGTCTTGAAAATGCAGGGTCCTATACAGATTTTCAAGGTGGTGAACGCAGGGCTTGTCTCAGTGTTGTGCCTTCTGGGACTACACAGGTGGTATGGCCATAAAGCAAGCTCTGTTTAAGTTTTCTGCCCATTTAGAACCCCAGGGAAGAGACAAAGTGATTCAGTTGGGTTTTCCAGATGAAAATCAAAACCTTTCACAATGGTTCATAATTGTCACTGAACTTGGGCTAAGTCTCATTCCATTGTTAAAACCCCAAGAAAAATTCTATTTTTAAAACTTCAGATTCATTGGTCCTCTCCTAGATTTTTCACTAAAGAAACAATGACACTGTCTTTAACAATCTTTAGACTAATAGGGAAGTTAACCAAACATGATGAAACCTCTGAATATCATGAAAACAAGGACATCTTAAAAGGAAAAGGAATTGTCTGCAGAAGCTTTATATACTGGGGCGATGTCTTACTTTTAGCCTAGAGCATGTTCTGTTCCCTTTTAAAACAATAATTATAGGTGGGTTTGTTGCTGTTTGTTTTTCAAATAGAACTAATAAACTTATTTAGTTATATGGTGATTTTTTTTCCTTTTATCTAATGCTTATTTTGACTTCAGTCTCAAGATTTTTTTTTTTTTTTCAGGAGCCCAAGGGTATCTCATTCTTCATAATAATAAAAAATATATATATTCATTACATTACTAAACAACGGCATTTCCGGGAGTGAATATACTTCCTGTATTCTGCAAGCTGCTTCAAGTACATATTTGATGGCCATCGGTGCTTTTCAACAAAACTGCGTTCTTCCACTAAAAAAAAAAAAGAGTATTAATTGAGTAAATTAATCTGGAGTCAAGTTTAGATATTAACTATTGACTTCCTATTTAATAGATGAGGACCAAATTCTACTACTTCCCCTGTACTCTTTCTCCAAGCTTTCAAAAACCATTTCACACAATATTGGTTAAATCTGTCATCAGGATTGATTGGTGTTTTTTTTTTTTATGATTTACAATTATACATATTCTGTCTACTGCATCATAAAAGAATACTTTTGTTCCTTTTCTTTTGTACTGAGACTAATTTTCCTTGGCGATGTTAACACTTGTTCTATTATACAATTAGTTAGCTTTCTTTGTAGCTAACTCAACCTTCCACATCCTCTTAGATGCTCTCAATGTTTTTCTTTATATTTATTTATTTCCTTTTGTTACCCTTGTTGTTTTATTGTTGTAGTTATTATTGTTATCGTTGTTGGATAGGACAGAGAGAAATGGAGAGAGGAGGGCAAGACAGAGAGGGGGAGAGAAAGACAGACACCTGCAGACCTGCTTCACCACTTGTGAAGCGACTCCCCTGCAGGTGGGGACCCAGGGGCTCAAACCCAGATCGGTAAGCTGCTCCTTGTGCTTCGTGCCACATGCGCTTAATCCGCTGCGCTCCCGCCCGACTCCCGCGCTGAATTTTCTTTTCCTCCCAACCACAGACCTGAAATCACCCATTCCTGAAGATGTCATGTGGTTGCCTTAGAAAAGCTTATCATCAAGAGTCCCTCAGTCTTTACTGTCTTTCTTGCTTTTCTGTTGGATCCTTTCCTCCTGGACATCAGTGTTGATCTTTTAGTTTTTGCAAGACCCAATTTTTATCAAGCTTCCATAAAAAGACTGCTATTTAACAAGTACGTTTGAGACTTTTCTTATGTTGAAATGTCTTTGGTCTCTCCTTCCACACATCAAATTTTGTTTGGTATAAAACTTCAATTTAAAAAGCTGTAAAATTTTTCTGGATCCAAAAATTCCCTAAGATTGCCAGAGCAATCTTGAGAAAAAAGAAAAATACATTTCCTGACATTAAACTATACTACAAAGCTATGATAATCAAAACTGCCTTGTGCTGAAACCAAAATTGACACAGATCAGTGGAATAGAACTGAAACCCAGAAACAAGCCCCCACATCTCTGAACAACTTTTTTTTTTTTTTTTTACAAAGGGACACAAACCAGTAAATGGAGGAAGGAGATTATTTTCAATAAGTGGTATTGGGGAAATTTGATCAAAATATGTAAACAAATTAAATTAAACCACCACATATCACCATGCACAAAAGTCAACTCCAAGTGAATCAAATATATGGACATCAGACCAGAAACTATCAGATACACAGAAGAAAACATTGGGAGAAGAATTTATGATCAATACTTCAGAAAGACCAAGATCAAACAGCAAAGAAAACAAAACCAAAAATAAATCAATAGGACTACATCAAACTGAAAAACCTCTACACAGCAAAATGTATATCCACCCTAGCAGAAAGACACTCTAGAATATGCGAGAAGATCTTTATACAACATACAGAAGATAAAGGACTAATAACCAAAAATACATAAAGAGCTCAGTAAACTTAACACTAAAAAAGAAATAATCCTATTAGAACTGGAGGTCATCATGTTAAGTGAGAAAAGCCATACGTAGAGAAAAATAAATACTAAATTATCTCACTTATAAGTAGGACTTGATAAATAGGGACAGGGAGAGAGAACATGAAATGAAATGTGGACTGGGCATGGTGTATTACAAAGGACTTGGGGGAAAGACAGGGAGGGAGAGGTGAAAGAGAACTGTGGGGTCCTGCTGCATAATGAAACTGTGCCAGGCTGGCTAGCTTCGTGGGCGGGAGACAGATGACCGGGCACTGATGGCTGAGCTGGGAAGCAGTATCTCTTTATTCATGTGGAACACAGCGTAATCTAAGCCATCTCTAATCACAATCCTGTCCTTATATATACTCACCAAGTAGGGTGGAAACAGGATGTGACATAGAGAGGGTGGAGCGAAAAAAGACTGGTGGAAATCAGGGTGTATTGGGGGGGGGAGCAAAAAGACATCATGAACCAGTGGGGATTAAACCAATGCCCTGCAGGCAGGGCGGTGCTTAGTTAACAGTGGTTATGTAAAGAGAATACAGTGTTAAGCAGGGGGGAATAAACCAATGAAACAGAAGGGGTTTTAGAAGCAGAATTAGAAGCACACCAAGAAAACTGTATTCATATATCCATGATTGCACTGTAAAGCATTAACCCTACCAATAAAAAAAGAGAAAGTATTCTAGTTAAAAGCATCCCTGGAATGCTGAAGTTTGTATTCCACTGCTTTCTAGTTTCTAAACTTGTTAAGAACTCCACTACCAGGACCTTGCTCTTACTATAAAGTAGCAGTGGCAGTGACTGTGCCATTCTCTGAAGAAAGGATGGGTCATCCTACTCTGCCGTTCAAACAAGACTGGTCCTGAAATGGTTGTATCCCAGAATGTTCCCAGCTGTGACCATGAACTGTGAGCTCAGACTGACAGGGACAGGAGGTTACACAGGCTCCTGTGCTGAATGGGAATATATATATATAGGCCCTGAGTCAGACTGATGGATAAAAAGTTCATTTTATTTATATACTTATGGTTTGGGAGCTATTCTCTGGACTAATCCAGCTTTCTAGTCACATTCTCAACTCTGACTACACCATTCCAGACAATATTTTTAGTCCACTTGCATGTTAGCTATCCAGTTCAAACAAAAATTACTAAAGTCATTGGCCTCTAGGAACATACCTAAAATAGACGTCCTAGCTTCTCTCCACCCTAATATCACTATTTGCATCTGCTCTATTCCTACTTTTTGATCCTGTTTATTGTTTTGTCCTGCTTTATATCTTTCAGCCACCAAACTGCAGATAATACTAGGATTCCATCCTGATTTAGAAAGGAGGGACTTAGAATGTCAGGACTATAGGAAAAAAATGGATGATATATATAAATATAGATAGTTATAGCAATAATAGTCAACCTCTATCTGTGACTTTGGGAGAGTGACTGCAGTTTTCAATGGAGGGAATGGGGACACAGAACTCTGATGGTGAAGGTGTGGAATTATACCCGTTATAACTTTCTAAATCAATATTAAATCACTAATAATATACACACACACACACACAACAAAAAGAACTCCATTATTAAGGTAGGAAATAGTGTAATGGTTGTGCAAAAAGACTTTGTGCCTAGGCTCTGACTTTCCTAGTTCAAACCCCAGCATCTCTGTAAGCCAGAGCTGAAGAGGTTTCTGGTAAAGCAAAAACAAACAAACCCTCCCCTATCACAATGTCCTCCATAATTATGGTAAGTGAAGTAAACTAGAAGATGGTCTCACTGGTGAAACGTTAATAAAATGTGGACTATTTCAATTGATCCCAGGACACAGAGGAGTAAAAAAGTAAAGTAGGAAAAGGTTAAAAAGGAATTGGAGGGGGGCCAGGCAGTAGCACAGTGGGGTAAGCGCACATGATGCGAAGCACAAGGACCAGCATAAGGATCCTGGTTTGAGCCCCCGGTCGTTTCATGAGTGGTGAAGCAGGTCTGCAGGTGTCTATCTTTCTCTCCCCCTCTCTGTCTTCCCCTCCTCTCTCGACTTCTCTCTGTCCTATCCAACAGTAATGACAATAATAACAGGGGCAACAAAACAGAGAAAAAGGGCCTACAGGAAGAGTGGTGAACCCCAGAGATAACCCTAGAGGCAAAAAAAAAAAAAAAAGGAATTGGAGGCCCAGTGATCTAGAGCAGAGGAAGACGACAATTTGGTAAGAGGGCAAGGTGTGCTTACACCTGTGCTGGGGAGATGTGAAACTGTACTGCTGAGACTAGTGAATCAATATTTCCTCAGTAAAGTAACTGAGAAAAGGAACTTCACTATCATTCCGATTCAGAGGCCTTGGTAGGTGATCTATGCATGTGCTTTTTTTTCTTTCTTTCTTAATCCTATAAACTTTGGATTTTTCTACTTATAGTTGAGGTTCTTGCATGTACTGTGATGCACCTTTTAAATGAAGTAGACTGAACATTTAGTTGATTTTTCCAGTTTGTTAACTCAGGTCCTACGGTATTAAGACAGCACGTAGTATTTCTTCAATATTTTTTCTCCCCACTATTTTATTCTATATTAACCTCTACTGCTCAAGTACTCCACACCTCCTAGATCGAGCCTCCACTTAAAACACACATACACACACACACACACACACGTCAGGGAGGTGTTACAACTGGTAAAGTGCACAAGAAACCATTTGAGAGGACCTGGGTTCGAGTCTCTGGTCTCCACCTGCAGGGGGGAAGCCTCACAAGTAGTGAAGCAGTGTAGCAGATGTCTCTCTCTCTAGCCCAATTTTTATGTCTCAATTTTAATAGTAAAATTAAAACAATAAACTTCTCTCTGCTGATTTCAACTAAATCAACACAACCAGTGCCACCATGCTAAGTTATGCCGCCACTGTCTTTTCACTTCAGATTGTATCCAGAGACACAAAGTCTGAGGTGTCAGCCTTTCAGGTCTAATAATTTGGTAAGACCTTTCCTAACACATAGGACTACCTAATTCCATTTCAAATGACACACTCTCCAACAAAATTACAGACCTTAGATACAGGCTAGGGCCCAGGGGACTGGTCATCAAGTTGTAGATGCTACGATTCCATCCTGACCTCCATGTCCTGGAACCTCACCTCTTCAGAGTCCTACCTCACTAGGGAAAAACTGAAACAGGCTGGGGGTATGAAGTAACTTGCCAATGCCTATGTTCATCAGAGAAGCAGTTACAGAAGCCAGAACTCCCACCTTCTGCACCCCATAAAGAATTCTGGTCTGGGAGTCAGGTGGTAGCACAGCAGGTTAAGCGTGCATGTGGCGCGAAGCACAAGGACCTGCATAAGGATCCCAGTTCCAGCCCATGGCTCCCTACCTGCAGGGGAGTCGCTTCACAAGCATTGAAGCAGGTCTGCAGGTGTCTTTCTCTCCCCCTCTCTGTTTTCCCCTCCTCTCTCCATTTCTCTCTGTCCTATCCAACAATGATGACATCAATAAAAACAACAGTAATAACTACAACAATAAAATAACAAGTGCAATAAAAAGGGAATAAATAAGTAAATAAAATATTTATTTTAAAAAAAAAGAATTCTGGTCTATACTCCTGGAGGGGAAGAAATGTTAATGGAAGATAACCAGAGGGCTCTGAACTCAATTCCGTCAGGACCCAGAAAAAGGAGAGGATAAAAGGAAGGACATGCAGAAGTAGTAACAGTGTGACTTATAGAGGAAGAAAAGACAGGACCATAGAAAAAGGGCAAAAAATTGGGAGTCGGGTGGTAGCGGTAGTGCAGCGGGTTAAGCACACATGGCACAAAATGCAAGCACCAGTGTAAGGATCCCGGTTTGAGCCCCTGGCTCCCCACCTGTAGGGGAGTTGCTTAACAGGCGGTGAAGCAGGTCTGTAGGTATCATTCTCTCCCCCTCTCTGTCTTCCCCTCCTCTCTCCATTTCTCTCTGTCCTATCCAACAATGATGACATCAATAACAACAACAATAATAACTACAACAGCAATAAAAAACAAGGGCAATAAAAGGGAAAATAAGTAAATAAATATAAAAAAATTTTTAAAAAGAAAAAGGGCAAAAATATATAAAGACAGTTATAGAAATAATAGTCAACCCCTATCTGTCCTTGGGACAACTACTGAAGTTTCCAATAGAGGGAATAGGGACACAGAATTCCGGTGATGGGAACAGTGTGGAATTACACTCCTATTATCTCACAGTTTTATAAATAAATATTAAATTATTAATAAAAAATGTTTTAAAAACCACAGAACTTTAAGGTATGAAATATAATGGCAGAGTATATGCTTCACATGTATGAGGTTCTGAGTTCAATTCCAAGGACACTCTCCCCTTAAGAAACAAAGACAATAAGAAAAAAGTACCAGATAAAAGAACTATTCTAACTAAATTTGAGATGGAGGAGTCTTAGAACTGCAAATTCTTGCCTTCCTTTTTTTTCCCCTCCTCTTCTGCCCACTTCACAATAGAAGCCCTTCAAACACCTCCAAGAGGATTTCTCTGTCTAGATTCAAACTATTTAATTAAAACATCTTTTTTCTTTGAACTTGATTATTACTTGGGTCTAGTCTAAGTACTAATATGATCAAATCATTTCATCTAAACTGTCAAGTCTCATAATTATTATGTTTTCATGTTTCTCCTCTTATGCAGTACTCAAAAGTTCATCTTTTGGTTTTAATCTTTTTACTTTACCTCTTAAAAAATAACATTACCGGGAGTCAGGCGGTAGTGCAGCGGGTTAAGTGCAGGTGGCACAAAGTGCAAGGACCGGCATAAGGATCCCGGTTCGAGCCCCCGGCTCCCCACCTGCAAGGGAGTCGCTTCACAGGTGGTGAAGCAGGTCTGCAGGTGTCTATCTTTCTCTCCCCCCCCCCTCTGTCTTCCCCTCCTCTCTCCATTTCTCCCTGTCCTACCCAACAATGACGACATCAATAACAACAACAATAATAACTACAACAATAAAACTAGGGCAACAAAATGGAATAAATATTTTTAAAAAAATAACATTATGTATTCTCTTTGCTTAGTAAGTTTCACAATACTCTCTGATCAATATAATTATGCCTTAGTAATATAGTGAATCCCTATATAACTACACTTACTTACAATAAAACTATATACTATAAATATAACCGTTACAATTATTAAAACTCCATACTATTAAATTTGCATTTGAATTAGGGTGTTAAAACCAGTATCTTATCCGTCATAAGCAAATGCAACATGCGGCCACTTTACCTCTCCTCATTAGAAGAATAAGGCACTTAAAAAGGATAGAACTCTGAAATAATGATTAGAAAACTTCTAGTGTAACAGGGTTAAGCTACTTCTGTAACACAGCTGACTGTAAGCTGAAGTGTCTTCCATTACTACATTGCAGATTTAAAACATATTGCATCTAGTTTCATTTTAAACTACTATTACAAATCATGTCTCATATATAAGAACAAATCTCATACACAAGGAAGAACAAAGTTTTCTTCTCAAAAAAGTAATTGCAGTTTACCTGAAAGATCCTGAAATTCAGGCTTTTGACTGAAGATGAGGTAGTTAGTGGCAATGAAATGAAGTAGCCAGGTTGAAAGGCAATCAGAGTGGTGAAACTGCAAGAAAAATGGAAGGTGACAAATATTGCACTTAATCATTATGGTGATTAGATACAACAGTGTGGGAGAATTCCAGAAGACTCAAGTTCATGTTTAATGTGTTCATAAGTGATACAACCACCAGGCTGTTCTGCCCAACAGAGGAAAAAGCATTACTAGCAGATAGTAGCATTGCATTTATTCAGTGAGGAAACGAAATAATAAGTGATTATCAAGCTACTGCCACTGGAGTGTCCAAATAGCTTAGGCAGATGCAAAGCTGCATTTCTGGGTAACAAAGACGATTTGAAATCTAGCCTTGTATGTGTCTGTGCAATAGACAAGAGTCTGGCTTGCAAAGGTATATACTTAGCCATATCACGGCCACCTGTCAAGCAAAGCAGATTTTTTTTTTTTTTAACTAGGAAATGTCATCAATCTAAGGGTATGGACTTAGATGTGTAAATAAAAGTTATACTTGAAAAAAAAAGTTATACTTGAGGGGAGTCGGGCAGTAGCACAGCGGGTTAAGTGCATGTGGCACAAAGTGCAAGGACCAGCGTAAGGATCCAGGTTCAAGCCCCTGGCTCCCCACCTGCAGGGAAGTCGCTTCACAAGCGGTGAAGCAGGTCTGCAGGTGTTTATCTTTCTCTTCCCCTCCTCTCTCCATTTCTCTCTGTCCTATCCAACACCGACGACATCAACAACAATAATAACTACAACAATAAAACAACAAGGGCAACAAAAGGGAATAAATAAATAAATATTTTTTAAAAGTTATACTTGAATAGGTATATTTAACTACGATACACTGTTACACTGAGAACATTTCTCACTTAGAATTCCTACAGCTGCTAATGGGGTAACCATAAGGGCAACTTAGCCAGGACATCATCATCTTTGTGTAAATACAGTTACACTCACAGATCCATCTAACCACTCAATTCAGATCACTATAACTCATTATCAGTCAACTTTGGTACAGGAATATAGCTCTTTTTTTTGTGTGTGGTAAAATATACATAATATCAAAGTTGCTATTTTAGCCATATTAAAGTGTATATAGTTCGTTGGCATTAAGTACACTTATATTGTTGTACAAGTCTTACCAATATCCAATTCCAGGACTTTTTTTTTTTAATCATCCCACGTTGAAACTCTATATCCATTAAACAGTGATTCTCCTTCCTATCTACACTAACCCCAGATAAACACTACTCTATTTTCTAGCTTTATGAAACTGATTATTATAAGTACCTTATATAAGTTAAATGGTATAATGTGTTCTTTTTCTATTTACTTTTACTTACTGCGATATTATAAAAGTTCATTCACTCAATATATCAAAATCTCATTCCTTATTAAGGCTGTGTAATATTCCATCGCATGTATTTATAATATTTTTTATTGGTGATTTAATAGTGATTAACAAGATTGCAGGAAAAGAGGGGTACAGTCCCATATAATTCTCACCAACAGAGTTCTCTATCCCATCCTCTCCACTGGAAGTTTCTCCCCCCCCCCCCCTTTTAAAATCTATTCCTCTGCAGATGACTACTTGAGCTATTTTCACCTAAGGTTTTTTTTTCCTTATTTATTTATTTATTTATTTATTTATTTATTTATTTACCAGAGCACTGCTCAGCTGTTGTTTATGGTGGTGTGGGGGACTGAGAGGATTGTACCTGGAGCTCTGGAACCCACCTAAGCTTTTTCAAGGGCATTCAAAAATATTAAAGAAGCAATAGGTGAAGCTACAATGAAGAAAGATGCATAATTTCAAACATTAAGGAAGAAACACAAGTACAAACCTTTTAAAAAGTTATAACATCGGAGTATTTTACCATGTATATTCACAGATTCCTTTGGTTTTCATTATACAAACATTAGAATTTTTGAATTATTAGACTTTATAGTTTTTCCTAATCCCACATCACACATATATTGCCTCCAGGGTTATCTCTGGGGCTCAGTACCTGCAGTGCTTCAGAAATAAATAAAATTACAAAAAACTGGTAACATAAGTTTTTGAATTTAAGAGAGAAAAAAAACAAAGATAATCATATAATCAAAAAACCAAATAGTTGGGTAAAACAGGTTATGAGGAATTTCTGACAATGAATCCACTGCTCTGAGAGGCCACTTTTTTTCCATTTTCTTGTTGTTGTTATTGTCACTGTATTTCATTGTTGTTATTGGATAGGACAGAAAGAAATCAAGAAAAGAGGGGAAGACAGGGGGAAAGAAAGACACCTACAGACCTGCTTCACTGCTTGTGAAGCGACCCCCTGCAGGTGGGGAGCCGGGGGCTCAAACCAGGATCCTTACGCCGGTCCTTGTGCTTTGCTCCATGTTCGCTACCTCCACCCCCCCATCTTTCAGCAGACAAATATAACTATTAGCTCAAGGAAATACAGCAAGACTCTAGAGTGACTTAACAGAAATCACAGAAGTTTGATTTAATGTTTAACTTAAAACAAGGTCATCTTTCCACTGATGTTTAAGATATTGCTTAAGGGTTGTGACTTATAAAGAGAAGGGAGGATCAGCTAGCCACACACACACACACACACACACACACACACAAGTGTTAAAATGATATTATTTTTTAAGATTTATTTTATTTACTTCATATGAGATAGTTTCACATGAGAGAAAGAGAGAGAGGGAATTAAAAAGGTACTTAAAAAAAAAAACCTCCAAACCAGATGTTTTGGCATTTAACAGCACTGAAAAATCATTGTAAGAGAAGTACTTACAAACGCACAAGGATAAGTTCAGAAAGAAAGCTGGTGGCCTGAAATAATAAAACATTACTGTATAAATTCTATGTGTGGTGTTGAGTTTAAAACTTAAATGAGCACAAATGAAATGTACAGTTCAAGTCTAGCCCCAGCTACACCAAAGGAAGCTTTGTTGCTATAGTTTCATTCCTGCTCTCTCTGCCTCACTCTTTCCAGCTGAAAAATTCATGCCAGAGTGGCGAAGCCCCAGAGATGACCAGAGAGAGAGAGAGAGAGATGCTAGCAGAGATGATGATAGTACAGTGATTAGGAATTTCAGTTATTTGGGGGCTGGGTGGTGGTGCACCCTATTGAGTATACCCATAACCATGCACAAGGACCTGAGTTCTAGCTCCCAGCCCCATCTGTAGGGAGGAAGCTTTATGAGCAGTAAGCAGTGAAGCAGGTCTTCAAGTATGTCTCTTTCTCCCCCTCCCCTTTCACTTTCTCTCTACCCTATCTAATAAAAAAGAGAGCAAGAAAGAGAGAGAAACATTAAGGGCAAGTTTAACTAAATTCTGACGAACAGAACCGGAGAAGGGAACTTCAGGCTAAGAAGTTCCAGAATCCGGGAGAAAATTATCCCGTTATCTGAGACTGATAATAGCCAAGTGGGGCCAGGAGGTGGCACAGTGAGAAGGGCACTGAACTTGGAAAGCATGAGGCACTCAGAGATGGATCCCTGGCATTACCATGTGCCAGCGTGATACTTTGGTATCCTCTCACTATTTCTCCCTTGCTCCCTCTTTCACTCTCCATGTTAATAAATGAAATCTTTTAAAAAGTAGTCAAATAAGGGGCCACCAGGAACAGAATCAAGGAAAACCAGCTAAAATGAGCCTAAGTGCAAAAGTCTTCAGAAATAAATAAAATGACAAAAACCGGTAGCATAAGTTTTTGAATTTAAGAGAGAAAAAAAAAACAAAGATAATCATATAATCAAAAAACCATATAGTTAGGTACAACAGGCTATGAAGAATCTCTGACAATGAAGTCATAAAAGATACTGAGGAAGTGTGTGTGTGTGTGTGTGTGTGTGTGCGTGTGTTTAAGGGCGAGGGAATCCTTAAAAAAAAAAAAAAGGTGTCTTGCACCAAAGTAAAAGACTCTGGGGTAGAAGGGAAGGTTCAGGTCCTGGAACATGATGGCAGAGGAGGGGGCTGGTGGGGGCTGAACTGTTATGTGGAAAACTGAGAAATGTTATGCATTTAATACATGTATACAAACTATTGTATTTTACTGTCGACTGTAAACCATTAATCCCCCAATAAAGACATTTAAAAAAATCCTAGTAAACCATATAAGATGCTCTGATGCTTGGAATACTTAAAAGGATTAATGTTAAACACATTAACATTCGTTGGTTAGCATTTTTAAAAGTATGATAGCCTCATTATAGTAGTATGAAAATTATACATCAAAACCAAACTGAGGGGAGTCGGGCAGTAGAGCAACGGGTTAAGCACAAGTGGCACGAAGCGCAAGGACCAGTGTAAGGATCCCGGTTTGATCCCCTGCTCCCCACCTGCAGGGGGTTCACGTCACAGGCAGTGAAGCAGGTCTGCTGGTGTCTGTCTTTCTCTCCCCCTGTCTTCCCCTCCTCTCTCCATTTCTCTCTGTCCTATTCAACAATGGCAACATCATCATCAACAACAATAATAACTACAACAATAAAACAAGGGCAACAAAAGGGGAAAAATTTCAAAAGACTAAAATAACAAACTGTAAAAATATTAAGAAAGTATTAAAATATATTTTTTATGAATCTAACCTTTTTTAAAAAAATTATATTTATTTATTTATTGGAGAGAGACAGCCAGAAATTGAGAGGGTAGGGGGTGATAGAGAGGGAGAAAGAGAGATATCTGCAACACTGCTTCATCACTCACAAAGCTCTCCCTCTGCCAGTGAGGAATGGGGTCTTGAACCTGGGTCCTTGTGCACTGTAACATGTGTGCTCAACCAAGTGCACCACCACCTAGCCTCTAAAAAAAGAATTTTTAAACTAAATCTAGTGGGTAGCTATTTATTCCACGCTCAACATAAATATTTTAGAGAGATGGGGATTACTCGAGTTCTAAAATTGGTTTGTTTGTTTTTTTATTTTATTTATTTATTTTCCCTTTTGTTGCCCTTGCCTTTTTATTGTTGTTGTAGTTATTACTGTTGTTGTTGTTGTTGTTGATGATGTTGTCGTTGTTGGATAGGACAATGAAAATGGAGAGAGGAGGGGAAGACAGAGAGGGGTAGAGAAAGAGAGACACCTACATACCTGCTTCACCGCTTGTGAAGCGACTCCCCTGCAGGTGGGGAGCCTAGGGCTCCACCCAGGCTCAAACCAGATTCTTACTCCAGTCCTTGCACTTTGCACCACGTGCGCTTAACCTGATGCACTACCGCCCAACTCCCTACAGTTGTTTTTTATCCCTGATATTAAATATATATCATTTTAAGAGTTGGTTGTAAGAGAAATGAACTCCCAATTACTTTAGGAAATAATAAGAGACTTAAATTAATTCCTGCTATGCCCAGAAATACTTATACTGATTAATGAATTCACCGCAGCCTATAGATGTCACAGAGAATTTTCTTTGCCCCATAGTGGCTCCATTTTAGCATCTTGGATGGAGGCAAATTAGTTATATTTTTCTAATTCTGTAAGTTGATAAGGGTAGGCAATTGCCGAATGCCAGACAATATTTTACAAAGTCCTGGTAGTGTACGGATGGATTAAATGCACCTTGTAAGAAAAAGGCCTAGATGGTTCACCGGACTGCAAGTTCAGTGCACATTAGTTTGTCATGACCACCGCAAATCCTAAAACTGTCTTAGGGCAAGGGGATAGAATGATAGAACTAACGGCAGGATGCCTCATCTGCATAAATTCTCTGCTCCTAGGAAGGAGTGGGAATGAGGAGATGGTAGACTTATGACTGGAATATTTGAGACTTCCAGAAGTAGAGTTTGAGAAAGCAGAAACTAGTTTACTTAGAGAGTTGGCCTAGTCCTTTGTTAGATTCACATTCTAGGGTCTTTGCAACTGTAGTTAGTAAGTTTCATTGTGCTAATTCTGTCTGCTCCCTAGAATGTGGAGTAAAACAACTCTTTAAAACAAGGAAGCTCTGTTATACTTAGAAGAGATTAGGAGAAGCTAGTATGCTGCAGTTATTCTCAACCTCAATTTTTTTTTTCTTTTTTACTGAGTATAATGAGGGCCAAGCAACAAAAGACATAGTAAAAAGGATAATGAAGCACACTAATTATCTCCTGCATATCAATGGAATTTCAGCACCTGTTCATGAAGCTAGAAACACATTTAGCCCAACCATTTCTATATCAGAAATGTATGAATCAACCCTGCCATTTCCTCTTAGAAACCCTTATATGTAATCATTTTGGAAAATTCTTTGGAAATTCTATTTTCTATAATGTCGATAAAACACAATTAGTATCAAGCTCAAGTGGCTCTAGGAAGAGCAGACATCTAGTTGAAACAATTCTCTATTTACAAATTCTACTTCTCTAAACAAACAAACCTTGCTTCCAAATTACCTAGCCACAGAAATTGTTTTAGGCACTTTGATCTCATTTTCATAAACGTCCAAACTATAACAAGTTCTAATATATTCCTTAAAAAATAGAAATTCTAAGCGTATTCTTAAAAACTTCTAAGAAAACACAAAGCAGAACTTGGACTGGGTTTGGTGTATTGCACCAAAGGACTCTGGGGTGGGGGTGGGGGGAGGACTCAGGTCCTGGAACATGATGTCAGAGGACCTAGAAGGGGTTAAATTGTTATCTAGAAAACTGAGAAATGTTACACATGTACAAACTAGTGTATTCTGATTTTTTTGTTACTGTATTTTATTGTTGACTGTAAACCATTAAGCCCCCAATAAAAATAAAGAAAGAAATAAAAGCTTATAAGATTGGTGTATTACACTAAAGGACTCTGGAGGTGGGGGGACTTTCACGTCCTGATGCAGGACGATGGAGGAGGAGGACTTAGGCGGGGTTTAGAGTGTTCTGCAGAAAACTGAAGAAATTTTACATATTTATCAGCAACTATATTTACTGTTTACTTGTAAACTATTAATCTTCCCAATACAAATTTTAAAAAGTAATTTTTAACAAAAAAAAAACCTGAAAAGATTAAATAATAATCAAGCAGCCAGATCAATAATCCCAATTACCTTGGCTTTTTTGAGCAGATCAACAATGTCAAGGTTCATGGCTGCCAGTTCCCTGCTGGGCATGCTCTGTAGCTGAGTAATGATGAACAGCTCACAGATGTGCTGCAGTCTGGACACCTGGTACATCTCTGCACAGATGAGGAGACACATAGCCTGGAAAATGCCAGCTGATTCAAGGAGGAAAACAGAAAACGGACAGTATTAAAGATTTTTTTGATGATGTTATCTAGTGCAGGGCAGGAGGTGAAGAAATAAAGCATTTAAAATTATTACTTCATTGGTAAGATAAGAAGCCTTCACTACTCAGGATTTGCCATCATTGTAGGCAAGGGCAAAGTCTCCAGTGAGGATGATTCTCCAAATATTCTTTTTTGTTTGTTTGTTTGTTTTTCTCCAAATATTCTTGTGACTCAAATCCTGGATTGTACTTTTTCATCTCTTGAATTTAGTCCCCATTTTATTTTGGTTTTGTAGTGGTGAAATATACGTAACATGAATCTTACCACAAAGTGTCATAAAGCATATTCACATTGCTGTGTAACCATTACCAATATCTCTAAAACTTTTCTTTCTGAATGATAACTCCCAACTTAACCCTACCTCACTCAGGTGTTGTTGTTAATTTTTTTTCTACTTGTAAATAAACAGTTATTTTTTTTTTTAAATCTTTATTGATTTTGAATAGAGACAGAAACTGTGAGGGGGAGGGGGGGATAATGCAGAAGAGAGACAGAGAAACCTGCAAACCTGCTTCACCACTTGTGAAGCTTTCCTCCTGCAGGTGGGGACCAGGGACTTGAACCCGGATCCCTGAGCACTGTAATGTGTGCACTTAACCAGGTGTGCCACCGCCTGGCCCCTGTAAATAAAGTTTTACTGTTCATCTCCACATGTGTTTCAGACATTACTACAGCATCCATTACTCTTAAATTACAAAGTTATATAAACAAGATTTTAAAACTTAATATCATGATAAAGTGTTTAACTTCTAAACAAGGACAAATCAACAATTTGTGAACTTACTGAATTATGCATCTAATGCAAGTTTTATCCAAAAGTAAACATAACATGACAATTCCCAATACAATTAAATTATCTATAATTAATAATCAGAGAAGTGGGCTTAAGGCCACAGAGTTTGAATCTTTTATTTATTTATTTATTTTAAATATTTATTATTTATTCCCTTTTGTTGCCCTTGTTGCTTTATTGTTGTAGTTATTATTGTCGTCATTGTTGGATAGGACAGAGAGAAATGGAGAGAGGAGGGGAAGACAGAGAGGGGGAGAGAAAGGTAGACACCTGCAGACATGCTTCACCGCTTGTGAAGCAACTCCCCTGCAGGTGGGGAGCCAGGGGCTCGAACCGGGATCCTTATGCCGGTCCTTGTGTTTTAAGCCACCTGCACTTAACCCACTGCACTACCGCCTGGCTAGTTTGAATCTTTTAATGTAAATAAATCCATTAGCACAGTAAGTTTTAGCTATAGGCCTATTATCAATCTTTGTCATGAATGGTATTATCCTAACTCATTAGGACAACAGAGGCTAGTGACAACCAATACCTCTCCTTAAGTTGAATGTTGACACTAAGATGTGATTTTTTTTACACTTGTCTTATGTCTGATTATTCTTACTGCTCTCTAAATTGCTTACTTTTTTTTTTTGTAAGTTAGGACACAGAAACACTGCAAATGATACATATTTCACATAATGAATAGGCTATCTTTCTGTGATTTTCCTTGATTTGTATTCATGTTAAACTCTTTCCCCACCATATCTGGACTTCCTTTTTTACTTTGCTCTGTAGCTATTGCTACTAAACTGAGATTTTTTTCCCCCAATTATCAAGTTTCTAATTCTATATCAAAAGAAGATATAGAATTAGAAACTTCAATTACTTTGGTGAGAGGATGACTGGGAAACCAAATGTTCTCATTATTTTAATTTGCTCATTTTTAAGACACGGATTTTCCAGTATTGAAATAATAATTAGTAATACTTTGTCTGATCAAAACAATGTTCCATTTTTATTATACAAGCACCTAATAAGACATTTTAAAATGCTGACAGTCAAATTTTTTAGTAGCTCCAAAAATGCCCTATAACTAACTGCCAAAATAGAATTAAATTGAAATAGGAATTTTCTTCTTAGAATTTCTAAAACCTTTCACTAGAGGACACATTACTTGTTTAAAACTAGTTATTTCAATAATAAATGTAAAAAAAAACTTCTAGATTTAAAAAATCAAACTAGTAAACTAGAGGGGAGATATGGTGGGAAATGTGAATTTTATTTTCTTTTATTTTTGTGAATTTTACTTTATATTTGTCAGGGTTGCCAGTCAGTTTCTGTAATCAAGTTCTTAAACCTGCAGTTTATTCTGGCTATCCTTGTAGTGGGAGCCATCTGGCGGCCAAAGAGTGAAGACTAATCAAAGTGAACTTTGATGCCTGCATATCAAGGCTCCAGAAAAATCTGAAAGAATTCTGCAATGTCTCCAAGTAACTCCAGTTAAGCGAATTCTGCAGGATCAATTTCAACCTATAGATGCCACAGAATTGGATATCTCCAAGTCATCGACAGTTCTAGGTCAGTGAGTTTAGAAAAACATTCTTTGTACAATGGGAATTGTAAACTTTTTAGAAAAAACTGTTGATGGTATCCATTGTAGGGAGTCTAATTATAGGAAAAGTCAGAAAAAGGCTTTAAAATAACCCACATCTGGGAGGGGGGGGCAAATGGTTAAGCGCACATGTTACAATGCACAGGTATCTGGGAGGGGGGCAAATGGTTAAGCGCACATGTTACAATGCACAGGTATCTGGGTTTGACTTGGTCCCCACCTACAGGGCGAAAGCTTTGTGAGTGGTGAAGCATGGCTCTCTGTCTCTCTTCCTCTCTATCTCCCCCTACCCTTTTTTTGATTTCTGTCTGTAGCCAATAAATAAGTAAATAAAATTTTAAAAATTCTCAAAGCCCCACATCTTAGAAATGGAGCCTAGATGGCTGAATAGAGTACTTATGTAATCTTCATCTTGTACAAGGCACAACAATATATGAAAAAATCTGAACAGAAGTGGACTTTCCACAGAATTCAAGTAATGGGAACACAGAGATGATCTGCCCAGTCCTAAGGAATAAAGTCCTTACCTGTATCAGCAAACATCAATCCAAGAGATCTCGAAAGTACAGAACTTTAATCTGACAAGGAGAGGGAAATATCACCAAGTGCTCATCATCCTAATCCTATTATAATTCTGTGCTTACAACAATGCAATAACAGGAAACAGGAAATTGAAAACTGTAAGCCAGGTAAGAGTCACAACAGCAGCCTTCCCAATGGGCCCTGTAGCTTGCTGACAGGCAGTCGTGGTGGATGCCATATTAAAATTCAATCTCCATAATAACAGGTGCTGGGGTTGATTCTGGGAAGCATTAACTTCTAGTTGGCTCACAACCGACCGGATTCTATTTCCTATGAGCCCCAGAATGTGCACAGCACCATCTCTAGCTGAACTGAGATCCTAGCAACATATCAGCTCTGAATATCATCCCCATCCCCCACCCTTGACACCTCCTGTCACCTCCATGAAATCCCAGTGCAGCTGAGTAACTGCATCCTCAAACTTCTGGTCTCTATCCAAGTTGAAAGACAGATGTGGAGACAGGCCCCCACAGAAAACGAAGCATAATGAGAAGGTAGAAGAATTATTCACATTGTTGAACCAAGAGAGTAACTTGAAGAAAACTCCAAATGCAGCACAACTTCCTAAAGAGGACATCAAAACTATGATTGGGTTCAACTCCCTAGGCCCACCTGCAGGGAGGAATATTCACAAGTGGTACATACAGTCAGTGTTGTAGGTGGTGTCTCCCTCTCCCCTCCCTCTATCTCTATCAAAAAATAAAGGAAAACAATGGCTGCCAAAAGCAATGGATCCGTGATGTAGGCACCAAGCCCCAGTGATAATAACCTCAGTACATATACATTTCCTGAGCCAGAAGATATAGCAGGAAGACAGAATCCAAATATTTAAGTGGTGAGCTGGAGGATAGGGTATAAAAAACAATTAGTAGCAAGAATAAGAAAAAACTAAAACAAAGAGAAACACTATTTGCATTATAGGGGTGCCCCAAGGAGAAGAGAAAAAAAGGTCAGAATATTCTTACTTGAAGAAATAATGGCCTACAATTTTCCCAAACAGAAAGAGAGAGAGAGACTGGCTGACTGATTCAGGAAATTCTAAAAGGTCCAAACAAAATAAATCCAAACGGAAGCATACCAAGACAATAATAATTAAACAGCAAAGATCAAAAATAAAGAGAAAGAGAAAAGGCAAGAGTCACTTGCAAAGGAATCCTTGTCAAATTATCCCTGGCATATACACAGAAACTCTAAGGCCAGAAAGAACTAGAACGATATATTCAAAAATTTTAATGCTATCTAACCTCTGCCCAAGAATACTCTATCCAACTAGATTGCTATTCAGCTTTGAGGGAGTGATGAGTTCCCCAGACAAGCAGTTAAGAATTCATTATCACTGGGAGTCAGGCTGTAGCGCAGCGGGTTAAGCGCAGGTGGCGCTAAGCACCAGGACCCGCATAAGGATCCTGGTTCAAGCCCTGGCTCCCCACCTGCAGGGGTGTCGCTTCACAAGCGGTGAAACAGGTCTGCAGGTGTCTATCTTTCTCTCCCTTTCTCTGTCTTCCCCCTCCCCTCTCCATTTCTCTCTGTCCTATCCAACAACAATGACAATAATAACTACAACAATAAAACAACAAGGGCAACAAAAGGGAATAAATAAATAAAAATAAATATAAAAAATATATTAAAAAAAGAATTCATTATCACTCAACTAGCCCTTAAGAATATACTAAATGGGCTTATATAAAAAGGAATATGCTGGTTATCCTCACTCTTGTGGGGGTAAATGAAAAAAGCAAAGCAAGAGGAAAATAAGCAAAGCCAAAAGAAGCCAAGCCTTCAGACTCAGACCACAGAACTGAAGTTACCAAAGGAATTAGGGGGTGGGGGAGTGGGCTGCGAGGGTGAAAAGACTGCCTTTGGTGAAGGAATATTGGTAGTTTGGTGGTGGGTAAAGAGTGTTAACATCTTTTGAAGTGGTTAAAAAAAAATAACTTCTAGAACTTTTATGGTCTTCCAAACCAAGGTTACTTCAAAAACAAATAGTATGTCTAAATTAAAAAAAAATTATATATAACAAAATTTAAAAAAGAAAAACCTCACATATTCTGAGCCATAGAGATGACCACTGAGGTCTCCAAATATTGAAAGTCCTTAGAAATACAACCAGGAAAGACAGAAAAAGCAGTTATCCAACCTTCTTTTCACAAAGGGACACTTGTCCCTGGGGCTCTCTGCTTCAATGTATAGAAGCTGGAGTGCCCTGAGACAATTCCACTTCAGTGACCACCACACGGCTGGTGCTGCAGAGTGGGACATGTGAGCATATCAGAGTTTGAAAGTTCTTAAAACATGTTCAATCACTTGAGCTGACTAAAAATTCATTATCATATCAACATATCATTTCCACCCTCTTAGCACATTCCATTTTAAATGGATACATTTTTAATATCACAATGAGTACTCAGGAATGAAAGAATTCTGGGATAGTACCTAACATTTAAGTTTCTCACCTGGGCAGCAGGAGTCTGTGTACAGGTATTCTAAGAACGACAAGAAAGTCTCTTTGGAAACACCATAAACTGGAATCAGAACACTCTTTGCTTCCATGTAATTCCCATTAAACATGGCTGCCATCACCTCACAACGTGCCACCAGAATGGCCCTGTGGGCTGGCACTGTTGTACCTTTAGGGTTAGAAAAGGGGGGAGATAGTAAGATAAATATGCAGTTATTGTTTTGACAATGTCTCTTCTAACTGGAATGGCTTTGCATTGTTGATGTACAGCAACCAAGACTGGGAGTTATATTCAGCAATAATTCAGAGACTTTTAAATTTTAATGGATAAATAGAGTTCAGAAGTTGTCTCTGAAACTAATAATTTGCAAGTCAGGCAACTATTCGTAACTTGGTTTTTGTTTACTGAAGATGGGACCGCTACCTGAAATGAAATATTTTGTTTCATTTTTCTTATAACAAAACATCGATTCCCTCTGAAATGGCTTTAAATAAATACCACCAACCCCTGCCCATATGCCTCCCAGAAACCACCATTACCTTCCTGGCCAGGTTTCTACTTATCAGAAATAGGAAGCTTAGAAGAAGTAAACCCCTTCTTTCTCCCTATCATGCTATCTCCCCAGCTATCCTTCATAGATAAACAATGCTTACTTCTGGCTCAGCCAGAGTAACTTTAAAATTTAAAGGTACTTTAGCCCTAGCGCTCATTAAGCTGAACCTACTCTAGTGAAAGACTGTAAGACTTCCAGTGACTGCTTCTCCACACCAAGACAGCACTGAAAGGAAAATACATAATCTGGGGTATGAGGTAGAGAAAGTAGTTCTCATCATTGCCATCGCCTTAGGAAATCATGAACCCACAGCCAGTGTAGATCACTTCAACAGAACATAATCAAGAACCACCAAGTGACAAGTACAGTGTTTAGTACTATAGACAAAAGGATGAGGAAGACAAAACGTTGAGCTTTGCAGTTGTTAAGTACTTAACTGAGTGGAGGGCATCACAGCCGTGTGAGCAACTTCTAGAAGTAATTCTGGAAGTCAAACCACTCTACTCTGCTCAAGAGTCTTCTCTTCTGCATCCTTATTATCTCATACTTTTCAGGAGCATATATTCTTCCCTAAAAATTTGCCACTATTAGATTCTTTACCACTTTAACACCAAGCAAGACAGTTGACTCATGAAAGTGTTGCATTTAAGTCCAATGGCCTCCAAAGCCAACAAGTGCTCACACTCCACAAGCAACCTCCCTGAGCTGCCAGTTCTGTTCAGTGCTGTGACTTCACAGAAGCCCCTCTCTGAAGAAAAAGGCTGAGTGTGTAGACTCATAGTAGGTAAGCACCACTATTAGCAAACCTTCTTCCTCTAGGCTCTGTACTAGTCTCATCTCTTTACATTAGACATCCTGCCCTCAAAGTTAGTGTCTACTAAAAGGGCATGGACAGTTGCCACAATTAAGGCAGGCTGGTTAAATCTCATTAAATCAAATGAGTAGTGCATTCTGACTTGTCATTTTATGCTTTTATTATTATTATTATATTATTGCCTCCAGGGTTATTGCTAGGGCTCAGTGCCTGCACTATGAATCCACTTCTCCTGGAGGCTATTTGTTGCCATTGTTGTTTATCGTTGTTATTATTATTATTGTCATTGTTGCTGGATAGGACAGAGAGATGATAGGAAGACAGAGAGGTGGAGAGAAAGACAGACACCTGAAGGCTTGCTTCACCACCTGTGAAGCGACCCCCCCCCCCCCCAGTGTGCAGGTGGGGAGCTGGGGCTCAACCCAGGATCCTTACACCAGTACTTATGCCTCGCACCATTTGTGCTTAACCCGCTGCACTACCACCTGGTGTCTGGTTTTAAATTTTTAAATAGAGCACCAAGACAATGAATAAAGAAAATTAGAGACATGATTTAAACAAAATAGATGCTCTATCATTTAGGTTAAGCAGAGTTTTAGTTGGCCCAAGATACCAAAAAGATAGTAGGTGAGAGAGAAATATAAAAGTAACCTTGGAATTTTAAAAGTATATCCATTCAAAATACAGTTTAAATAAATTTTTAAAAATGCAACAAAGTATACTGTATCTTAAACCATTTTCAAAGCCCATCTCAGGTTTGGAATTTAATTTGGGAAACCATTAATCTTTAGTTACGAAAGCACCAACTTCTGTTTGTCACCTTTGTAAGTTAGTGTTTTGCTATAAATTGTTCCACTGTGAAGCTGTAATGCAACGCCTCATAAGTGGCCACATTTTAATACTTTGTATATAAACTGTATAAATAATATATAAACACTGTATAAAACATGCTGACTAGACATAATGCAGTGTTTGTATATTAAGCAGTCAGAGAAAGGAGTTAAGGAAGTACTCAGAGGGGAAGTCATCTATTTCCTAGTTAAAAGATAAACATGATCTTTCAAAATGTCAGGCCCTGATATATTAATCCTTTCTGGTTTTCAGCTACTGTTACAGCTTTAAGAGACTTTTTTAAAAGGAGAATTTGTAGAGTGAAACAAAATTTTTGAAGTCCAGGTTTTCTAGAAATTTTTCAGATACTTACTAAAGATCTAATAAAAAATAAGACATTTGTCATACTACTATTTTCCAAATTTCAAAAATAAAATCTTTACAATTATTGTTTTATTCTGAAAATCAGGAAGCACACCTAGTTCAAGAGAGATTTAAGACATATGCTACATCAACAAATATGGAAGGAATAAAATTCTGGAAATTTTATTATAAAATGTATATTCATAAGACAGATTCAAGAGTCAAAAAGGAAACTTGAACCTTTTGATGTCAGATCTATATATTTACTAAGACTAGTTTTAGAACATCCATAATATACATGCCAAGAGATAGGGTGCATGCTTTACCGCACGAGGGGCCCTGCATTCATGTTTCAGCACCACATGGAGCCCAAGCTCCAAGGATGATGGAACAGTGGCATGATGTTTCTGCTCTCTCTCAGCTTTACTTTCCTCCTCTCCCTTTTCTCTGTAAAAAAGGAGTGAAAAAAAAAGTGTTCTCTCTCTCCAGACTACGAGTATGGATCAACCTGTCAACGTTCATGTTCAGCGGGGAAGCAACTACAGAAGCCAGACCTTCCACCTTCTGCAACCCACAATGACCTTGGGTCCATGCTCTCAGAGGGATAAAGAGTAGGAAAGCTATCAGGGGAGGGGAGGGGATACAGAGTTCTGGTGGTGGGTATTGTGTGGAGTTGTATCCCTCTTATCCTATGGTTTGTTAATGTTTCCTTTCTATAAATAAAATTTAAAAAATTGTCTTCTCTCTCTAAAATAGATGAGAAAATTGACCAGCTGGGAAGACAGCATAATGGTTATGTAAAAAGACTCTCATGCCTGAGGCTCAAAAGGTCCCAGGTTCAGTCCTCAGGCTCACCATATTTCTCTGTGTCTCTCCATAACTGTTGGGCTCCCTCTCTCTCTCTCTCCCTCCCCCCCCTCAAGTAAATACAATATCTTAGAGAAAGAAAAGAAAATTGACCTGGAGAAGGCTACCGAGCATTAATAATGCATACACACAAGATCCAAACATCATAGATGGACGTATGTAAATGTAAGCAGTAAACACACACACACACATATCTCAGTGCAGAAAAGTAAATATTTTAAATTAATAAATATATATGTAAGTGTACATGATTATTTTATATTACAGGGATAGTAAGTAGATTTATATTTGTTGGTAATGGCTTGGAACACTGTAAAATAAGATTTGTTCAGGGTGCCAGGTGGCAGTACAACGGGTTATGCACACATAGTACAAAGTTCAAGGACCGGTGCAAGGATCTTGGGTCCAGTTCCCAGCTACCCACCTGCAGGGAGTCACTTTGCAAGCAGTGGAGAAGGTCTACAGGTGTCTATCTTTCTCTCCCTCTCTGTCTTCTCCTCTCTCAATTTCTCTCTGTCCTACCCAACAACAATAACAACAACAACAAAATGAAAAAAGATGGCTGCCAGGAGTAGTGGATTCATGGTGTAGGCACCAAGCCCCAGCGATAACCCTGGAGGCAAAAAAAATTTTTTTGTTGTTGTTGTTCAGTAGAACAAAGTGCAACAGGAGGAGAGTGGAGCCTCATTACTGGGTCTATATTCTCCCTTATATGCATCATCTCAGCATGTGACACCCTACCATGCAGAAATTAGTTTCCCCAATTAATCAGAAACGAGGTGAGAAAGGTAAATTAACATTGGCAAACCTATAAGTAAATATGCACCCAAGCACAATTTCTTTCTAGCCCCTGTCCCTACTACCTCAGCAAGTTACAAAAGACCTTTTATGATCTACACAGTTCATCTTCATATGCAAATGAAGAGAATTTAAGGGCAAGTTTGCTAAGTGACCTGGCCATTGCTTGGTTATAACTCCACGGCAGAGCCCACCATTTGAATTAGCAATCGCAGCCCTCCTTGGAGAAGAAAAGTCTGCTGCCTACAGCTCTACACCACCACCTCTCAGAGGCTGGGCTCATTTCTCCTTGGGTTGATGGTGGAAAACCGTCATTCAATCGTGCTTCTGTTTATTCCTGCCCATCTCTGCTCCCCACTCCTTGGGAAGCCTTGGATTTTGAACTAGGGAAGTTACAAAAAAAAAAAAAAAACTGCAGTGGATGATATACAGTTGAAGGCATGAGCAGGGGTCAGTGGCTAAAACCATAAAAGAAAAGAAAAATATTCTGAGGAGAAAGGGTATTCACACCATGCTTACTTCTCAGTATAACAAATATTTTCATGGTACCTTATTCCTTTTGAAAATCTTTTCAGCAGGATACTGTAACACAGTATTTTGTGTCAATGTTTGCTATACAAACAATAAACTGATATTAATGACTTCTATGCAAATTATAAACAAATTTGGTCTTTTGTCATTGTCTCTCTTTTTTTTTTTCTGCAATTTTTTTTCAAGGTTACACTTTCTGCTCCTTTATCAGTGTGTCATACTCACATTCCAAACGGCAAATCCAAAGGCACCCCTGGGAAACTCCCAACTTGCTGTTTGTTGTGGCAAGTGGTCAAAGTTAACAGTAAAAAGAAAACTGGGTAAAAACTTTTAGAAAAGAAATGACTGCTTCTTGCCATACATGCCTACCCCCTCATTAGAACTTCATCTTCCATTAATAATAGCCCACTGAAGTTCAATTTAATGGTGTTGGAAACAACTCCTTCTAACCTTCTTATATAATTGAAGGTATCTGACAACTCATGTTTTAGGATTATGCTTTTAATCCACTAAGGTGACAAAATTATCCAAGCAAATAAAATTAAAAGGCATTAAAACAGCTTATCTTTATTAAAATTAGGTTGCATTACTTTCCTACAGAGAATTAAAAAAAAAAAAAAAAAAGCAAGCAGCCCTCAGCTGCTCTGGTGATAAGCATGCTGTGAGGAGTCCATGAAGCAATAGCTACAATGCCTGATGTAAGCCAGACATGAACACTAGCCCATGACCAGTTTCTTTTGTTTAAATAAAAAAGGAACAGAGTAGAAGGAAATAAACTATCATTATAATCACAGTAAGGAGACTGGATCCAGGAGATTAAAAAATTAGATTCTGAAAGAGCTACACACAGGGCCAGAGAGACATCTCACCAGGTTGGGTGAATGGCTTGCTACGTTCATGGCCCAGGTTCAAACCCCAATACCACCTAAGAAGTACCAAAGCATCTAGGGAAGTTCTGATGTTGTGGCTCTTCTCCCTGTTGCTATCTCTCTCTACCTGAATGAAAAAGTAAGTAGCCAAGGAAGCAGTGAAATCACACATGTGCGAGACCCAGGTTCTGAAAGAAAGAAAAAAAAAAAAGGAAGGAAAGAATGAAGGCAGGGAGGAAGGGAGGAAAAGAAAGAAAGGAAGGAAAATAAACATACAAACAAAAATATATAATGGGTAATATTACAGAAACCCCAATTCCTTGCTGATCTCTAAAAATAATGTGGTATATGGTAAGAGAAAAAGAATTTGATTACCACTTTGAAGTTTTTTAAATATTTATTTATATATTTATTCCCTTTTGTTGCCCTTGCTGTTTTATTGTTGTGGTCATTATTATCATTGATGTCATCATTGTTGTTGGATAGGACAGAGAGAAATGGAGAGAGGAGGGGAAGACAGAGAGGGGGAGAGAAACATAGACACCTGCAGACCTGCTTCACCGCCTGTGAAGCGACTCCCTTGCAGGTGGGGAGCGGGGGGCTCCAACCAGGATCCTTACACCTATCCTTGCGCTTTACACCACTTAACCCGATGCGCAACCGCCCGACTTCCGAAGTTTTTTTTTGTTTTTTAATTATCTTTATTGAATAGAGGCAGCCAGAAACTGAGAGGGAAGAAGAAGAGAGACACTTGCAGCCCTTCTTCACCACTTGTGAAGCTTTCCCCCTGCAGGTGGGAACCAGAGGCTTGAACCCGGGTCCTTGCACATGGTAATGTGTGTGCTTAACCAGGTGTGCCACCACCCAGTCCCCCACTTTGAAGTTTTAAGTGTTTAGATTGAAGGAACATATACTCAGAGTTACAGTCTACACATCAAAAAGTTTTAGACATTCGATCCATTTTCCCCCTCTCATATTAATTAGTGATTTATGAGACTATAACTTTTAAAAAATATTTATTTTCCCTTTTGTTGCCTTTTTTGTATTGTTATAGTTATTGTTGTTATTGATGTCATCGTTGTTGGATAGGACAGAGAGAAATGGAGAAAGGAGGGGAAGACAGAGAGGGGGAGAAAAAGATAGACACCTGCAGACCTGCTTCACCACTTGTGAAGCGACTCCCCTGCAGATGGGGAGCTGGGGCTGGAACCGGGATCCTTACACCGGTCCTTGCGATTTGCGCCAGGTGTGCTTAACCCACTGCACTACTGCCCGACTCCCTATGAGATTATAACTTAATAGGAGTGTATATTAACATCATTCCCACCACCAAAGTTCTATGTTCTATGTCAAAGTTCTATGTCTTCTACGATACAGCAAGCCTTAACAATGGGATTTTCAAAGTAACCTATTTGCCAAATAGTTTGGTTATAGCAATAATTATCTACTGCCTTCTTAAACCCTTAGACAGCAGGAACTTTCCCCTTTCTCTATAAGGCCCATATTTCTCCAAGGCCTGGAATCTCTAGGGTGAGGCTCACTTTCCTGCATGCTTCTCTCAATTCATACCAACTGATACTGCATCTGCTGACCCCAACCTAAGCAATGCAACTTGGCATGCTTCACTTCGGACAGTGCCCAGAGATATCGGGCGCGGAATGCCAACCCTTCAGCTTCATTACTCTGCCACCACATCTCAGATGCTACCATTATGCCAATCTGACTTCCCTCAGCAGACGACCCCACCAATGTGTCCTAGAGCTTCCCCTCCCTGGATCACTGCCCTGCCAGGGAAAGAGACAGGCTGGGAGTATGGACCAACCTGCCAATGTATATATTCAGCAGGGAAGCAATTACAGAAGCCAGACTTTCCACTTTCTGCACCCCATAGTGATCCTGGGTCCATACTCCCAGAAAGAGATAAAGAATAGGAAAGCTTTCAAGGGAGGGGATGGGATATTGAGTTCTGGTGGTGGGAATTATGTGAAAATGTACCCCTCTTTCCCTATGGTCTTGTCAATATTTCCATTTTATAAATAAAAATTATATATATAAAAGAGAGAAATAAAAATAAGAAAAATATAAACTTCTTTTACTATTTTACTATTTCAATAAAATAATTCATTTTCCCTGCAATATCTTACTAAAATGCCAACAATGTTAGTCTATATTCTACAATAGAGAGTAGCCATCCCTTCAAGCAAAATGTTCAAAGTTGATGAAAAAAAAAAAACAATAAATAGGACTAAAATGGACTCTGTAAAAATTGAAACATACCTTGTATTTCGAAGACAACATCAGCAAGCATTGGTTTATTAAGGAAAAACTTGAGGGAAGTGTTATAAAACCACAGAGGTTTCCTGGATTGATAGGTCTTGCAATTCCTTAGGCAATTGATCTATGAAGAAGAACAAAAACACAAGGGAAAACATTGTACATCACTCTTTGGTAATGTATACGGATTAGTCAGACCATTTAGAAGACTGTTAAGTGTTCAGTGAAATTATTATGACACCAATGATTACAATTTTCATGAGAACTTACCCTCAAGAACTATGTCTGCCAATCAGTCCCATTTCCTATAGCAGCAAAAACAATCAAATATCTAGGAATAAGCCTAACAAAAGAAGTGAAAATTTTGTATACTGAAAATTTGGGGTTACTATTCAAGGAACTAGAAAAAGACACAAAGAAATGGAATTAACTTAGTCAAAATAACCCTTCTACCCAGAGTAGTATATAGACTTAATGCCATTTCCATAAGATGGTATTCTTTGAGAGAATAGAATGAAAGCTACAAAAGTTTACCTAGAATCATAAAATACCTAAGGATCACTAGGACAATTGAGAAAAAAAGAACAGGAATGGAGGCATCACATTTCCAGACCCCAAACTATACTATAGGACTATCTTAATTAAAGCTGCCTAGTGCTAGAACAAAAATATACTCACAGATCTGTGTAATAGAATTGATAGCCCAGAAGTAAGCCCCCAGACTTATGGACATCTAATTTTTGACAAAAAGGGGCAAAGCATTAGATGGAGTAATAAGAGTCTTTTCAACAGATGGTGTTCAGAAAACTGGGTTGAAACATGCAGAAGAATGAAACTGGACCATTACATCTTACTACACACAAAGGTAAGTTCCAAATGTATCAAAGATTTGGATATTAGACCAGAATCCGTCAAGTATTTAGCGGAAAACATTGGCAGAACTCTTTCTGAAGTAAACTTTTGAAACATCTCCAGTGACAGATCCATTTACAAGGAAGACAAAAGCAAAAATAAACCAATGGGGCTTTATCAAGTTGCAAGCTTCTGCACAGCAAAAGGAACCATGACCAAAACAGAGAGACTCTCTAAAGAGATGAGATCTATGCTAGTACAGTGACTCTTCTTACACAGTATCTTTATCTACCACATTCAAAATAACTACACTTCCAGAATGTTACGATAAATCTACAAGATTTATTAATAATAGAAAGAAGAGAATCAGAGGGTCACTCTGCATATGAAGTACAAGAGACTGAACTCAGCACTCCCCACACCCACGCTTACAAATCATGTGTTCTACTGCTGTGCACTTCCTAGGTCTTTAGTGTTGTTTCCTAATGTCCAGCAACTGTGACCCAGCTCTGAATGAGACAATACAGTGAACTTCTCTATCGTTCAGTAAGATGTTAGCCTACCTTCTCCAATGAAGTTTAAACTCCAGTTAGGGGAAGGGAATTTCTCCCTTTCAAGTCTGATTTCCCTTAAGAAGTCCCTTTAGTCCTAGGAACTCAATCAGATTTATCCTAACATCATCAGTTATTCCTCTACCATAGTGATTATTTATAATACATTTTAACAATTCAAACAATAATAACCACAAAACTCACCAAAGTCAGCAACGAAAACAACCCTATCCAAAAATAGGGAGAGGATATGGACAGAGTCTTCACATCAAAGAAGAGATCCAAAAGGCCAACAGATATGTGAAAAAAAAAAAGTTCCAAGTCATTGATTCTTAGAGAACGCAAATAAAGACAACTGTGAAATATCACGTTACACCTGTGACAATGGACAGTAACAACAAATGTTGTTGAGGATGTGGAGAAAGAGGAACCCTCCTACACTGCTGGTAGGAAAGCAAATTGGTCCAGTCCTCCCATCCCTGTGGAAAGCAGTCTGAAGACTTCTCAGAACACTAGAAATGGACTTCCCTATGACCTAGAAATCCTCTCCTTAGGATATATCTAAAGGAAACAAGCACACCCTTCTGAAAAGATCTATGTACAACTGTGTTCATAGCAGCACAGTTAGTTTCATCCTGGATGGAATCTGTAGGCACTGTGTTAAGTGAGATAAGTTAAAAAAAAAAAAGAGAGAGAGAGAGAAGGCAAATACCGGATGCCTACATTTGCAGGTGGAACTTAAGAAATAAACTAGGGGAGTCGGGCGGTAGCAAAGCGGGTTAAGCAAATGTGGCACAAAACGCAAGGACTGGAGTAAGGATCCCAGTTCGAGCCCCGGGCTCCCCACCTGCAGGGGAGTCGCTTCACAAGCGGTGAAGCAGGTCTGCAGGTGTCTATCTTTTTCTCCCCCTCTCAGCCTTTCCCTTCTCTCTCCATTTCTTTCTGTCCTATCCAACAACAACGACATCAATAATAACTACAATAATAAAACAACAAGGGCAACAAAAGGGAATAAATAATAAAAATAAAATTTTTTTTAAAAAGAAAGAAAGAAACAAACAAACAAAGAAATAAACTAGGAAAGGAAAACACAAATTGAACCCTGGCCTGGGAAGGATGTATGGAACCAAAGCAAAAGACTGAAGAGGAAGTGGTTGGAAGGGTGTGAAAAGGGTCATTCATGGGCTATTGATATACCCATATGTGATCAGCCATACTGTAAACCATTAATCCCTCAATTAGATAGAAAGAAATGAAGAAGAAGGAGGAGGAGGAGGAGGAGGAGGAGAAGGAGAAGAAGATGATGATGAAGAAGAAGAAAAAAGATGTCTGCCACCTGACAATCAGTAACTTTGCACTATGCAGCATAGGCAGCAGTGAATGACCTGGTTAAGGAAAACAAATCTATAGGTGGGGGGGGGGGCGGTTGAGTGCAAGTATTATAATGCACAAGGACCTGGGTTCGAGCTCCTGGTCCCCACCTGCAGGGGGAAAGCTTCATGAGCAGCAAAGTAGTGTTGCAGGTGTCTGTCACTCTCCCTCTTTGTCTTCCCCTTCCCTCTCAATGGCTGTCTCTATCCAATAAATCAACATTAAAATACCTAAGAGGGATTATTAACTGGCTTAGCTGTATCTTATTCTACAATCTTATATCCTTAAATATTTCCCGACCCAGAGCTAGGACTGCTTGAGTCCATAAAAGGCTGCCTGGATGTCGGGTGTAAGCTCCAAAGCCTTTATCTATGACTATCCTATCTGTTCTCTCATCCTGATGCTTTAATTGGGAGTCTCTAGTAACTCCCCAGAGCCCTACCCTGTCCTACTGTGGGCATACACAGTCCTCTTTTGCTTCTCACTCAGGACCTGGGGCTTTGTTTAATCTTTTCTGTTATCTTTCAAACATTTCTTTCTTTCAGTCCCAGAAGTCTAGGGTAAGCACTGCATCTTTACTCATTTACATCTGCTGAATCTCAGAACTTCAGCCAAGATCAGAACTCTAACCAGCTAGAGAAGTCAACAAACTCTACTCTAAAAAAAATAATGACATATACAACTTTAGCAGTAAGAATAAAAGATACATACTTCCCACGTTGGACTAGTTTACTCTGGTGGAAAGTCAGACTTTTTGGTGAGAAGGAAAAAAATATCCTTTTTCACCAGAAAGAAAATAGACTCCAAAAGGAACCCACAAATAAGAGAAGTGATACAGGACTATGTAAATCAAGGCTCCACAAAGTTTATTCTCAAAGTTTAACCTGGTCAGGTAAAGAAAGGACTACAAAAACTGGAAAGGGGCAAGAGACTAGTTCATTTAATGAGGACTATTTTGGCCAATACCAGGCTACCTGGTTACCTACTCAGAGTATCAATGGATACTTCCATATGGGCCTAGTCCTCTAACAGATCCCTCTTTTTACTATCACTGATCACTTCCATGAGGAATTTCATTATCAGCCCTTCGCAGGCCTCTCCAGGACCTTACCCTCACTATAAATTCATAATGGTAAGATTGCCCCACTCTCCAAAGACAGGCTGGATCATCCTAATCTGCCACTCAGGGAAGACTGGTTCTGTAATGAGTGCAGCCTAGAATGTTTCTGGTTGTAGCCATGGGCAGTAAAGTCAGACTGATAGGGACTCAGAGGTAATACAGGTTCAAGTGCTAAATATAAATATGCATGAGCCCCGGGTCCAATAGATGTGGTAAACAGTTAATTCTATTTATTTATTTGTTTCCATTTATTTATTTATTTATTTATTTATTTTCAAGCTTGATAGCCACTCTCTGCCCTCACCCAGCTTCCAAGTTCAATATCCACTCTAACACCATACTGCCAGACAATATTTCTAGTCCACCTCCACGTTAGCTAAAGACATAGACTTCTGGGAACATACTTTAGTAGATACTCTAGCTTCTTTTCACCTTAAGGTCCCTATTCTCAGTGGCTCTACTTCTACTCTTTGGTTCCTGCTTATTAAACATTTTGTCCTATTTTATATCTTACTGCCTTTCAGCCATCAAGTTCCAGATATTACTTCGATCCCATCCTGACCTCTGTAAGCAGATGACCTCACGAAGCTGTCCCAGAATCTTAACTCCCCAGAGCCCTACCCAACCAGGGAAAGATAACAGGTTGGGGAGATGGATCCACTGGTTACTGTCCATGTTCAGCAGAGAAGTCATTACAGAATGCCAGAATTTTGGTCCATACTCCCAGAGGCGGTAAATGTTAGAGGAAGATGACCAGAGGGCTCTGAACTCCAGTTCTACTGTGACCAAGAACATTAGTGACCAGGAATCTTTGTTTTTATACCATCACTGAGAGAGAAGAGAATCTGCAGAACACCAGAGGAAGCAAGGCACTGTTTTTCTTATCTGAGAGGGAAGGAAATAGGAAGGACACTGAGAAGGAGTTACAATTGTAGCTTAGAAAGGAAGCGAAGGCAGGGCCATACAAATGAATGAAATTAGGCAAAGAAAAAAAAAGTCACTTAATTTTAGAGCTCACAAGAGCTTTAGAAATCTTCCAGTAAAGGTTGGCAAAATATTTCCACTGGATAGTGTACCTGCTTTGTCATGCATGACCGAGCTTTGAGCCCAGCCCTCATTGAACTGGGGCAAACTTCAGTGCTGTGCTGTCATTTCCTCTGTCTCTCTGTCTCTGTCTATTTGAAAAATCCTGGAGCACTGAAGCCCCAGCAATATCAAGACCAACAACAAAAAAAAAAAAAAAGAAAGGAAAAAGAAAGAAAGAAAGGAAAGAAAAGAAAAGAAATTCTTTAATAATTCAGCCCCCATTAAAAAAAAAAAAGCCTGGGGAGCCGGGCGGTAGCGCAGCAGGTTAAGCACATGTGGAGCAAAGCACAAGGACCGGCATAAGGATCCCGGTTCGAGTCCCCGGATCCTCACCTGCAGGGAGTCGCTTCACAGGCAGTGAAGTAGGTCTGCAGGTGTCTCTCTTTCTCTCCCCATCTGTCTTCCCCTCCTCTCTCAATTTCTCTCTGTCCTATCCAACAATGACGACATCAACAACAATAATAATTACAACAATAAAACAACAAGGGCAACAAAAGGGAATAAATATATATTTAAAAAGCCTGGAAAAGACTTGCATACTACAGAGATGATCTGTGGTAGATTCATAGTTTACATGTACATTTCCTCACTGCCACTTCAATGGTAACATCCCTGTGTCTTACTCATCAAAAAAGAGAAGCCTTTATCTAGGGGAGCACAGGAGGAAAGCACACAACTCTTCTCTCCTCCTACACTAAGGAGGGAGTTTACTTTAATATCCTAGGATCATATGCTACTCATCAACACCCCACCCCCTGAAAACACCAGCATAGCAGCTACTCTCCCCAAGAAAAACTCATCTTACTGTCAGCACTCAAAAGAATGGCTGTGCTTAGAATCAGATTCAAGGAAAGTCCAGGAGTAGAATGACTGGCAATATCATAATACTATTCATATCAACTTTATGTGTATATATCATGATATCTATAGTTTGTGTGAATATAAATATGTTTATATACATAAAATGAATGATTCTGCATAAACTAATTATCTTATTACCTATACTCTCAATTTGAAAAGGGGGGAAGTGAGCATAAGTTTAAAACAATAAAGATGTATATAATGTACATTTTCACTGGTCAATAAACCAGTTAACCTAGAAAACTTTTGAAAAAAATGTAAGTTTGGGAGCGCATTTTTACAAACTCATCACTTACCTTAATTAGATTGTGAGCTATTGCTCTGACATATACCTGTAAAACTGGACAGCTTCTGCATACCTACTTCAGTGTGTTAATGAAACAAGAAAAAGGGTCTTGCTCCTAATTCCAAGTTATTTCATTAAAAAGAGAATAGGAACCATTATGCCAGTTAAAAAATACTCAAAGATTCTCACTAATGTTAGTGCAGTTTGATGTTATTATAAAATATTGATAACTTAGGTTGTAGACTTGAAAAGACATTTGTCTAAAATTTAAAGGAATTGATGTGGTAAGCAGTTAATTGTATATATATATGTAAATATATGTCTATATATATGTTGTTTTAAAAAATTTTTTAATATTTATTTATTTATTCCCTTTTGTTGCCCTTGTTGTTTTATTGTTGTGGTTATTATTATTGTTGTCATCATTGTTGGATAGGACAGAGAGAAATAGAGAAAGGAGGGGAAGACAGAGAGGGGGAGTGAAAGATAGACACCTGCAGACCTGCTTCACCACCTGTGAAGTAACTCCGTTGCAGGTGGGGAGCCAGGGCTCAAACCTGGATCCTTACTCCGGTCCTTGCTCTTTGCGCCACCTGTGCTTAACCACTGCGCTACAGCCTGACTCCCGGTTTTTTTTTTTTTTTTGCTTCCAGGGTTACTGCTGGGGCTCAGTGCCAGGGGTCGCCAGGGGGCCCAAACAGGGATCTTTGTGCTAGTCCCTGCACTTCACACTATGTGCTTAACTAGGTGTACCACTGCCAGCCGCCTATATATTTTCTTCAAGTTTGGGAGCTGCTCTCTGCCCTAATCTAGCTTGCTAGTTCTATTCTCAACTCTGACTCCATCACCCCAGACAATATTTTTAGGCTACCTCCATGTTAAGTATCAAGTGCAGGTAAAAATCACTAGTCATGGGCCTCTAGGAGCACACCTAAGGTAGAATTCCTAGTTTATCACCCTTAAAATCCCTATTCTCACCTGCTTTATCCCTACTTTTTGGTTCTCATTTATCAAACATTTTGTCCTGCCTCATAACTTACTGCCTTTCAGACACCAAGTTGCAGAAGATACTATGATTCCATCCTGAACTTCATGGGTGGACAATCACACCAATGTGTCCCAGAGCCCCATCTCCCCAGAGCTCTACCCCACGAGGGAAAGACAGAAACAGGCTGGGAGTATGGATTGACTTGCCAATACCCATGTCCATCAGAGAAGCAATTACAGAAGCCAGAATTCCTGCCTTCTACACCCCATATGTTCAGCGGGGAAGCAATGACAGAAGCCAGACCTTCCACCTTCTGCAACCCACAACGACCCTGGGTCCATGCTCCCAGAGGGATAGAGAATGGGAAAGCTATCAGGGGAGGGGGTGGGATATGGAGATCAGGTGGTGGGAATTGTGTGGAGTTGTAAGCCTCCTATCCTACAGTTTTGTTAATGTCTCCTTTCTTAAATAAAAAAAATAATAAATAAAAAAATAAAGAATTTTGGTCTATTCTCCCAAAGGGGGAGAAATATTAGGGGAAGATGACTAGAGGGCTCTGAGAGCCAATTCTATTAGGACCTAGAAAGAGAAGAAGAAAGGAAGGACATTTTGAAGCACTAATAGGTATAAGTGTGACTTAGAGAGGAAGAGAAGTCAGGACTGTAAGAAAAAAAAATGGGAAGAGATATATAGAGGTAGACAGATAGCTATAGATATAACTGTCAACCCACATCTTTGACTTTGGGAGAACGACTGTAGTTTCAGTGGAGAGAATGGGAGCACAGACCTCTGGTGGTGGGAACAGTGTGGAATTGTACCACTGTGAACTTGTAATTTTGTTAATTACTAATATCATAAATATTTAAAGGGTAAATTATTTTTATTGCATTTAATATAAACCTATATTCTGCTAGGCATTGCACATAATTTACCATTTTAATCTAAGATAGCCACTGTTTAGCACAGAATACAAAATTCAAATACACTGAGTAAATGGTATAATGTAGTTATCTTAAAACTTAATATATGTTCTTACATTAAAAATCCTACAATGTTTGTACAATACAAGTTACCAAAGTTTTCATATGCCTAATTTTATAACCATGTACAAAGTTTGTATGTGTGTCTGTCTGTTTGTTGCTGGAGTTTCACCACTCTAGGCTGGCATATTCAAATAGAAAGAGTGACAGACAGACAGACAAACAGACAGAGAGGTAAAGACCTAAGTTTCCTTTAATGTGGTGGGGTGGGGCTGGGCTCAAGCTTGGTAGTGCTTGTGGTAAAACATACACAGTCTAGGTGAGCTATTTTGCCAGTTTCAAGGTCTGTGTTTTTATAAGCTTTGACTCTTAGCTACTATTTTAAGTTTATACCAAATGAGAAACTATTCCTTTACTATCTACTTGGTCATACAGATTTCAATTAAAAAAAGGACACAATCTGCAACTCTCATGCTCCTGAATATGATATGGACTTAAATTTTGAGAAATGAGAAGATATTCTCTCTTTAAAAAAAAAAAGCATAATTTTTTATCTGAGAAAAAAAATATATATATATATATATATTTGGTTCTAAAGATCCTTTGACTCAGAACCTTCCCAACTGCCCCTCTTTTCCTCTCACTCCCTACCCAAATCATTGTATTGGAGGACAGTTGCTAATAGCACAGTTCTTGATGCCCAGGTACAATGCTTCATCTTTCTGAGAGAGGTGTCTGCAAAATACTTTCACCCCCAATTTAAGTCTTTTCTGACCATCATGCACCTGGCCTCCAATGGCCTCTTCACCTGAACCAGGCCTTTCCCTCCCTACAATCATTTGCTTTGGTCCAGAATATGACATGCAGCCTGAGTTTCACCTTGTCTTTACCCGTTCTGTCCTTGTTGCCTAAGTTCCACCTATAAGTCCAGTGGTTATACTCATGGACTAGAAGAATTAACAGTTTCAAAATGATTATTTGGACTAGTTTAACAGCCCTTCAAACTTTAAATAAGTTGCATAGTCCCAGAGTGGTCAGAGGGATGCTTCAAAAATGAACATCGTTAAGATGTGACTAACAATATTGTAATTCTTGCATGAATTAACAATCTGAGAACTACATATGAGAACTACATATGCTTATGTTTATAAAGTGTCTTAATGGCAAACATTTAATGAAAACATGTATATGCTATTGACATTTTTCATATCTCAATATTATAGTCATCACAGTTTCACACTTTTTTCATATCTCAATATTAGAGTCATCACAACCATCAGAGATAGTCCAGAGAAAGTAAAAGTAAACAAATTCACAAAAACTAGCTTACCTTCCCTGGCGTTTTTAAAATGCATTTAACTTTCTCAATTACATTGGAGACATCCCCAGAATCTTTCAATTTCTTTCTGATATCTTCTTCCAGTTCTTCCCATTGAAAAGCACCTGTGAACAAAGTAAGATATGTTGGGGTTTTTTTTTGTTTGTTTGTTTGTTTTAGTTAAAAAAAAAGAAGAAAAAAATAAAACTCTTGTAGACATTAATGTTTCATTTTCAGTTCTTCCTAAAGATTTATCTAACAAGATAGAATCAGAAGAACAGATAAACCAAGGACCACTGCACCCCAGCATTCATGGTGCAAGGAACAAGAGTCTTATACAGGGAAGTCCTATGCTCTCCTTGTGGAATCACTAACCCAGTTGCTCAATATTTTTCTTTAAAATTTTCTCTGCAAAATGTATGTCCTTGTATGTTTAAACAACTCTTTTTTTTTTTTAAATCAGTTTGGGGTGGGGGTAGACAGCATAATGGTTACGTAAAGAGACTCTCATGCCTGAGGCTTCAAGGTCCCAGGTTCAATCCCCCACACCACCTTAAGCCAGAGATGAGCAGTGCTCTGGAGAAAATATATCTTATCCGTTTGCAGGGCAAGGGTGGTGGCTCACCCAGTAGAACACGTTATCCTGTCAGAGCACCCAGATTCAAGCCCCAGGTCCCTACCTACAGGGGGAAGCTTCAGGAGTAGTGGAGCAGTGGTGCAGGTCTCTCCTTGTCTTTGTATCACTCCCTCCTCCTTCTATCAAAAACAGAAAGAAAAAAGGGGGGGACGGGGATAGCTTACTGAAATAATGGATTCATGGCTGCACTGGGTCTAAGTAATATTCCTAATGGCAAAAGAAGAGAAAAAAAAATCAATTCGCTTGCCTCTAAATTATAGGTGATCAACTAGTGATAACAACAATGGTCAGGACACAAGCTACCATCATAAATTGTCCAACACCAGAATGAATGCTTTGTACCAGGCAAGAAATCAGGTCTGGTCTTGTCCACGTACAATCAAACTGTGCTAACTGTGGAGATCGATGACTACCATCATTGGTACATGATCTACTCAGAAGATCTTGTGCACTGTCAGGGTCAGGTCAGGATGTTCCAAGTCACCTCTACAAAATCAACCCAAAGAAAGGAGGTAGAGGGGACAAGGCTGCGGCACACCTTAAATTACACACATTACAATGCACAAGGACCCAGGTTCGAGCCCTTGGTCCCCACTTGCAGAGGGAAAGCTTTACAAGTGGTGAAGTAGGCCTGCAGGTGTCTCTCTGTCTCTTTCCCTCTCTACCTTCCTCTCCCTTCTCAATTTCTCTGGATCTCTACCCAATAATAAGAGAATAAAAAATAAAAGGGGTTAGATAATTTTTGAATGAGTTCCAGGACTGTGGCACTGGAGTAGTATATGTAGGTGAGGAAACTGAGCCTCTGTCCTGTTGAGTGCACACAGAGAACTGTTCTGCACTAGTGGCACTAGGGTGCGCTGTGGAGTCCTCTCACTGAGCCATGTAATTCCACTCCTTCAGCAATGCCAGGGATGCATTGGATCGACCTTCTCGTGGTGCATCCCGTTGAGTACCCATTCATTGGGGAAACTGACGATCCTTCCTAGCCGACTGAATCCACATGGATCCCAGTCACTTTCAAAGCCAGCAACAAGCAGCTCCTGACAGCTTTCAACCTGACCTGTTGACTGGCTACGGAAGAAGGGCAAACGCTAGAAGAAGAAGAAGCAATGCCAGGAACTACTATGGTTATTCCTTTTATTTCTATTGACCTCTCCCTCCCTGTCACACTTTATATGCAAAGGTAAAGTCCATCACTACAGCCACAGAACCTCCCACAGGCAAACAACAAATTAATTTCAAAGTGCAGAGTAAAGTGACAGCCCACCTATATAACTCAATAACAAAAAACAAGCAACCCAGTGAAAAAGCAGGCAATATGTCTAAATTCTCTAAAGAAGTCATTCAGATCACCTATAGTCATATGTATGTGTATATATAATATATATTAAGTATATATATATATATATATATATATATATACTTAATGTAACAGTGTTACACTGTTAAAATCACAATGAGATGCCACCTCACACCTGTGAGCATGGCCTACATGAAAAAAAAAAAAGGCTCAAGGAGGCTGGGTGGTGGTGCATCTGGTTAAGTGCACACATCACCATGTGCAAGGACTCAGGTTCAAGCCCCACTTCCCACCTATAGGGAGGGAGGCTTCATGAGTGACTACTACAAATGTTTCTCATTCTCTCTCCCGCTCATTCTCCCCTTCTCCTGAGTTTCTCTCTGTCCTATTAAATAAAGAAAAATAAAAATAAAAGGAAATAAATGGCCTCCAGGAGAGATAGATTTGTTTTGCAGACACTGAGCCCCAGTGATAACCCTGGTAGAAAATAAATAAATAAACAAATAATCTCAAAAGAGTAAGCATTGGTAAGGACATTAAGGGGGAAAAAAAAATCCTGGTACACATCTGGTGGGAATGCAAACTGGTGAGGGGCTGGGCAGTGGCGCACATAATACTATGCGCAAGGACCCAAGCAAGGATCGGGTTTGAGCCCCCAGTCCCCACCTGCAGGAGGGATGCTTTATAAGCGATGAAGCAGGTGTTTATCTTTCTCTCTACCTATCTCCCTCCCCACCCCCCATTCTCAATTTCTCTCTGTCCTATCCAATAAAATGGAGAAAATGTCCACGGGGAACAGTGGATTTGTAGTGCCAGCACTGAGCCCCCTAGAGGCAAAAAAATATGCAAACTGGTATAGCTCCTATGCATATTCTTTTCAAAAAGTAAAAATAACTTAGGATCCTGCAAACCATTTCCAGGCATTTATCCAAAGGAGATAAAAACACATAAAGCAGAGTCATGCTCTAGTCCGTCTCTCCGTCTCTCTCTCTCTCACAGTGTAAATAAATAAATCTTCATAGAAATCATACCTACAACAACAGTCCCACTGAGATTACCTGAAAGCAAGAATCATATGTATTTAGTAGCAGGTAAATCCCTACAAGTGTCAGATCTTTTTGAGAACAGACATAGAAAGATCTCACAATTGAGAATAAAATTTAAGACAAGCTTATAAGAACACTCTTACTTACTCTCAGGTATGTTAATCAAAATCATTTATGATATAGTCCTAATAATTTTTAGACTACAGATCTCTCTCACCCCAACCTCATGTATGCAAAACATTTAACATGAGATCTATCCTCTTAACAAAATTTTCAGTGTTCTGTTTTTTTTTCCTCCAGAGTTATTGTTGGGGCTCAGTGCTGGCACTAAAAATCCATTGCTCCTGATGGCCATTTTCTCCATTTTATTGGACAGGCCAGAGAGAGATGGAAAGAGTGGGGGGGAGAAAAAGAGAGAGAAAGACACCTGCAGATATTCGATGCTTGTGAAGTGACCCCCTGCAAGTGGGGATCGGGGGGCTCCAACCCAGATCCTTCTGTGGGCCCTTGCTCATGGCATGTGCACTTAAGTGGGTATGCCATCACTTGGCCCCCAAGAATTTTAAGTGTTCAATACAATACTTACTAAAAGTTTATTTATTAATAACCCCATCCAAAAATGGGGGGAGGACTTGGACAAAATATTCACCACAGAAGAGATCCAAAAGGCTGAGAAACACATGAAAAAATGCTCCAAGTCTCTGATTGTCAGAGAAATGCAAATCAAGACAACAATGAAATATCACTTCACTCCTGTGAGAATGTCATACATCAGAAAAGGTAACAGCAGCAAATGCTGGAGAGGGTGTGGGGTCAAAGGAACCCTCCTGCACTGCTGGTGGGAATGTCCATTGGTCCAACTTCTGTGGAGAACAGTCTGTAGAACTCTCAGAAGGCTAGAAATGGACCTACCCTATGACCCTGCAATCCCCCTCCTGGGGATATATCCTAAGGAACCCAACACATCCATCCAAAAAGATCTGTGTATACATATGTTCTTGGCAGCACAGTTTGTAATAGCCAAAACCTGGAAGCAACCCAGGTGTCCAACAACAGATGAGTGGCTGAGCAAGTTGTGGTATATATACACAATGGAATACTACTCAGCTGTAAAAAGTGGTGACTACACCATTTTCAGCCGATCTTGGATGGACCTTGAAAAAATCATGTTGAGTGAAATAAGTCAGAAACAGAAGGATGAATATGGGATGATCTCACTCTCAGGCCGAAGTTGAAAAACAAGATTAGAAAAGAAAACACAAGTCGAACCTGAAATGGAATTGGAGTATTACACCAAAGTAAAAGACTCTGGGGTGGGTGGGTGGGTGGGGAGAATACAGGTCAATGAAAAATGATGAATGACATAGTGGGAGTTGTATTGTTAAATGGGAATCTGGGGAATGTTATGCATGTACAAACTATTGTATTTACTGTTGAATGTAAAGCATTAATTCCCCAATAAAGAAATAAATTATTTAAAAAAAAAAGAAAAGAAAATGATCTGGAAAGAAGGAGAGAATGTGCATAGGTGTTCCTTTATAAAATACAGATATAAGGGAGTCGAGTGGTAGTACAGCAGGTTAAGCGCAGGTGGTGCAAAGCACAAGGACTTGGCATAAGGATCCTGGTTGGAGCTCCTGGCTCCCCACCTGCAGGGGAGTCGATTCACCTCTCATCACCTCTCTGTCTTCCCCTCCTCTCTCCATTTCTCTCTATCCTTTCCAACAACAACAAAAAAAAGTTTATTTATTATGAGAAGGGGGGAGGGAAAGACAGGAGAAGCAGAAATAAAGAAGTTAAGAGACATACTCAATGGACTACTACTTGGCAATAAAAAAGATGATATTGTGGGGGCCAGGTGGTGGCGCACCTGGTTGACTGTACGTCTTACAATGCACAAGGACCCAGGTTCAAGCCCCTGGCCCCCACTTGTAGAGGGAAAGTTTTGTGAATAGTGAAGCAGTGTTGCAGGTGTCTCTCTGTACCTCTCCCTCCCTATCTCCCCCTTCCCTCTCAATTTCTGGCTGCCTCTATCCAATAAATAAAGATAATAATTAAAAAATTAAATAAGATGATATTGTGTCCTTTGGGATAAAATAGATGGAATTGGAAAAGCTTAAGCTTAGTGAAGTAAGTAAGCAAGTATAGAACAAGTTCAGAATGATTTCACTTACATGTGGAATATAAAGAACTGAACACATGAATGTGAAAACAAACAAGAAACAATCAATCAACTCATATCCAAGACTGTGGGAAAGCCATAGTGGTTATCTGGGGGGTGGGGTGGGAGAAAGAACTTTGGTTTGGAGAACAATGAGTGTGAAACTATACTCCTATTAACACAGATTTTTACGAATCACTATTTATTCAATATGTCAGGGGAAAATAGATTTAACACTTCAAGTTCTCTAACTGGCAAGATTTTTGTTCTGAGTAAACATATTTTCTTTAGCCCAAATATTTATTGTTTCAGATTTGTAAGATTTAATTCTGACACTGGGCTTAAATGGTCTAAGCAGCTCTGAAATATAATCTATCTATATATTTACATATATTTTTTATTTTATTATTATTACCAGAGCACTGATCAGCTCTGGCTTTTAGTGGTGCAGGGGATTTAACCTGGGACTTTGAAGCCTCAGGCATGAGAATCTCTTTGCATAACTATTATGCTATCTACCCCTGCCCTATTTTTTTATTTATCTAAGTTACATACAACCTTAGGTCAGATAGATCAAAATCATTTGGTCCTGTCAGTATCTAAGATAGTTACTAGTAAATATCTTTCAATAGCATAAAACATAGAGAGGTCAAGTATATTACGGTAAATTCTAACTATCAGTTTTTCAAGGAAAAACAAGATCCTAACTAATGTGGTTCTAATAATAATCATCACTTACTACAAGGAACCTTTCCCATTATCTCTAAAATTCTTATTTCTCTTAGTCCTGGAACATCTGGGACTTTGCTCATATTTCTTGATGTTTCTTCTCTCTGATCTCTTACCCTGTTAAGTCTCTGTTGACCTCAACTAAATCAGCACTACCAGTGTTGCCATACCACATGATGCTGCTGCTGACTTGCTACTGCAGATGGCCTCCAGAGATGGCCAAGCCTGATACGCAAGCCTTCCAACTCCGCTAACCTGGTGAGATCTTTCCTAATACATGGGACTACCAAGTGTCATTTCAAATGGCAAGATTTTTTTTTTATATTCTAGACTCATGTATGTTTTATTTTTTTTAATAATTTATTTCTTTTTTTAAAATAATTTATTTCTTTATTGGGGAGCTAATGTTTTACATTCAACAGTAAATACAATAGTTTGTACATGCATAACATTCCCCAGATTCCCATTTAATAATACAACCCCCACTATGTCATTCATCATCTTTCATGGACCTGTATTCTCCCCACCCACCCACCCACCCCAGAGTCTTTTACTTTGGTGTAATACTCCAATTCCATTTCAGGTTCGACTTGTGTTTTCTTTTCTAATCTTGTTTTTCAACTTCAGCCTGAGAGTGAGATCATCCCATATTCATCCTTCTGTTTCTGACTTATTTCACTCAACATGATTTTTTCAAGGTCCATCCAAGATCGGCTGAAAATGGTGTAGTCACCACTTTTTACAGCTGAGTAGTATTCCATGGTGTATATATACCACAACTTGCTCAGCCACTCATCTGTTGTTGGACACCTGGGTTGCTTCCAGGTTTTGGTTATTACAAACTGTGCTGCCAAGAACATATGTGTACACAGATCTTTTTGGATGGATGTGTTGGGTTCCTTAGGTTATATCCCCAGGAGGGGAATTGCAGGGTCATAGGGTAGGTCCATTTCTAGCCTTCGGAGAGTTCTCCAGACTGCTCTCCACAGAGGTTGGACCAATGGACATTCCCACCAGCAGTGCAGGAGGGTTCCTTTGACCCCACACCCTATCCAGCATTTGCTGCTGTTCCCTTTTCTGATGCAAGATTTTTTAAGAAAGTTACAGACACTAGATAGAAGCTAGAGCCTAGGGTATTGGGTACATGTGTGCATATATCCATAAGTAAGGGGTAATTCTATACCTCAAAGTAAAAGTGCTTACTAGCCCTCCGTGACTAAACTTAGACCTGAATAAGCCTTGCAACCTAGTGTAATGGCCTAAAGGAGGCATTTTAAATTCTCTAATTATATATTTATTACTTAGGCCTATACATCCTCCTCTCCTACCCTCTACTTCACTTCCTTCAATCTATATCTACTCAATTAACTACACAAAAGGAAGTAAGATGCAGTCCAACTTTTAATCTTTTCTGACAGAGCATCAGCATTATTGTTACCCCTTGACAATCTTAGGAGAAACACTATCTAACTGGCCAAGAGATATACTGGCAAAAACGACATATCATGAAAAGAACAATTACTGTCCCCTTTACTAGAATCATCAAACAAGTAAATGCAGAAACCCTAGGGGGCTGAGACCCCCACTAAAATCCTAAGTCTATCTCTTCCCTACCTTGAGGCCAGATCCCATAAACCTAATACTGGCTTGAATACAACAAAACACACGTAATGCTTTAACAACTGGGAGAAAGTCTAAGATTAACAGATAAAGAAGGGATTACAAACGCTAAAAAAAAAAAAAAAGCAAGAGACTGGCTCACAGCAAGATGGCCTTTTTAAGCACTATCAGGTCACCCAATCACTTGGGTCTGAGACAGGGAGGAATTCTTGGATTCCCCCCATAGATAAAAAGGGCCTAGAATTCTGATAGATCCCTTTCTCTTCCATCACTGGTCACATCCACTGGAAATGCCATCATAAGCCCTTTTGCGGGCTTCTTTAGGACCTTACCCTTACTATGAACTAAAAAATGGTAGGGACAGCCCCACTCTTCAAATGGAGGCTGGGTCATCCTACACTGCCACTCAAGGAAGACTGGTTCTAAAGTGAGTTCAGCCTGGAATGTTCCCAGCTTTGACCACGGACTGCGAGTTCAGTCTGACAGAAACTAGGAGGCTGTACAGGCTCCAATGCTAAATTATGAATATGTATGGGCCCCAGGTTTGATAGATGTAGCAAACAGTTGACTGCATTTATAAATTTTCTTCAAGTTTGCAAGTAACTCTGTCCTAACCCTGCTTCCTAGTCCTGGAACATCTGGGACTTTGTTCATACTTCTTGACGTTTCTTCTCTCTGATCTCTTAACCCTGTTATACTGCCTCTGTTCTACTCTCAACTCTGACATCATCTTCCCAAACAATAGTTCTAGTCCACCCTCATGCTAGCTATCAAGCTCAAGCAAAGATTACTAAGACACAGGTTCCTAACTAAAACAGACTTCCTCATGTTTGTCCATCCTAAAATCTCAACTTTCATCTGCTCTATTACTACTTTATGGTTCCTGGTTATTAAATATTTTGTCCTGCTTTCCATCTGGCTGCATTTCAGCCACCAAGCTCCAGATGCTACTGTTATTCCATCCTGACTTCCCTGGGCAGACGACCTCACCAATAATTCCTGAAACCTTACCTTTCCAGAATCCTACTCCCCATATAGGAAAGATATAAATAGGCTGGGGGTAAGGGTCAACCTGTCAATGCCCATGTTCAGTGAAGAAGCTAGAATTCCCACCTATTGCACCAGAGGGATAAGTGATAGGGGAAGTAAACCAAAGGGCTCTGTCCCCTCATTCCACCAGGACCCTAAGTGTTTTTCACCAGGAATCTTGCTTTTATACCATCAATGAAAGGGAAGCGAGTCCAAAGCCTTATCTATTCCACCACTTCCTGGGCTATACAGTACAGTATTTTAAACAGTACAAAGAATGTATAGCATCTCTCTACCATTTACTTGTCGTGCATAATGAATTGGGATTTTCTTGTTACTTTCTCAAAAATACTCATGGACTTTCAGAGAACATGGTCTACTCATGTACTAAGCTGTGTTTTTATGCAATGCAGAAAGAAGCATGCCATGGAATAATTCTAAGAGTTGAAGAATTTTATTCAAACTAAAGATGAAAGGTTGTTTCCACATACTCACTCCCTCTGGCAGCATTTCTGTAAGTGATGTAAGAGTCTCAGAGCCATCTGTGGCAGGAAGAGCTCAAAGTTAAATTCTTGAGGTTCTTTAAAATATTTCAGTTCCTAACCATCTGAGATCCTATGACTTAGGAATTTGCAAGCATGAAGACTGTATCAAGTATTGTAGGAATGTTATAATTGAATGCCATTTAAGTATTACTACATGATAACCAGGAAACTGCAGGCCTCAATTTTCAGATTACTCCTGCTCCTTTAGCATTAGTCATTAGGTACTTACAGATTAGTGTTTTCTGTTAGCCAGTATGAAACTAACATAAACAGAACATACCTATTTTTATAGTGTCTGTCAACTCAGAAAAATTAACTGAAGCTTTATGTAGGTATAAAGTTTTGACCCAACTGTTATCCAAGTCTTTGCCAAATGTACATAGGAACTAAATTCCATGGTAACACAATATATACAAAATACCAAATTATTGAAGACTTTTTAAAGTATGCTATTATAAAAGAAGATATCCTTTGTAACTTGGTTCATTAAAAAAAAAAAAAAGAGCAGGATACAGTTTTCATATGGTTTCCCAGCCCATGTTTGCTTAGGACAAATATTCCCAAATATGCCATGTCATGGAGTACCAACTCTGCCTTACCCACCCTACTGTCAGGAATACAAACAGCTCCTGTCTTCCACAGTTCCCTGATGTAACCTGTGGGTAGGCTGAGGCTTCTGGGAAGAAACCATTGCATAATTGGGTCTTAAAATGTGCGCTCTGTTCAAAGTTTTAAAGTGTTTAACAAGGAGAAAAACAAAACAGAAACCCACAAGTTTGACCTCTTGACTAGAGTTTCTGGGGAGGGGGAAATGCAGATTTAATATTTTTGTTTGATTAAAAACCCTTAAAGAAAACCTATTCACAAAGACTAGAGAGTGATATATAGTGGCAACAAATACGCAGAAATTAATTTTCTGAAGTCCAGTGCAATCACGCTTAAAAGCCTAAAGCAGCTTCTAAGAAAGAAAGAAACAGCTCGCATGGATTGCTTTGCCACCCTCACTTCCTCCTGTCACCACCTCCTACTCTATACTCAAGACATCAGAAAATAAAGATTTCTGTAAAACAGCAGTTGCCCCGGATGAAACTAACTCAGCAGTGTCAATTTCTCAATATACTAATTTATTTTAAATAGTGTTAGAAATAACATGCAAATCTAGCCATACCACTTTGAATATGCCTGGTCTCATTTGATCCTGGCAGCTAAGTAGAGGTGGGTGGTAGAATATACACACACACACACACACACACACACACACACACACACACACACACACACACACTTTTAATAGGCAACTGACTCTGGAGTAAGGGGAAGGGAATAAGAATAACTTTCCATTTTTCTCTTCTTCCCCCTCCCCCACTTTATTCCATCTACATGTAGTGGTTTTGTAATTCAAAGAACCCACTTTCTAGAAGAAAGTTAAGCAGGTTTTCTGTCACTGAAGATACATCTAATCACTTTACTGTTACCATATCAAAGAAGATGTAACTGACCGCAAAGTGTTCATGCACCTTTGAAAGCACTCAATGGGCACTGTGGGGAATATGCTGAATAATTCATAATTTAAACAGTAAAATCATTGGGGGGGGGGAAGCCAAGCACCTTCTTCCATCATTTTCTAAACACAACATTAAACTTTTAACACATAAACATTTTGGTTTCTCAAAATGGGTTAAAATTCTGAGTTTAAACATAAGAATCCAAGTTCAAACATAAGAATCTGTAGTACTAAAAGAGGTCTTTAATAAGGCTTATTCATGTATTGATTCACAGCTACTACAGCCTACTGACTAATTCAGCTGACAGAGAGGGTATGTCGGCTGAAGGCACTGTGCTTTTGTGCTCTGTAGATTGATTATTTATGTCTTCTACAAGTCAATCCAGCATTCACTACACAATGGAGTTAAATCTGCCACCACATTATACATATATATGCATATATAGGTACATATATACAAATGCATATGTGTTTTAATCTACTTAAAATTCAAGCTGCAATTATACTTTTCAAAACAATTCATTTCAACTTATAAAAATATGTAATCATCCTCACCTACTTTCTATCACACTTCCCTCAATCACTCTAAGGCTAACCTTGTCAAAGTAAGGACTACAAAAGCTGAATAAGGGCAAGAGACCGCATACTTTAATGAAAGCTCTTTCAGTCACTACCATGCCACCCTATCATCCAGGGCCCTAGTCAGGGAATCCTGGGATTCCCACATAGATATGATGGGCCTAGACCTCTAACAGATCCCTTTCCACCATCGCTGGTCATCTCCATCAGGAAGAACATCATAAACCCTCTTGTGGGCCTCTATAGGAACTTGCCTTCAATTTGGAACAACCATGGTAGGGACTGCCCCACTCTCTGAAGGGAGACTGGGTCAACAGACTCTGCCACTTAAGGACGGGTGCTGAAATGATTGCATCCTCCAATGTTCCTTGCTATGACCACAGAATGTTAACTCAGATCTACAGGCATGCAGAAACTGCACTGGCTCCTGTGCTGAATGTGGACCCCAGACCAAACCAATAGGGTTTACAGTAAACAATATTTATATACTTTTGTCATATTTTGGGGAGCTACTCTCTTCCCTGATCCAGCTTTCTATTTCCAACCCTAACACCATCTTCCCCAGACAATACCTTTAGGCCACCTGCATGTTAGCTATTGGACTCAGGGAAAAATTAGTAAAGCCATGGGCCCCTTGGAATATACCTAAAATAGATTTCCCAGCTTTTTCTAAAACGGAGACCCAATCTCATCTGCTATATTCTTACTTTTAGGCTCCTGATCATTAGACAGTTTATTCAGCTTCTTTATATCTTAATGCTTTTTCAGCCACCAAGATGCAGATGCTACCATGATGCCAACCTGACTTCCCTGGGCAGACGACCTCACCAATATGTCCTGGAACCCCACATCTCCAGAGTCCTGCCCCACTAGGGGAAGATAGAAAGAGGCTGGGAGTGTGAACGACATTCCAATGCCCATGTCCAGCAGAGAAGCAATTACAGAAGCCAGACCTCCCATCTTCTGCACCCCATAATCAGCCTGGGTCCATACTCCCAGAGAGATAAAGAACAAGAAAACATCCAATGGAAGGGAGGGAATATGGAACTCTGGTGGTGGGAACTGTATGGAATTGTACCCCTCTTATCCCACAATCTTGTCAATTTTTAATAAATCACTAAAATTTAAAAAGTAAATTTCTAAAAAAAAAAAGAAAAAGCAGTCTGTAATGCATATGCATAAAACCCTGGTTCTGCAAATAAAATAAAAATAAATAATTAAACTTATATGTCCACTGACCAAATAAAAATAGTTAAAATTTTATTTCTAACATCAATCATTTTTAGAGCCAGGAGACAGCTAACCTGGCAAAGTACGCACTTTATCATGCTCAAGAAATCAAGTTCAAACCCCCTGACACCATGTGGGGGCATCATACTAAGGGAAAGCTTCACAAGTAGTGAAGAGGTGATGCAGCTCTCCTCTCTCTCTCTCTTTCCCTTTCTCTCACCTTCTAGTAGAAAAAAAATCTGCCAGGAGCAGAAGCCCCAGTGAAGCCCTGGTTAAAATAATAATAATAATAAATCAGTCATTTCAACTGGACACTATCCACAATTTTCTCAGATATATGAATTAATATTTTTCCTTATTTGTAAACCTTTATATACATTTTATTTAATTCTCATTCTGACGACTAAAAGGAGATAATAAATATTTCTCCAGACACATTCCATACATGGAATGACCTTACCCTAATATTCTTTCATGATTCCAAATGGGGGAAAAATTAAAGAAAGGAGAAATTCTCAGAAAATGCTTATTTGGGGGGGGTCGGTCAGTAGCGCAGTGGGTTAAGTGCAGGTGGCGCAAAGCACAAGGACCAAGTAAGGATCCCGGTTCAAGCCCCTGGCTCCCCACCTGCAGGGGAGTCGCTTCACAAGCGGTGAAAGCAGGTGTCTATCTTTCTCTCCTCCCTCTGTCTTCCCCTCCTCTCTCCATTTTTCTCTGTCCTATCCAACAACAATGACATCAATAACTACAACAGTAAAACAAGGGCAACAGAAGGGAATAAATAAATAAGTAAAATTTTTTTTAAAAAAAGAAAATGTTCATTTGGGTGTTTACTTAAAAAATCATTTTACTTTCATTTCTTTCCATTCTTACATAGAACATTAAAATGTGAGATCTTCATTCATTTGCTAAAATAGTTCAGACAAAACACTTATTCAGAACATAGCTGCTTCGGAGGTTTTTTTTAGTAGGATAAAAGAACAATAATTGACCTCTTTATATGTTTCATTTAGCATAATCATCTTCAGTTCCATTCATGGTTTCTTGATCATTTGTGCAGTAAAAATAAGTAAAGCAAATAAATACAGAAAAAAATTAAAATACTTTTTAAATCGTATGAAAACTATGTTGATTGTGTGGAGGGGGTTATGTGTGGGAGGGGGGTGGGGGGAGCAGGGAAAACAGAACACTGGTGTTGGATGTGGTGACTGACACATACTATAAAAATGTGACTATACCTCCGACATCTTATAAACTTGTAAACCACTGTTAGATCATTAATATAAAAGTTACAAAAAAAGAAAAAGAATTGCTAAACTAGATCTTTAGAAGATAAAAAAAAAACAGTAAGGGTAAAGAAGTAAAACCTAAAACAGTCATAACCAAAGCTGATCAGCAATCAGCCTATACTAAATTCAGACGCTGTCTCCACTTCCTAAACAAAATGTCACCTAAACAGCTAATTTCTCTGCTCAGTTTCTTTAAAAAAAAAAATCTAAGGATGAAATATAAAAGCTACATTTTAATGTCTATGCATATTTTCATATACATTTCAGAAATATTCTTTCTTTAAACTGGGGTACAGATTCCTTTATTTTCACATTTCAGTTATTTAAAAAAAATAAGTTACTCATGTAGGAAAAGAAAGTATTGTTTTTACAAATAAATTAAAAATCAAGACAAATCAACCAGACTTCCCTGGACAGACAACCCCACCAATGTGTCCTGGAGCTCCAGAACCCCACCCCACTAGGGAAAGAGAGAGGCAGGCTGGGAGTATGGAGCAACCTGTCAATGCCCATGTTCAGCGGGGAAGCAATTACAGAAGTCAGACCTTCCACCTTCTGCACCCCATAATGACCCTGGGTCCATACTCCCAGAGGGTTAAAGAATAGGTAAGCTATTGGGGGAGGGGATGGGATATGGAGTTCTGGTGGTGGGAATTGTGTGGAGTTGTACCCTCTTATCCTATGGTTTTGTCAGTGTTTCCTTATTATAAATAAATAAAGCAAAAAATAATAAAAAATGTTTTAAAAATCAAGACAAGTAACACATGGAATACTTGAAAGACTTGGATCAATTCCTGTATATAAAGCAAATACTATTTAAAGAATGACCTTCACTTCAGATGGTAGGAAGAAAATAAATATAAAACTAGCCCAAACACCTGAGGACCATAAGCATACTTCGTTTCAAGAGCTTAAGAGAGTATAACAGAGCCATTTGACAAGATACCTGAATAAATGAAGTGCAGAATGTCCGACAAGCATGAACAGAAGATGGCGTCTTTAACAATAACTCGTAATGGTGGGTTGCCCGAAGACTCCTGGCTAGCACCTGGAAACGCAGCATCTCTGTTTATAGCAAAGAGATCCTGGGTAGTTCGGATAATACTGGAATCCTGAATCTCAGCAGGACTCTTGACATTGAAAAGCAGCATGAAAACATGGCTTACAGCACACAGAACAATTTTGTGGGCCTCCACAACATCCTTCAATTCTGGATTGTAAAATACTACATCCACACACTGGCAGCAGAACAGCAAATTGTTTAAGTCTGAGTTGTAATGCGATGCTTCGGCCTTTAACACAGGCATTTTTTCTGTTTCATAAAAAAGACAATGAAAATCACAAACTATGCTCTAGGTCTGTAGAGCCAACTACTGTAGGTTTATTTTAGATGGAACATAACAAAAATTTTAAATATTAGGCGAAGTCATAAAAATTACAACTTTGACCTATAAAAAAGAATTACTGTATACTCTACACTAGTTATAAACACATATAAACCGATCATTAGGAAGTACAGAATTTCATAACAGAAACATAGAAATGGGGTATTTCCTTTGTATTGTGCCAATGAAAAACCCGGTATTGTCACAAATACTAATAAAATAACACTGATCTTTATTTGTATGTTCCAAAATAAAATATCCTCTAAGTATTAAATTTTAGTCAGCCAGCATTCTTTGCTTTCACGTGATAAAAATTCAAACTAATAGTGAATAAATTCTGAAAAACCCAACCTTACATTTTAAGTTTTTTGTTTGTTTGTTTTCCTTCTGGGACTTGAAGTGGAGATGGAAGGCTAAACTCTTAAAACTACAACCTCTCAGGGTCAAAACGAAGAGCCTTGAACTCCTGTTTGCAAGGTCATCCTGACTATTTTATTTTGACCCTGAAATTACTATTTTTATTCTCTCAGAAAAACAATATGCTCCCCAAGAATGAGCTTTTTCCCTTCAATAAATGTGCAGGTGAGGTTCCTAACTTCCAAAAGAGGATCAACTGTCAGGTTTATTTTCTAGGTTTATTATGAACAAAAGCAGGATGGCCCTTGAGTTCAGAAGGGCTACACAAGGACTGTACCTCTTCACAGACCCTCACTGTAAAATGCCTGCTAATTTTCATCTAAAGCTGAGTTGAGGAAAATGTTACCAGCAAATGGCTACTTGGAGGGTACGCAGTCACATAAATGGAAAGTAAATTGCTTTCTTGGGGGCCAGGTGGTGATGCACCTGCACGCACATGTTACAGTGCACAAGGACCCAGGTTCTTGCTCCCAGTCCCCACCTGCAGGGGGGAAGCTTTGAAGTGGTGAAGCAGTGATGCAGGTATCTCTCTGTCTCTCTTCCTCTCTATATCCCCTTCCCCTCTCAATTTCTGACTGTATCCAATAAATAAATATATATTTTTTAAAAGTAAATTGTTATCTTTAATGCAAAAGTCCAGTCTAATAAAAGACAGTAATATAGTACTTTGGGGGTCCAGCCCTTTCAGAAATGAACCTTACTGTATACCACCTCAATATTAGAGGCACCTCCGTGCAAACTTATAAGCTGAGAACAGTTTGAAAGTCACATGCCCCAAAGCTCAGGATTTGCCCTTAGGGAACAGATCAGCACCTCCTCCCATATATCTATTTCTCAAATTAAAAAAATGAAAAAGTTGTTCCAGGAGTTGTGTAATCAAGCAAGAGATGTGTCCTTGGCAGCACAAAAACATGTATTTTGTTAATAAAAAAATAACTATGCTTTTTAAAAAGACATTATTTTTTAAACAATTTATTTTTTAATATTTTATTTTATTTTTTGCTTCTAGCGTTATCACTGGGGCTTGTGTCTGCTTCTGGAGGCCATTTTCCCCATTTTGTTGTCCTTTTTGTTGTTATTGTTACCATTGCTATTGTTGTTGGACAGGACAGAGAAATCAAGAGAGGAGGGGAAGACAGAGGGGGAGGGATAGACACCTGCAGACCTGCTTCACCACTTGTGAGGCGACCCCCCTGAAGGTGGGCGGGGGCAGGACTAGAACCGGGATCCTTAACGCTGGTCCTTGCACTTCGTGCCATTGCGTTTAACCCGCGCTACAGCCCAGGGCCCCAAAACATATTATTTTTTAAAAATTAGCACTATAGTCAAGGAGATAGCTCAAACACTAGAGCATCAAATTTGCATGCCCAAGGTTCCTGGTTTGATCACTGCCTCCACGTGTACCAGAGTGGTATTTTGGCTCCTCCTCCTCCTTCTCTCTCTCTCATTTCATCTCATGTGAAACTCCCTCCTCATATGTAATAAATAAAATAAATCTTAAGAACTAGTTAGAATGTGTACCCACACTTGTATTGTCCTAGACCCCTGTATATATTCCCAGTGATCTCCACTGCTGTCCTAACAGAAGAGCACAAAAACAGCCCTGCACTAACTGAAATTGCTTTGATTAACCGGACATTTCTGAAGGCTCTGTCCACTATCACCTAGAGACCCACCCCCTATGACTACCTAAACACATTTATTTTAGTAGTGAATGACACAAGATGCTTTGCTTTCTCTTCAGAACTAATACATTCTCTCTCCTTGACTAATATGAGGTTAGAGAATATCTATCTCTCCACATAATTTATTTGGCTTTTCCCCACCTATCTTCTCATTCAGAAAATATTTAAGGCTTCAGTGCTTCCTGCATCAAAGATCACATCTCCTCTTTCACTTTGTACACCAAGAAGTTTCAATTCTAAGTATATATGGTGTGTGGCCTATAGATCTGCCTGGAATTATGCCTGGAATTGGTTTTCCCTACTAACTTATATTTTCCCATTTTTTAAGTTATATTAGTTAATTTAATAAAAACATACCAAGTATCTAATTTTTTAAAATATATATACAACAAACTGATTTGGCTAGAAAACTATACTAGTTCTGTTACAAATTCACATTAAATTTATAACAGTTGATATAATTTTATTTAAGTTTCTTTTGTCTAAGCTTGCAATGTGAATATTTCAAACACTACAAAAGTGTAAGATTAATGCAAGAAGCACAAATACCCTTCAGTGCACATACTGCTGACTATTTAAAATAAGTTGCAGTCATCATGACGGCTTGGCTCTAAATACTTTCACATCCATCTCACAGAGAAAGGGCACTCTTTGATTAAACACAATGCTACTCATGCATAAGAAAATTGTAATTTCATGTCATATCTTATTTTCCATCTTTATTAAAATTTCACTCAACTGATCCTAGAATGTCTTTTCAATGTTTTCACTGAATCATGATCCAATCAAGGCTCATGTACTTGTACTTAAGTTACTATTTTACTTTTTTATTTATTTGTTTATTTGATAGGACAGAGAGAAACTGAGAGGGTAATGGGAGACAGAATGGGAGACGGGGCTGGGTGGTACACACCTTATCACGTGCATGGATCTGGCTGAAAGCCTCCATTCCCCACCTGCAGGAGGAAGCTTCATAAGTGGTAAAGTACTGCTGGTGTCTCACTTTCTCTCTCCCTATCCATCTCTGCTTTCTCTCTTAATTTCTCTCTGAGCATGGTGAAGTGTGCACTCTACCTGGTATATCTCCTTATCTCTATAGGCTCATTTTTTAAAGACAGGTTCTTCAAAGTTGGTTCAAGGGCCACCTGCTTCAAAAAATTACCCAGGAATGTTATTCAGGAAGCACACTGTAGGCTCAATTCCAGATTTCCTGAATCAGATAAGCCCTCAAATACTCAAGTTTGAGAACTATGGCTCTAAGACTTAAGAAATGATCTATAATAAATATCAAGCGAATGTACCCGGTTGTTCGAGCTGAGGTGGTCTAATTCCATGAAATGAGTTGCTCATTTTCCTTTTCTTCATTTTATCACTTGTCTTCTGATTTAAGGCTTGAATCATAAAATACTCCAACTAAAACAGGAAACAAATTTTAATTAAGGTTTTAACAAAATTATGAATCTGCCTGATTCACATTTGTCAAACATTTTAGCGCCAGTATCATAAACATATCAGAAACTACTTTAAAATTATTTTAACATGGGGGGAGAAGCCAAGATGGCGGCATGACGACATCTCCTGACTTTCTCTCTGCAAAGCAGCTGCTTAAAACTTAGGAATTCCAAGTGAGGGCAAGATTTCCAGGGCAGTGGTGGAGGAAGTATACAGGAGGGGTCAAAGTGGAACCAAGCAAGAGAGCCGCAGATCACATATAGGCTGGGCTACAGAAAGGACAATACACATTGAGTGGAGTTATGAGTTTAAAATACCACCCCGACATGTTTCACTTCAGATTGTGTCCGGAGATGTCAGGTGTGGAATGTCAACCCTCCAGCTTCATTACTCTGGTAAGACCTTTCCTAGCTCATAGGACTCAGTAATTCCATTTTGGGTGGTGCACTTCCTAACAAAGCCTCAAAACTTAGCTATAGACCAGGGCCCATGTGATAGGACTTACGTACACAGGTATCCACAAGTTGGGGGAACAATATATACCTTAAAGCAACAGCACACAGTAGTTTTGCAGTGAGTTAATAAATGCAGCAAGCAAATAGAAAGACCTAAAAAGGATACCATAAAGTACATAATCAAATAGTTTCTACTTAGACTTACACCTACTAGACCTAGAAACCCTCCTCACCTATTTTCTATTTCACTTCCTCAATCCAAAGCTAACCTTGTCAGACAAAGTAAGGATCACAAAAGCAGGATAAAGGCAAGAAACTGGCAGACTTTAATGATGACTCTGGTCACTACCAGGCCACCCCACCACCTGGGGCCCTAGACAGGGAGTCCTGGGATTCCCACACTGACATGATGGGCCTAGACCTCTAACAGATCCCTCTCTCCACTGCCACTGGTCATCAGCATCAGGAACAATATAATGGATCCTTTTGTGGGTCCCTACAGCACCGTGCCCTCAAGGTGGATAAACAATGGTAGGGATTGTTCCATTCTCCGAAGGGAGGTTGGACAACATACTCTACCTACTACCTGAGGAAGATGGGTCCTGAAATTAGTGTAGCCTGGAATGTTCCTAGTCGTGACCACAGAATATGAGCTCAGACCTACAGCGATGCAGAGATTACATAGGCTCCTGTGCTGACTATGGGCCCCAGATCAAATCAATGGAGTTTACAATTAATGGTATTTATGTACTTTCCCATATTTGGGAGCCACTCTCTTCCCTGATCCAGCTTTCTAGTCCTTTTTCCAAATATGACACCATCTCCCCAGACAATACCTTGGGTCCGCCTACATGTTAGCTGTCAGACTCAGGAAAAAACTGGTAAAGATATGGGCCCCTTGGAATATACCTGAAATAGAACTACTAGCTTTTTCCAAAATGGAGACCCCCAAATCTGTTCTGATTTATATCGTAACTCTTTTTTCAGCCACCAGGTTTCAGATGCTACCATGATGTCAGCCTGACTTCCCTGGGCAGACAACCCCACCAATTTGTCCTGGAGCTGGCCCACCTCCCCAGTGCCCTGCTCCACTAGGGGTCCATTATATTGTTCCTGATGGAGATGACTAGTGGCACTTTCCCCACTAGGGAAAGAGAGAGACAGGCTGGGAGTTTGGATCAACCTGTCAACACCCATGTTCAGCAGGGAAGCAATTACAGAAGCCAGACCTTCCACCAGTCCTTGCACTTTGCACCATGTGCGATTAACCCACTGCGCTACCACCTAACTCCCCAAATTATCCTTTTCATTATCTTCAATTCTCTATGTATTTTAGAGAAATGCAATTATCTAAAACCAATTTTTTTTTTTTTAGCAACTACAATATAAGATTTTTGACAAGATTAAGTTCTGGGCCAGTGAAATAGCTCACTTGGATAATGTGCTGCTTTGCCATATGGACAACCCAGGTTTGAGTCCAGTCTCCACTTCAGTAAAGAAAGCTCCAGTGATTGCCTCTTTCTTTCTTTCTTTCTTTCTTTCTTTCTTTCTTTCTTTCTTTCTTTCTTTCTCTCTCTCTCTCTCTTTCTCTTCTCCCTCTGGCTCTGCCTCTCTGTCTCTACAATGGAAAAAGTATATTCTATTTTGTCTACTTTTTTACACACTTCTTGTCACTACAAATCAACAGCAGATAAATACCAGATGATCTCACATATAGGTGGAACTTAAGAAACAAGGACAGAAAAGGAAAGTGCAGGAGTCCAGATGGTAGAGCACAGATTTAAGCAAGCGTACATAGTGTGCAAGGTCAGACACAAGGGTCCCGGTTCAAGCCCCTGGCTCCCTACCTGCAAGGAGGTCACTTCACAGGTGGTGAAGCAGGTCTGCAGGTGTATATCTTTCTCTCCACCCCCCCCATCTCCCCTTCCTCTCTCAATTTCTCTCTATCATATCCAACAACAACAACAACAATGGAAAAAAAGATGGCCGCCAGGAGCAGTGAATTTATAGTGCAGGCAGGCATCGAGCCCCAACGATAACCCTGGAGGTAAAAAAAATAAGAAAAGAAAGAAAAGGAAAGAATAAAATGAAACTTAAACTAGGTGGAGTGAACTGTACCACAGCAAAGGACTCTGGGGAGGGAGGGGCACAGAGGGGGTGGAGAGGACATCAGGATCCCTGCGCACGATAGTGAGGTTGAGAGTATTTGCCAGACATCTGTCATGGGGAGTTGAGAAACTGCACTCACACATAAACTATTAACTTCCCCAGTGAAATGATTAAATAAATAAATATAATAAAATAACGAAGATATAAGTTGTTGATTCTGTCAGTATTGGGAGCATTACCTTCCTTCATGATGTTACTATGTTCTGAGAGAACCCAGAACCACTTGCATTTGATCCATTTCTCAGTTTAGTGACTCCAGAACAAATGAAACGTCTACAGTCATCTGTTAAAGCCTCAACATTTTTACATGGCTCTCCAAAAGGAAGATGTAGGAATACTGGAAAGAGTACTCCACGAAGTGAAAGAGAAGGAACGGACCAGTTCAAAGCACTCCTACTTGACCCAGAGCTTCTTTTGATTTAGACTTCATAGCAATGTTACCCAAATTTGGCTGCTTGACAAGATTCTGTTCTTAGAGGATATGGAAGATAATTCCACAGTCAAGTATCAAATACCTAATAATTTAATACTACAGTTTCCTCAAATGACCATGTAGTCCTGGTATTGCAGGGTAGGTGTTGTGTGCAGATAGGGGCCTCAGAAGCCTGCAGGATCTAATCGCCACTGTAACAGAAAGCAAACCCTGACTCTATGCCGATTTGATAAAAAGTTATCTGTGTAAGAAGTTTCTCTAAAATTTTTGAAATCAACCATAAGAGTACTATGTGAAGTCTTGGAGAAACATACTGTGAAAGAAAAAAAAATTCTTTTTTTTTAACTTTATTTATTTTATTTGGTAGAACAGAGAGAAATTGGGAGAGAGGGGAGATGGAAAGGAAAAGAGAGAGAGAGAGACAACTGGCAGCACTGCTCTACCACTTGTGAAGCTTTCCCCTTGCAGGTGGGGACCAGGGGCTTGCACCTAGATACCTTATGCATGGTAATACGTACACTTACCCAGGTACACCACCACCCAGCCCCAGAAAAATTATTCTTTATAGTAGCAGATAAAAACAAAGGAGAAATTTCAGAGCCCACTGATTTAGGTTGCAGGCTTATTGACCTATATATAGGTCACTATTATGACTGATTTCACAAGTTCTTATAAGTAAACATGCTTTTGATATGTATATTTTAAAAAGCAGTAAAATTGGGGCTGGTTGGTGGCACACTCGGTTAAGCACACATATTCCAAGCTCAAGGACCTGGATTTGAGTCCTTGCTCCTCACTTGCAGGGGGTCTGCTTCACGAGTGTTGAAGCAAGTCTGCAGATGTCTAACTTTCTCTTCATCTCTCTATCTCCGTATCCTCTCTCAATTTCTCTCTGTCCTAACAAAAATCAGAAAGAAAAAAAAATGGTCGCCGGGAGCGTTGGATTAGTAGTGCTGGCACTGAGCCCCAGTAATAACCCTGCTGTCAATAAAAATAATAAAATCAAATCAATAAAGTATCGGATGCGAACTCACACAATACAATAAGCAATGGAAAAGATGCATTTGGAGAGAAAACGTAACTATGGTTTTACTTTGACAAAATATTTTTACTGTTTACTCTCATTTTCACTTAAGGTTGAAACCAATTATGATCTTAAAATAAAGTTGTAACTAATATTCTGAAAAAAACAGGCCAAACTCACAAGTCTCTTTAACCTAGGTAAAAAGAATTTCCACTTACCACTCCTCCGAAATATTTTCCTATGTAGAAGTCATCAAGGCTGTGTAGTTCAAGATAGGTAGCTCCCAGCTCCTTAGCAAGTTGGATGCCTTCAGTTGTACTAACACAACTGCCTCTGTCTGAGGTACACAGTGGGCATGTACAAGGTAATTCTTCTGAAAAAGTGAATATGAATACCAAGATTTTTTTTTCACAGTAAAAAAAAAATACACAAGTAATCTGAACATTCAACAAGAGCTTGTACTAGACCAAAATTTAAGGTCATTCATCTACTACCCCAATGGACGTTAACTTAACTGTGAAAATGATAATAGAAAGGTCCCTAAGATATACTTTAACTACAAGAAAAACAAGCTGCATTTAAAAAAAGGGGGGACAGATGAATATGACTAAAGCTATTCAAGTTACTAGCAAATAACTTTGAAATCTTAAGCATCATTACAAATTTAACAACTCATTTTGCCACAGAAACCATAGTCAATATGCAGCTATTAAGAACAATGAACCCACCTTCTCTGACCCATCTTGGATGGAGCTGGAAGGAATTGTGTTAAGCGCGCTAAGTCAGAAAGATAAATATTGCGACGGACCGAGGAGCAGCAGGATGGGGCGTGGCAAAAGATGAGTGTGGGATGATCCCACTCATAAAGAGAAATTGAGAAAGAAGAACAGAAAGGGAAACTAATAGCAGGATCTGACTGAATTTGCAGTAGGGCACCAATGTAAAAACCCTGGGGTGATCCAAAAATGGGGGGAGGACTTGGACAGAATATTCACCACAGAAGAGATCCAAAAGGCTGAGAAACACATGAAAAAATGCTCCAAGTCTCTGATTGTCAGAGAAATGCAAATCAAGACAACAATGAGATATCACTTCACTCCTGTGAGAATGTCACACATCAGAAAAGGTAACAGCAGCAAATGCTGGAGAGGGTGTGGGGTCAAAGGAACCCTCCTACACTGCTGGTGGGAATGTCAATTGGTCCAACCTCTGTGGAGAACAGTCTGGAGAACTCTCAGAAGGTTAGAAATAGATCTACCCTATGACCCTGTAATTCCTCTCCTGGGGATAGATCCTAAGGAACCCAACACATCCATCCAAAAAGATCTGTGTACACATATGTTCTTGGCAGCACAATTTGTAATAGCCAAAACCTGGAAGCAACCCAGGTGTCCAACAACAGGTGAGTGGCTGAGCAAGTTGTGGTATATATACACAATGGAATACTACTCAGCTGTAAAAAGTGGTCACTTCACCGTTTTCAGCCGATCTTGGATGGAGCTTGAAAAAATTATGTTGAGTGAAATAAGTCAGAACAGAAGGATGAATATGGGATGATCTCACTCTCAGGCAGTTGAAAAACAAGATCAGAAAAGAAAGCACAAGTAGAACCTGAAATGTAATTGGCATATTGCACCAAAGTCAAAGACTGTGGGGTGGGTGGGTGGGGAGAATACAGATCCATGAAGGATGATAAATGACATGGTGGGGGTTGTATTGTTAAATGGGAAACTGGGGAATGTTATGCATGTACAAACTATTGTATTTACTGTTGAATGTAAAACATTAATTCCTCAATAAAGAATTAAAAAAAAAAACCCTGGGATGATGGTGAGGGTGAGGGTGGATGTTCAGCTTCATGGTGGGGGGGGGGGTGGGATGGGACACAGTCTTTTGGTGGTGGGAATGGTTTTTATGTACATTCATTAATTTGTAGTCATATAAATCACTACTTAATTAATATGAGAGAAAAAAAAACACAGTCAATTTGGCTTTTCTATTGTTGTTATGAATTTTAGATATATCTACCAAGGTTGAGTAGGCCTTATACTTTCTCATTCTTTTTTAAAAATAGGGTCCCATGGAGTGAAGTATGGGCCTTGTGCTTGATGGCTACTGCTGAGTAGCATCTCAGTTCCAATTTTCTACTCAATTTTTTTTTTTAAAGAGAGTGAAGAGGAAGGGAGACACAGACACATAGAAAGGAGAGACAACACACCACCACTCCATCATCCACAGAGCTCCCCTGACACCATCCATGTATTCTCATGTAGTGCTGGGGTTCAAACACAGTGCCTCACAAACAGTAGGGCATGAACTCTACTAGCTATGCTATAACCCACATCTATACTTTCATTTTTTAACAGAATCAGTTATTTTTGTTGTTATTGTTTGTTTATTTGTTTTATTAGATACAGACAGAAATCATGGGGGGGGAAGAAATCACGGGGAAGCAGGTCTGCAGGTGTCTTTCTCTTCTCCTCTGTATCTTCCCCTCCCCTCTCAATTTTACCTTAATCTTCAAGGCTACAAAACTGTCATTCACTCTTCAAATTTCATGTCACCTGTATTCTAACCAATGCAAATATTTCAAGAATTAGACTGTAAAATATTCAACTGAAAAGACCAAATTCCCAAGAATTACAGATGCACCATCTACAGATCATATACGGGAAGGTGGTAGATCAATATATCTATTAAAAAAAGAAGAAGAAGGAAGAAGAAGCAGAAGAGGAAGAGGAAGAAGAAGAAGAAAGAAGGGAAGAAAGGAAGGAAGGAAGGAAAGAAATAGAAAAAAAGAAAAGAAGAGAAAAGAAAAGAAACTGATAAAAGATAGAGTTGTGTGTTCAGCTCTGGGTTTGTTAGATTACTGTTTTGTTTTCAAAAGGCAATTCAAACCAGGGGACATACACAAGGATCCAAGCAAGGATCTAGGTTAGAAGCCCCCCAACTCCTCACTTGCAGGGGACACCACATAAGCAGTGAAGCAGGTCTGCAGGTATCTTTCTCCCTCTCTGTCTTCTCCCCCACTCCCTTCCCCTCTCAATAACTCTTTGTCCTATCCAATTAAAAACCGAAAAAGAAAAAAAAAAAGAAAGAGAAAAGAAAAGACAAGAGAAGAGAAGAGAAGAAGAGAAGAGAAAAGAAAAAAAACGGTCGCAAATAACCTTGGAGGCCAAAAGAAAAAAAAAAACTCAAACCAAAAAAAGTGAGTCCTGGGAAGCAGAATGTGAAATGGAGATTGGTGTGCATGATGTTTACTAGGAGGTGAATCTGGGAACAACCATATTCTCTTCCCTAACCTGTACTGAATGTCCTTCTCACTTCCACTGGAGTGGGAAACAGCAACAAAGCATTATGGGCTGTAGTTTACAGACTGACACACATGTAGGAACTTTCCGGTCTCCCAACTTAACTTAAATAGGGTTTCTGCATATTGTTCACAAAAGTGAAGTCTGGAAAGGGACTTGGTGAATCAGACTCAGCCAACAAGCTCAGACACTGAATCGGGAAGCACAGAGGCTCTAGGATGGTTCGTGGGCAACTCCCTACAGCATTCACAAGCAGTTTTCTACCAGGAGCTGCTCATGGTGAGTCACAAATATGTCAATGGTAACTGGTTTGCTAGAGACATGCATGTGATCACCATGTATGTATCTATGCCAGAGCGCACATACCGTGAATTAGAAAATTTTTCATTTCAGTGAAAGTATTTTAGGTTTTAGAAACCGTGCACTGACATCCTAATTTTACAAAGACAGAGAGAAAAACGGCTTGTCCAAATCTCTTTGTGTGCTAGCGGTGGAAAAACAGTAACAAAATCATTATTTCTCCCACATAATAAAAGAGCATTAGAAAAATAAACTTTTGGCTTAAGCCAAGGAATATTACTTTTTACTGCTCTATCATTTTATTGTTTTCTTAGGGAAATAGTGCTTTACAAGACAACTGTTTTTACATGGGTACAATTTCTTTCTTTCTCCTTCCTTCTTTCTGCTGCCAGGGGTATTGCTAGGGCTCGGTGCCAGCACAAGTCCACTGCTCCAGGTAGCCATTTTTCTCCTTTCCCCCCTCATTTTTATTTTATTTTATAGGACAGAGAGAAATTGAGAAGGGAGTGGAAGGTAGAGAGGGAGAGGAAAGGACAGACACCTGCAGAACTGCTTCATTGTGGGGGCTCAAATGCAGGTCCTTGTGCATGGTAATGTGTGCATTCAACCAGATGTGCCACACTCCAGCCCCCTTGAGTACTTCTTATCTCTCCCTGAGAGGTGTCTTCTCACCACTACCAACTTCAGCCCTCCTCCACCATCATGTACTGGGTCCCCAATGCCCTCTCAATCTCCTCCTTCCAGACCCACTCTTGTCCCCAGAGTCCTTGGCTGTGTTGCAACAGACCAGTCCTAGTCCAAGTTTCAGCCTAAGTTTCCCTTGACTACTTTTTTCATAAGATTCTCCTATAAGTGAAATCATCCAGTATTGTTTTTCTCTTCTCGCTTATTTCACTTGACATGATCCCATCAAGTTCCTTCCGAGATTTCTATACACCTCTGTTGATTGTAGCATTATTTGCAATAGCCCAAACTTGCAAGCAGCCAAAATTTAAGCAAAGGCTCATTAAAATGAGAGAATTTAGGAGTCTGGCAATAGCGCAGCGGGTTAAGCGCAGGTGGTGCAAAGCGCAAGGACTGGCGTAAGGATCCCGGTTTGAGCCCCCAGCTCCCCACCTGCAGGGGAGTCGCTTCACAAGCAGTGAAGCAGGTCTGCAAATGTCTATCTTTCTCTCCCTCCTCTATCTTCCCCTTCTCTCTCCATTTCTCTCTGTCCTATCCAACAACAACGGCATCAATAACAACTACAACAATAAAATAACAAGGGCAACAAAAGGGAATAAATAAATATTTTTTTTAAATGAGAGAAATATAAAAAGTAAGTCTGGGTTATCTAAACTACAAATTCTCTGCTATAAATTCTAACCTGAATCTTTGTTTTCCAAAGGATCATTCTAGGACTGGAGCAAATAAAGTCTTCACACAGAATCCAGCCTCCCTTACAAAATACCACAATTGTTCACATTCCTTACAAAGCCTTCACAAACAGGGCTTTTGCTCTCCTGAAGACAGAGGCTGCCTCATGTCTATAAAGCTTTACTAATGTCGATGGAATGGGATGAGTAGGCAGATCGCCACATTAAACTTCATTTCTGGGCAAAACTAAAGCCAAGTCAGTAGTGTTTAAAGTGAAAAGCTAAGTGAACACAATATAAAATAATTTCAAGCAATCTTGAGGGGAAAGTTTCAGTTTTCATGCAGTTTTACATTGTGTTTTGCTGGAAGCATTTAAGCATTTTACACTCTTTAAAAAAACTCCTTATATCTAATCTCTGTATCTCCTCTAGGTTACAGAAGGCATTTTGTTTCCATTCACACATTCCCCAAAGCCAAAAATGCTCATTCATTATATGTATCAGGAGAACAAACTAAACATTTGAACAGGAGAACAAACAAAACCTACACTAAACATTTCAACAAGAACAATGGCAGCATCCAAACTAACTAACTTCAAATTACTGTGTTTCTTCCAGACTCACCACCGGGAACCTACCTCATAGTCACTGGGACTGAATCAGAATGCTAGTCTTTTTTTTTTAAATTAAATACATGTTCTTTTTAAAAATGTTATACAATATAGCTATGCAATTGAAGTGAGTGGTTTCTTTGACAAAGCAGTGACTTTGAGAACCTCTAGGGTAATTCATACAATACCCTGCTATTGCTTTAAAGTCTTAGATCCTTAGGGGGCCAGGCAGTGGTGCACATGATTGAGCACTCACATTACAGTACACAAGAACACAGGTTCAAACCCTGCAGGGGGAAAGCTTCATGAGGTGTAAAGCAGTGCTGGTGTTTCCTCTCTCTCTCTCTCTCTCTTTCCCTCTTTAACTCCCCCTCCTCTTTAAGTGTCTGTCTCTATCTAATAAATAAATAAAATACTTTTTTTTAAAGTTTTAGATCCTTTGAAACATTCCAGCCTAGGAAAGTACTAGCCTCTATAGTCACTTCAAATTATAAAAGACAGGATGTCCATTTTCAGGAGCTTAATGTTATGAATACAACATAGGCAAGTTTAGAAAAACAATGTTCCATTGCAAAGACGAATGGAATATTTAGCAAAAGCCAAAAGTGTATTCAGATCCAAGGAAGACATAGACACACAGTCAAGCTTGCCAAAACCTGTGTGACAAAGGAAAGAGGTGAGACTGACTGTGTGCTGAACTAATTCTAAAAAGAGCACCAGAGCGGTCATCAGAACACAGTTTTGTGCACTGCAAGAGATTTGGGGCAGGGGACAATGAGTTGAAAAACCAGATTTGAGATGCAACTGCTTTGAATTTAAATCCTTTAAAAATTTTTTTTATTATCTTTATTTATTTATTGGATAGAGACAGTCAGAAATCAAGAGGAAGAGGGAGAGAGACAGAAAGACACCTGCAGCCCTGCTTCACCACTCGCAAAGCTTTCCCCCTGCAGGTGGGAACTGGGGGCTCGAACCTGGGTCCTTGCACATCGCAACATGTGCGCTCAACCAGGTGCGGCACCACCCGGCCCCTGAACTTACATCTTCTATGGCAAATTAATTTCATCTTGAGAGCTGAATTTATGTATAACATTCATAAGATAATTTATTAATTGAACAAATGTATATTAACCACATACCACACCAAGTAAGAATATAATGGCACAGATAAAAGCAGCTCCCAGTCAACTGAGCCAAACCAGACATGAGTGCAAACAATCCTAACACAGTATTAAAAAGCACTGAAGTGAAAGTGTGTAAAGTCACCATGGGAACAGAGAAGGGAAGTTAATTCTGAGGAGGAAGTGTATGGAAAGCTTCGCAGAACACGTCACGGTTTAAAGTATAAGTGTGGAACTGCTGTGCAGATATGACAGGGAGGAGCATGCTACAACACTCTGGAGTGCCGTATGTGCAGAAGCCTGGGCCTGAGTGAAAACGGGACACATTCCTTCTAGTTTCAAAATGGCAAGCTAAGCCCACACGGTACTCTGTCTACGCAGATGGTGAAACAGAGAGGAGGAGGGAGGAATAATAAAAGGAGGAAAAGGAGGAGGCCCAGCAGTAGTGCAGCGGGTAGAGCGCACATGGCTCGAAGCACAAGGACCAGTCATAAGGACCTGGTTTGAGCCCCTGGCTCCCCACCTGCAGGTGGGGGGGGGTCACTTTACAAGCGGTGAAGCAGGTCTGCAGGTGTCTATCTTCCTCTCCCCCTCTATGTCTTCCCCTCCTCTTGATTTCTCCTGTCCTACCCAGCAACAACAGCAATGGCAACAATAACATTGGCAACAACAACAACAAGGGCAACAAAAATGGGGAAAATGTCTTCCAGGAGAAGTGAATTCATAGTGCAGGCACCAAGCCCCAGCAGTAACCCTGGAGGCAAATAAATAAATAAATAAATAAATAAATAAATAAAAAGAGGAAAGGGAATAATGTGGAAAAGAGGAAAATAAGGAAGAGAAACTCAAAAATTAGAAGAGAAATCTTTAGTTCGCACATTAGGAGTTCCTGAAAAGCTGAGGGTAGAACAGAGAGGAATGATGAAGCTTAGAGGACAGGTGAGAACTCATTCAGTGTGGCAAGCAACATCAAAAATGTTCACAGGTACATGACTGGAGAGGGTAGCAAGGTGGAGACTAAAAACCTAAGAGGAGATTAATTACAGCAACCCAGTGGATGCCGCAAAGTATACAGACCCCACTCCCACTCCCACTCAAACACCCACTCCCACACCCATTCCAAAAAGAGTAGCTGAGAAGACTAGAAAGAATCAATCCAGCAGAAAAACATAAGCTAGAAAACTAGGTAAGTTAAGAATTATCCACTATTTAGGAAGCATCCACACCATGAAATAAAATCTTACCAATGAAAAGATATTAATTATGCCTCTAAAAGAGGGATATTTAAAATTTTTAACTTAAAATAATAATTATTATAAATAATTGAACAATGTTTTTATATATTGCATCCTTAAAACAAGGACAAGAAATTATGTGGAAGAACCACTTAAGATCCTGCAAAAAGAGAAATTATTAATATTTTAAAAAATTACTAAGGCCACACACCTACAGATGTCTGTTTTTGACAAGTGGGCCCAAAATAGTAAATGAGAAAGGGGAGTCCATTTAACAATTAGTGTTGGGAAAATTGGGTTGAGCATGCAAAGGAATGAAACTGGACCACCACACTTCACCAAATACAAAGTTAAACTCAAAATGAATCAAATACTTGAATATTAGGTCAGAAACTACCAAAATACTTAGAAGAAAACATTGACAGTACTGCTTTCAGTGTAAGATTTTAAAAGATCTTTGATGACTCATGCCCAACTTCAAGGAAAACAAAAACAAAAATAAGCCAATGGGGTAATGTCAAGCTGAAAATCTCTGCAGAGCAAAAGGAACGTCAGGAAACAGAAACTCTCTAGGGAGTGGGAGATCTTTACACGTTGTGCATCAGACAAAGGCACCAAAGTAAAAGACTCTGCGGTGGGGTTGAGGGGAGTACAGGTCCTGGAAAAGGATGACAGAGGACATAATGGGGGTTGTATTGTTATGTGGAAAACTGAGAAATGTTATGCACGTACAAACAATTTTATTTACTGTCAACTGTAAAGCATTAACCCCCCAACAAAGAAATTAAAAAAAATAACCAAAATACATAAAGAACTCATCAAATTTAACAATAAGAAAAGAAACACCTCGGGGCCAGGCAGTGATGCATTTGGCTAAGCGCTCACATTATAGTACACAAGGACTCAGGTTCAAGCCCCCCGTCTCCACCTGCAGGTGGAAGCTTCACAAGTAGTGGAGCAGAGCTGCAGGTGTCTGTCTCTCTTCCTCTCTATCTCCTCTTCCCCTCCTCAATTTATGTATGTCTCTAACCAATAATAAAGAAAGATATTTTAAAAAGAAAGTACTCCATTCAAAATTTGGGGTGGAGGAGAGGGCATGGGCAGAATCTTCACCACAGAGATCAAAAGGGACAACAGAAATGTGGGAAAATGCTCAAAGTCACTGATGATCAGAGAAACGGAAATTAAAGAAAAGATACCACCTTACACCTGTGAGAATGTCATAAATTAGAAAAAGACAGAAACACCAACTGTTGCAGGAACTGCAGAGGAAAAAAGGAACTCTCTCACATTGCTGGTGGGAATATAAATTGGTTCAATCATCGTGAAAGACAGTTTGGAGACTGATCAAACTGCTAGAAATGAATTTACCCTATGATCTAGCAATTCCTCTCCTGGGGATATATCCAAAGAAAATAAAGATACCCATCCAAAGATACCCATCCACCTATGCACAATTTTGTTCAAAGCAGCACAATTTTTAATATTCCAAACTAGAATGCAACCCAGCTGTCCAACAGATGAGTGGTTAATAAAAGTGTGGAAGTATACGTAATGGAATACTATGCAGTTATTAAAAAGATGAGGTCATCTTTATTACATCAAGGACAGAAGTTGAAGGTATCATGTTAAGTGAGATAAGCCAAAATAAATTATGTACACCAGATCATCTCACACATAAGTAGAATTTAAGAAACAAGGACAGTAAGGGAAAACATAAATTTATACTTGGACTAGGTGTGTTGTGCTACACCTAAGTAAAGGACCCTGGGGAAGGATGGAAAAGGATCGGATGTAGGGACACTGGAGTCTTAGTGCATAATGGTACAAATGGACTTAGGTTGTGGGAGAACGTGTCCTGCAGACTCCTACCATGGAAAGATGAGAAGGGATATATATGTATGTATGTATGTATGTATTGTATGTATGTATATATATATCAATGACTGCAATATAAACTATTAATACCCAAATAAAGACTAGTAGGACTATTTTAGGTATATTCCAAAGGGTCCATGACTTTGTTTTTGCTTGGGCCTGACATCTGATATGCAGGTGGACCCAGGTTATTGTCTGGGGAAATGATGTCATGACTGGAAAAGGGGCTAGAAAGCTGGATCAGGGAAGAGAGTAGTTCCTAAATATGGGAAAAGTGTATAAATATTGTTGACTGGAAACCCCATCGATTTGATCTAGAGCCCATATTCAGCACAGGAGCCTGTGTGACCTCTACATCCCTGTAGGTCCGAACTTGCATTCTGTGGTCATCAGTAGGAACATTCCAAGTTGCACCAATTTCAGGACTCATCTTCTTCAGGTGGAAGATAGAGTATGTTATTCAACCCCTCTTCAAAGGATGGAACATTCTCTACCATTGTTGATCCACATTTAGGGCAAGATCCTATGGGGGGCCCCAAAGGGGTCCATTATGTTATTCTTGATGGAGATGACCAGTCATAATGGAAAGAGGGGATCTATTCGAGGTCTAGGCTCATCATGTCTGTATGGGAATCCCAGGACTTCCCAACTAGGGCCCCAGCTGATGGGGTGGCCTGATAGTGACTAAAGAGTCATCATTAAAGTATGCCAATCTCTTGCCTTTATTCAGCTTTTGTAGTCCTTATTTGATAAGGTTAGCTTTGGAGTGACTGAGGGAAGTATAATAGGAAATAAGTGAGGAGGGTATCAAGGTCTAAGTAGAAACTATTTCATTAGGTACTTTAAGGTGTCTTTTTAGGTCTTTCTACTTGCTTGCTTCACTTACTGACTCACTGCAAACTATTGTGCACTTTTGCTTTCAGGTATATATTTTGCCCTAATTTATGGATACATATGAACATATGCCCTATCTCATGGGACCTGGTTTATATAAACCATTAACACACCAATACAGGCCATGGAACCAATTCTCTCACAGTGTAGCAGAGAGAAATAAATGAATAGAAAGTATAAAAGAAAGATCAGAGAACTGGAGAGTTCCAGAAGTTTCAACTTCAGTCTTAAGAATCCAAAAATAGAACGTGATAGCTGACAAAGTCAAGGTAAGACTCACTGAGACTTAAAGAAAGACATGATTTGTGGACGCTCAGTTCTGTTCCATTGATCTGTATCTATTTTTGTTCTAGCATGACACAGATTTGAGAGTATAGCACTGTAATACAACTGGAAGACAGGAAGCATGATGTATCCTTTCTTATTTCTTAGGATTTCTATGACAATGTTGGGTATCCTCTGGTAATAAAAAAAAAAAAAAAACTTTTGTAGTCTATATTCTATTGCCTTAAAGAAATTAGGTGGGACTTTGATTGAGATTGAATTAAGTATATTTCTCTTGGTAGGATAATCATTTTAATGATGCTAATTCTTCCAATCCATGAGTGTGCAATGTCTTTCCATTCCTTTGTCTTCCTCTATTTCCTGTAGTAGTCATTCATAATTTCAGCATAAAAGTCTTTCACCTCTCAAGCCCCAAGTTCTCCACCTACAGGGGAGTCGCTTCACAGGAGGTGAAGCAAGCCTGCTGGTGTCTATCTTTCTCTCCCCATCTTTGTCTTCCCCTCCTCTCTCCATTTCTCTCTGCCCTGTCTAACAACGACATCGATAACAACAACAATAACTACAACAACAATAAAAAAGACAAGGGCAACGAAGGGGAAAATAAATAATTTTTTAAAGTCTTTCACCTCCTTTGTTATGTTTATTCCTAGATACCTATATAAATCATCGTCATGGCCAGTGCGCCGCTATGTTCCATCGCTGGGGAGCCAAAGACGACCCAAACTGCCCCTGCGGCTACAGACAGACTATGACCCACATAGTCAACGACTGCCACCTCTCCAGATTCAAAGGAGGTCTCGAAACTTTACATCAGGCTCAACCTGACGCTGTTGACTGGCTACAGAAGAAGGGTAAACGCTAGAAGAAGAAGATCGTCACTGATTTTTGTATTTTAACTGTGTAGCCTGCTTTCTTAAGACATTGCATAACAATTTCCAGGTGTTTTTTTTTTTTTTTACTGGACTCTTTGTATATTATCCCATGATATGTGAAGAGTGACAACCTTACCTTTTCTCCTCTGACCTGTAGCCCTTTATTCCTTTCTCTTGCCTAATTGCTAAGGACAGAACTTTGAAGGCTGTGTTGACTAGTAATGGTGATAAAGGACAGCCCAGTCATGCACACACCAAAGGACAATTTATGACATGTAGATTCAGAACATCAAATAGAGAAAGGAGAATCTTCAGTGAGTGGTGCTGAGAAAATGGGGCTGAAACACACATAAGAAAGAAACAGGGCCACTACATGATACACACACAAAAAAGCAAACTACAAAAGCATCAAAGATTTGGACATTAGACCAGGAACTATTAAAAACATAGAAGGAAACATTGTCAGAACACTTCACAATGTTTCCAGCAGAAAAGCTCTGGAAGACTTAAGCCCAACAGCCAAGAAAACAAAAGCAAAACTAAATCAACAGGACTCCACAAAATTGAAAAGCTTCTGCACAGTAAAAGAAACCAACACCACAATACACCCTACTGAATGGAATAGAATTTGTACACACCATACATCAAACAAAACTCAGCAACAAAAAAACAACCCCATTAAAAATGGAGAGACTGGGGAGATAATACAATGGATATAAAAAAGACTTTCATGCTTGAAGAAAAAGGTTAACTAGGTTCAATCACCAACACCACCTTGAGCCACAGCTGAGCAGTATTCTTAAAAAAAAAAATGGGGAGTCGGGCTGTAGCACAGTGGGCTAAGCGCAGGTGGCGCCACGCAAAGCACAAGGACCGGAGAAAGGATCCCGGTTCGAGCCCCGGCTCCCCACCTGCAGGGGAGTCGCTTCACAAGCGGTGAAGCAGGTCTGCAGGTGTCTATCTTTCTCTCCCCCTCTGTCTTCACCCTCCTCTCTCCATTTCTCTCTGTTCTATCCAACAACAACGACAATAATAACTACAACAGTAAAACAACAAGGGTAACGTAAGGGAATAAATAAATAAAATAAATATTTTTTTAAAAAATGACAACCCACCAATATGTCCTAGAGCCCAGCTTCCCCAGAGCCCTGCCCCACTAGGGAACAAGAGAGACAGGCTGGGAACATGGATCGACCTACCAGTGCCCATGTTCAGTGGGGAAATAATTACAGAAGCCAGACCTTCTACCTTTTGCACCCCATAATGACCCTGGGTCCATGATCCCAGAGGGATAAAGAATAGGAAAGCTATCAGGGGAAGGGATGGGATACAGAGTTCTGGTGGTGGGAAATGTGTAGAGTCATACCCTCTTATCCTATGGTTTTTGTCAGTGTTTGCTTTTTGTAAATAAAAATTTTTTAAAAAGAAATGACAACATAATGAAAAAAGTAAAATAAAATAAAATGGGGAAGAGGACATGAACAGAATTTTCAGGGTAGCCAACAGACATATGAAGAAATGCTCAAAGTCACTGATTATCAGAGAAATGCAAATAATGAGATACTACCTCACACCTGTGAGAATGTCATACGCAAAAAGGACAGAAACAACAAATGCTGTGAGGATGTTGGGGAGGGGAGGAAGAACCCTTCTACTTTACTGGTGGGAATGTAAATTTGTTCTGTAGAAAACAGTCTGGAGATTCCTGAGGACATCAGAAGTGAATCCTGTATAAGTACTGCGCACTCACCGACTGCGCCTGGAGCTCCTAGAGGTAAATCCTATCATGTGATGCAACAATTCCTCTTCTAGGGACTTATCCAAATAACACAAAGCCACATATCCAAAAAGATCTATACACAGCTATGCTCATTGCAACCCTATTTTTAAAACGCCAAATTTAGAAACAACCCAAATGTCCAAAGACAGATAAGAAAGTTGCATATACACAATTTGGTTATATGAAATATTTTACTACATCTTGGATGGGACTTGAAGAAAGCATGCAAAGTGAGATAAGCCAGAATGAGAAAGGTAATGACCAGATGACCTCGCTCATAGGTAGAATTTAGGAAACCAAGAAAAGGGAGCGACAGTGTGAAACTTAAACTAGCGGTGATCTATTGCAGCAGACCCAGACTCTATACCTGATCTTAGTCAAAAGGCCGACAAGTGACAGAGCCAAGGATACTACAGGCAGAAGATGGGGGAAGGGGGCGCTGCGGGAAGGTTAAGAAGACTTAGGGAGCTCAGCATGGAGAAAGGGACCAGGTGGTGGTACACCTAGTTAAGCGCACACATTACAGTGTGCGAGGACCCAGGTTCAAGCCGCTGGTCCCCACCTGCAGGGGAAAAGTTTCACGAGTGATGTAGTAGAGCTGCAGGTTCCCCCCTCCCCTTCCTCCCTCCTTCCCTCCATCTCCCCCTTCATTTATGAACCTTCTTTTCCACACCAAAAAAAAAAAAAAAAGACAAGAAAGATATGGCAACTAACTACAATGTACAGTCTTCAATTTCATTCTGGATTAAAGAAAACAGCATTAAGCCAGGGATATTGCTCAGTGGTAGAGTACATGCTTATGTTTTGCATGTATAATGTCCTCAATGTGGTTCCCAATAAACCTCTCCCAAAAATCCTTGGGACAACTGGAAAAAGAAGAATGTGAATTCTATTTTAAATCTTTTAAAAATCTTTTTATTTATTTATTATTGGATAGAGACTAAGAGAAACTGAGAGGGGAAGTGGAGATAGACAAGGAAGAGGCTGAGAGACACCTGCAGCCCTGCTTCACCGATCCTGAAGCTTTCCCCCTGCAGGTGAGGAACGGGGGCTTGAACCTGGGTCTTTGCACATTGTAATGTGAGAGCTTAACCAGGTATGCCACTGCCTGGCCCCTGAATTCTATTTTAAATAGTCTAATGGACAACAGTATATTGCATTTCTTCAATGGCAATTGTATTATAAGTAACAAAGAACGGCTCTGTTCTTAGATGTTACATGCTTAAATAATAGGATGGATGAAATCTTACACTGTTTACAATTTACTCTGAAGTAGTAGGTCAGACCAAAAAATCATGTGTACATGTGTGAGCACATGTGCACGTGTGTTTGTAACTCCTGGAACTCAATATCCTATTTTGTAAATTTTCTTGAGTTTACATTCTGCAAATAAAAAGGGAACTTTATAATGATCTGATTTACGTCTTAAGATTATTATTCTGAAAGGATTCATTTCAGAAAGGGCCAAAACAGGAAACGGAGACCAGAGGTCAATTTACCATGAAACTGGTAAAATTTAAACTTTGGGGGGAGTTGGCTTCCAGGGTTATCACTGGGGATCAGTGCCAGCTCTAGGAATCAACCACTCCCAGTAGCCTTTTTTTTTTTCATTTTATATTTTATTCAATAGGACAAAGGGAAATTGACAGGGAGTAGAGGAGGAAGAGAGAGAGGGGGAGAGAAAGACAGACACCTGCAAACCTGCTTCAATGCTTGTGAAGTGTCCCCGCTAGAGGTGTGTAGGAGGGGTTGAACCCGGGTCCTTGCACATAATACTATGTGCACTTAAACTGGGTGTGCCACTGCTTGACCCCCTAAGGTCCTTTTCTAGTAGCTTCCAAAGTCCTGCAAGGGACCTGGGCAACAGATTGTCTCACAGGGTCATAGACTTTTGTAAGATTTGCAAAGCAGGGCATTTTATCCATATTTTGCTAAGATTAATATCTGTCCTCTCTCTCTTTAATCTCATCTAATTTGATAGGGTAGAAAGAAATTGAGAGGGGATGACAATAGGGAGATAGAGACAGAGAGACACAGAGACTTAAAGCCCTGCTTCACCACGTGTGAAGCTTTCCATGTGAAAGTGAGGATCGGGGATTTGGATGCCAGTCCTTGCACATGGTAGCATGTACACGTAGCCAAGTGTGGCACCAGGTCATCATTGCTCTATACTCCAGCCCCCTTCACCCTGTATCAAGCAGCTCTGGACTAAGTGTGGAAGCATTTGGGGGACGCTTCTAGCGGGAATTTGTTGTTTATTTCTTTTTTTTTTTTAAATATTTATTTTATTTATTCCCTTTTGTTGCCCTTGTTGTTTTATTGTTGTAGTTATTATTGTTGTTGTCGTTGTTGGATAGGACAGAGATAAATGGAGAGAGGAGGGGAAGACAGAGAGGAGGAGAGAAAGACAGATACCTGCAGACCTGCTTCACCGCCTGTGAAGCGACTCCCCTGCAGGTGGGGAGCCGGGGGATCGAACCAGAATCCTTATGCCGGTCCTTGTGCTTTGCGCCACCTGCGCTTAACCCACTGCGCCACCGCCCGACTCCCCTGTTTATTTCTTTATTTATGCAGAGCCAAGTCTTCTGCTCTTATTTTTTTCACTCAGGCAAAAGAAGTGGGGAGGACAGTACTAGAGCTTTTCCTCTAAGTGTTTTTGCACCTCCCATGTGTTTCCAGGGCTCAAGCCAGGTCTGTGCACACAGAAAGACGCATGCCCTATGCAGTCGGTCATCTCTCCAGCCCTGCTAAAAAGAATTTAAATTTAGATTTAATGAGCTGTTCTGTGTGGTTTGTAGTCTCTTCCCTGTACAGCGAAGTGCTTGAGAACTGTTCCAGCACAGGAAGTGACGTTTGTAATGCTTCTGCCTCTCACTGAGCAGATTTACTTGCCATCATGACATACATACACAAAGCTGAAAGGCAAACATAACAGAAACCATAGTGCCCAGTACGGAAATGACTTGGAGAGTGAAAAAACTTGCTCAAAGAAAAATATTCTTCTCTCTACAGAAAATATCAAAAGGAGACCTCTATGAAGAGGTGATCAGAGATTACACGGTCCAAAAATATAAGAAAGGCTGTTTAAAAAAAAGGTATCAAGCTGTTACATAATAAAAACAGTTTTACATGCTTGTGGGATCTCACAATTTCTTTAGAATTTGGAATTCCTTTTTTTTTTTCATTCTAAATAAATATCCATCTCTGTACGTATATGTGTCTCTGGTTTTATAAGGGCTATTTCCCCTTAACAGGTTGTCAGACTGTTTAGTTTCAAGTCTTGCCAAATCTGGACCTTTCCTTTTAGAAGGTCAAAGAGGAGGCTACTCTAATAGATAATTTATTAACTATGCTGTAAATGTCATTGAAGATGAAGAGAAAAAGCAAAAGAGTTTAAGCCTTAACTGAAAATACTGAATTGGAGCTAGAGATAACTGATCAGAAAAGGTGTGTGTCTTGCCATGTTCAAGGCCCAGGTTTGAACTCTAGTGCCATAAAGGAGCACCACCCATTAATGCTGAGGTCTATCTCGCTCTGATGTTGAGGCCCATCTTCCTCTTACTGTCTCTCTTGTTCTATGTCTCCCAATCTCTTATTCTGAATGAAAAAGAGACCCTGAGGACTGGGAGGTGGAACAGAGGCAAGAGTGCTGGACTCAAAGCATCAGATCCCAAGTACAATCCCTAGTGTCATATATGCATCTCTCTCCCTCAACCCCCTCCAATTAATAAATCTTACTTTAAAATATCAAAAGTAAATTCAAAGGGAGGCGCGTTGCAGTTTGGAAGAGAGTTCCAGAAGTAATGCAACAGAACCAATAGTAGAGGTTTTAACTCCCAGCAACACCATAAGCCAGAGATGAGCAGTGTTAGTAAATTGACTGACTGATTTCATTATTTTTTATTATCTTTATTTATTTATTGGATAGAAAAAATCAGAAATTGAGAAGATGAGAGTCAGAGAGACACCTGCAGCTCTGCTTCACCACTTGTAAAGCTTTCCCCCTGCAGGAGGGGACCAGGGGTTTAAACCCTTATCCTTGTGCATTGTAACATGTGCGCTTGATTGACTAATCAGCTAATTAAAATAAATCAACACAGAGTGGTGAAATCACACATGCATAAGGCCCTGGTTTGATACACAAAAACTAAAATCAAGGGGGATGGGTGGTGACACACCTGGTTGAGTGCACATAGTACCATGCACAAAGACCCAGGTTCCAGCCCCCACTCCCCAGCTGCTCGGGAGAGGGGGGGAGGATGCTTCACAATTGGCAAATCATCACTGTCTGTACAGGGGATGCTAGCTGGTTAGCAGGTTCAGGTGAAAGTAAGGGATGAAGCCTACAAGAAATGCTGCAGGGTCAAGGGGGATGAGGTTGGAAAGGTAGGGAGTCCGAGATGATGCAATTAGAACAACGGGAAAGTAGGAAGAAAAAATGTGGCTTTATTAAGTGGAGAGAAATGTGTCTAGGTAATTTCAAGGACAGAATTATTGTTAATTCTGTATTAGACTTTGTAACTGGCAATCTTGTGTGAGAACAAACTCAGTGTAACTGCCAACACTATTGTCAGACTGAAGTAAACTGAAGAATGAATGAGACATGAGGAAGTGTGGATGACTCAAGAATCAAAGGCAGCAATAAAAAGAAAGACAGAGAAGTAAAACAAGTCTATTTAGTTTTATCTACTAACGCTAAACATACACCTACCCCACGATCCCAACAATCTGCTCCGAAGTAACAGCCTAAGTATGAGCCTCAAGAGAAACGCGGTTACATAAAGTGGTGGCTTATTTATACAACGAATTATATGCAGTGGTAAAAAATAGCAGGTAGGGGGTCGGGCGGTGGCGCAGAGCGCAGAGCGCAGAGCGCAGGGACCGGCGTAAGGATCCCATTTCGAGCGCCGGGCTCCCCACCTGCAGAGGAGTCACTTCACAGGCAGTGAAGCAGGTCTGCAGGTGTCTGTCTTTCTCTCCCCCTCTGTCTCCCCACCCTCCATTTCTCTCTGTCCTATCCAACAACGAACAACGACCAACATCAACAATGGCAATAATAATAATAACCACAACGAGGCTATAACAACAAGGGCAACAAAAGGGGGAAAAATGGCCTCCAGGAGTGGTGGATTCATGGTGCAGGCATCCAGCCCAGCAATAACCCTGGAGGAAAAAAAAAAAAAAAAGACAGGTAAGCACATACTGGATGAACCACAGTATTGTAGTTCAGGAGCAGGTAAAAACTAAGCTGTGTTGTTAGAAGTAGTTAAGTGGGGGCTGGTGGTGGCGCACCTGGTTGAGTGTACACACTACAGTGCACAAGGACCCAGGTTCAAGCCCCCAGCCCCACCTGCAGGGGAAAGCTTCACAAAGGGGTGAAACAGGGCTGCAGGTGTCTCTCTGTCTCTTTCCCTCTCTACCTCCTCCTTTGTTCTCAAATTCTGAGTGTCTCTATCCAACAAATAAATTTTTTTTTTTAAAAAAGTACAAACTTAGAAGTAGGTAAGTGGGTACCTCTGAAGAGGGGTATGATTGACGGGAGGGAGGGGGGAAGCCTAAGACAATCTTCCAGAGTGCTGCAAATGTTCTCTATCTTGATCTACGTGATGTTTGCATAAGTGTATATATGTGTAAACACACATCACACTTCATTCTACATTTAGTGAATTTTACATCCTTTACTTTGCTACAGCTCAAAAAACAGAGTAAATAAATAATGTAAAGTGAGCTTACTGAGGAAACGCCTCTAAGAACAATAAAGCACAGGGGCTGGACAGTGGTGCACCTGGTTAAGCACAGATAATACTAAGTGCAAGGTCACGCACAAGGATCTGGGTTCAAACCCTCAGCTCCTCACCTACGGGGATGACGATTCATAAGTGGTGAAGCAGGTCTGCAGGTGTCTATCTTTCATTCTCCCTCTCTATCGTCCCCTCCTCTCTCTATTTCTGTCCTAGAATAAAAAAAAAAATGAACCCAGGAGTGGTGGATTCCTAGTGCCAGCACCAAGCACCAGCAATAACCCTGAAGGCAGAAAAAAAAAAAAAAAGAAAAAGAAAAAATACCACCTAATCTCAGTGAATTCTAAGTTAGTTCTAAAACATTTGCAATAATATGCATAACAGCAACTAATAGGATGGACTAAACTAAAAGGAAGCCATCAGCCATGGAATACTGATGTTTTCTTAATTGTTGGTCTTAATTGTTGGATCCTGCTTACTCAGAACTACCTACCTACAGACACTACTCCATGGATGCTCAAAACTGGATAGACCTATAAGGTTGTTAACTTTTCCCCCAGAACTCAGCATCTACCTGATGTCTCTTCTACATCAAAAGAACACAATTACTGTCTTCCCTCAGTTGTGTAGAAAAGTAGTTGGTGGAGCCAGGTGGTAGCGCAGCAGGTTAAGCGCGCGACATGGTGCGAAGCACAAGGACCAGCAGAAGGATTCTGGTTCAAGCTCCCGGCTCCCCACCTGCAGGAGAGTTGCTTCACAAGTGGTGAAGCAGGTCTGCAGGTGTCTGTCTTTCTCTCTGTCTTCCCCTCCTCTCTCCATTTCTCTCTGTCCTATCCAACAACGACAACATCAATAACAACAACAATAATTACAACAATAAAACAACAAGGGTAACAAAAGGGAATAAAAAAAATCTTTAAAAAAAAAAGTAGTTGGAAGACATACTTATACCCAGCAGATTCACAGCAGAAGTCTGCAATACTTCCCTTTGATGTCATGACCAATGCCAGTGATGACGAGATTAACAGCTGGCATCTGAACCCAATTATTTCATATAAAAAACACTTCATTAATCATTGATAAACTTAGCTCTATGTAAAGTACATACTTGTGGTCTCATTATAAAAAAATGAAATGCTTACCATTCTGTCTGGTGCCAACAGCTGCAATGATTACAGGTACTGAATTTAATGCTCTTTTTATCACTGGAATATAATTGTCCTTTACTTCATGGAATGAAAACTTGTCATTTACGTTGTATTTGATCACAATAATGTCAGCACCTCCAATGAGATTCCGCGAGGTGTACCAATCACTGTCAAAAATGTCCTAAATTAAAATGCAAAGAGAAATCTTTGTCTTCAAATCAAACAAGAAATCAAACATTTAATTTTTGATACACTTTAGTTTCTATAGTTCCTGAAAAAACTACATGTAATAAGTAAAAATGTAAAATTAGAAAATATTTGCCACCTACTAGCTTTTAAATATGAAGCTTATTTATTTAGCCTAGACTAATGTGTTGGTAAAAACAGATCTAAAGAATGTCTGAGCGCCTATGCAATCTTTTTATTTGTACTTCAAAATAAACTCTAACAATTATGCCACAATTATGCCACACTTTTATCACCTGACAATTTTTAAAAACCTAACACTGCATTCGATGCAAGAGCACCAGTATGAATAAGAAAGCTTCAAAAGATATTCTGTGACCCAGTTAGACACTGCAGAATTGTTCTGAATTGCAAAGTACTGTGACGTCTGTGGTGTTCCATACAGTGTAGTCATATTTTCAAAATTCATATATAGTATTTAATTTTACACATCTTTGGAAAGTACCAATTAAGTAAATGTGCGTGTTTATATTTGGAAGGCGAGTATGCTCCCGTAAAAAAAGCTACTGTAGTTGTGGTGTTAACATATGGTAACACATACATATGGTGTTAACATCATGAGGAATGTATTTGTAATTCATGTGTTCTGATTATATAAATAAATTTAGCATGACACTTCACAGTTCTGAAATATATCACGTCAGACCACAATTAATATTTGTATTTAAACACGAAGTAAAAAGTAATAAAACATGAACCCTATTCTTAAAATTTAGTGCTTTGCTCAAACTGATAAGGACTCAGAGACTGCACAGGCCCTGTGCTAAATGTGAACATATATGGGCCCTGGGTCAGATCAATGGGATAAACACAAACTGTATTCATATACTTTCTTCAAGTTGGGAGCTACTCTCTGGCATAATCCAGCTTTCCAGTTCTATTAACTCTGACTACAACTTCCCAGACAATATTTCTAGTCCACCTGCATGACAGCTAGCATGCTTGGGCAAAAATCAGTAAAGTCATGGGCTCCTTGAAACATACCTAAAACAGACTTCCTAGCTTCTTTCTGTCCCAAGATCCCTAATCACATCTGCTCTATTCCTACTTTTTGGTTCCTGTTTATTAAACACTTTATATATCTTTATATCTTACTGCCTTTCACTCACCAAGTTGCAGATGCTACTGTGATTCCATCCTGATTTCCCTGGGCAAAAGACCTCACCGATGTGTCCTGGAACCTTACCTCTCCAGAGCCCTACCTCACTAGAGAAAGATAGAAACAGGTTGATGGTACGGATCAACCAGCCAATACCCATGTCCAGCAGAAAAGCAATTACAGAAGCCAGAACTCCCACTTTTCACACCCAATAAAGAATTTTGGTCCACACTCCCAGAGGGGGAGAAATGTTAGGGTAAGATGACCAAAAGGCTCTGAACTCCAATTCCATCAAAACTCGGAGAGAAGGGAGTCGGGCTGTAGCGCAGCGGGTTAAGCGCAGGTGGCGCAAAGCACAAGGACCGGCATAAGGATCCCGGTTCGAACCCCGGCTCCCCACCTGCAGGGGAGTAGCTTCACAGGCGGTGAAGCAGGTCTGCAGGTGTCTATCTTTCTCTCCTCCTCTCTGTCTTCCCCTCCTTTCTCTATTTCTCTCTGTCCTATCCAACAACGACGACAACAACAATAATAACTACAAGAATAAAACAACAAGGGTAACAAAAGGGAATAAATAAATAAAATAAATATATAAAAAAAAAAACTCGGAGAGAGGAGAGGGAACAATGAAGGACGTTCACAAGTAGTAGCGGGGATAGCAGGGCCATAGGAAAAAATGGGCAAATATATATCAATATGGACAGATAGTTACAGAAATAATAGTCAACCCACATCTGTGACCTTAGGAGAATTACTGCTGTTTCCAATGGAGGAAATAGGGACACAGAACTCTAGTGGTGCAACCAGTGTGGAATTATATCCCTGTTATCTCATAATTTTGTAAAATCAACATTAAATCACTAATAAAAATAACAAAAACTTAGCACTTTATTTTTTTAAGTAATTTTCCAAAGTTGTTATGTGAGTAGTGAAATATGCCTTAATATCACTGCTAAATATACTTAAGTAGCTTCCTCAGATCTAGGTAACTGTTATTATTTTTCCTTATATGTGTTCTTTGAATTTTTTGTTAGATTTTATTTATTTACTAGTGAGAGAAAGAAGACTACAGCATCACTCTGGTATATGTCAATGCCAGGATTGAGTTCAGAATCCTTCATCTGCAAGTCCAATTCATAATCTCTTAGATGAATTTAATGTAGTCTTGTGGCATATATTAATATTCCAAATGTGTAACAAAGCTAAGACTAAGATAACAAAAATAAAAGGTAGGGTAACCTGCAGAGATGGCTCAGTGGTAGAGCACAGGATTTGGCATACGTGGACTAGTAAATATGGCTCCTGGGAGCACAGATGCCAGAGTAGTGCTGCTTCTCTCTTTCTCACATGCCTGCACCTAAATCAATAAATCTTCCCAAAAATCCATTAATAATGAGAAATAAGACTGCTGTAGCTAGCAGGTCCAAACATTGTTTAGTTCTGAAAGTTTGCATTTTGAAAAATAGTACAAAACAGGGCAGATACTGTTTGAATCAGCAAATGGAGATCCATGTGACCCAACTTTTATCCCATAATAGAAAAATCTGGAGATATATATATATATATATATATATATATATATATATATATATATAGTAATTTTCCTTTAAAGAGAAAAAATTTTTTTACCAGTACTTCCAAAGCTCTAGGAAAAAATCTCTCCCAACTCCTTATACTACCCCCAGTCCACCCATTTCCTATAAAAACACTTAAGTGTCCAAAAAAAACGACTGCAGAATTCTTAGATATGAATACACTATTGTAAGGACAGAAAGTTTTATGAAAGATTCTAAGAACAAAAAAAAAAGAAAGGACAAACTATGAAATATAATGACCTTGAACTTTGTAGAGGAAGTTAAGAAGGGGGGAAAGTAAATAGAGATGTGGATCAAAAAAAAAAAAGTTAAAAGCTTCCCAGCAGAACTCCACACTAATTTTCAAATCCCAAACCACAAAAACCATTACATTTCAACAGTATCTGTTATAGCAGTTCAAAGTAAACAAGTATAACATGGTATAGAAATATATATATATATAAAAGAGAAAGTGAGGTGAGTGGGGTAAAAAGTTACAAAAAAAAAATAACAAACCCTAAATACAACTGAACTAGCATTAAGCAATCATTTAACTCTAAGACACACAAATCAAAAATAACTTTTCTTCATATTTGAAGTAGTTTAGCATTAAGCAATCATTTAACTCTAAGACACACAAATCAAAAATAACTTTTCTTCATATTTGAAGTAGTTTAAAGTTCCAGTTACTGGAAAGGTGTGCTGAGAAATTAAAAAAATGAAATTTTTAAATTAAAATTTCATGAGAAAATTGGGATTGGCATCATTAAAACTATGATGCTGATGATGTGTGAACTACAAGTAATTTTTAATTTTAACAATAATCATAACTTCAAACTTTGCACAAGGAAATTTTTTTGGAAAACAGGAAAAGATCTAGGAATGAAATCATAATGTAACTACACGCACACAAAGGAGTGTGTGAGAGACATAGTTAATAGTGAGCTACATATAATGAAGTACAAACACATTTATTTAAAAAGTGCCAAGCATATATGGCAAACATCCAAAGTAAGGCTATAGGGCCACAAAAGAAAACGTGGGAAGATAAACACAACTATATCATCCCAACTCCAACGAAACACCTCATTTCTTCTTAAAAATGTCAAAGAGAAAAATGCTCCACTGGTTTCAAGAACTATGAAGGAAATCAAATTCTCCCACCCTTTCAAAATCAGTTCCAGGATTTCCTCTAGGTGGTTATGCAACACAAGGCTTGAAGCCACATTTGAAGAACTGAACTCATGTCTGTCTGTCGGTCTTTCTGTCTGTCTGTCTCTCTCTCTCTCTCATGTCTGTCTGTCTGTCTGTCTCTCTCTCTCTCTCTCTGCCTCCCTCCCTCCCTCCCTCTCTCTTTTAAACCAAAACAATTTCATTCTACTTAATTGTCGGGCTACAAATACAGTGTCCTATTAAGTACTAATACTGCTGCCCAACTAGTTATATAAATCGTGTAGGTGAAAACTACTCTTACTTAGTGTAAGTCATGCATGGCAAGTTAAGTGGTAAGAAACACATCATTATTATAGTAACTACCACAGACTCAGTACCTACTACACATCAATCTCCATATTAAGAATTTTACATGTAATGTCTCATTTACTCTTCAGCCCAGCTCTTGGAGGCAGAGATTATACTGTCAACATTATAGACATGGAGAATAAGGCTAACTGAAAACAGGTGACTTACCAAGGAAAATAACCACTAAACAGTAGTGTGAACCTCTGGAATCAGGTCCTCTTGATATCAAAACCTGTGCCCTCTCAGTTCTGCTATAGATAATATTTTGGTTCAGTACATATGTAAATATCAGCTGCTAAATACAACTGACTCCAGTATCTTAGATGGACTTTCACTTACCAAAGCAAGGAAAATCCTTTATAAAGAACAACTCCACTGTATCTGGAAAACATGACCTAGAAAACCGCACTGGGGCTGGGCAGTGCAGCACAGGGGTAAGCCCAGCTCCCAACCTGCAGCTGGGGCACTTCACAAGCAGCGAAGCAAGGTTGTAGGTGTCTATTTCTCTCCCCCTCTATGCCTCCCCCTCCTCTCTCAATTTCCCTCTGTCCTATCCAATAAAAAAAAAGGAAAATAAATGGCCACTAGAAGTGGTGGATCTGTAGTGCAGGTACTGAGCCCCAGTGATAAACCTGGAGGCAACAAAAAAAGGAAAAGAAGAAGGAGGAGGAGGAGGAGGAAGAGAAAAAGAAGAGAGAGAGAGAGAGAAAAGAAAGAGAAGAGAAGACTACATCTAGGGTCTGGTGAAATAATTCGGTCTGAAGGTGTGCTGCTTTCAGGTTCAAGCAGGTCCCAAGGTTCCCACAGCAATGCACCCAAGGAAGCTTTGATGCTGTAGTCTCATTCACTCTTTTTCTCTTTGTTGCACTTGCTTGCATGCTCTCTCTTGCCCCCACTCCCAATATATATATGGGGGGGGGGGAGACTGGGTAATGGTACACCTGTTTGAGCACATACATTACAGGGGAGGGCCAGGGCTCAAGCCCCTGGTAACCACCTGCAGGGGAGAAGTTTCAAGAGGGGTTAAGTATTACTGCAGCACTCTCTCTGCCTGTCTGTCTGTCTCTCTCTCCCTCTTGCTAACCCTTCCCTTTTAATTTATGTCTCTATACAAAACAGATGAATAAACTATTTTAATAGACTTCTTAAAAAAAAAACAAACAACTTCACCTGGTTACAAACTCAGTGCCTTAAACAGGGACAGAGTTTAACCAAACAAAACGTTATCAGTAGAACAAAACATAACAATCAGTATATGGCACAAGTCCAGACTGCGAATGTTTATTTAAATCCATTTGAAAGACCTGACTTACTGGAGCACAAGGGCTCACAAGCATTGCTTTTAGCTAAATTAACAGAGAAAGTTAACAGCGAAAGAAAGAAAGAAAGAAAGAAAGAAAGAAAGAAAGAAAGAAAGAAAGAAAGAAAGAAAGAAAGAGAAGAAAAGAAATCAGGGAGGTAATCCTAACATCCTAATTCAGTTTAGTTTATTTTCTCTACATTTATTTACTCTGTGTACTTGACATTTGTTCAGCTGCATGCAGAAGCAATAGTATTTTAGACTGTAAGATCTTTTCATAATCAAAGAGTCAAAAAGAAACATTTCACTTGCATAGATGGACTCCGGCCAGGAAGTTTTCTATCAATGTTTTGCAGAGGAGCGTTGTCACTATCGATCGGGTGTATATAGCATCCCTATTGTTGAAATGTGTTGCTTTTTAGATTTTAGACTAGTGATGTAACTTTCCTTTAACTGGAAATTTATGTGGGCAAGTGTTCTATTCCTTCAGTGCAGAAGTCTATATAAAAATGTTTTCTTGCTTTTTTTACAAAGGTGTACTAATTCCATATAGCCCCAATTTAATTTTTTAATCTAACATAATGATAGTTTGTATCTTCTTTTCAGACACGAAAGTTTCTTGTTACAAAATGTAATCTTGTAATTCCAATATTGGTAAATAAACAGAAACTTTGAATTATAATTAAGTGAAAATAAAAAAGGGGGAATACAAAGTATTCAAGTATACTTTGTATTTTATACAAAGTATGAGAAGATAACTTCTGTAAAAACACGTTTGTGTCAAGGAATAAACTCCTTTCTCCTTTTACCACAAACTCAAGAATCACACTAAAATTTACCAACTTCACTATAAATTTTTCAATCACTAAATGTTTAGACTTATGAAGTGTCCAAGCATCATTAGTAATACTATTTTTAAGAATTATACAAAAGACTAATTTACCAAAAGTGTGTGGATTATTCAAATTAGAAACATGAACTTAATTTATGGTGTGATCATTCTGAAATATATACAAACATTCAGTAATTATGTTCCACCCCCTGAAACTAATGTTGTATGTCAATTGTACCTCACTTTAAAAAAAATCGCTAAAAATGTCTCAAAGGCAGACAGTGCTATAAGTGAATTAATTCAAATTAATTTGTAGTCCCTGATTCCCCTTCCTCTCCTTTCCAGGGGTCCTATTTATGAACTGCCCCAGGGAAGTATATTTTAGTCTGTGCTGAGTTTTCAGAGAGCTTTATTTTTAGAGCACTAATATTACACTATCACCCACAGGGTAACAGAAAAAGAAAAAAAAGACACTGCTCTCCTGGTGAAACTCAGTGACTCTGTCCCTTGGTGTTGGCACATTCAACTGTCAGCTGTCTACCATAGGCCAACACAGTCATTAAGTGTAGAAATAGTATTCTGCATTCACAATCTTTTTTTTTAAATATTCCCCACCCCCAACCCCTTCCAAATGTGTTCTTTGACTGTGCTGCCCACTGTCCAATAAGTAGAACAAAGGACCAAAGACTTCCCCCACCCCACCCCCAAAAGTGTTTGAAAACTCTGCCCCAGGTTACCTGCACGTTCCATATTCATGAAAGGGGTGTGGGGAAAAAGAAGAAAAGAAAATGAAAGGAAAAAAAAAAAAAAAACTCCGTCTGCCCTAGCCCCTAGCAGTTGCCGCCCCTTACCCAGACGGGACAGTCGTGCACTACCAGCTTGACATTCCCAAAGGCGCTGGCCTGATATTCCGTGAACACTGGCCGAGCGACCGTGCTGCTCGCGTTGAGCAACAAGCTGCTCTCGTCCCCGGAGACCAGCGGGCTTCTCCCCAGGTAAGTGCGGATGAGCCCCGACGGCCGGTTGTCCTGGTGGAACGCGTCTCCCTCGTTCCCCAGTGCCACGATGTGGATGGACCTGCAAGGCAGAAAAAGCAGGAGAGGAAAAAGAAAAAAAAAAGAAAGAAAGAAAGAAAAGAGAAAAGAAAAGAAAAAAAAGAGGCACGTGGTCAGGAAGTACGAGGGCAGGGCGCAGCGAGGATGGACACTGGCCCCCTCCCGGCCCCCGAGGTGCGCGACCCGCGGCGGGGTCGAGACAATAGCAGGGACCGCAGCGCGCTACGTACATGGTCGCGAATCCAAGGGCAGGGCGGCTATTCTGTGAAATGCGGATCCTCGCGGCTTCCCGGGGCCCCGTCGGCGGGTTATTTACCCGCAATCAGCTCATCCCCCGGGGCCGTGTCCACCTCTCCTCCGCCCCCCTTCGCGCGCCTCCACCGCGGCTTGGCCGATGCAGAGCCAGCGAGCGAGGGGCCGGGGCCGGGGCCGGGGCCGGGGAACGAGCCGGGCCGCGAGCGCGCTGCCAGCCAGTCAGGAAGCGCCCGGGAACATCCCAGGCGGCCGAGCCGCTCCCCGCCTCCCCCCCGCGCGGCCGCAGAGTGTCACGGGGCGCCCGGGCGCTGCAGCGCTCTCTCCGCGGAGCTCCCTGGGCCAGGCGGCTGCCGCCTCCCGCCTCTACCGCCTCCCGCCGCTGCTGCTCCTCCTCCCGGCCGAGCGGGGGGTGCGGAGGGGAGCCGGGGCCTCCGCCCCCTTCGCCCCCTCCGCCCTCTCCGCCCCCTGGGCGAGCGGGGCTGGCGAGCGCAGCACGTGCCGGCCTTGGGGGACTGGCGGGCGGACGTGCGGGACGCGGGGAACACGCGGGGGGCGCGTGCGGATCCCCGCCAAGGCCCCGGGGTCCAGGCGGCGGCCCGCCCTGGGGGCTGTGGAATATAAATGAATAAATGCAAAGCCCCGAGCCTAGGAGCTCGCGATCGCCGCCAGCCCTCTGGCTGCAAGTTTGTTTAACTCGAAAGGCTGTGTAACCAGACCCAGGGGAAGGGGGATGGGACGGTGAGGCCCCCGCTCCCTGAAGACCAGGGTAGAGGGAGAGAGGGAGAGGGAGAGAGAGAGAAAAGAGAAAGACTGTATGTGTGTGTGTGTGTGTGTGTGTGTGTGTGTGTGTGTGTGTCAGAGTGTGTGTGTGTGTGTCAGAGTGTGTGTGTGTGTGTGTGTCAGAGTGTGTGTGTGTCAGAGTGTGTGTGTGTGTGTCAGAGTGTGTGTGTGTCAGAGTGTGTGTGTGTGTGTGTGTCAGAGTGTGTGTGTGTGTGTGTGTCAGAGTGTGTGTGTGTCAGAGTGTGTGTGTGTGTCAGAGTGTGTGTGTGTGTCAGAGTGTGTGTGTGTCAGAGTGTGTGTGTGTGTGTCAGAGTGTGTGTGTGTGTGTGTCAGAGTGTGTGTGTGTGTGTGTGTGTGTGTGTGTGTGTGTGTGTGTGTTAAGGAAGCTGGGGACTCAAGCTTATTGGCCTCCCCAATCTTTTTTTTTTTCTCCTTTTAGCCTTGGAGAGAGAGGGAGAGGGAGAGGGAGAGGGAGAGGGAGTTAAGGAAGCTGGGGCCTCAAGCCCATTGGCCTCCCCAACCTTTTTTTTTTTTTTCTCCTCTTAGCCTTGACCGAAAGTGTTTGACCATGTCTGCCTCTTTTGTCATTTGTCAACATGCACTACAGCTGTTTTCAAAAATCATTTGAGAGAGACAAGAGGGGAGGGGAAAAAAAAAAAGCAACATTCATGCTAGCACAATGAAAGACTCCTTTGTTCACTCACCGATTAATTTGCTAATGCCGTATTTTGTGTGTGTGTGTGGGAGGGTGTTTACTACTTCAAACTCTTATTTTCCATATTTTAACAAAAAAAAAGCTGCAAGATTGTTCATCAGTGCTGGGGGTTTTAATATAATCGCTTTAAATAGTAATTGTGTGAGGGGTGTTTTAATATGTTTACAGGCTAAGTGATAGTTTTCTTGCAGATTTTTCAGGACACACTGTCGCAACATATTTAATAATAGCTGCTCAGATCAACTGAAAAAGTCGCAGTGTGATAATGTACAGATATTTTAGATTCTTACATCCTAACAGTCTGAAGGAAAGGTTATGAATGTCCCTTATGAACGTCCCTTGAGGGCCTCAGTGTAAATCACTGGAATTCCTAATGCCAAAAACAGCCAGAAATCACACTGAAGGGTCACCTTCTCCATAAGCATTTAAATTCTTGTATGTGTTGTGTGATGATATAGTTCTTGTTTATCCATTTATTTATTTATTTACCTATTCATTTGTCCTACTTTAAGACTTCACTGTTTCTTTTCTCAACAGGACAGCAAAAGGTTAGGATGAGAGATCTTTGGAATGTGGATAGGTATTTATTTTGGGCCCTTGCTGCTCAGTTGAAAGTAGTTTAATAGTTTCTCATGCTCAGATAGTGGATAATAGGAGGCATTCTTTATGTAGTCATTGTTTTTATTATTATTATTATTATTCAATTTCCCTTTACAACCAATATAACTTCTCACTAGGACCTAAACTGTCCTCATATATTTCTCTTCGGTCAATAAAACTTTTGTTTTCTCATAGGTCTCGTTCAATAGGGACAAATCAAAAACAGAGAAAATTTAAATTGATATCTGGGTAAAGAAAATGTGGTGCATACAATGAAATATTTTACAACCTTAAAAAAAAAGAAGGGAAACCTATCATATCTCACATGAATGCACTATGAGAATAATTTGGTAAGTGAAATCAACCAGTCACAAAAAGGCAAATGCTGCATTATCCTACTGACGTGAAGTATCTAAAATACTCAAATTCCTGGAAACAGAAAGTATATTGATTTCCAAGGTTTGCGGGAAGAGGAAAACAGGGAGTTAGTTGTGTAGTCAGTGCTGTTGTAGCTTTGCAAAATGAAAATGTACTATAGAGCTGCAGCAAGCAAGTCATGTAGTTTAGTGGACCTATATTGTATACTTAAAAAATGCCGACCAGGCTTCCCTGGACTGAAGACCCCACCAATGTGCCCTGGAGCTCAGCTTCCCCAGAGACCCACCCTACTAGGGAAAGAGAGAGGCAGACTGGGAGTATGGACCGACCAGTCAATGTCCATGTTCAGCAGGGAAGCAATTACAGAAGCCATGCCTTTTACCTTCTGCAACCCACAATAACCCTGGGTCCATGATCCCAGAGGGATAGAGAATGGGAAAGCTAGTGGGGAGGGAATGGGATACAGAGATTGGGTGGTGGGAATTGTGTGGAGTTGTACCCCTCCTACCCTATGGTTTTGTTAATTTATCCTTTCTTAAAATAAAAAATAAATTAAAAAAATAGTTAAGATGGTGAGTTCTGTGGTTTTTTGTTGTTGTTGTTGTTGTTTTTACTCCAACACACACACACACACACACACAAAAGAGAGTTGTTACTGAAGTAACAAGAAAGGAGACAAGATTCACTTTTTTTCCTTAAGTTATTGCGTATGTGACCTGGGACTATGAAGGGTAGACACAGGAGATTCTGAGATAGTTAACTTAGTCCTTACCCTTAAGAAGCTAAGTTTATTCTTAATGATCGCTGTATTATAAATATTAAAACACTTGATCCTTTTGAAAACATACAACTTACTGAAATAATTATAATAAAGGTGTATGTGTTCAGTAATAGAGGTAGGTACTAAATATATAGAGATAAAATTCTATTAAAATTAAAAAGATAGTGTCTTCTATAATTATCAGGAAAAAGTTCATAGAAGCTGTCAACATTTTCTTAAGTGTTACATCTTGAAAGATAAGGGGGTGTCACTAGGTTTGGAGGAAGAAGAGGCTGAAAGGAAAAGAGTATTTGGAAAGAATGGATAGGCTTCATATGGAAATCAGATGCAAACTTCTAAAGTCATGGAAGGTCATGACTTGTTCAGGAAACAGCAAGAGCTGCATACAGAGAACCTTTAGTTACAGCAGGCAGAAAAGTGTGGTCAAGGGAGGGCTGGGTGGTGGCGCACCTGGTTGAGCTCACATGTTACAATGCTCAAGGACTCCAGTTTGAGCCCCCAGTCCCTACCTGCAGGGGGAAAGCTTTGCAAGTCGTGAAGCAATGCTGCAGGTGTCTCTCTCTCTCTCCTCTCTATCATCCCCTTCCCTCTTGATTTCTGGCTGTCTCTATCCAATAAATAAAGATTTACAAATATTAAAAAAAAAGAAGAAGAAAGAAAGAAAGGAAAAGAAAAGAAAAGAAAAGAAAATATGGTCAAGATTTCCTAAGAAATTTCCAAAGGGGGAGGTCAGGCAGTGGCACACCCAGTTAAGCACACATAGTAAAATATACAAGGACCCAGGTTCAAGCCCCCACTACCAACCTTATAGGTGGGAGAATACTTCACAAGCAGTGTAGTCCTGCAGGTGTCTTATCTTTCTCTCCTCTCTATCTTCCCTTTCTCATCTCAATTTCTCTGCCCTATTGAATAGAAGAAGAAGGAGGAGGAGGAGGAGGAGGAAGAGGAGGAGGAAGAGGAGGAAGAGGAGGAGGAGGAGGAGGAGGAGGAGGAGGAGGAAAAAAGGCCACCAGCACTGAGCCCCAACAGCTGGAGGCAAAGAAAGAAAGAAAGAAAGAGTGTTGGTATGCTTCTAAATCCTGCTTATAAGACCTTCTGTTTTGATCATCACATTAGGTTCGCTTGTATTACTTACAATGTATTCTATTTACATAACCACTGTTACTAAGCACCCCCCTGCCTCCAGGACATTGGTTTAATCCTCACTGGTTCACGCTTTTCCCTTCTCCCCGCCCCCTATCCTACGTACTTCCTTGTTCCTGACTCTTCCGCCTCAGGAGAGATGCGGACAGAATTGTGTTGTGATTAGAAGAGATTAGATTGTTGAACCGCAACCCCACTCGTCAATAAAGAGATACTGCTTCCCAGCTCAGCCATGAGTCCCTGGTCATCTCTCTCTCCCACCCGCGAAACCAGCACGACAAAAGAGTGAAAGAAATTTCCAAAGGCAGACTTGTGATACTCAAAATATAGATTGGGAATCCTTTTTAGACCTATCTCAGTATATATGATAAAGACTGACTAGATGCTTACTTACCAGCCCTGTTTTTTCCCTCCAGGATCCATAGCTAAGTGACATTTCCCAAAGTTTTGCATCTGGGTAAGGCCTCTTCAGTTGTTTTCTCTAGTAGGATTAAGCTCTGCTAAGCAGTTAAGAGATGGGCCTTCTCTACTTTTATCTTTCTGCCATCTACTGAGAGAATGAAATCAGGTCAGTCTTGATACTTTGTGTTTGAGTTTCTTGGCCTACACCATGTAAGAAGCTTGACTCCTTAAATGACTAGTTAGAGCAGAACATCCTCACAACATGTATTGTACTACAAATTGATTGAGAAAACAGATCTTCATTGAGTTGAGCCAGACATTTGAGGGTCAGTTAATACAGCAGCTAGTGTCACTTATCTCGGCAAGTCCATTATCACAGATGATCCATTTCCTGATATCTTAAAAGTCCCTCTCCCTCCCATAATGATCTTAAGGCTGCTTCTTTGTAATTTTCCTCTCAAGTTTTATTTGGTTTATGTATCTGTAGTTTTAATAATTTTGAAAATTACTACTTTTACTAGGATGTAACAAATTGTATTATATGTCCTTCAACCTCAAGGCCACTGGAGAGCACACAAGAAGGGCCTCCAGTGCAAACAATGTGTTTTCTTATTTCAGGGATTGAAATGCTGTTTCCTAAAATGTAGCACATGAGTGTGAACTCATGTGCATGATATCTCAGTAAGGCCCTGGGTTGTGAATATTAATGCAACAGCCTTTGAAATACTTTCTGGTTCCTTAGTGACTAGAAAGGAAGCAAGTCAGGGTCAGGGAAGTAACTAACTTGATTGGTGTGCTCCTTTGACATGTGTGTGACCCAGGTTTGAGCTCTGTCTCCAGTGCATGGAAGAATGCTGTGGCAACATTCTCTCTCTCTCCCTCTCTCTCTCTCCCTCTCTCTCTCTCTCTCTCTCTGCCATTTTGCCTCTATGTATCTAAAAAGAGAGAAAGGAACCAAATCGGTCAGAAGAGCTAAACTTGTTGCAAAATTTTTCTACCTCTGATTCAAGGAAATGAAGGTTTGAATAATTAATCAGCTAGAATAAAAAGTTGTCCATTATAGTGGAAATTATAAATAATACTTCTAAACATGAATACACATTTACTTTTGATAACATGTATTTCATCCCAAGTGTATACTACAGCTAATAGGCAATATTCTGAACCCATCACTGTTAACAGTGAAAAACTGAGAAATGTTATGCATGTAAAAACTATTGTATTTACTGTCAAGTGTGAAACATTAATCTCCCAATAAAGGGAAAAAAATACAGTTCTGCAAAACATTTAAAATCTAGAAATATGAGCATAAGAGCAAAACTATGCAATATAGTCTATTTAAGAAGCTATTTAAACCATTCTTTTAGAAAACACACCAATTATAGACAGTACAAAATGCATTCCTTTGACAGCAAATTCATTTATACTGTGCTTAAAACACTACTAAGCACCCAAGTAGTGAAATAAGTAAAAATGTGGCAGTTAAATGGAAAGCACAGATTTTTTCAATATACCTCGAATTATGGGATTTTTATACATTCTGTTTCTGTGTGATATTTGCTAGATTGTGTATCAATAAAGAAATACTTGTCAAAATAACTTGTTTTTGTAGCTCACAAAAGGAAAGCTATTGTGTAGAGTAATTCTTTCACTACTACATTTTCCCTGATACCTTGAATATAGTCACTCTTATTTAAATAAAAGCTATATTTTAAGCAAAATTTGTATAATTGCAGTCACAAACCGATTTGTTATTTAGACTAAACAAATTTTTTTTAAAGGAGAGGAAGGATTCTGAGCAAAAGTTCCAGCAAGAACAACCACATAAAATTCGCTCACAGTGTATCTCATTGGCAGTTGTAACAGCCAAGAAGCTGGAGCCAGAACTCATGATTCTAGGATGTTATCAATGCAATTAGCACAGCACAAACAAGACCTATATAGCAGCTCACTTATTTCCATTGTAAAATATAACATACTGAAACACACATTCACCTAGATACACATGTTAATAAGCAGTGACAAAATAAACATCCCTAAACATCACCCAGGTCAGAAAAGTAGAGTATTATCAGTACTCATGCAAAGTTGGTTTACAGTACACACACACACACACACACCACGAAATCTACTCCTCAGTTATTTCAGTTATTGCCTTCTTTTCTGCAAAGACAACTGTAAGTCTTACTCTTGTAATGAATATTTGCTACTCATATAAATTTGATATCCATATATGTATTTCTAGCCAAATATTTTGGTTTAGCTTCTTTTTGAAATATTTATCAATGATATCACACTCTACTACTCTTCCTCTCCCCCCTTTGGCCCTTTCCTCATTTGTAAGATTCATTCATGTTGATGTAACTGTAGTTTATTCCCTTCATTCATTTTTATTGCTAAATAGTACCCGATGGACATTTCTGTGGCCGCTCATTTACCCCCTCCATTCCAGATTAACAAAGAGGTTATTTCTAGTTTTCCTTCTACAAACAAAGAAGTTGAGATCACTCCTTTTGGAAAGAGAAGGTAATGTTTTGCAGAACTATATGTTTTTCCCCTTTATTGGGAGATTAATGTTTTACATTTAACAGTAAATACAATAGTTTGTACATGCATAACATTTCTCAGTTTTCCACATAAAAATACAACCCCCACTAGGTCCTCTGTCATCCTTTTCCAGGACCTGTACTCTCCCACCCCCACCCCCCATCCACACCCACCCACCCCAGAGTCTTTTACTTTGGTGCAATACACCAACTCCAGTCCAGGTTCTCCTTAGTATTTTATCTTCTGATCTTATTTTTCAACTTCTGCCTGTGAGTGAGATCATCCCATATTCAGAACTATATGTTTTAGGGATGCCATTTCACAATGATTCCTGATGTATGTTGAACCACATCACTAAAGACCAGTATCCCTCCCACAAATATCTACTGAATCCCTTTTACCCTTAGACACCTCTCCTCTCTCTCCATATATGTGTGTGTATACATATATATATATACATAATATATATATATGTATACACACACATATACACATATATATATATATGATAGGGACAGAGAGAAATTGAGAAGAGGGCTCTAAAGAGGGAAAGGGAGAGAAACACCTGCAGCATTGGCTTGAACCTGGGTCCTCGTGCACTGTAATGTATGCTGTCAACCAGGTTCACCACCACCCAGCCCTCATCCCACTCTCTTTTTGATAACCTCACTTCTGTAATTAAACCCCAAAGGTTTCTTTTCCTTTGACTTTGTTTCCTTGCTTTATGATTTTTCTAAGATGGGCTTGGTTTTAAAATATAGTATTTTGCCAGTATGCTAAATCTTAGGGAAAGTGTGTGACTAACTTTGGTAGAGGATGCTAAACTAATTTCAGAAGTGATTTTAACTATCGCACTCAACAGCTGGTTAAGAGAATTCTCCCCATCATTCTTTGCATACTTAAGAAACGTACTGTGTGTCGGATGCTGTATTAAGTTCTCTGTACCTAGGGTTGTACTTTAAGAGCCTATTCAAAAGGATACCATGGCGTCTTGGACTGGCAGGAAGCTGAGCAGGGCATCTAAGCTAGAATTTGAGGTGAGGCGGGCTGTGAAACAGGAAGTGAAGGGAACATAGGAAATGGCAACACTGATAAATTTACAGTCCCACTTATGTAGAAATCAGCCTGGTGAAAATGTATTTGTATTGTATTAACTAATCTCATAAGAGATAAAGCTTACAAATGTTCATAGAAAACTTAAATTTGAGATTAACGCTGTTTTCTTACAAAAAAAAAAAAGGCTTGTTTGAATTTGCATTATCCACCCACCTACATCATTGTACTCAACAGTATTTTTCAAACAACTGTTCTGTTTTTCAGTTAAAATGTTACTCAGAAATATAAGAACATATGCTCCTCTGAACCATATTGCCTGTTTCCAACATTTTTTCAAAGAGTAGAACTTCAAAGAAATCTGGTTGCTTGACTTTTAGTATGCTTGCTCAGCTCCTTAGCCCTAGAAATGTATACAAAGTATCATTATCATATATTGCTGATTGTATCTAGTCGAACATAAAAGTTTGTGTTTCTTCATTGGTATTCATATAGAAATTAGACTGTTTTATTTACATGTTGTAACGCTTTGTTGCTAGATCATCTTTTTAGGGGGAACTAGCATACTATATTTTTTATTACTGTAATATGACTCCAGTTTTAACTGTACTACGAGTTATGTTATTTGCAATGAATCCTTCTGATCTCTCCTCAACTCTTTTTTTAAATATTTATTTATTCCCTTTTGTTGCCATTGTTTTATTGTTGTAGTTATTGTTATTGATGTTGTTGTTGGATAGGACAGGGAGAAATGGAGAGAGGAGGGAAAGACAGAGAGGGGGAGATAAAGATAGATACCTGCAGACCTGCCTCACCGCTTGTGAAGTGTCTCCCCTGCAGGTGGGGAGCCTGAGCCTCGAACCGGGATCCTTATGCTGGTCCTTGCACTTTGTGCCACCTGCGCTTAACCCACTGTGCGACCGCCTGACTCCCTCAACTCTTTTTTTTTAAAACCACAATTTCTATTAGTGATTTACAAAATTACAAAATAAGAGGGTTGCAATTCCACACTGTTCCCACCACCAGAGTTTTATGTCCCCATTCTCTCCATTGGAAACTGCAGTGTTTCTCTCAATGTCACAGATATGGGTTGACTGATATTTCTGTAAATAAATAAATAAATATATATATATATATAATATATAGACATATATTATATATATATATTCCATTTTCTTCCTATGGTCCTGCCTTCTTTTCCATTTTGTCACAGCTACACTTATTACTCCTTCCCAATCTCTTTCCTTTTTTATTTCTCTTCTCTCTCCTGGTCCTATGAAATTTAGTTTCAGAGCCCTCTTCCCCAAACATTTCTTCCCCTCTGGGAGTATGGACCAAAATTCTTTATGGGGTGCAAAAAGTAGACGTTCTGGCTTCTGTATTTGCTTCTCCTTTGGACATGAGCATTGGCAGGTCAATCCATACCCCCAGCCTGTTTCTATCTTTCCCTAGTGGGGTTGGGCTCTGGAGAGGTGAAACTTTGGGACATGTTGGTGAGGTCACCTGCCCAGGGAAGTCAGGATGGAATTGTAGTAGTATCTGCAGCTTGGTGGCCAGTCCCCTAGGCCCTCTCACAATAATTCTGGCTCATATTTATCTCATCTTGTTTTTAACTTTTTTCTTTTGAGTCTAGAATCCTGACTGTAGCTTTAAAACTCTACGTTTGCAGAGAACAGCCAATGGATTTTTGTTTTTAAAGAAAGCTTGCTAACACCATTAATTATTAAACAAGATGGTTATAACCCTAATGAATAGCCTAGATCAACTGGTTTAGGTACTTGAGACACTCAACTTATTTTATGGACTATTTTTTTTCTCTTCCATTTTTTTCCTGTTGTTCACATTCTCTAGAAATCCCTTTGGGTGCCTTCTTACTAACACTGATCTTCATGTCCCTTTTAAGAGATGTTTAAATTTTGAAAATTTTAATCTGAGACTGTAGATTGTTTTTTTAAAATATTTATTTATTATTTATTCCATTTTGTTGCCCTTGTTTTATTGTTGTAGTTATGATGGATGTCTGTTGTTGGATAGGACAGAGAGAAATGGAGAGAGGAGGGGAAGACAGAGAGGGAGAGAGAAAGACAGACACCTGCAGACCTGCTTCACCGCCTGTGAAGTGACTTTCCTGCAGGTGGGGAACGGGGGGGTGTGTGTGTGTGTGTCTCGGACTGGGATCCTTACACGGGTCCTTGTGCTTTGCCCCACGTGCGCTTAACCCTATGCGCTACCGCCCAACTCCCAGATTGTTTTTTTTAAGCTCACTCCTCCTTTCATCTCCAAACTAAAAGAGCTGATCTTGTGTATTAATATCATCTCTCCATCTGTACAGATCCAAACCCAATTCCCAAACTAAACTGCCCCCCAAGGGGCCAATCCTGTTTCTTTTGTTTTCCCCTGTTCTTATAAGTTTTTATTTAAATATCAGGTCAATGTTACTCTAGTTCTTCCTGTTTTTTTCTTAGACCCCATTTTTATTAGTGATTTAATATTGATTTACAAAATTGTAAGATTAGGAGTATAACTGCATACAGTTCCCACCACCAGAGTTATTTCTTTTCCTTTATTGGGAGAATTAATGGTTTACAGTCAAAAGTAAAATACAGTAGTTTGTACATGTGTAACATTTCTCAGCTTTCTACATAAACCACCAGAGTTCTGTGTCCCCATCCCCTCCACTAGAAACTGGAGTAGCTCTCCCAAGGTCACCGATATGGGCTGATTCTATAATTACCTGTCTCTATCTATCTATCTATCTATCTATCTATCTATCTATCTATCTATCTATTATCTGTCTGTATCTATTCTATTATTATCTGTCTGTATCTATTTTATATGTATATATTATCTGTCTGTATTTTTATATGTGTGTATATATTTTTCCCATTTTTTAAAATTAAAATTTTTATTTACTTATTTATTTTCCCCTTTGTTGCCCTTGTTGTTTTCATTGTTGTTGTAGTTATTATTGTTATTGATGTCATCATTGTTAGATAGGACAGAGAGAAATGGAGAGAGGAGGGGAAGACGGAAGACAGGAAGAAAGACACCAGCAGACCTGCTAAAGCGACCCCCCTGCAAGTGGGGAGCCAGGGGCTGGTACTTACACTTTGTGCCACATGCACTTAAGCCGCTGCCCTACCGCCCAACTTCCTTTTAATTTTTTTTAAATTACCTTTATTTATTGGATAGAGACAGCCAAAAATCAAGAGGGGAAGGGGAGATAGAGAGGGAGAGAGACAGAGAAGCACCTGCAGTACTGCTTCACCACTTGTGAAGCTTTCCCCATGCATGTGAGGACAGGAGGCTCGAACCCAGGTTCTTGCACATTGTAACATGTGCACTGAACCAGGTGTGCCACTACTCGCCTCCTGTCCATTTTTTTTCAATGGCTCTGCCTTCACTTTTTTTTTCCTAAGACACCCCCACACCTATTGCTACTTCCAGGTCTCTTTTCTTTTTTCCTTTTCTCTCTCTCAGATAAGAGAAACAGTGCCTGGCTTCCTCCAGGGTTTTACAGATTTGCTTTCTTTTCACTGATTCTATAAAAACAATATTACTGATGACAAAACACTTTGAGTCCTGGTGGAATGGGTATGCAAAGCCTCCTGGTTTTCCTCCCCTTTCATTTAAAGCCTCTCTGGAGTATGGACCTAATTTCTTTATGGGGTGCAGTAGGTGGGAATTCTGGCCTGTCTAATTGCTTCTCCACTGGACATGGATGTTGACAGGTTGATACATACCCCCATCCTTTCCCTAGTGTGGTAGGGCTCTGGAGAGGTGAGGTAAGCTTGATAGCTAACATGAGGGTGGACTAGAACTATTGACTGGGAAGATGGTGTCAGAGTTAAGAACAGAACTAGGAAGCAGGATTAGGGTCAAGAGTTGCTTATAGACTTGAAGAAAATCTATAAATGCAATGAACTGTTTACTACATCTGTCAAACTCGGAGCCTATATGTATTCATAACCTGTACAACCTCCTAGTCCCTATCAGACTGTGCTTATTATAGTCCATAGTCACAGCTGGGAACATTCCAGGCTGAACTCACTTCAGAACCAGTCTTTCCGGAGTGGCAGTGTAAATGACCCAGCCTCCCTTCAAAGAGTGGGGCCATCCCAACCATTGCTAGTTCATAGTAAGGGTAAGGTCCTGAAGAAGCCCACAAAAGGGTTTATAATGACATTTTCCAGTGGATGTGACCAGTGATGGTAGAGAAAGGGATCTACTAAAAGTCTAGCCACATATTATCTATGGGGAAATCCAAACACTTTCTGTCTAGGATGCTGGGTGATGGAGTGACCTGATAGTTGCCAAAAGGGCCATCCTGAAGTGAGCCAGTCTCTTGCTCTTTTTTTTTTTTTCCAGCTTTTATATTCCCTTCTTTATCTGATGAGCTTAGACTTTCTCCCAGTTATTAAAGTATTGAGTGTGATTAGCTGTATCCAAACCAGTATTAGGTTTATGGGATCTGGCCTCAGGGTAGGGAGGAAATAGACCACCTTGAATTTTACATCCCTTGTTTTATCTGCATTTACTTGTTTGATGATTCTAATAAAGGAGACAGTAATTGTCCTTTACTTGATATGTAGTTTTTGTCAGTATATCTCTTGGCCAGTTAGGTAGTGTTTCTCTTAAGATTATCAAAGGGATAACAATAATGTTGATACTCTGTCAGAAGAGATTAAAAGATAGAAGAATATATCTTACTTCCTTTCTTTTGTGTAGTTGAGTAAATAGAGTGATTGAGGGAAGTGAAGTAAAGGGTAGGAGAAGAGAGTGTCTAGACCTAAGTTGTAAATATGTGATTAGATCATTTAGGATGCCTTCTTTAGGCCATTCTATTAGAATGTCAGGCTCATTAGGTCTTAGTCTAATCACAGAGGGCTATGAAACACTTCTACATTGAGGTATATAATTGCCCCTTGCTTATGGATGCACGTACACACAATATTACTTTGATTTCTATCTGAATGTCTTAGTAAGAATGTATCTAATAAAATACATGCCTCCCCCACCTGCAGGGGAGTCGCTTTACAGGCCGTGAAGCAGCTCTGCAGGTGTCTATCTTTCTCTCCCCCTCTGTCTTCCCCTCCACTCTCCATTTCTCTCTGTCCTGTCCAACAACGATGACATCAGTAACAACCACAATAATAACTACAACAATAAAACAGCAAGGGCAACAAAAAGGAATAAATAAATATTATTTAAAAAATAAAATAAAATACGTGCCTCTTTTTTTTTTAAGAAACATGCATCAAAATGAAAAGAAATTTTACTTAATGGGGGAAGATATTTCACAGCATATATTTATTTGACAAGGGGCTAATATCCAAAATATACAAAAACCAAAAACAGCCTGATTCTAAAATGGGCAAAGGATCTGAACAGATACTTCTCCAAGGAAGACACAGAAGTGTAGGCAAGCGAAAATTATATCCCTTGTAATTTATTTTTTCTTTATTGGGGGAATTAATGATTTATACTTGACAGGAAAATACAGTAGTTGGTACATATGTAACTTTTCTCAGTTTCTCACGTTACACTCTAACCTCCAACATAGGTCCTCCTCTGCCATCATCATGTTCCAAGACCTGAACATAAAATGCATTTTATAATTTACACTTGACTTATAAAATGCTGGCCAAGATGTGGTTTGGATTACTTTTCAATAAAAAAAAAAATACCATCCAAGTGTAATGCCATAAAAATTAAGCGACTTTAGGTGATACATTTGACAAGATGGACAGTTTTAAATTATATTAAATGGTAGACATTTTGCATAAATTGAATGGGATTCATCTACAGCTCCACCGTTTGACCAAAAGAAGGTGTATTTTTGTTCTGTTAGTTAATGGCCTTGTGCAGTATTCTTTCTCAAGATGCTCAGTTGCTATATAAACTACTTCTACTTATAGCATCAGGATGGGCCAAGGACAATTCACTCAATCTCAGATGGCAAACAGACCTTTCTTTTTTTAATTATTTATTTATTTATTCCCTTTTGTTGCCCTTGTTTTATTGTTGTAGTTATTGTTGTTGTTATTGATGTCGTCGTTATTGGATAGAACAGAGAGAAATGGAGAGAGGAGGGGAAGACAGAGAGGGGGAGAAAAAGATAGACACCTGCAGGCCTGCATCACCGCCTATGAAGCAACTCCCCTGCAGGTGGGGAGCCAGAGGTTCAAACCCGGATCCTTGCACTTCACGCCACGTGCGCTTAACCCACTGCACTACCGCCCAACTCCTGCACACAGACCTTTCTAAATGAAGTCATAATAGGGAAAAATAAAGCAAAGGTGTCTGCCTCTAGAATAATCCCACTGGAAAACATAGCCTCTTGAACTTTCCACTAAAAACAAATATCAACCAAAAGAGAAATATCTGTAAAAATATCTCAATATTCTCATCCATAAATTCCCCCGTAATTTGCTTACTGTAAGCCCAAGGTGTATGTGTGTGTGTCTGTGTGTTTGTGTGTGTGTATACATGCACACATATGCGTGTATGTTTAAGTTTCCTAAAATTTTCCTTTATACCATAGTATAAGTGCCCTTGCTGACTTAATATCAAAAGAAAGATTAAATTACTTGACACCCAATAAAATTAAAGAATGTGTCATGTTCTTTCCTGGGCAGATGATCTCACCAATGCTTCCTGGAACTTCATATCTCTAGAGCCCTACCCCACCAAGGAAAGATAGAAACAGGCTGGAGGTATGGGTTGACCTACCAAATGCTGATATCCAGAGGAGAAGCAATGACAGGAGCCAGAACTCCCACCTTCTGCACCCCAAAACGAATTGTGGTCCATGTCCATACTCCAGAGGGGTAAATGAAAGGGGAAGTAAACCAGACAGCTCTGTACAACCATTCCACCAGGACCCGAAGTGTTTCTCATGAGAAATCTTGTTTTTTATATCAACAAAAGGGAAGCAAATTTGCAAAACACCAGAGGAAGTCGGGCATTGTTTCTCATATCTGAGAGAGAAGAGGAAAAAAGGAAAGACACCCAGAAGTGGTAATAGGTGTAGGGGTGACTTAGAAAAGAAAAGAAGGCAGGACCATTGAAAAAATGAGGAGGTGGGGCAGGCGGTTTACACTCAGTCAAGCCCACATAGTACTATGAGGAAAAAATTAGGCAAGAACCCCGGTTCAAGCCCTTGCTCCACACCTGAAGCAGGGATGCTTCACAAGCAGTGAAGCTGCTTTGCAGGTATATCGCTCCACTCACCTCTCAATTTCTCTCTATCTCCTTGGATAAAAAATAGGGAGAGGGGACTGGGCTGGAGGTAGCGCAGTGGGTTAAGCGCACTGGAGCAAAGCGCACATGGAGCAAAGCGCAAGGGCCAGGGTAAGGATCCTGGTTCTAGCCCCTAGTTTACCAGCTGGGGGGGGGGTCGCTTCACAAGCAGTGAAGCAGGTCTGCAGGTGGCTATCTTTCTCTCCATCTCTCTCAGTTTCTCTCTGTCCTATCCAACAATAACAGCTATAACAATAAGAACAACAACAAGGGCAATCAAATGGGGAAAATGGCCTCCAGGAGCAGTGGACTCGTAGTGCAGGCACTGAGCCCCAGCAATAACCCTGGAAGCAAAAGGAAAAAGAAAGAGGATGTGAGGGCGATCTGGCTGCGACATTGATCGCCAGGGTTGATTCAGCTGGTCTGGCTAGGCTGGTGTCCCCTTCCTTCCTCACCGCTCCATGTCCCTCCCGAAGCTGCACGCTAGGTGGAAGAGGACGGCCTTCCCTGAATAGAGACAGACCAGTCTTCGGTCAAGGGTATACGAGTAGCTGCGCTCCCCTGCTAGAACCTTCAAACAAGCTAGAAAGGAAGGAAGGGAGGGAGGAAGGAAGGAAGGAAGGAAGGAAGGAAGGAAGGAAGGAAGGAAGGAAGGAAGGAAGGGAGGGAAAGAAAGAGAGAGAGAAATTAAGAAATAAAATACACATAGATATTGGTGGCCTTGAGAGAACTACTGCAGTTTCCGATGGAGGGGATGGGGACACAGAACTCTGATGGAAGTAACAGTGTGGAACTGTACCCCTGCTATCTTACAATTTTGTAACTCAATAATAAATCAGTAATAAAAATTAAATATATAAAATTTAAAAAGAATGTGGTCTTGTTGATACTGTGACTTTTTGTTCACATACCTTGGTTACTACAATGGAATTTGTCAAATTATGTGAAGAACTTAATAAATTCGAATAAATTCTGACGAGATCTAGGAAGAAATAACATTTTGTTGAACTGGTTACTTAGAAAGTTTATTTTGGAGGTGGTGGGTAGATAGCATAATGGTTATGTGCAAAGAGATTCTCATGCCTGAGGCTCCAAAGTCCCAGGCTCAATCCCCCACACCACCATGAGCCAGTGCAGTGCTCTGGTAAAAAAAAAAAAAAAAAAGAAAGAAAGAAAGATCATTTTGGTGAGTAAATTCAAATAAAAGAATAATCAGTAGTCATTACTGGAATGTTTGTTATTTGGGGGAATGTCCTATTTCCACTATTTAACTCTTCAGAATGTGGGAAAAGTCTGTGAACAGAAATAATGAGACAGAAATGTGCAACCTTAGTATAACACAAGAGCAGTGAATATTACATAATGCAAACAATTCTGAATAAAAAGGCAGAGTTCTGTTTGTTTTGGTACAAGCATTTTCCTACTCAATAGCCTGAAAATGGAACAGTCTGTTACTAGGTCGCTACCCATGAACAGTTGCAAATTGTGCACTATTAGTAACTTCCCATGCTAGACTTTAGAATTAGGAGGCACTTTTAACCAGTGTATTTTATTAACTCTCTATGATTTCTGATAAATTACTCAGTCCTCCTGTATTAACTATGATTACAACAATGTTTGGTTAATGACTCCATCATAGCCTGGAAGATTTTTATTACAGGAGGTCAAATTGATTTAAATAGAGTCACAGTTCTAAACAACCAAGCTAGAAATGTCATGGGGAGAGGCCAGCTGGGCTGTTCAGTCTGGCCTCAGGATGACATTGCTTCAGTCAAGTCACATTTTCCAGGGCTCATTCCTCAGTTCTGCAAGTTGAGAAAAATTTTGTCAGGGTGCCCAGAGTTGATTATACCCAAGGGATGAAATTATTGTTAACCCAATGCACGGAGGTTAGCATGTAAGCTAGAATACCAATTACTCATTTATAATGAGTGTAACTATCAAAGGAACTAGAAATCTATGCCATGTGACCAACACCTTTTCCCTGAAGAAAATTCTATATGGAAAGTCTGTTATTTTCAGTTCAGGAAGCATTTATTAAACACCTAAGGTACAGGTCATTTTGATTCCAGTGAGACTCTGAAGATACAAACCCTTTAATCAAAATCGTGTCAGTATTGGATTGTCATAGAGACATTACTTTTCAAAGCAAACTACATTAAATAAATGATTCCTTGGTAGATTTGTTTGTTGATAGGGTTGCTTGCTTGCTTGTTTTCTCTTTTGATTTGGAAAGTTTAGCCTTTCAGTAGAGATTAAGATCTAGAAGTTTATTTAATAGTCACATTCACAAAACTACTCCCTAAGTATGGTTCTGAACATGGAACTTCAAAGAAATCTGACAACCCTCTGAACAGATAAATGAGTAATTGTGCATAAGGCACATGTGATTTTTGTCTCTTTGTTTTACTACTAGCTTCTTACGTTCAGAAGTACTGAGAATCTAATGAGTCATCCAGAACCAACCAGAGTATCTAGATCACAATTACCATAAATGTAACAAAACTTCTAGGGTTAAACATTGTAGTCAGTTTAATCCAGCATATATTTCATTCTCTGCTATATTTATTACAATTCCAGCTATAATTTATTTTGGTTTGCCTATCCCTGGCTTCCTGCTGAACCTTTTTAATTTTCCTTCTCGAATTCCACTCAGGGTAGGGGAAGAGGCAGGCCATAACTGCTATATTATTCTCCAGTACACGTTCTGAGATTTAAGAGACAATTATTGTATTTTCCTTTATTTCTCTTGTTATTTACAACTAGAAACCACCCAGTCACCACTTCCTCATCCCAGCGTTGAACCCTCTCACTAAAGATGGGACCTCATATGTGGGAGAGTCCAATGACTTATCTACTGTGCCACCTTGCAGATCATATTATTGGATAGAGAAAGAGAGAAATTGAGGTGGGAGAGAGAGAGAGGAAGTGACAAAAGGAAACATAATGGACAGAGAAAAGAGAAAAATAGATAACATCTAGGCCAGAACCCAATGAAATACCAGCAGGTAAAAGATTTGCAACACTTCTTCATCACTCCTGAAGCATTCTCCCTACAGGTGGAGACTGGAAGCTTGAACCTTGATCCTTGAGCATTATAGCTCCTGCTCTCAACCAAGTGTGCCACTGTCCAGCCTCCTCATACATTAAGTGTCTATAAATACATGTGCTTTGTGCCCTTTCCACTGGTCTCTTTGACTGTCCTGCCAATCGAATTAGTTCTACTTCTTCAAATTTTCTTTCCTAGAGAGACAGGCTGGGAGTATGGATCGACCAATCTATGCCCATGTTCAGCGGGGAAGCAATTACAGAAGCCAGACCTTTCACCTTCTGCAACCCACAATGACCTTGGGTCCATACTCCCAGAGGGATAAAGAACAGGAAAGCTATCAGGGGAAGGGATGGGATACAGAGATCTGCTGGTGAGAATTGTGTGGAGTTGTACCCCTCCTATCCTACGGTTTTGTTAATGTCTCCTTTTTTAAATAAATAAATAAATAATTTTTTTAAAAAACATATTTTCTTGCCTATTTTACTCTTGGCAGTCGTATATAAAGTTTAGGATCAAATGATCAAACTCCACACAAAAAATTAGTTAAGATTTTTCATTGATATTTTAAGTAAATCTAAAAATCAGATTTGGGATTTAGTCTTCCAGCTAATTAAATAAAATATACCGCTCCATTTATGTATATCTATTTTAATGTTTTCAATAAGAGTTTTATTATTTTCTTCAGAGAGGTATTTTGTGATTTTTTCCCCTGGGGCTTATTTCTGATGCTCAGTATTTTAGATATTATTATAAAAATTGTTTCTACTTCACCTTCCATCTCTGCATTGGTATATTAAAATGCATTTGATTTTTACCTTTGGCAATTTTGCTGAGTCCTATTAACAATTATTTTTTAAATTTTATTTATAAAAAGGAAACACTGCCAAAACTATAGGGTAAGAGAGGTACAACTCCACACAATTCCCACCACCAGAACTCCATATCCCATCCCCTCCCTTGATAGCCTTCCTCTTCTTTATTCCTCTGGAAGTATGGACCCAAGGTCATACAGATGGGATGCAGAAGGTGGAAGGTCTGGCTTCTGTAATTGTTTCCCTGCTGAACATGGGCGTTGACTGGTCGATCCATACTCCCAGCCTGCAATTCTAATGATGTAAGTCAGATTTCTTTCCAGGGTTGTTTACATTGGGGTTAGCCAGATATAATTAGCCAAATGAGTTTCTCTTTTCCTCACATGGCTCTCATTTCTCAATTTAATACAGTCTAGTTTTCATCCCCATCACTCCAGATAAACTGCTATTTCAAGGATACCAGAGATGGTTATTATCCTTCCTGGAATGCTATCTTGACAGTTAATGCTTGCAATCAATTGGGTCTTTAGCTGGAACTGACCACCAGATAGTCTCTATATACATTTCTCTTGTAGTTCGCTCAAGGCATGGAGGCCCCAGAGTAGTTGGCCTTCTGGCTGGTTCAGAGGTAAAGATATGAGTGTCCCACTGAGCAAGGAGAAGAGTGTATCATCTTTTGTAACCTAATCTTATAATCTACACAGTAGCACTTCAACTGTATTCTTTTAGGTATAAGTAAGTGACAAATGTGTTCTCAGATAGGAAAGGACAGAGACCCTATTTCTTCCTTCTCCTTCTTTTGTTTAAGTATTTATTTGTATTTATTTATTTTAGGTAGAGGCAGAAAGAAATTGAGAGAAAGGGAGAGATAGAGAGAAGGGAAGAGACACACCTGAAGCACTGTTCCACCTCCTGTGTATCCCCCCCACACACACACACACACATGATGGGGCTAGGGATTTGAACCTTGGTATTTTTGCACTGCAATATGTGCACCCAACCATGTGCATCACCACCCAGCTCCAAGATACCCTACTTATTAATGTAAAGTGTACTAAGTTATATGTAGAAAACAGGTGCAATGGGAGATATTGTCTCAATATCATGCACAATGTAATTTGGCATACATGTTTTTGGACAGAAGAATTATGCATCGGAGCCAGGTGGTGGTACAGCTGGTTGAGCACACATATTATCATGAGCAAGGACCTGGGTTCAAGCCTCCAGTCCATATGAAGCACCTCCACCACACATGAAACAGGTTTGCAGATGTCTCTCTTTCTCACTCCTCCTTTGTCTCTCCCTCCCCTCTTATTTTCTCTTTTTCCTGTCAAGTAATATAAATAAGTACTGAAAAAATTAAAAAAGAATTATACATCTAGTGGATGCCAAGTCTAGGTCAATTAATTTAAATTCTAAGTATAGAATATCCTCAACCCACCCTTAACTTGCATGTAATTGTTGTCCAGTATTATTTTATTTTATTTTATATTTTTAAGTTCAAAATTACATGTCAATAGGGGTTTGAATCCACACCAGTCCCACCACCAGAGTTCTGAATCTTCACTCTCTCCACTGCAATCCACCACAGTTCCCCTAAAGTTGTAGACATGGGCCAACCATCTTCTCTACAACTATCTGTCCACTTTTATACAGAGTTGCCCCTTCTTTTTCTGATTCACTCCTCTCTTCCCCTCTAAACCACTCATGACATCAAAGCTACCTCCATATGTCCCTCTCCTTTTCCTTCTCTCTCTCTGGGTGCTGATGGAGCTGGAGTGCAGAGTCCCCTTATCTTCATCCTATCACTTCTCCCCCGCTGGGAGTCTGGATCAAGGTTGTTTATGGGGATCAGAAGGTAGGAGTTTTGGCTTCTGTAGCTGCTTCTCTGCTGCGCATGCGCATTGGCAGGTTGATCCACACACCCCAGCCTGTGTCTATCTTTCCCTAGTGGACCAGAGCTCTGGAGATGCGAGAGTCTCTTTTGACTTATAATCTTGGAGTTATTAATCATGACTTTGATAATTAAAAAATTATTATTGCTGTGTCCAAACAGAAAACTGATACTGTATAGTTAGAGAGAAAGGGAAAAGTATTAAGGGTGAAGAAACCTCTCAGAAATAAAGGATACCAAGACAAAAACTGAAAAGTTTCTTCCTGAATTAAATTCTGCATTTAAAAAAGAAAGACCTAAATTGTGACAACAAACAAATCTGACTTTCTCAGCTTCCTGTCACCTAGTCAAATCTCAGCATTTGCCAACCTCAGGTAGCAATGCCATTTTTGCTCATGCTATCCCGTGTCACTTTTTTTTTAATATTTATTTTATTTATTTATTCCCTTTTGTTGCCCTTATTGTTTTATTGTTGTAGTTATTATTATTGTCATTGTTGTTGGATAGGATAGAGAGAAATGGAGAGGGAAGGGGGAAGACAGAGAGAGGGAGAGAAAGATAGACACCTGCAGACTTGCTTCACCGCTTGTGAAGTGCCCCCCCCCTGCAGGTGGGGAGCCAGGCCTCGAACCAGGATCCTTACGCGGGTCCTTGTGTTTAGCGCCACCTGCGCTTAACCCGCTGTGCTACAGCCTGACTCCCGTCACTTTCTTGTAACTGTTTGAATATTTCCATCATTTTTTCCTCCTATTAGTAGTGCCTAATTGGAATTGTAGACTATAGGAGTGAAAGCATTTTAAGAGCAAACAAAATACTTTTAACAGATATGTATTCTTATTATTTAAAAGCTTATCTACAGAATATATGTATATATATATATACACACACACACACACACACACACATTGCCTCCAGGGTTATCTCTGGGGCTCAGTGCCTGCACTACAAATCAAGTGCTCCTGGAGGCTATTTTTTTCCCTTTTGTTGCCATTGTTGTTTATCATTATTGTTATTGTTGTTGTTATTGCTGTCATTGTTGTTAGATAGGACAGAAATGGAGAGAGAGGAGAAGACAGAGTGGAGAGAGAAAGATAGACACCTGCAGACTTGCTTCACAGTTTGTGAAGAACACCTCCCCCCCCCCCCCCACCCCGCACGCGCAGGTGAGGAGCCTGGGCTTGAACCAGGATCTTTATGTCGGTCCTTGTGCTTTGCGCCTTTTGCACTTAATCTGCTGTGCTACCTCCTAGAATAATTTTTTTAATTATTCTCCTAGTACATTTCAGATAATTCAGTTTACAAATATTCTATTTACACATAGATATCCTAAATTCTTTTTTCGGGGTGAAGTCTATATGTCTTTTCTTGTGACTCGGGATTTCTCAAAGTTGGTAAGACTGATTAAAATTGAAATCACCAGAGTCAGGCGGTAGCGCAGCAGGTTAAGCACACATGGCAAGAAGAGCAAGGACTGGAGTAAGTATCTCGGTTCGAGCCCCAGGCTCCCCACCTTCAGGGGAGTCACTTCATAATCGGTTTGCTTTTCTCTTCTGAATTCTTACTGGATAGAGCTGAATGTTATTTACCAGACTAAGCTTAGAATCACTCCACCATCAAGATGATTAAGGCATTGTTACTAGATTGGCTGTTTTACTTAAAGTTGGTTACCTTACTTAATCTGAATTCTCTCCCAGGAGGATCCGTGAGAAAGAGTGAGAGAACGTAGACTGTTATTAGAATGCCCCAGAAGTTCTTCATCATGAGTATCTATCCAAACATTTAATAGTAGTTGAGATTTTTTTCTGCATGCTAAATTGGTTTGTCTGTTTATCATGGCCTAATAAGATTTTTCTTCTGGCAATAGATTATACTTTATGAATATTAAAGACATAATTATCTTAAGCATTAAGGTCACACCAGAAACACAGATTCTGTTAAGGTTAGGATAGGTTGCTGTGGTATGGTGGGGAATGTTTGTAAGCAAATTAGGACTAAGGACAATGTGAAAGCCAGGTATCTCTGATGAATATTTATTTTTCACAAACCAATTCCTTTGAATAGACTTTAAACAGCCTTACATATGATTGTTAATGAAGACAAGTCTAACTGAAATTAAACATACAGTCTTCAATTTAAAACAGAAATAGAATTAGCTGACTCTGTGTGGTCCAGGAGGTGGCTCAGTAGATAAAGCACAGGGCTCTCTAGCATGAGGTCCTGAGTTCAGTCCCCCGCAGACATGTACCAGAGTGATGTCTGGTTACCTCTCCCTCTCCCCTCTCCCCTCTCCCTTTCTCTCTCCCTTTATTTCTCATAAATAAATAAATAAATGAAATACTTAGCCAACTCTTAATTTATCCATACTATTTAGAATGCAACTAGGTTATCAGTCAAGTCTAGAAAATCTTTCTAGGTTTTTTTTTTTTCCCCTTTTGTTGCCCTTGTTGTTTTTTATTGTTGTTGATGTCATTGTTGGATAGGACAGAGAGAAATGGAGAGAGGAGGGGAAGACAGAGAGGTAGAGAAAGACACCTTCAGACCTGCTTCACCACCTGTGAAGCGACTCCCCTACAGGTGGGGAGCCGGGGGCTCAAACCGGGATCCTTACTCCGGTCCTTGCACTTTGCTCAACATGCGCTTAACTCGCTGCACTACCGCCCGACTCTCTCTTTCTAGGTTTCATATGGAGGATGTAATAGTTATCTGAAGTAAGAGAGTGCTTGGAACTGAAGGGGGGGGGAGAATGATAGAGAAATAAAAGTTGGTATATTAAGGAAGACAATTATTTCAATTATTTTGATGTGTTTGACCTAGTGACTTTCATTTGGGTGAAGGAAAAATAATGTGTTTCAACATTTTTCTGAATTAACTGCTTATGTTTTTATTTTGCTTGGCATCATACGTGAAGCATTTTTTCGTAGACATGCCAACTCTATTGAAAGGGTACTTCGTTCTCAGGTGATCCATTAATCGAGGTCTCGCTGCAGAAACTGGAACAAAATTCACCTTACATTGCAGTATTTCCTAATGTGGTTCATTTTTCAGTCCTCTCTTCTCCTCATGTGCCTCCAAATACTCTTTATCTACTCACAGCCAGTGATTTCAGAAGATTCTGTAACTAGTTCTCAGAGGCCCATTGTGTAGTAACAAAGGATTCCAGCAGTGAGCTGCAGGTTCTGTCCTTGCCTGTTTCCTGAGCAGAAGGCTGCCCTCATCTTTCACTAATGGCAGAATAGAACGAACATTGCCTAGGCCTGCAAGCTTGCCAAGTACTGGGAACTCATGCACATGCTCATCATGTCAATCAGACCAGTTGGGTGGATATGGGGGCAGATATTGAAGAACTTTTCTGGGAGAGGTATACATAATCTTGTAATGGGGATACAGGCATGGGAAACTACTGGGAACACAGTTCCCTAAGGCTTACTTAACTTCTTCGGCCACATGGAATTTAACCCAATATTCTTGGTTCTTTTGAACTGTGGTTAAGTGATGTTTTAAGTTAAGCACTTCCCATCTTTTTTCTTTTTTTCTTTTCTTTTTTTTTTTTTTTACTAGTTGAAGGGATCCAGAAAGTTGTCATGGACCTTGTAGGTGAGTTTAAAGATGAAGTTCCTGCTGTCCTAAGAATATCACAGTCTGATCAGGTAATGTGATTTTATACCTTTGAATATAATTACTACTATAGTGTATTTCAGTAAGTATCATACCAATCATTCAATTTTTGGTTTTGAGATGAGTGCTTGACACTAAGAATTCACAAAAGGAAGACAAATTTCAGATCTTACTTATTGGGAGGGATCTATGGAAAGCAGGGAACGTGGACAAGAATGTGAGATAGGTCTTCAGATTGGAAATTGTTTTTTTTTTTTTTCTTTTTTGTGGTCAATATTGCAGTGTACATTACTTTAAGATTTGCCTAGTAGGAAATTAGATATACTTTAACTAAAAAATGTATGCAAAGCATGGCTTATATAAACTATAGCAATAGAAAAATACAGCACACTTGTGTGTTAGTTTAAAAAGAAAATGATGGCACGTGAACATCTATCAAAACACTTTTTTAATGTCTTTTAAAAAATGTTTATTTACTTATTATTGGACAGAGACAGAGAGAAATTGAGAAAGGAGGGGGAGACAGAGAGGAAGAGAGACAGAGAGAGACGCCTGCAGCCCTACTCCACCACTCATGAAGCTTTCCCTCTACAGGTCGGACCAGGGACTCGAACCTGGGTCTTTGTGCCACTATAATGTGTGTGCTTAACCAGGTGCGCTTAACCTGACCCCCAAAACACTTTTTCAAAAAAAAAAGTGATTTGAGAAATAAATATAATGGGAGTAGAAGTAGATAGAAAATTCTGAAGAGACAGATTGCCAGGAAAAAAAAAAATGTAGCAACATGGTTAGGGCGGTCACTAAATTGTGTTTACTCTAAAACAGAACTCATACTGGAAACTTGTGTTTGAGTCATTATGGACATAGTTGGAATAGAATTACAAAAGTGTTGTAAAATTACATGAGACAGTAGCAATATACTTATCAAATTATCAGATGTTTGCCAATGTCAGGAACATAGGTGACACTGCTAAGAAAAACAATCTGAGTAAAAGAAAATGTCTTAGAATTACCTTTAAGCCTTAATCCAGACAAATAGACTAGAGAAATTTGTTAAATACGTTGTTATTGTCTGGGATTAGGAGACTGAAGACAGTGGTAATCAAAATAGGATTCATTCAGTTAGTGAGCTTAACCTAATAAAGGTAGAGTGGCAAATACATAATTTCATTGGAATATGGAATATTCCATCTTGAATATACAGGCTAGATGAATGAATAGCTTTACTAAAAAGACCCATACTTTTTTTATCCACCATCCTACCTCTCAAGTCACTACTCAGGAATTTTAACTGTCAAGATTGTTGGATAGCATTAGTTATGGCAAAGTTCTGAGATAATTAAACTGACTTATTGAAATGTAGCAGACTTCAGTGGTCTATTTACTATATACCCACTGTTCAAATAGATTTTTTTTCATTATTAAGAGGATTAATGTGTTACAGTTGGCAGTAAAATACAGTGGTTTGTACATGTGTTACATTTCTCATTTTTTCACATGACATTCTAACCACCCACCTAAGTCCTCCTCCACCATCATATTCCAGGACCTGAACACTCCCCACCTCCATCCCCAGCCCCAGAGACTTTAACTTTGATGCAATCAAATACATTCTTATATGGGGTGAATTTAAGTAGAGTTGATAGCACTGAGTTGAGATGAGATTACTGGTGTGGTCTATAAGATAAAACAAGTGCTTGTGGAAAGTAGATCAGTCATCATGAAAAGAGGCAGGGTATGTATGTTTGGGAAACCAGAACTCAGAAAGACAGTACAGCCTAGCCAGGAGGAACCCCTTTTCCCTTTGACACTCACTCTCTTGGATCTAGACTTTGGGGGAACGATGATAATGAAGTGATAATGATCTGGATGCATGGAATTAGGATGGCATCCATATGGCAGTCAACTAAGTAGATGGCTTAGTTGTTTCAAAGGGCAAAGGGATTTTGTAACTCTATATTGTAAACTTGGGGTTTAGTTACTTTTCATTTTAATATTCCTTGTTGTATTAAAGTCCTTAAGATGTTGGAGCAAAAGAAGTAGCCATATGACAATGCTTGGTCTGGAATATCAAATGGTTAATGCTGGCACAGTGGTGGCAAAATTATTGATACATAAATTCTAGGGCATTAGAGTCAGGCCTGGAAAACCCTGTTGTATTCTTTTCAAGCTTTGATTCTCCCACCACTGCCATCATCAGAGAAATTGATGTTCTATTTAATGAACACTGAAACTTTTTTTATATTCCACTTCACCTCTTCCTATTCTCCAAATAGTTTCATAGCCAATAAAGACATAAGCATGGCGTATGGTGAAATAAATTTGTACTCTAACTCCAAAGAAAGAACTCTTGTGTTCTCATTCCAACTCACTGAAGTAATTTACCTATGAGAATTTATTTCCTTCAAACTAGAACACAAACATTAAACTACTTGAATTCTCATTTTCAAAACACACCATTCTTTTCTCCACATTTACTTTATACAATAGGTTTCTGAGATTTCACGAAACCCAAGTTTGAGGGAGATACTATAATAACTTCATTTGCTTGTTCTTCAAAAATAAATGATACAGGAAACAATATCAATATTCAGTTTTCACTGAGTTCTTTTTTAGAAGTCAGGTTGCAGAGAGATGTAGATTTTTTCATTTCCAGGATTATTCATATCTCCTAAACATACTAAAGGGAATAGCTTTTAGAGAATTTGCAGTAACAAAGCAAAAGACGGTGGGGAGGGAGGGAGAGTATGGGAGGGTGTGAAAAGGGTCATGAAGTATTGTTGTGCCCATATGCCAACATCCATACTGTAAATCACTAAACCGCCCCCCCCCCAATAAAATAAAATAAAGTTGCAGCAGCTCAGCAATGGAGTATAGTTTTACATGCCAGAGACCCTGGATTTGGTCTCTAGGACCACATAACGATAAAAGGTCCATACTCCCAGTGGGATAAAGAATAGGAAAGCTTTCAAGGGAGAGGATGGGATAGGGAGTTCTGGTGGTAGAATTGTACCACTCTTATCCTATGATCTTGTCAATATTTCCATTTTATAAATTTCAAAAAAAATTGAAAATTAGAGAAAAAATAAGTAGAATATCATGAGTGGCAAAGTAAACTTTTTTTGGCTCCTCTCTTTCCACATCCCAATCTCTCTAATAAGAAAAAAATGATTAGAGCTGGAGAGCACTCACCAGACAGGTCACGTGGCTTGCCGTGTACACTACCCAGGTACCACACGGAGGGTGTGACGGGTCTAGGGAAAGCTCAGGAATTCAGATACCATTTCCCTACCTTTGTGTATGAAAAGGTGACCCAAGTTCAGAGAAATCATGCTAACTTGACACCCGAGTTCCAATATATACTAGAAGGCCCAATTAGTTGAGTTGTATTTTAAAATTTCCAAATTCTGTGATTAGTAATTAGATCTTTTTTTTTTTAAAAAAAAAATACAGTCATTCAGTTGTTTAGGAAAAGACAATTTTGCTGATTATAGCCCAAAACAGGCTTGATGAACATGATGGTAGAATTTTTATAAGAATATATATCTTGCAGCCCAAGAGGGAGAACAGTAAATAAGACATTGGATTTTCAAACATGAGATTCCAAATTTAACTCCCAGCATTCCATCTGGCCAAGTGTTTCTCTGGTTCTCTCCTTCTCACCTCTATAAAAAAAATAAATCTTTTTTTTTAAGGGGCAGGGTGGTGGTGCACTTAGTTGAGCACAAATGTTACAATGTACAAGGACCTAGGTTGAAGTCCCCAGTCCTCACCTGCAAGGGGAAAGCTTTGCAAGTAGTGAATCAGGGCTGCAGGTATCCATCTCTCTTTCTCCCCTTCCCCTCTCAATTTCTGACTCTCTATCCAATTTCTTCTTCTAGCGTTTGCCCTTCTTCCGTAGCCAGTCAACAGCGTCAGGTTGAGCCTGATGTAAAGTTTCGAGACCTCCTTTGAATCTGGAGAGGTGGCAGTCGTTGACTATGTGGGTCATAGTCTGTCTGGAGCCGCAGGGGCAGTTCGAATAAATAAAGATAATAAAAAAATTAAAAATAAATATTTTTTCAAAAATACGTTACTTTTAAAGAGGTTTTTAATTTTTATTTATTTATTTATTATTAGATAGAGACCGAAACTGAGAAGGGAGGCTGAGTGGCACACCTAGCTGAGAGCACGTGTTACAGTGCACAAGGACCCAGGTTCAAGCCCCCAGTCCCCACCTGCAGGCGGAAAGCTTTGCAAGTGGTGAAGCAGTGTTGCAGGGGTCTTTCTGTCTCTCCTTCTCTATCACCCCCTTCCCTCTCAATTACTGGCTATCTCTATCTAGTAAATAAAATAAAGATAATAAAAAATTAACCAAAAAAAATGAGAAGGGAGGGGGAGATAGAAAGGGAGAGAGACAGAACTGCTACTCTGCTTCACTACTCTTGAAGCTTTCCCCCTACAGGTGGGGAGTTTGAACCCATGTCCTTGCACACTGTAGTGTATGTGCTTTACCAAGTGCAGCACTGGCTGGCCTCAATTTGTTTTATTTTAAAGATTTTATTTATTTCTTTATGAATGAGAAAGGAAGAGAAAGAGAACTAGACATCACTCTGGTACATGTGTTGCCAGGGATTGAACTCAGGACCTCATGCTTGAGAGTCCAATGCTTTATCCACTGCGACATCTCCCAGACCACTTTATTTTATTTTAATGAGAGAGATGTAGAGAAAAAAGACACAGAAAGACCAGAGCACTACTCAGCTCTGGCTTATGGTAGAACTGGGGATTGAACCTAATATCTCTGAGTCTTATGAAAGTCTTTTGCATAACTATTATGCTGTGTCTCCCCAAACTTACATAAATCTTTAACGACAAAAACTATATCCTGAATAACACTTATTTAGTAGTTCTTCAGGCTAATGGTTTTGAAGTAGAATTTCTTTCTGGGGAGAATGAATTTTAGAATCTTGACAAGAGGTTGTGCTTTGAGATTGTTGGCTCTCAATTTTCTCTCTCCCAACCTGCCCAGGCCCTAAAGCCTTTAATATCTACTTTGTTCAGAACAAAGTCATTTTTAAAAGACTTGTACCCGAAAATTGCACATGATTTTTAAATAAGGACTGAAAATGTTAAACTTTTTTTTTTTCCTCCAGGGTTATTGCTGGGCTCGGTGCCTGCACCATGAATCCACCGCTCCTGGAGGCCATTTTTCCCCCTTTTTGTTGCCCTAGTTGTTGCAGCCTCGCTGCGGTTATTATTACCATTGTTGACGTTGCTTTGTTGTTGGAATAGGACAGAGAGAAATGGAGAGAGGAGGGGAAGACAGAGAGAGAGGGGAGAGAAAGATAGACACCTGCATACCTGCTTCACCGCCCGTGAAGCGACTCCCCTGCAGGTGGGGAGCCGGGGTTCGAACCGGGATCCTTACGCCGGTCCCTGCGCTTTGCGCCACGTGCGCTTAACCCACTGCGCCACCGCCCGACTCCCAAAATGTTAAACTTTTAAATCTGAAGAAATGAAAAAAAAATGGCACAACTGGGGAATTAAGACTTTTTATTTAGATCATCTATATTCAGTGAGAGAAGTCTTTTGTGTTAAATGAGCAAGTTTTGTGGTTTTTCACTTTTGAAAAATAACTACTCTGTTTCATTATGTAACTACACTAACATACTATAAATCTAGGGGGGGTTGGAAAAACTATACTAGAGTTCCTGCAAAAGAACCTGATTTCTATATCGATAGATAAGCTTTTCTGTATTATTTACTTTAATTTTAAATGTGAGATAAAAAAATGACAAATGGAAACTGCAGTGATTTAGGAGGTTTTTTTTTTTTAATAAAATGGAAGTAGGACCAAAAGTATGCTATAATTCAATTATAGTCTTTAGAGAATTCTTTGTTGTGGGGCATCATTATAAACATGAAAGTAGGCCTCTGTGCACAGAAAACCTTCTTGGTGACTTCTGATTTAATAATTGATGTATTAACCAACATTTTTCAATATTAATGTTTCATCTACTTAATATTCTTCATCATTTTATTTATTTGGCTCCAGGCTTATTGCTGGGGTTTGTTGTTCTCATGACAATTTTATCACTCCTACTGGTATTTTTTTTTTTTCTCACAGAGACAGAAATAGAGAGGAAGGGGAGAAGAGAAAGACACCTGCAGTGCTACTCCACCACTTGTGAAGCTTTCCCCTGAAGGTGGTAACTGAGACCTTATATCAAGGTCCCCCACTGCTTGGCCCCTCCTCATTCATTTAAGAAATATTTATAGGAGAAGGGATTTAGTATAATGGTTGTGTGAAAAGGTCTTTCAAGCCTGAGGCTCTAAAAGTTCTCAGGTTCAATTCCCCACACTGCCAGAACTGAGCAGTGTTCTGGTAAAAGGGAAAAAAAGAAAGAAAGAAAGGAAGGAAAGAGAGAGAGAGAGAGAGGGAGGGAGGGAGAAAGAGAGAGAAAGGAATAAAGGGAGAAAGAAAGAAAGAAAGAAAGAAAGAAAGAAAGAAAGAAAGAAAGAAAGAGAAAGGAAGAAAGAAAGGGAAAGAAGAGGAGAGGAAGGGAGGGGAGGGAAAAAAATTGTAGAGCATCTGTTATATGCCAGATGTTATTCTAAGTGAAAGATCAGTAAGCCAAATTAATAGAAAGCACTGCTGCTATAGAACTCTCATCCTAGTCAAGTTTAAAAACCATGAACAAAGAAATTATATATATATATATATATATATATATATATATATATATATATATATATGAGAAGGAAATATGTAACATAGACAAACAGAAAAAATAAATGAATTCTCAAACTCAAAGGAAATAAGGGAACAAACTTTGTAATCCTCAAGAAATAGAAAGACATATGCCTGACAAGTCCAGCACTTTGTAAGTAGGGAAAAGGAGAAAAAAACAACAGAGAAATGAAGAGAAGAGGAGAGGAGAGGAGAGGAGGGGAGGGGAGGGGAGGGGAGGGGAGGGGAGGGGAGAGGAGAGGAGAGGAGAAGAGAAGAGAAGAGAAGAGAAGAGAAGAGAAGAGAAGAGAAGAGAAGAGAAGAGAAGAAAAATGGCTTTATAGGACCTTTAGACTATTTTACATACTTGGACTTTAACTGAGTTTACCAGGAAGTTATGTTAGCATTTGAACAGAAAGGCATGCTATGATTTGACATGTTCTATTTTTATTTTTATTTTTGACTTGTATTATTTTTATCTCCATAGCTGACATAGTGAGGGAAAATGAAAATAGGCAAGAGTGGAAGCAAAGAGACCATTAGGGAAACTAATTTACTAGTCTGGAAGAGATTATCTTAGTAATGAAATTTAATGTATTGGGCACTGGTTTTGGGAATAGAGACAAGTGACCAAGTTCCGGAACTATGCAGAAAAAGTGTTGAATACAATCTGCTGAGAGGCTGGTTTTATCAGTAGGTAGTAAAACGCTACTGTGATAGAAACTGCAAGTTCAGCATGAAAACTGCTGATGATAAATAGGAGTGGCTTTTATAAAATAAAAAGAGAAAGCAAGATAAACCTTTAAAGAATGGGGCTCAGAGAGAGAAATCTGGAGCAGTATTCTAGAACCAGTCTGTTTAACTGATACTAAATGTCTTTTAGTAAATGGCCTTTAAATAAATGTGTGGCTCTCTGAGGAGGTGTTGCTGGTGGAGAGCTGGGATTTTTTTTTTTTTTTTTTTACCTCTAGGATTTGGTGATGTTCTCAGTTAATGACAGTGACAGAAAGAATCATCTAAACTTACACACTTTGCAACCAATTCCAGGATTCTTAGACTATGAGCCTAAATAGATATATAAATGAGAGAAGAGAAAAATAAATGGTGGGGTTCTTAATTTGAAGTCAACATTTAAAGGTACATGCATGATCTTTTAAGCAGCAATGTAGCATTAAAGAAAAGAAAATATATAAGATAGATGTGGGACAAAATGAGAAAGTTGGTAGCTCAAAAAGGAAAATCCTTATTAAATTTTTATTAGCAATCATAAAATATTAGCTCACTACAGATATTAAATTGAAATTGGCTTATTAAAAGGAGAGAGAGAAGGAGGAGAAGTCATCTCATTCTGCATTTAAAGGTATTTTAGTACTCTCTCCTTGGATTCCCAGAGAAACAAAGAACCAGCAACACTGGACATCCTGTACTCAGATTTGGTTTCTAATACTTTATTTTAAAACACTCCATGATGGTTTTTTTTGGAAATGGTTTCCTAAAGCCCAACATCAAGAAAAATAAAAACAAAAAGAACCCAATGGGTTGATATCAAACTGAAAATCTTCACAGCAAAAGAAATCATCTTCACAACGAAGCAACATTCTACAGAAAGGAAGACAATATCTATGAGTCATACATCTCACAAAAGGACTCATACGCAGAGAGAGAATTCAGCAAAAACAAACCATGCAAAAACGCTGAAAAGATCTAAACGACTTCTCATTGCAGGAGATCTTGAGATAACCAACAAATATGTGAAAAAAATGCTTAGTTGCTGATAGTCACAGAACTGCAAATTAAGGTAATAAGGATATATCGTCTCAAACTTGTGAGAATGTCATATATTGAAAAAAAAGAAGGAAGCAAGTTTCCAGTGAGAATGTGGTGCAAAAAAGGAACCTTTTAACATTGCTGGTGGGAATGTAAACTGGTCCAGACTCTGCAGAAAATAGTCTGGAATTTATCAAAATATTAAAAATCCTTCTACCATGTAACTCGGAAATTCTTCTAAGTATATGTCCAAAAACAAACACACACAAGCATACAAAGAGACAGTTTTTGCTTGTTTTTTTTGTTTGTTTGTTTTGTTTTGCCTGTATTCACTGTAGCACAATTTGTAGTAACTAAAATTTGGAAACAACCCAAGTGTCTACTGATGGACATGTGGTTAAGGAAGTTGTGGTTTATAAGCATGTAATAGAATACTACATGGTTGTAAGAAATGCTGAGATCTTCTGTTATGCTACAACTTGGATGGAAATAGAAAGAATAATGTTGTGTGTGTGTTGGGGGGGGAGATGAATACAGGCTAATCTCACTCTTAAGAGGGACTCAGGAAACAAATCAAGGGAGGAAAGTTAGTAAACTGTGGTCCATGCCAACAGATCCAAGGTCACAAAAGGATGGAGCCAAGGAGGGAGTAAGAGGGATTTAGAGACTCCAGACCTGCAAACAGGGACACGTTAGTGGTGGGAGATAGATGTTGAAGCCTTGGGGAGATTAAAACAATGTAACCCCCATGTGACAAGTTCTATAAATCAGCATTTCCTCAGTAAAGAAAAGTAAATGTGTGTGTGGTCTGGGAGGTGGCACATTGGACTCTCAAGCATGAGGTCCTGAGTTCAATCCCTGGCAGCACATGTACCAGAGTGATGTCTGGTTCTCTCTTTCTCCTCTTATCTTTTTCATAAATAAATTACAAAACTTTTTTTTAAAAAATGTATCTATTGTGGTCCGGGAGGTGGCACAGTGGATAAAGCATAGGACTCTCAAGCATGTGGTCCTGAGTTCAGTCCCTGGCAGCACAAGTACCAGAGTGATGTCTGGTTTTCTCTCTCTCTCTCTCTCTCCTTCTATCTTTCTCATTAATAAATAAATAAAATCTTTTAAAAAAAAATTTATCTGTAGTGTAAAAAGCAGCAATGGCCTCCTTGTGAATAAGTTGACTTTTTTTTGTTTTTTGTCTAATGACAGGGAAAATTAAGGCCATTAGAAACATTTTGTTGCCAGTGGTGGTGGTTCTCCCAGAGATATCTGGGAAGTTATCAAAGAAGAAAACCTTTTTAAAACCATGAAGGGAAGCACAGTTGTCAAAGTGTGACATTTGAACATTAGAGGAAGCAAAGATAACATTAATTAGGAACAGGATGAGTCTTTAAATATATGAATTAATGATAAGCTTAACGTGAGAAAGACAAAGTGTCCTAAAGCACATTGTAATACACACTTGAATTTTGCAAAACATTGCTTATAATAAATGCTATAATTTTTTCAACACTTTTTTGTAGAGTTTTGCTCAATTATCAGTTACAAGTAAGCTTGTTTTACACCTCATGATATAAGTGATATAGTTTTTGAAAGACAAGTATTTATTATTGAATTTCTTTACCAGAGCACTGCTTAGCTCTGGCTTATGGTGATATTGGGTATTGAACCTGGGACCTCTACTCTATCAGGTATGAGAAGCTTTTGCATAACTTGTATACTATCTCCCCCATTCCATAAAACAAATATTTAAAATGGGACAGGTGCATGGATCAATTTACCATAGTGTTTGGGGGAATAAATTAAAAAATTGGTTGATAGAAAAGCTTAAAGTCAAGTGATCCAGGCCAACATATACTAATCCCCAGTATCTTAAAAGATTTTACAAGATAAGAAGTAGGCAACTATAAAGTGTTGACTTTTCACATCTGCAAAATAAAGGGTCCCTAAAATGCTGAGTAGTTAGGCAGATAAGGTTTCAGTAACCGTGGAACTGCACACATTTTCCACTCCTGTCTGCTCTGCAATATGATCTTCAATTTCAGGCGATAAATCATAACAAGGAAGACAAAGTAAATTGCAGTTAGAAGTAAAACCAACCTACTCTAGCTACACCACCTTGAGGAAGAGTTTGGAGGAGAATCAGTCGATAAAGCAAACAGCAAAACATGGGGTCAAAGGAAAAACTGAATCTGAGGTGGGAGTAGATAGCATAATGGTTATGCAAAGGCACTCTCACGCTTGAGGCTCCAAAGTCCTAGGTGCACATCCACTACCTCACCATAAGCCAGAGATAAACAGTGCTCTGGTAAAAAGAATGGAAAAAAGAAAAAATAAGAAAGAAAGAAGAGAAAAAGAAAGGAAATTGAATCTGTCAGGGAGTTTTGGATACGTTGGTGTGTTTTCTCCGGTGTTTCCACAGTTGAAGCGGCTAATGACACAATTTACAACTGCACGTGCTTATTAGTTGGTTGTATGGATGGATTTGCTTGAAAATGTCTGGGCATTGTAATCACTGTAGCAGTTTACACTTTAGATTACACTTTTTTATTGTTGTCATAGCTGTTGTTGGATAGGACAGAAAGAAATCAAGAGAGGAGGGGAAGACAGAGAGGAGGAGAGAAAGACACCTGAAGACCTGCTTCACCACTTGTGAAGCGACCTCCTGCAGGGGGGATTACACTTTTTTTTTTACAGAAAATAATTGGGATATTTCTTTTTTCTTTCTTTTTTTATATATAAAAAGGAGACATTGACAAAACCATAGGATAAGAGGGGTACAACTCCACACAGTTCCCACCACCAGATCTCTGTATCCCATCCCCTCCCCTGATAGTTTTCCTACTCTTTATCCCTCTGGGAGTATGGACTCAAGATCATTGTGGGATGCAGAAGGTGGAAGGTCTGGCTTCTGTAATTGCTTCCCCGCTGAACATGGGCATTGACAGGTCGATCTATACTCCCAGCCTGCCTCTCTCTTTCCCTAGTAGGGAAGGGCTCTGGGGAAGCAGACCTCCAGGACACATTGGTGGGGTTGTCTGTCCAGGGAAGTCTGGTCGGCATCATGCTAGCATCTGGTGGCGAAAAGAGAGCTAACATACAAAGCCAAACAAATTGTTGACCAATCATGGACCTAAAGGCTGGAGTAGTGCAGATGAAGAGTTGGGGAGGGGTCCTCCATTTTGTAGATAGCTAGTAGGCATATTTTAGTTATATTCCAAAGGGCCTGTGGCTATACTAGCTTTGTCTTTTTTTCCCCCTGAGCCTGAAATCTGATATACAGGTGGATCCAAGTTATTGTCTGGGGAAATGATGTCATGGCTGGAAAAGGGACAGAAAGCTGGATCAGGGAAGAGAGTAGCTCCCTAATACGGGAAAGGGGTATAAATAATGTTAGTAGAAGCATAGAGACCACAAGTAAGGTAATGAAATTTTTCAGTAAATCACAATAGGACATTAAGGGCTTAAGAAATACATTTTTTTTAGAATTAGCATTTACTTTATGTGTGTGTGTTGGTTAAATTATTGGATAGAGACAGAGAGAAACTGAGAAGGGAGGAGGAGACAGAAAAAGAGACAGAGAGACACCTGCAACCCTAAATCACTTGTGAAGTTTTTCCCCTGCAGGTGGAAACCAAGGGCTTGAACTGGGGGTCCTTGCACACTGTAATTTTTGTCCTGGACCCTCACCCCCACCCCCAAACCCTACCCATTAGGGAAAGGTAGAGACAGGCTGGGGGTATGGTTCAACCTGTCAATACACATGTCCAGTGGAGTAGCAATTACAGAAGGTGGACTTCCCACCTTCTGCTCCGTATAGAAATCTTTGGTCCATACTCCCAGAGGAAGTGTCATATCCTATCCAATAAGGGGATGTGATATGGCACTTTGGTGGTGGAAATTGTATGAATTGTACTCATCTTATTCTATAATCTTGTCGATCATTATTAAATCACTAATAATAAAAAAGAAGTTGAAAAATAAGCAAAACTTCAATTGGGTTTGGTGTATTGCACCAAAGTAAAAGCCTCTGGGATGGGGGTGGGGGTTCAGATCCTGGAACATGATGGTAGAGGAGGACCTAGAGGAGGTTGAATTGTTATGTGGAGAATTGAGAAATGTTACACATGTACAAACTACTGTATTTTACTGTAGACTGTAAACCATTAATCCCCCCCATAAAAAAAGACACCACAACATAAACAAAATGGAATACAACTCAGCTATTAACAATGGTCGATTCATCTTCTTCACCTCATCTTGGGTGGAGCTTAAAGGAATCATGTTAAGTGAGATAAGTTAGAAATAGAAGGATGAATATGGGATGATCTCACACATAGAAGTTGAAAAACAAGATCAGAGGAGAAAACACTAAGCAGAACTTGGACTGGGTTTGGTGTATTTCACCAAAAAGGACTCTGGGGTGGGGCGGGGGGAGGATTCAGGTCCTGGAACATGATGGTAGAGAGGACCTAATGGTGGTTGAATTGTTACGTGGAGAATTGAGAAATGTTACATGTGTACAAACTATTGTATTTTACTGTAGACTGTAAACCATTAACCCCCCCAATAAAGAAAAAACAAGATACCACACACAAAAAAACTTCATCCATGCCAGAAACAAAGAAAACATATATATTAGATAAAGGCAGAGAGAAATTTAGAAGGGAGGGGGAGATAGAGAGGGAAAGAGATAGACAACTGCAGTCTTACTTCACTCATGAAACTTTCTCCCTGCAGGTGAGGATCAGGGGCTTGAACTTGGGTCCTTACGTACTGTAATGTGTGTGCTTAACCAGGTGCACCACTACCAGGTCCCACTTGGATTCTTTTCTATGAATAGAAATGTCTATTTTGGAATAGGCAGCATGAAATTTTTTTGAAGGGTGGACACAATAGCCAGAATAAGACAGAAGGGCTGTGGTGGATTTACTGGAAATGTGCTGTCATGATAAACACTCCCAGAAAAAAAAAATTATGCACTTAACCAAGTGCACCATTGCCTGGTGCCACAACCACGGAATCATAAGAGAAGCACTGAATGTTAATGACAAAAATAACTAAGGAGGGGCTGAGGATGGACCACCTGGTTGAGCACACACATTACCATGCGCGAGGACTCAGGATCCAAGCACTCAGTCCTCACCTGCCGGCAGAGGGGAGGAGGCAGCAGGGAAGGGGAAGATCTTTACAGATGGTTAAGCAGCACCTCAGGTGTCTTTCTTTTTCCCTCTTTCCTTCTCCCCCTTCTCTCTCAATTTTTTCTCTCTGTATCCAATAAATAGAAGAATTTTAATTAAAAATAACGATAATGAAATGATTCCTTATGAATAAAGGTTGAGACATGTAAAAATATATATAAAACATACTAGCTCTTAGGCAAACCTATGGTATTCACTATAGACAAACATTTAGATAATGTTTGTAGTTATATATTTGAACTAAATAAATAAATATTTGGAGATTCATAGTTACCTATGAATGTTATTATCCAAAACATCCTATTCAAGTTATATCCCAGTGAGCCAGAGTACACCATAAAAATACTTAGGTGAAAAATGGCAACTGTATTTGTCTGTTTCCTGGAATGCAGTCTAGACACACTTTACTGTGGTTCACTCTAGCAGAGTCAAGAAAGAACTCTATGGGCAGAGGGTAGATAGCATGATGGTTATCATAATGGTTAGATAGCATAATGGTGGGGTGGGGGGAGGATTCAGGTCCTGGAACATGGTGGTAGAGAGGACCTAGTGGGGGTTGAATTGTTACGTGGGGAATTGGGAAATGTTACATGTGTACAAACTATTGTATTTTACTGTAGACTGTAAACCATTAATCCCCCCAATAAAGAAAAAACAAGATGCCACACACAAAAAAAAACTTCATCCACGCCAGAAACAAAGAAAACATATATATAATGTTTTCTCCAAAGTCCCAGGTTCAATCCCCCACACCACCATAAGTCAGAGCTGAGCAGTGCTCTGGTTTAAAAAAAAAAAAAGAAAGAAAGAATTCTACGTTGTGTCTTGGTAATGCTTAAATTTTTATATCAGAATGCCTTTAGAAGTAATAGTTGCTTAGGCTTGTTGATTATTATACAAGGTAATGATTTTTATTTTTAAAGTGTGTGCTCTACTACACACGTATTATGTGTGTTACATCTTATTTTTTAAATTCTAAAATAAAATGAATTTTAGTCAAATCATTAAGTCAAACAAAATATTTGAATGAGAATTGTTTACTTTTGAAATAGTTCTTGAAATTAATGCAAAATTCAGATTAAAAATAAAAAGGCTGTACCTTTTGAATCGCAGCTTTGATTCTAGATAATTATCCCAAGGGGGGAAAAAAACCTCATGTATTTAATAAAGATTTAAGTTCATGGGAAGTGAAATATAATTACTGGATACAAAGTATGTTTGACACACCAAGATCCATTGATCTATAGTACTTGTATTTGTCAGTAGTAGATTTTAACAATGCACAGGAGAATTCTACATCAGTCACTTTTCAAAGCATTATTTTCCAGAAAAAAAACTCCGGACAAAAAAAATCCAAAATTAAAATGGCTATTGAGTTAGCCAAGATCAACAGAGGAACACTAATTGAAGGATTAAATAGCATATCCAGATCTTCCAAATCAGTGGCCAAACTTCTGCATCCTCAGCTTGCTTGTAGACTCTTGGAATTAAGAGACATATCTCATCGTCTGCTGAGGGAAGTTAATGCCCCAAAGCAACCCCTATATAACATGCAGGTATGTGAGTATTGCATATACACCAGATGTAGACCTTGTTTTATGTTTTTAAGAAATAATTTTAAATCGCAGGGGACAGGCGGTGGCACACCCAGTTAAGTTCACATAGTACTAAGTGCAAGGACCCACACAAGAATTCCTATTTCAGCCTCCAGTTCCCCACCTGCAGGGGGGATGCCTCAGAAGCGGCCAAGCAGGGGTGTTGGTGTCTTTCTCTTGCCCTCTCTACCTCTTCCTTCTCTCTCAATTTCTCTCTGCCCTACCCAACAAAAAGAAAAAGAAATAATTTGAAATGGCAGGATTCTAAAATCGAAAATGTAGCACATTAGGTTGACCTATGTATCAAACAAGGACAGTTAAGTAAGAGAAGTGACTAACTGGACTTTTTTGTTCAGTATATATTATGTGGCTTAAATGAATCTGATGATAATCTTTTTCTCTATTATCATTATATTGAACTCTATGAAACTATCAATTTCAAATGATTCAGCCTAAATAAAAGCACACGTTACCACTTTATTCCAAAGCCTGCAATCCTGGACAGTGGCTCACTTGGTAGAGTGTGTACCCATGTGAGGATCGGATTTAAATGCCCAGTCCTCCACCTGCAGGAGGGATGTTTCACAAATGGTGGAACACTGATGCAGGTATCTCTGTCCCTGTCTCATTTCACCTCTCTCTCCCTCTCACCCTGTACCAGGGAGAGGGAGAGAAGAGAGAGAGAGACAGAGAGAAAATGATCTCTGGGAATGGTAGAATCATGAAGTGAGGCAGGCTCTGAGTTCTAATAATCGCCCTGATGGAAAAAAAAAATCCTACAAACATTAAAAAAAATATTTGTTTTGTTCTCTCTTTCCCTTGACTTTGACATGTATCCAAGATAATTTTGCTTGATAAAACAGATTCAATATATTTCACTATGTCATATACTTAATTTTTTGAAGATTCATTCACTTATTAATGAGAAAGAGAGGGAGACAGTGAATACCAGAGCATCAGTGTGATGCTGGAAACTGAACACAAGACCTCATGTGTGAAACAGTCCAGTGCTTTACCCACTGTACCACCTCCAGGATCCAAATATCATATACCTAAATGATATTTTTAAATACCCATCAACATCCTAGTACATGTCAAATTGTACATTCTAATTATTTTACTAAAGCAGTATTTATTACATGTTGACAGTGGCAACTACTTTTTTTTTGTTTTTTGTTTTTTTTTTGCCAACAGGCCTGGGACTTCACACTTACATGATTCCACTACCCCTTTTTTCCCCCTAAATAGGGAGAAAGCTAAACACTACAACATTGTTCCACTATTTCTGAAGCGTCCCTTTTGCATGGTGCTTCCATATAGTGTTGGAGGCTCAGGCCTGGATCCTCAAGCACGTTAAAAGGTGTGCTCTATCCGGCCAGCCGGTAGAGCACTGGGTTAAGCGCACAAGAACCAGCTCAAGGATCCCGGTTAGAGCCCCCAGCTGCATTAGGGGGTCGCTTCACAAGCTGTGAAGCAGGTCTGCAGGTGTCTTTCTCTCCCCTTCTCTGTCATCCCCTCCTCTCTCAATTTCTCTGTCCTATCCAACAACAATAACAGCAACAACAATGGGGAAAAGATGGCTGCCAGGAGCAGTGTAGGCGCTGAGCTCCAAAGATAACACTGGTGGCAAAAAAAAAAAAAAAAAGTGCTCTCCTGGGTAAGCTATCTCCTGACTTCTAGACCAACTGCTTCCAGTAGTTTTAAGAAAAATGTTTTCAGTATATTTTTTTTCTAAAGTTGATGATACTGAATTATAGGCTGTTGTTTTTTTAATCTAGACATTATCCAAAATGCCCTACATGTTTGCTACAAAAGTTTCAGAATTTTGCATGTATGTCAGTTAAACCTCAAAGTGAATTAATTTTTAACTATTGTGTTGAAAAATGGAAAAAATGACTCAGGGTGATATAGTCATTTTTTTTCCTTTATTGAAGGATTAATGGTTTATAATCAACAGTAAAATACAGTAGTTTGTATATATCTCACATATCTCAGTTTTCCACATAACAATCTAACCCCTACCCAGGATCTGCTTTGTGTTTTCTGTTCTTATTTTTCAGTCTATGCCTATGAAGATGTATTCATTTATGTAATTAAATAATTCTGAGTTGATAAAATTTTAGGCATTGCTGTATATAAATGTTCAAATGATGGATGTCTGTAGGATTTTTTTTCTCCATCTTCTGATTCTGTTTTCTCTGAGTTGTATAAAGTCCATTCCTAGGCTTTTGTCTCATGGTCAAATGGTCATTTTTAGCAGTTCCAAGGACTTCATCCTCCCAAGTTCAGTTGCAACAACAACAGCAACAACAAAAAATGGTAATCCTTAACCTCTCTTAAGAAATGGTTTACCTCTTGACTAAGGAAATAGAATGCACTGATTGACTAAGGACTCACTAGTGATTTCTCTCTAGAGTTGAAATTGGAGCTCCATCCAGATCACATGGCCTGAGAACAAGGAAAAGATTAATTCCCCCATAAGGTGGGGGGGTTTGAAAAGATGAGAAAATTCATGATAAATGGCTACAGTCAACAAAACAGACATTATATTGGAATTTCTCTTTGATCAAAGATCAGCATTTCCAAAATTTATTCTATATTTCAACTTTGAATTTTTCTGAAAATACTATTTGTAAAAGCTCCCCGTTAATACCTGCTGTTTTGCTTCACTGTTTATTTGTGTATTAGACCTAGAGTTGTAGTTTTTTAATAGAAGGTTGATATAGAAATGATTTCTGTATTTATTATGAAATCATTTAAAGACACTGCCCATTTATGTTATTCAGAGTTTTTGCTTTGTTCTTCTGCTTAATCAAAACTTTGAAGGAACAGACTTCTTACATTATTTGCAAGAAAACATATTGGTCTGTCACAGTTATATAAACACACACACACACACACACACACACACACACACACACTCACTCACTCACTCACTCACACACTGACCTTGAGTCAAAGACAAGGATTACTTATTATTCACAGCAAAAGCAACTGCTTGTGTCAGTTCCCACAGGACAATCTGGCAAAAGCCAGATGTTGCTTGTGCATTGTAGTATTTTAATCTCTGGAAATGAAACCTGAAAATTGGTGACTTATCTTTTTTTACAAGGATAGTGGTATATCTGTCTATCTCCAGAGGGGGGGTTGGGAAATAAGAGATATTATCCTGGTATAAATGTAGGCAAATATCTCTGAAAAGGAAGAAGAGGGTATTATATTTAGTGCCCTGTCACATATATTGGGAGCATCATCTCTTAATCTCTCCAGAGGGATATACTGTCTCTGTCTTCCAAACGTGTTTGCTACTCAGTCATGTTTTTTGTTCCAAAGTTCCACTCCAGACAGGAGTGAGAAACATCCCTACAGAATTGCCTTTCAAATTTCATAAAATTCAATGACAGAAAAGTGACCTGTCTTTTCAGTTGAATTTATATTTCCTTTTATTCAGTAGTTAGAACTATAAAACACAATGTTTCTTTTTCCTGACTGGCAGTAAGATTCACAGGTAAATTCAGAGTTTAATTGTGATAATTTATTCCAGAAACTTGAGATGAAAGAAACAAATTGAAGGATTAAGTGACTTATTCAAGTCATTTATGCTGACTGTATTTTGACATCAATTCAAAACTAACCCCTACAAAGTCTCCTTTCTTTTGTTCTTCTAATTTTCTTAGAATTTAGTCTTAATTTTTAAATTTTTTATCAGTAAAATATTCCAACATACATCTAAAAGCAGTTTATGGGGGGAGCAACAGTGGTGCACCTGGCTAAGCATACACATTAAGTGATCAAAGACCCAGGGTCAAACCCTGGTCCCCACTTGAAGGGGGAAAGCTTCAGGTGTGGTGAAGCAAAGCTGCAGGTGTCTCTGTCTCTTTCCCTTTCTATCCCCCCCCCCAATTTCTGTCTCTATTTAGTAAAATAAAAATAAAAGTAGTTTATTGGAAGTTTCACCAAAATTTGAATGGGTAGTTGTTATTTTTAGTTGTTCTATACTGCTTTAGACATAGGCTTTATAAAAAATATAATTAATCAAGCCCCCGGCTCCTCACCTGCAGGGGAGTCACTTCACAAGCGGTGAAGCAGGTCTGCAGGTGTCTATATTTCTCTCCCCCTGTCTTCCCCTCCTCTCTCCATTTCTGTCTTAGCCAACAACAACGGCATCAATAACCGCAACAATGTTAAACAACAAAGACAACAAAAAGGGAAAATAAATAAAGAAATATAATTAATCATTACATTACCAAACATATAGTGGTTACATATAATCATTATAACCAAATATGTCAATAGTCCCCCCCTTTACCTCTACCAAATTTAATCATCCTAAAATTCATATCAGTATTTCCATACTGGTCTTTATTTTTTCACTACAAAATTTGTATCCTTCCATAACTTATGTATATTTTGAACTCATATGAATAGAGTAGCACCTCAATAATTGTTGATAATTGGCTCCAGAAACTGGTACAAATGATGGAAATAGTAAGCACTAGACATGAGTATGTCTGTGGGTTTCAAACTACTGGGAAACTAATGTGTTGGTCTTTCTTTTGTTCTAAGAGACAGAATGTAGGGTTTTATGCTGATTCATACAAGTTTTTTTTAAATATTTATTTATTTAATATTTATTTATTCCCTTTTGTTGCCCTAGTTGTTTTATTGTTGTAGTTATTATTGTTGTCATCGTTGTTGGATAGGACAGAGAGAAATGGAGAGAGGAGGGGAAGACAGAGAGAGGGAGAGAAAGATAGACACCTGCAGACCTGCTTTACCGCCTGTGAAGTGATGCCCCTGTAGGTGGGGCTTGAACCGGGATCCTTAGCCAGTCCTTGCACTTTGTGCCACGTGCACTTAACCCGCTGTCATACAAGTTTTTTATAATACATTTTATTATTTTTAATTTGATAGGGCAGAGAGAAATTAAGAGAGTGTGGGGAGGGAGAGAGAGAGAAAGAGAAACAGAGAGACATCTGCAGTACTTGTTTTACCACTTGTGAAGCCTCCCCTCTGCAAGTGGGGACCAGGGGCTCAAACCTGGATCCTTGTGCGTGAAATCTTTGTTAAAAAGTCAAAATGGGGGGTGGGGTACATGTGGGTCATCATTCACCAGATAGAGGTCTGCTAACCCCCAACTCCAGGAGGGATCCAGTGGGCAACCAGAAACACCCATGTCAGTCATTCCATCTCATAGATGTCAGATTGCATGAGCAGAGTTCATCTGGGATGTGCAAGTATGAGAGATGCTCAGCTGGAGGTGAAGCGGGAAAGTGTAGAGGGTTCCTAGTACTATATTAGGCAGTCTTCACAGTCACCAGATCTTAAGAAAGAGTGCTGGAACTTGGATGACTTTCCCCTTCCTCCTCCATAGTTGCCACCCTACCCCCTCCAGGCTCACTTAATTCTTCATAGTTAATACCACTTCCTTCTCCCCTAGATTTACTTTTTCCTCTGTGCCTTCCAACACCAACTCACTTATACTCATTCCCTTCTTCACAGTTGCCAGCACTTCCTCCACCAGATTAATCTCCTCTTTCATCACTGCACTATTGTCTCTTACAGCCTCACTTTCTTTTCCAGTTGCCACCACTTCCTCTCCCTCCAGATTCACTTTCTTTTTCCACAGTTGGCACCACTTCCTCCTCCAGATTCACTTCCTTTTTCCACAGTTGCCACCACTTCCTCCTCCAGATTCACTTCCTTTTTCCACACTTGGCACCACTTCCTCCTCCAGATTCACTTCCTTTTTCCACAGTTGGCACCACTTCCTCCTCCAGATTCACTTCCTTTTCCATGGTTGTCATTGCTTTTTCATCCAAATTCATTTCCTTCCCCACAGCTGTCATTACCACCCCTTCCAGATTCACTTCCTTCTTCAGAGATGCCACTAAATTCCTTTCCATGTTCACTTCATCTTCCATGACCAACACTTTCTCCTCCTGACTCACTTCCTTTTTCATAGTTGCCATCTATTCTTTATCCCGGTTCACTTTCTTCATACTGCTACCGCCCCCTCTTCCAGATTCAGGTATTCCCTGCCCCCAGTAGTTCTTTTGTTTTGAGGTAAGTTTGGTTTATAAGACTATAAATGTTTTAGAAACACAGTTTCTCATCTCTTCAAAATATATTACCACACACTGCTTCTGTTAAAACACAAAATATCCCTCCCTCAAAGTCTATTGGATTCCCTTTCCAGCCTGGCAATCTACACCCATTTCCCCACACCCGACATGCAACACGATCATCTTCGATAATCTCAGTTCCCTTTCTTTCTTTCTTTCTTTCTTTCTTTCTTTCTTTCTTTCTTTCTTTCTTTCTTTCTCTCTCTCTCTTTCTTTCTTTTCTTTTTCTTTTTTCCCACAGGGTTATTGCTGGGGCTTGGTGCCTGCACTATGAATCTACTACTCCTTTGGCTATTTTTTTTTTTTTCAATTTTTTGGATAAGACAGAGAGAAATTGAGAGTGGAGTGGACATTAGAGATGGAGAGATAAAGACACACGCAGACCTGCTTTACTGCTCATGAATTGATGCACTCTGCAGGTGGGGAGCGGGGCCTTGAACTGGGGGCTTAAACCGGGACCCTTGAGCAGGTCCTTGTGCTTCATACTATATATGCTTAACCTAGTGTGCCACCACCTGCCCCCTTTTGTCTTATTTATTTCCTACATATGAGAGAGAGAGCATTCAACATTTTCATTTTATACAAGCCACTTTAGAATTTTCTGTAGGGATGGTTTAGTGGTAAGAATTCCTTTTATTGGGCTAGGGAGACAGCATAACGGTTCTGCAAAAGACTTTCCTGCTGGAGACTCCAGGTTCAATCTCAATTACCACCACAAGCCAGAGCTGAGCAGTGCTCTGCTTTCTATGTGTGTCTTTCTCTCTGTGTCTCTATCATTAAAATGAATAAAATATTTAAAAATATCAAAATGTCTGTAATTGTTGCTTTTCAAATAAGAAAAGCTTTTCACTACTTGAATCCCAATTGACTGCCTGGTTGGACAGAATATTCTTGAGTGGATTTTTTCCATGCAAAATTCTGACTAAATCCTGGCAGTTCTTGCTAGCCTTCAGAGTTTATGATGAGAAATCAATAGTCTTTAGTGGTTCACTTACAGGTAACTCTCTGCTTTGATCTTTGCCATTTAACTATTATGTACTGTGGTGAGCTTAAATTTTCCTTTCTTTCTTTCCTTTTACCTTTTTATTTTTTTCTAAGCTTTTAAACTTCCTATGTCTCAAAGTATTTTTCCTTCAGTTTGGGGTAGATTCTCAGTTTATATCTTCTCAGATAAGAATTCTATCCCTGAGTATGATTTGAATGTTGGTCCTCTTGATAGTGTCAAATAGTACTATTACCTTCATTTGTTTTAGTTCTTCTTTCTTGTTGCTGATCTTTAAATAGATTCATATATATATTTACCAGAGCACTGTTTAGTTCTGGTTAGTAGTGGTGCAGGGGATTTAACCTGGAACTTTGGAGTCTCAGGCATGAGTCTCTTTGCATAACCATTATGCTATCTACCTCCTGTTCCCTCTATTTTGCTTTCCTGTTTACCACTTTGACCTTTGGCTTCTGTCTTTCCGTAGATATTTGTCTTTATTATAATCAGTTACTGCACTCTTTATCTTTTTTAATTTTATTCTTTCATACTTTCCCTAACCATTGAGACTTTTCTTTCATATAACATTTCATTTCAGTGAGAATCCTTAGGGCCATCACTTCGAAGTCTTCTTTGAGAACTTTGTGTAGCTCTGTTGAACTTGAGATTTTCTTCAACTGCTGTCTTGGTTCATCATTCCAGGTGATTTCCTCTGTGTTCTTATTTTGTTTAGTGCCCTGTGAGGACCAGAGCTAGATGTCTGTGTTTGAGCAGACCCAGGATGTGACTAGTGACAATCACAAGTGCCTGAGACTGTAGAGATTTCAGGTGTATCTGAAACTGTAATAGACTGTACACCATAAATTGCTTCTCCCTGGTTCCACCTTGGGTCTGTTACTATGGAAACTGAATTCCAGTGTGGTTGTTTTCAAGGTGCCACAATCTTCTGAAATGTTGCTGCTATAATTCCCATTTACTTTATAGCTTTCAGTCTGCCCTGATCTCATAATTAAAGTCCTGTCTTGTAGATTTCTTCTTGATTGAGCTTTATTGTCAAATGAAATAGGGTGGTGCAGGACAAAGTGAGGTCACAAGCAGCCAGAGTAGTGGGGGCCATAGACCACAGAGTGTGGTTTCTCACTTCAACATGAGAAAGGTGACTATGAATTACTATTTTTTTTGCCTCCAGGGTTATTGCTGGAGTTTAGTGCCTGCACTGCAAATCCACTGCTCCTGGGGACCATTTTTTTCCCATTCTGTTGCCCTTGTTGTTGTTGTCATTATTATTGTTGTCATTGCTGTTGTTGTGTTGCATAAGACAGAGAAATGGAGAGAGGAGGGGAAGACAGAGAGGGGGAGAGAAAGACAGACACTTGCAGACCTGCTTCACTGCCAGTGTAGCGACCTCACTGCAGGTGGGGAGCCAGGGGCTCGAACCAGGAACCTTAAGTCAGTCCTTGTGCTTTGCCATGTGCGCTTAACCTGCTGTGCTACCGCCCAGCCCCCCTATAAATTACTCTTTACCTTTAGTAAAGTGTGTCCTCACTGACTAGATACTGAGATTTTTGTCTATTGTTATGGTAGCTTGTCTGAGATTCAAGCCTGTTTCTGTGTGGGACTTCACATACATGCTGTAGCTTTGCTGTTATAGAGATAAAGGAATTCAGAACCTGCTCATCAACCATCTTGACTTTGCTCCTTGCTTTGCCTTTTAGCTCCCACTTTGTTTCTCTCTCTTCGTCTTTTTTTTTTTCCTTCTTTCTTTTTTTTCTTGCCTCCAAAAAAAATTTGAAGGGCTTGGTGCCTACACCACGAATCCACTGCTCCTGGAGGCCATTTTTTCCCTTTTTTTGCCTTTGTTGTTGTTTTATCATTGTTGTGGTTGTTATTATTATTGTTGTTGTTGATATCGTTGTTGGATAAGACAGAGAGAAATGGAGAGAGGAGGCGAAGGCAGGAGGAGAGAAAGATAGACACCTGCAGACTTGCTTCACTACTTGTGAAGCGACTGCCCTGCAGGTGGGGAGCCAGGGTCTCGAGCCAGGATCGTTACTCCGGTCCTTGCACTTTGCACCATGTGCACTTAACCTGCTACGGTACCGCCTGCCCCCCTAAACTCCTCTCTCTTCTTTGTTTTTTCTCTCTATAAAATTTATATTAAATTCTTTTACTTTGATTTTTATAAATAATGTATTATTTTCTTTTGGATTGTTGGAAAAGTCATGATTCAGTTCTTCACAGGAAAACAGAAAATATGTCAGGACTTTTTTTTTTAATTTATTCCCTTTTGTTGCCCTTGTTGTTTTATTGTTGTAGTCATTGTTGGATAGGACAGAGAGAAATGGAGAGAGGAGGGGAAGACAGAGAGGAGGAGAGAAAGATAGACACCTGGAGACCTGCTTCACCGCCTGTGAAGCGACTCCCCTGCAGGTGGGGAGCCGGGGTTCGAACCGGGATCCTTATGCCGGTCCTTGTGCTTTGCGCCGCCTGCGCTTAGCCCGCTGCACTACAGCCCAACTCCCATGTCAGGACTTTTTAAACAACCTAATAACTGTGTGTTAGAGGTTCCTTGTTAATTCAGTCTGCTGTGTTGCTGGTATCCAGCGTCCTTCAGCTCTACTTCTTAATGTCATCTTTTATAAATTTTAAGATTAGATTGTTAAGATTCCCTTTTAAAGATTTTTAAATTTTCATAAGAGAGACCAAAGCACTAATAAAGCCCTGACCTATGGTAGTGCCAGATATTGGATGTGGACCATCCGGGTCTCAGACACAAATGTCTGAAACACAGTTACTGCACCATTTCCCCCAGCCCTCTCCTCCTTTTTTTGGAGTAAGCGATGTATGGTTCTATGCTTCTTTCTTTTTAAATTATGATATATTTTTCTTTTCCTTTTTATTTACTTTTTTTTGCCACCAGGTTTAATATTGTGACTCAGTGCCCACATGACTCCACCATTTCTGGCAACCATTTTGTTGATAGTGAAAGAGAGTGAGAGACACACAGAGAGAAAGACAAGTGTTGTGAAACTTGCCCCTTGCAGGAGGGGACCAGGGACTTGAACCTAGGTTTTTGTACATGGTGTCAGGTACACTACTGAGTGAGCCACCAGCCACCTCTAATCCAATGTTTTTTTAATTCAGCAAATATTTAGTTTACACCTGACATGAAAGCTCAGTAGTTTAGGTATGAGGGATTCATAAATGTCAGTTATTTGCTCTATGTAGGGATGATATGCAAATAAGCAAGCGATATCAGTAGAATGAAACAAGTACAAAGTCAACATGTGCAAAGTGTGCTATGCAAACACCTAGGGGAGCATTCTCTGGCTTATGGTGGCGCGGAGGGTCTTGAATGGAACTTCAGAGCCTCAGGCATGAGAATCTCTTTGCATAACCACTATCTATTCCTACGCTGAGGAGCATATAATTCCAAAGAGTAGTTAGTATAGTTACCAAAATATTAACTAAATCTCAGACTTTAATTAGGAAAAAAATTAGTCTGGTAAAGAAATTGGAGACTCATTCCAGAAGAAAAGCAATGTAATTAAGATGCTGAGGTGTGAGAGAGCATGACTTACTTAAGGAATGTTGCTTGTTCCATGTGAGGGAAGTGAGGCGAGTGGGAACAGTTCTAGCTCAGAAATTTCAGGGTTGTTGAGATTCACGAGGAACAAAGAAGAAACTTTACTTGGGTAAAATATATCAGCTAGTGCAGAAAATCAGAACTGCCATTAAGAGGAAACTAAGCTGTATCAAGAAAGACATTTCAAAACTGAAGGCTTATTGAGGACAGAAACAGGAGTATGGTTAAGAGATCTGAAGGGTAGCTCAGCAATAGAGTGTCCCAGCTGTATTCAGTGCCCAGTACCAACCACGTGAGTGCAACAATGAGAACTCCATGGATGACGAAATAGTACTTAATTTTATGAGTGATTTAATACTGATTTATAAAATTACAAGATAACAGGGGTACAACTCTGCACCATTCCCACCACCAGAGAGTTCTGTGTCCCCATTCCCTCTACTGTTAGCTATAGCAGTTCTTCCAAGGTTGCAGACATGGCATAACTATTATTGCTACAACTATCTGTCTATATTTGTGTATATCTGCCCTCCCCCAACTTTTTTCTCCACGGTCCCATCTTCTCTTCCTTTCCAATATACACCTATATACATATACACCTATTACTATATCCAATGTCCCTCCCTTTTTCCTCTTCTTTCTCTGGGTCCTGATGGAGTTGGGCTCTGAAGCCCAGTTGGAGTTCAGGGGGTCATCTTCCCCTATCTTTTCTCCCCTACTGGAAGAATGGACCAAAATTCTTTTTGGCAGGTCAATCTATACCCCCAGCCTGTTCCTATCTTTCCCCAGTGGAGTAGGGCTCTGGAGAGGTGAAGTTCCAGGACGCATTGTGCACCTTCTATTTCTTCTGTTTCTCTCTGTGTCTCTTTCTCTCTCACTTGAAATATGAGGAGGTTGTTCAATGGTAGAAATACTGGGCTCAACCTCTAGTACTACATAATGAAAGTGTGCCAAAGGTCTAGGTAAGTGAAAAGAGCAAGAGTAGTGTATGCAGTGTGCTTGAGGTCAATGGTTTGAGCTGTGATGGGAAGTGCCCATGATGCCAAGGTATGCTGAGAGGTAAATGAGTGTCATAGCATGGAGGAGCTATATCAGATCGGTGCACAATTTTTCTCCTTTTCCATAGTAACAGAGTTCAGTTTAACCATAGTGAATTTCATCATGAATTCCTTAAAGAATTGTCAAGTTGCCTGTCAGTGTTGATCTTTGTATTGTGCAGAAGTAAAAGAAATCAAAGTTGGTATTACTGAGTGAAGGGGTATACTTTGTGGGCGCATGATGGGGTAGATAGATAGATAAATAGTTATAGATATAAAGTCAGGCCAGGGGCCAGGTGGTGGCACACCTGGTTAAGCACACACTTTACACAGTGCACAAGGACTCGGGTTCAAGCCCCCTGGTCCCCACCTTCAGGGGGAAAGCTCCACAAGTGATGAAGTAGGGTTGCAGATATGTCTCTGTCTCTTTCCCAATCTATCTCCCCCCCTCATCAGTTTCTCTCGGTCTCTATCTATAAAATAAAGTAAATTCAGCTCATACTTGTGGTCATGAGAGAACTACTGCAGTATCCAGTGGAGTGGATGAGGACACAGAACTCTGGTGGTGGGAATGTTATAGAAATATATTCCTATTATCTTAGGACTTTGTAAACCAATATTAAATTACTAATAAAAATGTCAAAAAATTTATTTATTAGAACTATTTTCAATTGAATTAAAATAAACAAAACACAAAAAAGAATGGGAGTCAGTCATGTCCAAATGACCACTTTTAAGAGATGTACCTGTGGTTGTTAACTCAAGTTTTCCTCAACCCCTTCCAAATCCTGGAGATCTGAAATTATAGTAATATAGCTTCAAGTCTTAATAAGGTATCTAAGGAATGAAAAACTCTTGAGAATTTTCTGGTGATTTCAACATCCTTAGCACCCGTACTTACAGAATGGTGCCTCCACTAAGCCTTGTAAGCTGCCTGGCTGAGTGAAACCTGCAGCTGCTCCAGGCCGCAGTGACCTAGATAATCAGCTTCAGTGCTGACTTCAGCCAAGACCCGTCAACTCCCAGACACAGTCTGTTGACTTTGGCAGGCCAAGTGCAGGGCCTAAGCATTCTGTCTTCCTGTGATAGAATCTTCCTTATAATGGCCTTAGAGATGACTATTTCCACTTCACATAGGGACTATGAACTGGTATAGACAGAAGATGGACAATAGTGAAAAAAATGTCTCAAAATTCCTGTGCCATAAGTGGATCTCAGTGAACCTTTGTTTGCTGTTTTAGAGTAAAGGTCAGAGAAACATATCTAAATAAAGATTCTTCTCAACCCTACCCATGTGAGATAAGACCAAAGTTTGGGGTTCAGAGTGTAAACCTCACATACAATAGGAACTTAGATAACTCCTTGATGGGCCTCTAGGAGGTTATTTTGGATAGTATAATTCAAGACCTGAAAAAAAAGGACAATACCTAGAAAGTGGAATCATTGGACTCTTAAAGGTATATTTCTCTAGGATGGCCAAGAAATTGGGACATATGAATTTTTAGCAATCAACCAGATTACTTTTTTTTTTGCTTACATTTCTTTTTATTTATTTATAAAAAAGAAACACTCGGGAGTAGGGTGGTAGCGCTGCAGGTTAAGCGCAGGTGGCACAAAGCGCAAGGACCAGCATAAGGTTCCCGGTTTGAGCCCCTGGCTTCCCACCTGCAGGGGAGTCGCTTCACAGGCGATCTGTAGGTGTCTATCTTTTTCTCCCCCTCTCTGTCTTCCTCTCCTCTCTCCATTTCTCTCTGTCCTATCCAGCAACAACAACATCAATAACAACAATAATAACAATAATAACCACAACAATAAAAAAAACAAGGGTGACAAAAGGGAATAAATATTTAAAAAAAGAATTAAGAAAAAAGAAAAAGAAACTGACAAAAACCATAGGATAAGAGGGGTACAACGCCACACAATTTCCACCACCAGAACTCCGTATCCCATCCCCTCCCATGATAGCTTTCCTATTCTTTTTTTTTAAATATTTATTTATTTATTTATTTATGAGAGGGATAGGAGGAGAGAGAAAGGACCAGACATCACTCTGGTACATGTGCTGCCGGGGATTGAACTCAGGACCCCATGCTTGAGAGTCCAATGCTTTATCTACTCCGCCACTTCCCCGACCACAGCTTTCCTATTCTTTATCCCCCTGGGAGTATGGACCCAGGGTTATTATGGTGTGTAGAAGGTGGAAGGTCTGGCTTTCGTAATTGCTTCCTTGCTGAACATGGGCGATGGCAGGTCGATCCACACTCCCAGCCAGTCTCTTTCATTCCCTACTCTGAATGTACTGCAGGATTTTAATGCTGGGATAAACAAAGTCAAATAACTTTTTTTAAGACTACCTAGACGTCTTACTTGTACTCATGAGTGTTCTGTGTTGCTAAGCAAAAATGGACATGTAGCTTTCCCAAGCATATAGGAAACACATGCTTTCTGGACGTATCGCTGATAAAACAAGGCCTGCTGTCACAGAAAACCAAACTTGGCCACACCAGCTTTTGCAGGAAGAGAAATTTGGCTTTATTGTCATTTGAACCCACAATCTAGGGCTGGTGTTTGTTAACTCATATTAAGCTCTCTCCCCCACCCCCACCCCCACCAAGGAGTGTTGGCCTTCTATGCATGTTGAAGTAGAGGAGGCTGGGAAAGTGAGGAGAGAGATAAAGAGGAAATCAGTGAGGAGTCAAAGGCCTCCAAAGTCCCACCTCCCACAAATCTTGCTCAAGAATTATGGCTCTTCAAACTTCCTCCTGGAAGAAATATCCATGATGGCTCTTAACTGTTCTATAGTATAACAGAAGGAAAAGACTATTGGGAAGAGAAACGGGGGTGAGTTCCCATGGCTGTACTATTGTTTCCAAAATCAAACTTTGTATATTAACTCTGGAGTTAAATTCAGTTCATAAATCTCTGGCCATCCCCTCCAAACCCAGTCCTTTTGTGGCCAAAATAAACATCAATCAGTGTTTCTTGCAATATTTGCTTGTGAGTTAGTTCAAACTTGTTTCTTTTATTGTCTTTGAGCTAGTTAAATCTCCAATCTTCAGATCTATAAGTAGACCTTTCTAAGTATTTTTGTAAACTACATATAGTTTGGTTTTCTTGTGATTTAGTTCATTATTACTGAAAGAATACAGATCCTTCTGTTATGAGACAACACTGTGAGTGGAAGAAGTGAAACAATAATTTGAAATAAACTTGAAGGTTGAATTTTTTTAGCTGTTCAAATAGCCACATGTCTTATTACATGTTTAAACTTAAAAAAAATGATTCTATAATAGTTTAAAAGTGCAAATAAAAGGGAGTCCAGCGGGAGAACAGTGGATTAAGTGCATGTGGTGCAAAGTACAAGGACTGGCATAAGGATCCCAGTTTCAGCCCCTGGCTCCCCACCAATAGGGGAGTCACTTCACAGGCGGTGAAGCAGGTCTGCAGGTGTTTATTTTTCTCTCCCCCTCTCTGTCTTCCCCTCCTCTCTCCATTTCTTTCTGTCCTAACATTGATGACATCAGTAACAACAATAAGAACTACAACAACAATAAAAAACAACAAGGGCAACAAAAGGGAAAATAAATAAATAAATAAATAAATATAATTTTTTAAATGCAAATAAAATTAACATAGCAAGATTAAGATACAATTTTTGAAATAATATGACTAAATAGACTCTATTTACCAAATTGTTGTTTATTTATCTCAGTTTTTGTCAAATACTATGTCTGTTCATAGCAAGCTGAAAGTGAGAGTGTGTTTATACTATGAAGAACATGTATTGCAATGAGTCATAAAAGTGAGAAATGGCCACTTGCCAATAACCACATAAATTCAGTAGGAAATATATTTCTTATAAGGTTTATTTTTTTTATATAAAACTAGCATGTAGGGGAGCTGGGCAGTAGCATAGCGGGTTAAGCACAAGTGGTGCAAGGACTGGCATAAGGATCGCAGTTCAAGCCCTGAGCTCCCCACCTGCAGGGGAGTCAATTCACAGGCGGTGAAGTAGGTCTGCAGGTGTCTATCTTTCCCCTTGTCTGTCTTCCCCTCCTCTCTCCATTTCTCTCTGTCCTCTCCAACAACAATGACATCAATAATAATTACAACAATAAAAAAGGGCAACAATAAAACTAGCATGTATGTAGTTAGAGCATTAAAAATGTCTTATAAAAATTACCTCTGGCAATATAGGCTCATTATGCAGAAGAATTACGTATGTCAAATACATGACTCATTTGTAAACCAATCAGTTTGAGTTACTTTTAGATGAAGGAAAAAATTTGAAAAAGAAATACGCAGTGAAACAGACACAGAATAATTTCTCATGCACGCAGACATGGATTTTATTGCTAGTGCCTATGGTGTAACAATGATTTAATAGGGTCCTCCAATATATTGATAAAAGCCATGAGTCCCTTTTCTGGTTTTGTTAAAGTGTATTTGCTTCTCTTCCTAGCATCTGCTCTGTACTTATGTGTTTGTATCCTTGCAGCCAAATAGTGAAATTCTAAACCATGCTATTATTTTAATTCTTCTAGCAAGAAAGAACAGCAGCTGCTTCATTTCCTGAAAACTCTTTCCAGATGTCAGGAATTCTGTAAAATCTTCCAGATTGATTGATGAAGACAGTGGGCTAAAACTGACCTTACCTACTCTCATGTATTGGAATATGGTCTGAAAAATAGGGAATAAGAAGTGACCCCCTCCTCCTTTAGCTAGATCCTCCTTATGAGGCTAGATCATTTTGGTTTCAGAATTTCCTTACTTCATTTCACTTGAGAAGGAGTGGTAGCACAAGTCAGCAAAAATTGAGTGAACAACAGACATTTGAAACAGGACCTGTTTGCTATAAGTTCAATAAAATGGTATCATGTGTTCAGAAGCACCTTTTAAAAAGCTGCACTAGTGGTAGTGGAAGTGGCTCGATGGTGGAGTGTAGGACTTGCATGCCTGAGACTCCTGGTTTGTTACCCAGTGGTGTTCTGGCTTCTCTTTCTCTCATGTGAAACTATCTCATATGAAATAAGTGATTTTTTTTTTAATCACTTTAATAGGGGACAAAATGTCTGTATGTTTTTTAGCTAGAGACAGAGTCAGAGAGGGCCAGTAAAGACCACAGAACTGAAGCTTCCTTTAGTATGTTGGAGGGCCCGGCTCTGTGTTGCATATATGGCAAAGCAGTACAGTATCCAAGTGAGCTATTTAGCTAGCTTGAAGAAATAATGACTTAACAAAGCTGTTGTCATCACAAGTGCACGGTTTCTTTTTTAAGTCATTTTACTGAGAAGTTAATGGTTTTATAGCACAGTTGTTGGCACATTAGCACCATTTTCGTCTTGTTATGATAGGTATCTTCAAAACACTCCCACCCCTAGGGTAAGTCTTACTTTATCATTGCTGCAATATACCATTGTCTGGATACTACAAAATTTACCTAACTATAATTCTATTGTTGACTGTTTTCATTTTTTTTTTTCAGTATTACAACTTTTGTCTTATTTTGTGTATTATCAGGGTTATTGCTAGGGCTTGACGCCTCTGCTCCCAATAGCCTTTTTCTTTTTCAGGGGAAGAAAGAGACAGGAAGGTTGGGGTGGTGGTGTGTGCTCTACCACTTATGAAGCTTTCATGGTACAGATGCCATGTGATTGAGGTCTTGAGCTTCGGTCCTTCAGCATAAGAAAGTGTACTCTGAGGTGAACCCTCTCCTCAGCCAGTATGACAGCTTTTGAGGGATCGTGTACATACTGTTCTTTCTAGTTTGTATACATTTTTATTGTGCACTTACATTATTATAATTAGCTATACAATATGTAGTTTCCGGGAGTTCACTGAAGCCACTGAGGACTTGGATTTTAGAGAAATGGACTAAATGCCACTTCACTGCCAGAGAGAAGGGAATGTTTTTCATAATGTCCTTATTTTGTATCCTTCTCAAGACAGCAGAGTTGATTTATCAAAGATTATAATTCCCTTAAACTGATTAGATTGCATAAAAATATAAGAATGGGGACCATCTACTACTAGAAGCTAAAGACATCTAACAGGCAAATTCATTACTAGTGTAAAACTCTACATTTCAAAAACAAACATGCTGATGTGAGCACAGAACGTTTTCTGGAGCTTAATGATCATCTAAAGTTAACACTGCCCTTCAGCAGTTTCGTGATTAACATTTCCAAGCAGGCCATTAAGCTCTAGGAAATGTTCAGCATTTGGATTGTTGTCTGCCGAACTCAAGAGGTGAAAAAATTTAGTTAAAAGGCTATTTATTCTTATTTTTTCATTAGTGATTCAACAATGATTGACAAAACTGTGGTAAAAGAAGGGTACAATTCTATACAATTCCCACCAGTAGAGTTCTGTGTCCCATCCCCTCCATTGGAAGCTTCCTTATTCTTTATCCTTCTATGGATATGGAACAAAGATCTCTATGGAATGCAGAAGGTGGGAGGTCTGGCTTCTGTAATTGCTTCCCTGTGGAACATGGGCATTGGCAGGTTGATCCATACCCCCAGACTGTTTCTATCTTTCCCTCGTGGGGCAGGACTCTGGAGAGGTGGGGTTCAAGGACACATTGGTGAGGTCATCTGCCCAGAGAAGTCAGGTTGGCTTCATGGTAGCATTCTGCAACTTGGTGGTAAAAAATAAACTTGAAGGTGCATTGCAGCTCCAGAATTCTTTCAGGAATAATTCTTATATTCAGTCTAGTATAACAAAATGCTAATAAAATAATGGTCTTGGTAGTGAGTAGGTGAAATTAAAATAATCTAAAAAAAGTCATTAGTAACCCTCTTGGAGAAAAGGAATTATTTGTATTTCCTTACTAGCACAAAAAATGAAACTTCTAGTGCTATCAATTGAAATAATTCCTTTTATTTTGGATATAGTATAAATATTGACATTTTGGTAAGGTATTTAAGATAATTTTCACATGGCCAGAGCAACAGTTGATCTGCTGTTTTGTCTTGTGCCAGATCCCCAGTTCAAATCTGGCCCCCACTGCATTAAAGAGCAATTCCAGCCTATGCCTTCCTTCTCTCTTTCTTCCCCCCCTCTTTTTCCCTCTTTCTCTCTCTCCTTTTGTCTCCTTTTTATATCTTAAATATGTTAACAGCTTCTTTTTTTGATTGTTTACTGAATGTTAGACTCTTCAAACAACTTTTGTTGCATTAACTAAAAGAAAATTAAAATAGAATTTCCTTCTAAGTTTGTATCATGCTTCAATTAAAGATTGAAAATAAAATAAAGAAAGAATAGAATTTGTTTTAGAAATTACACATTCTTTTCAAATAATTATTTATAAGGCATCTAGATATGGAAGATCATGTAATCTTCATAAAGGGTAGTTTAGTAATATCTATAAAAAATTTTGTCTTTGCAAAAAGAGATATTTTAAAGTGATTATAAAATAAAACAGCCTGCTAAATTAAAAATAAAATAAATAGGTAAATAAATAAATAAATTTGAAGGTGCATTGCAGCTCCCCCTAGTGAACACACTTGGTAAATATAAAAACGTTCATTCAATTGTGCAAATGAGTTTTTTTTTCCATCCAGTGTGCATGTTTACAGCTTTATCATAAGGTTTTATTAGAAGTGGAAATATATTTTTATTAGAGGAAGAAAAATCAACTAATACATTTTCAGTAAGTGAAAAATGTAAATCTAAAATAGATTATTTTTTGGAAAGATACTTAAATACTCCCTTTACAATTGTGTTGTATAATTTTATTTATAACAGTGAAAACTTTTCACTTTTATAAAAAAAGTCTTTTCTTTTGGGGGTCAGGTGGTGGCACACCTGGTTAAGCACTCACACTACAGTGTGCAAAGACCCAGGTTAGGTCTTCACCTGCGGGTGGAAAGCTTCAAGAGTGGTGAAGCAGGGCTGCACGTATCTCTCTGTCTCTCTTCCTCTCTCTCTCCCCCCTCTCTATCTGTTTCTGTTCAATAATAAATAGATACAAATAAATAAAATCTTTTTTTTTGTACAGGCCAGAAGGAGTTCTTTATTTGAAATTATTTCCTTCCCAGCAAAGACTACCATAACTAGTATAATGTATGCTTCATATGCAGCGCTTATTTACTTGGTAAGTTAAGATAAACTACTAGAATGTAAAAATAAACATACTTGAAGTAACGTTAAAGATATACTGTAATGCTTAGATATAGGTAGACAGTAGTAGAGTCAGCCCATACCAGTGACCTTAGGAGAACAGTTTCTAATGGAGGTATGGGAAACAGAACTTTGGTGGTGGGGACCAGGTGGTACTGTACCCTAATTATCTTACAACTTTGTAAATCAATATTAAATTACTAAGAAAAAAGATATACTGTATTGTTCATTAATAAACCATGGTACTAGTCTCTTGTTAAACTAAATAATTTTTACATTGCAAATTTACTTTTCTGAGGAGCCAGGTGACCAAGAGCTAATATGCATAAACAACTAACACTAAATATTTTTATAAAGTTTATTACTATTTGCAAAGTTATGGTTAGAACATTTTGCTTGTATTTTAATTTACCTGCCACTATTTTGTTTTGTGATGGCATTGTGTTATTCGTAGCTGGTGAAAACAATGGAACAAACATCATTAAGTTGAGTTGTAATGCACCCCTCCTTACCATGCAAGGGACCTAGTGTTTGAGCCTTAGAAGTGTATGGGAGACCCAAGGAACCAGGAGAAAGCACCGCAAACAGCAGAGCAATAATGTGGTGCCTTTTGCTCTCTGTCTCTCTCTCTCTCTGAGATAAAAAGAGAAAATAATCCCAGAAGCTGAAGTGTGCATGCATGAGGACTTAGGGCCACAAAAAATTAATTAAAAAGTAATGTATATGAGGGGGCTGTTAAGTGCAGATAGTACCAAGCACCAAGCACAAGGACCCTGGTTTGAGTCCCTGCTCCCCACCTGCAGGGGTTGTGCTTCACAAGCAGTGAAGCAGGTCTGCAGGTGTCTTTCTCCCTCTCTATCTTTCCCACTTCTCTCAATTTCTCTCTGTCCTATCTAATAAAAATTAGGGGGAAAATGGCCACTGGGAAGGTGGATTCATTGTGCTGGCACTGAGCCCAGTGATAACCTTGGCGGCTATAAGATGCTACCATGATGCCAACAAGACTTCCTTGGATAGATGACCCCACCAATGTGGCCTGGAGCCCCGCTTCCCCAGAGACCTGTCCCACTAGGGAAAGAAAGAGAGAGGTTGGAATATGGATCAACCTGTCAACACCCATGTTCAGCGGGGAAGCAGTTACAGAAGCCAGACCTTCCACCTTCTGCAACCCACAATGACCCTGGGTCCATGCTCCCAGAGGGATAGAGAATGGGAAAGCTATCAGGGGAGGGGGTAGAATACGGATGGTGGGAATTGTGTGGAGTTATAACCCTCTTATCCTATGGTTTTGTCAATGTTTCCTTTTTATAAATTAAAAACAATAAAGAAAGAAAAAGTGATGCATACTGAAATAGCTATCTTGATGAGTTTTAGCAAAATCTTTTCATCTATTTACCACTATACAGTCTTGCTTTGCTTATAGGTAAATGAAATCATAATATATACTCTTTCCTATATATCTTCTTCTACTGAGCATCATTACTTAGTTTTTGCTTTACTTACTCATCATTGTCATTTTTCTGATGCCTAAAGCAGTAGTTATTTTCAGTGCTGTGTGTCATTCTACTTCTTCTTCTTCTTCTTCTTCTTCATCTACTTCTCCTTCTTCTTCTTCTTCTTCTTCTTCTTCTTCTTCTTCTTCTTCTTCTTCTTCTTCTTCTTCTTCTTCTTCTTCTTCTTCTTCTTCTTCTTCTTCTTCTTCTTCTTCTTCTTCTTCTAGCGTTTGCCCTTCTTCTGTAGCCAGTCAACAGCGTCAGGTTGAGCCTGATGTAAAGTTTCGAGACCTACTATTTAATTATATCACTATCCACTTTACTGTTGAATATTTTGATTATTTACACAGTTGGTTATTGTGTATAATATTACCATGAATATTCCTGTATGCATGTTTATTTTAACTTTTAAAATTTTATTTATTTGATAGAGACAGCCAGAAATTGAAAGGGAAATGGGGGATATAGAAAGGGAGAGAGACAAAGAGACATCTACAGAACTGCTACACCACTTGTGAAGCTTTCCTCCTGCAGGTGGGGACTGGGGGTTCGAACTCAAGTCCTTGTGCATTGTAACATGTGTGCTCAACCATGTGCGCCACCACCCAGCCCCTGTGTGCATGTTTTGGTGGAACTGCTGGACAACAAAGTTTGCAGTTGCTTGTGTTAGTAGGTACTGCCAGTTTTCCAAACTGTCTTTAACAGTTTACCAGTTATAAAGGCCTAGTTGCCTTGTATCGTCACTGGCGTGCTATTTTCAATTCATGATAACCATTGTCATAAGTATATGGTATCATCCTATTGTGATTTTGACTAGCACTAAGGCTACCTATTCATGCAGTGGTTTGACATTTGTTGGATATACTCCCATGTGAACTTCTCTTAAAATTTTGTAACCCTTTCTGTTGGAAATTATCTATTTTTTATCATTGATATGAAATTGTAAAATATATAATAGGAACACACCTTCTTTTGTTTACAAGTGGCAAATTCATTTGACTGGCCCTTTTGGTCTTTCAACAATTTCATTTAAAACAAGTTCTTAATTTGAATATAGTTCATTTTAGTAATGTTTTGTTGTTAGGTGCTTTTTATATCTTAAGGATTCAACCGACACCCTATTCGGTTTTACCTCTAATCTATTCTAGTAGCTTTATTGTCTTACCTTTCACTTTCAGATTCATAATCCATCTAAAGTTCATGAGGTAAGGGCTGAATTTTTCCTGCATAGGCATTCAGTCATCCTCAATTTACTAGGAGGAAGAATGTTTCCCTGTTGTCCCAGAATACTTTTTGTTGTTGTTGTTGTAAATCTATCAGTTATTTTGTTGTCTTCCAAGAGTATATTGACTGTTCTAGATCCTCTATATTTTCTTACAAATTTTAGAATAAACTAGTCACCACACACACACACATCTGCTTAGACTTTCATTCAGACTGTAGTGAATCTATGCATTATTGGAAATTTTTATTTTGTTATATTTATTTCCCCTTTTGTTGCTTGCCCTTTTTTGCAGTTATTATTGTTGTTGTTATTGATGTCATCATTGTTGGATAGGACAGGGAGAAATTGAGAGAGGAGGGGAAGACGGTGAGGGGGAGAGAAAGACAGACACCTGCAGACCTGCTTCACCACCTGTGAAGCGACTCCCCTATAGGTGGAGAGCCAGGGGCTCAAACCAGGGGCTTGAACCAGGATTCTGATGCTGGTCCAGAAATTTTTAATTTTTATTCTGCATTTCAATATCTAAGACTTCTAAGAAAGCCACAGCAAATAATAAAAAATTAAAGACCTAAACAAAGAGTTCTTTCCATAGTAAACAACTATATCAATTAAATACAAGAGTATCTAAACAAATCATATTTATCTCTGTCTCTAGCCAATATTTTTTAATTCAGTTTCTTAACTGAATTTATAAAATATAGATTTACAGTTGTTTGAAGTTTTCAGAAGTACTCAGTACCTTAAATGTGAAACCCATACAAAACTGACACTCAACTGAGCTAAGATGCAGTATAAAACAAACAACACAACAAAAAATGGGTGGAATGCAATGTCTCTGGTGAAATGTAAGCAAATTAGACTTAAGCAAAAGTTAAATTTTAATTTCTTCAAGACATTTAAAGCCAGTTTTGGAAAGTAAATAACATATACGTTGAAAAGTTTATGGTTTGTGTGTGGAAACTTGCCAAGTGAAAACAGTGGAAAGTCTACAGAAACATGAAGACCAGAAATATCTAGGGCAAGATATTAAGACATCTGTGAAAGACACAGGAAAACAACAATTACAAAAAAAATTAGACAAGAATCATGAGTATCAGTATTAAAGAAATAAAAATGCACAAGTTTTGAGTGACTAGGTATTAAATATAGAAGGGAAAACTTGCTTTAAAATCTTTTTTCTCTTTTTGACAGGACAAAGAAAAATTGCAAGAGGAAGGGAGGTAGAGAGAGAGAGAGAAAGAGAAACAGACACCTGCAGACCTTCTTGTGAGACCACTTGCAAAGTGAACCACCTGCAGGTGGGGAACTGGGGTTTGAACCCAGGTCCTTTAGCATGGTGATATGTATGTTTAACTGGGTGTGCCACCGCCTGCTGACCTCCTCTTCAGCAGACATTCTCTTAGCCAGATCAAGATCATATAGTTACTGACTAAGCAGGAACGTGAAAGAAAGCACTGGAGTTCTCCCATTGTGTCATGAGAGAAGACAAGAAAGGCATAGCAGAGGAAATTGAGGATGTTCAGGGGAGAGACTATCAATCCTTTCTTTCCCTCTTTAGGAAGTCTTTCTGTTTATTGCTTCTACATCACCTTGAGGCATCTTATTAGTAAAATAAGTGAGTTCAGGCTTATTTATGTTTCATGGATTTAACTATTCCTATTATTTGCTTTAAATACATCATCATCTTACTAAATTCTTATTTATTAGGGAGAAAAGGGTGAGACAGAGAGGGAAGGAGAGATCCCTGTCCCACTGTTTCACCACTCATGAAGCTTCCACCCTTATTGTAGGAACCAGGGCCTTGAACCCAAGTCCTTGCATACTGTGTGTGGGCTCTACCAGCTGTACCAGTACCCAGCCCCACAGCTTACTAAATTCTTACAAAGTCTGTATGCCCTTCCTATTGTACATATAAACATGAACAAAGATGTGGAGAGGTATGTAAACAAGGTTGTTATTAGATTTCACATTGGAGGAGAAATTCTCTCAGAAAATGTTTTGCTTAGTGAAATAAAAGGCTAAAGATATAAATCATCTCATGAATTGGAGGGAAAAAAGATTTAAGGTCTATCTTTATTGAAATGTACCAGAGTTTCATTCTTTTTCTTTTGTAGATTGTGATATAATGTTTACTGCAAAGAATCAATCTGCCGCTACTTTCTTTTTTAATATATTATTGAATTGTTTTCCCTTTTGTTGCCCTTGTTGTCTTTTTTTTTTTTTTTTTTATTTTTTTATTTTTTTTTTACAAAACCATAGGGTAGGAGGGGTACAACTCCACACAATTCCCACCGCCCAATCTCCATATCCCACCCCCTCCCCCGATAGCTTTCCCATTCTCTATCCCTCTGGGAGCATGGACCCAGGGTCATTGAGGGTTGCAGAAGGTAGAAGGTCTGGCTTCTGTAATTGCTTCCTCGCTGAACATGGGCGTTGACTGGTCGGTCCATACTCCCTGTCTGCCTCTCTCTTTCCCTAGTAGGATGGGTCTCTGGGGAAGCTGAGCTCCAGGACACATTGGTGGGGTCTTCAATCCAGGGAAGTCTGGCCGGCATCCTGATGACACCTGGAACCTGGTGACTGAAAAGAGAGTTAACATACAAAGCCAAACAAATTGTTGAGCAATCATGGACCCAAAGCTTGTTGTCTTTTTATTGTTGTTGTAGTTATTGCTCTTGTTATTGATGTCGTTGTTGTTAGATAGGACAGAAATGGAGAGAAATGGGGAAGACAGAGAGGGAGAGAGAAAGATAGACATCTACAGACTTGCTTCACCGCCTGTGAAGCAAATCCCCTGTAGGTGGGTAGCTGGGGCTCGAACCGAGATCCTTATGCTGGGTCCTTGCACTTTGCGCCACGTGCGCTTAACCCGCTGCGCTACCGCCCGACTCCCATGCTGCTACTTTCTATGTGCAGGTGTTACTGGAAGGAAAAGATTCTTGATTAGACTATAGATGAATGATTTCAAACACTTGGGGAGTCGGGTGGTAGCGCAGTGCGCACGTGGCACGAAGTGCAAGGACCCGGTTTGAGCGGCTTCCCACTTGCAGGGGAGTCACTTCACAGACGGTGAAACAGGTCTGCAGGTGTCTTTCTCTCCCCTTTTCTGTCTTCCCCATCTCTCTCCATTTCTCTCTGTCCTATCTAACAACAACGATATCAATAACAACAATAATAACTACCACAGCAATAAAAAACAAGGGCAACAAAAGGGAAAATAAATATAAAAAAATTAAACATTTTACTAGACTTATGTGAACATTTAGTAGCTTAAAAAGAAAATTACTTCTTCTTATACAGGCAGTCTGTGTTAATGCTGTGCTGGAGAAAGTAAATAAAATTTTCCAAGAAGAAGACTCCATAAGGCAGAACAGAGAAGAGACTGAAAATCTTCGAAAAGCCTTTTCTGAGCCTGTGCTTTCTGAGCCTATGTTTCCTGAAGGTGAAATCATAGCAAAACCATATAGATCATTACCAGAGAAGCCTGACAATATTTCAGATCACCCCAAGCTTCCTCCTAATAAGATGCATAATAAGATCCAGGTTTTACATTCTGTGTTTGACCAATCAACTGAAATGAATGAATGAACACATCTGACCATAAATATCAGTGAACAGAGCGTAACAGTCAACTCCTATCATTTCATGACACCAAACTAGGAGAGGAGTTTTCATATATAAACTGCTCAGTCTTTTTTTGTTTTTTCCGGACTAGTACTAAAATGTCATTATATGGGAGAGAAAATAAAGTGACTCTTGATGAAGAGTATATGCATGACTGTATTTTTTAAAAAATTTTTATTCCCTTTATTTATTTATTGGATATAGACAGCCAGAAGTCAAGTGGGAAGGGGGAGATAGGGAGAGAAAGAGAGAGAGAGACACCTGTAGCCCTGTTTCACCACTTGTGAAATTTTCACCCTGCAGGTGGGGACCAGGGGCTCGAACCTGGATCCTTATGCATTGTAACATGTGCACTTAACCAGGTGTGCCACCACCTGGCCCCAACATGACTATATTTTTTAAATATTTTTTATATTTATTTTTATTTATTTATTCCCTTTTGTTGCCCTTGTTGTTTTATTGTTGTAGTTATTATTGTTGTCATTGTTGTTGGATAGGACAGAGAGAAATGGAGAGGGGAGGGGGAAGACAGAGAGAGGGAGAGAAAGATAGACACCTGCAGACCGGTTTCACCGCTTGTGAAGCGACTCCCCTGCAGGTGGGGAGCCAGGGCTTGAACCAGGATCCTTATGCGGGTCCTTGTGCTTAGCGCCACCTGCGCTTAACCCGCTGCACTACAGCCCCACTCCCCATGACTATATTTTTAATGAAGAAAATATGCTCTTTGGTGTGTTAGACAAGTATGATTTTATTGAAGACTTCTTTCAAATATCTCCCTTTTTTTAAACTTTATTGACTTGATAGAACAGAGAAACTGAGAGAGAGACAATAGAGGAGGAGAAAGACAGACAGACTCCTGCAACAACTGCTTTGCCGCTTGTAATGCTTTCTCCCTGCAGGTAGGGACTGGGGGCTTGAACTCGGGTCCTTGTGCATGGCAACATGCACTTAACCAGGTGTGCCACCACCCGGACCCTCAAATATCTTTCCAATAATGTATGAAGGGAAAGACTTTTCCTATCAGAATCTTTTTCAGAGATAATAAAGGGATATTTATTTTTCTGTCTATAGGCTGTGTAATCTGTTATCAGTTAGTTCTCTTATATCTGTTAAGTTCAAAAGGGCCTGATCATAGATGTCACAAACATATGGCACAGATCTACTGAGGCAATTTCTCTACTTGAGGACAGGTAATGACATGATTTTTTTTTGTTTATAGATTTAGAGGAACACATTTAGAACTATTATTACTCACAGTTGCCACCACATCCTAAGAGAAATTAGTTCTGATTATCCCTGGAAATCAGGGCCATAGTTTTGACTCCAAAAGATTTTGGGGTTTCTCCCATGCATTTTAAATTGTGGACATGTATTAAGACCTGAACAGTCATTTAGAGCACTAGCACCTGATTTATATGCTGGAATACACCCACCTTAGAGACTTTACATTTCCTGGACATGGAGCATAGCTTTTGCCATAAACAGTATTTATAAAAAGCTTAACTTTAGTACTCTGAGAGACGAGTGAAAATCATTGTATTACTTCCTGCAACCCATATTCCAATAGAAAAGCAAATGATGGGGCCAGATGGTGGCACACCTGGTTGAGCGCACATGTTACAGTGCACAAGGACCCAGGTTTGAGCCCCTAGTCCCCACCTGCAGGGGAAATGCTTTGCAAGTGGTGAAGCAGTGTTGCAAGTGTCGCTCTGTCTCTCCCTCTCTGTCACCCCCTTCCCTCTCGATTTCTAGCTGTCTCTATCCAGTAAATAAAGATAATAAAACGTTGAAAAATTAAAAAAAAAAAAAAGCAAATGATACTATGTAGTAAGGAGCTGGGGGGGGGGGGTGGCAGATAGCATAATGGTTATGCAAAGAGACTCTCATGCCTGAGGCTCCAAAGTCCGAGGTCCAATGCCTACCATAGGATAAACCAGAGCTGAGCATTGCTCTGGTAAACATAAAAGAAAAATAACCAATGTTATTTAAGGGGAGGGGGTGGCACACCTGGTTGAGCGCACCCTACAGTGCATAAGGATGGAAGCATATGCACAAGAACTGGTTCAAGCCCCTGATCCCCACCTGTAGTGGGAAAGCTTCACAGGGGGTGACAGCAGTGTTGCAGGTCTCTCTTCCCCTCTCTATCTCCCCCTTCTCTCTTGATTTCTGGCTGTCTCTATCCAGTAGATAAAGATAATTAAAGAAAAAAATATGTACTCTTAAAAAACTCTGTAAGGGGGGGTGCCAGGTGGTGGCACACCTGGTTAAGTGCACATAGTACTAAGCATAAGGACTGGCACAAGGATCCGGATTCAAGCACACACACATACACACCCATCTGCAGGGGAATCTCTTCACAGGTGGTGAAGCAGGTCTGCAGGTGTCTATTTTTCTCTCTCCTTCTCTATCTCCCCTACTCTCTCAATTTCTCTCTATCCTATAAAATAAAATGGGAAAAAAAATGGCCATCAGGAGCAGTGGTTTTGTAGTGCTAGCACTGATCCCCAACTGTAGAGGCAAAAAAAAAAAAAAAAAACTCTGTAAGTAGAAACTTAATGATATATACATATACACATCTACTTGATTCACATTTTTCTGCAATAAACAAGAAAAAGAGTCCAGGTTGACTTTTGAAAAGATCATTTAATTTTGAGAGAGAGAGAGAGAGAGACAGAGAGCAACCATACTACTGAAGCTTCTTTCAATGCCGTGGTGACTGAGTTCAGACCTCAGTCACATGCACGACAAAGCAGCACACTAAGTAAGCTTTTTGTTCGTTTTTAGGTTAGTATGAGCCTTAATTCAAGCTAATGCACTAAGATTATTGCACTTTGAAACTAGGTTGCAATTTAGACAACCAACTCTTCTTACTTCAAATTCATAATCTGTTCATCTGAGATTTTCTGGACATTTTACTGTTGAGTTTTTGCATGATCACCCAAAATGTTACTGTCAATGTGTAACAACTAGCACAGTGTAAACATCAGCCAACCAGCACAGCACCAGTCATGAATAACCAGCAGGGTAAAAATAGGGTGAGCCAACTAAACATCAACCCTTCTGCGGGCTCAGCAGAAAGAACTGAGGAACAACATCCTAGATGTCTTCTCTCTATAACATTTAACTTAGTTATGTACACAGGAAAGTTTCTTTCTTTTCTTTTTTTTTTTTTTACAAAATTACAAAACAACAGGGGCTCAATTCCACACTGTTCCACCATCAGAGTTTTGTGTCCTCATTCCCTCTACCAGAAACTGCAGTAGTTCTCCCAACATTAACAGATCATAGGGTGACTACTATTTACATAATTACCTATCTCTACATATATTTGCCTATTTTTCTTTTTAAAAAATTATTGGTGATTTAATAATTAGTAACAAGATTGTAAAATAACAGGGATATAATTCCATACAGTTCCCACCTCTAGAGTTCTGTGTCCCATCCCCTCCATTGGAAGCTTCCCTATTTTTTTATTTACTTTTTTGATTGTTTCTTTGTTTTTCACCACTCCCATCACCAAAGGTCTGTGCCCCCACCCCCCATCCCCCATAGATAACTACTAGAGTTCTCCCACAGTCTTGAAAATTAGTTGACATTTTGTTTTTTTCACATCTGTATATTCAGTTGTCTATATTATGCATATGAATGAAACTTTAAGATTTTACATAGGCATCCAGAGTACATGGGCTCACTCAACAGGGGACTTCAAGTACCTCACTGTTAGGAAGCAACTGTATGTGACTTCCTTACTTCTAGAATGTCTTTTTTGACCAGAAAGAGATTGAACCAAGGTATTTTTTTAAATAGCATATTGTCATGAATTTAATGTTTTATGAGAGAAATTAAGTCAGGATAAGGGAATGGGTATGTTGGAAGGTTGTCCTTTGACTAAGCTTGCTTTAGTCTTTATATGATGCTATTCAATGTCATTGTTTCTTTGGGCAAGATAGAAAAAGTCATTCTGTTGAACTGATTTTTAGGAAGAGACTTGATATGTTGGCGTTCTTTTTTTTTTAAGTATATTTATTTATTTTCCCTTTTGCTGCCCTTTTTATTGTTGCTGTTGTTATTGATGTTGTCATTGTTGGATAGGACAGAGAGAAATGGAGAGAGGAGAGGAAGACATAGAGGGGGAGAGAAAGATAGACACCTGCAGACCTGCTTCACCACCTGTGAAGTGACTCCCCTGCAGGTGGGGAGCCGGGGGCTTGAACCGGGATCCTTATGCCGGTCCTTGCTCTTTGTGCCACGTGTGCTTAACCACTGCGCTACCGCCCAACTCCCTGATATGCTGGATTTCTATGGTGTCTGTTGTGCTATCTCCTTTCATTTGTAATTCTATTTGAGTCTTCTTTTTTTTTTTTTTTTTTGTGATTCTAGCTAAGGGTTTGTCAATTTTGTTTACTTTTTCGAAGAACCAACATTTAGCTTCATAAGGTATTGGGTTTTGATGTCCAACTCTTCCTTTCTTTCTTTTTCTCTTTTCTTTCAAAGATCTTTCTTTCTTTCGTCAATGCTTCACGAGGGCTATACAACCCACTACTCCCATTGGATATTTTAATTTTATTTTTTCCTTTCAATCTCAGGTAGAGTAAGTCAGAGAAAAAAAAGAGACACATGGTGCTGCTTCACTGCTTGTGAAGCCTACCCTGTATACAGTGTTCCTGTGCGGCATCAGGGGCTCGAACTCAGGCTCTTACTCTAGTAAAATATGCACTCTAATGGGCGAGCTATTTGCCAATCAGCTTATTTTAAAATTCAGTATGTGGAGTGCTCACATTTTGGGGAGGATTTTTCAACTGCAAAAGAAAAAAAAAATCTGGTATGTATCTGGAAGAACTAAGCAGTTAAGATTTAAGCATTTGAATGTACTTAAGTTTTACATTTAAAATGTAATGGGAAATGGGAGCTAGCACCCATGTTAGGAGCCTAGGTCTGAGCCCTGCCACCACATGGGAGCATCATGAGGGACACTGTAGGAGCTCCATGGGTGATGAAGCAGTGCTATAGTGCTTCTTTCCTCTCTGCTTGCACCTCTTTTTCTCTAGAACTGGAAAATAAGAAATCTGGTCCTTGGGAGAGCCACTGAATAGTGGTATCATGCATTTGCAACCCTGGCACCTCAAAAAAATAAATAAAAAAGATAAGGGCAGGAAGTGATCAGTGGGTAGTGAGTGAATATGCTTTAGGCTGGAGAACACCAATGACAACACCAACGAAACTCCGTGGATAGATAGAGGAACAGTGCTTTGGTGTCTTTCTCTACCCCCTTCCTATCTCTTTCTCTGAAAACAGGGAATAAAAGTTGGGCCTGGTGGCAACTTAGCCTAAATTCATTCCCTCACACTGCATTTAAAAGTAAGAACAATACCAATCATGAGCTTGCATGAGGCTATAAATGAAAACCTTTCTTAAACTGAACATTCCAAACATATAAACTTCAGGAGAGAATCAGTCCGTAGGACTGGATCAGATGTGCTGGAAGGTTCCGATGATAACCCCTACATGACACTAAGTCATAGGCTTTCAAGCCTCTCAGATTTTTATGATTTTTAAATATCAGTAGCAAATATGGCTTTATTAGAAAAGAAATCATCTTTGGCATTTTAACGAGATTATCCTAAAAATATTTTTAAACACATATAACATTAGTCTTTGTCATATAATTTTATCATGAAGAACTCCGAATTACTTTAAAGTTTCCAGTGGCATAATAATCAGAGTCACACTTAAAAGGTTCATGAGAGAGAGTTACATAAATATTCCCACTGTCCACAGTCACTGTATGAATCCTTTGCTTTATCCCCTTGGAGCACCACTTGGGTTTTGATGATGGATCTCTAGGATTTATAGATTGATATAGTCCTTCGCCTGTTGACAAAGTGATTTTGTATTTATGCCAAGGGCAAACTATACATGGTCGTCCATCAAAGTCCTAAAGAAGAAGATAATTGGTTAATAGCCTGACATTCTGAACATTCGTGATTAATAATAAATCTCTTACAGAAGAACTAAAGAGTAGCCAGCTCTCCCCCCTTCCCATGTACAGACTGTTCAGCATAAGGCAAACCTAGTCAGGGTAGTCACCGGGTTCTTTCACAGTTGATTAAAAAACAAAGTGTTAGAGCTCAATCAGAACAGATAACTGGCTCGTGCAACATGTGACTGCAGCTGTGCTATTATCTAGATCTCAAGGCCACTTCCTTGACAGAAATGGGGCAAGGGTTCCAAGTACATCTAGAGGAATTTTCACTAGCTACTAGAAGATGGTAGGTAAGCTTCAAAACTGAATTCATGAGAGGTAAAAAAAGGTATATGTATCCATTTTAATTGAGGATCAATTATGATTCAAAATAGTCAGTCCTTCGCCTTTTCAATGGTTTAAAGCAAAGCTTCTCAATTTAAAAAGCATGGATATTGTTTAAATTCAACAGAACTATGACAAGGCCCAGTATTCTACATTTACAAGAAGCTTTCTGTTGGACTATGAATGATACTTTGAGTAGCAAGGGTTTTGTTTTGTTTTGTTTTTTGCCTCCAGGGTTATAGCTGGGGCTCAGTGCTTACACTTCGAGCCCACTGCTACTGGAGGCCATTTTTTTCCTTTTGCTGCCCTTGTTATTTATTATTGTTGTTATTACTACTGCTGTTATTGCTGTCATTGTTGTTGGACAGGACAGAGAAAAATTGAGAGAGGAGGGGTAAGACAGAGGGGGAGAGAAAGACAGATACCTGCAGACCTGCTACACTGCTTGTGAAGTGCACCCCCTACAGATGGGGAGCAGGGACTTGAACCCAGGTCCTTGCATGTGGTGATATGTGAGCTTATGAGTGCACTACTGCCCGCCCCCTGTAGCAAGTCCTTGGGGCTCTCTTTATGGTTTGAAATCAGGGAAATTCTTTCATATCATCATCTCTGGGTACTTATATTTTTTTCCCTCTACACCCAGAGTACAGGAATGCTTGTATCATACTTCCAAGAAATTATCAATTGATATTTAAATCTTCATGATTCATAAACTCATATTCACTAATTTAAACAATCCCTTTAACATGAGGAAAGGTGCAGGACCAAGCAGCTACCAAGTGTAGAAAAAGTGAAACACTTGAGTTCAAGCTTGTACTTTGCACCAGACAGAGAAGGAGAGAGAGAGAGAGAGAGAGAGAGAGAGATTGATTGATTTCACCAAATAGAAAATAAGGGGTCAGGGGTAGATAATATAACAGTTATGCAAAGAGACTCTCATGCCTGAGGCTTCAAAGTCCCAGGTTCAGTCCCCTGCACCATCATAAACCAGAGGTGAGTGGTGCACTGGTAAAAAATAAATAAGGCAATTAATTTTGGAATACAATTTCCCCATTTCTCTCAAATCTTCAAAGTATTCTTTCTTCAACTTTTTAAAATAATATTAAAGTAATATAAACTCATACTATACAAAAAATATACATAAAAGTTAAAATTAAAGTTGTGTTAAAAATGGAATTTCACTAAACCATTATTCTTTGACTTGCGTGTTTCCACTTAAATAGTAATTGTTAGCATCCTAGCTTATGAATACATATAATTCGTCCTCAATCACCTAATAGCTATAATTTCCCACCATGACTATTAGTAATTTATTTAAACTTTTTCCTATTGTTAAAACATCTACGTTGCATATATGAAGGACATCAATGGATAAAGCAAAGTGGATTTAAAACAATTAGGTTGCCCCACAACGACCCTGGATCCATACTCCCAGAGAGACAGAGAATGGGAAGGCTATCAAGGGAGGGGATGGGATATGGAGATCAGGTTATGGGAATTATGCGGAATTGTACCCCTCTTATTCTATGGTTTTGTTAATGTCTCCTTTCTGAAATAAATAAAAAAAAAATTAGGTTGCTTTAATTTTTCTTTTTTTGCTTCCAGGGTTATAACTGGGGCTCGGTGCCTGCACTATGAATCCATTGCTACTGGAGGCTATTTTGTCCCCGTTTGTTGCCCTTGTTGTTTATCATTGTTGTAGTTATTATTATTGTTTGGTAGAGCTGAGAGAGGAGGGGAAGACAGAGAGGGGGAGAGATAGACACCTGCAGACCTGCTTCACCACCTGTGAAGTGACGCCCCTGTAGGTGGGGAGCTAGGGGGCTCAAACCAGGATCCTTTCATTGGTCCTTGCATTTTGCATCATGTACTTAACCCACTGAGCTATCACCTAACCCCTTGCTTTAATTTTTCACTACTGTGATTTTAATAATGACTGTCTCATGTGCATATATATGTATATAGTCAGCAGTGTTATTCAAACTGTTAAAATATAGTTCAGACAAAATAGTTTTCCTAAGAAACAAAATGAAAAGGAGCCAGGAGGTGACACACTGGGTTGAGTTCACACATTACCAAAGTACAAGCATCTGGGTTCAAGCCCCTGGTCCCCACCTGCATGGGAGAAGCTTCACAAGCATTGAGGCAGGGCTGCATTTATTTTTCTTTCTCTCACCCTCTCTATCTTACCAACCCCCTCTCACATTCTCTTTGTCCTATCAGGTAACATAAATGCTTTTTAAAAAGAATAGAAATAGAAAATAATAGATTTAATTTTACATACCTCTATTTCTCCCAAATGCAAAGGTCCTCCTGAATCTGAAAGAGAATTGAATATTAGTCACCAAAAAAAAAAAAAAAAAACACCCTAAAATATTAGCAGGCTTGTAGTTGGTAAACAAATACATGGTTTACAATTGAAAAATAAATTTTACATTATACCTTTAAAAAATAATAAAATAAAACCTTACGATAACAGCGAATATCCATAGCATGATATTCTCCTTTGTGGTAGAAAATAACAACTTCTCTGTCATGGACAACAGCTGTCATTCGTTCAGATTTTTTAATGTCATCTTCTCTGCCAACACAGACAGAAGAGTACTCCTTTATCTCAGGAACTTGTTCAGAGCCATTAGGATCCATGCTAGCTGAACAGAAAACACAAGAAAAATTTACAAGTGGTATGCACTGTCTGAACTTAACTCACAAAGATAAATACAGGAGGCTGGAATTCTCTGTGACCAGTGGCAGTATTATATTATATAAAACAAAGCATATATACTAGATTATAGGTAGTCATAATTTTGAGTTGGAGGTTACTCTTTGCTTTTTGTGGAACTGAGGCCTCACAAATGTGAAACTTCACTCTCAGACTGACTTTTTTTTATTCAGAGAGAGACACATCACAGCACTGGGGCTTTGTCCATTGCTCTGGTACTCTGATATTTAGTCATGGTTTGTTAATTCTAATTGAAAAGGAAAAAAGGAAACATTAAGATATATCAGTTTCAGGATTTTCTTGAGATTCTTCCTTATGGGTATTTTTGCATGATAGTTCCTGAATAAAATTATATTTCGTATTAAAAAAAAACTCTAGATTGTTCTTTCTGTAGTCCAAATCTCAAATGTATTCTATTATTCCTACCTTACCCCCCCCCCCCAATTTGTTATCCCAAAGTTTCAAAAAACATTACTGGTTTTCTTAATTTTTTTTTTTTTTTTTTTTTTTTTACCAGAGCACTAGCTCAGCTCTGGCATATGGTGGTATGGGAGATTGAATCTGAAACTTTGGAGCCTCAGGCATGAAAGTTCCTTTGCATAACCATTATGTTATCTATCCCTGTCCTCTTTTTTTAAAATTTTTTTTTATATTTATTTTCCCTTTTGTTGCCCTTGTTTTTTTATTGTTGTTGTTATTGATGTCATCATTGTTAGATAGGACAGAGAGAAATGGAAAGAGGAGGGGAAGACAAAGAGGGGAAGAGAAAGATAGACACCTACAGACCTGCTTCACCACCTGTAAAGTGACTCCCCTGCAGGTGGGGAGCTGGGGGCTCAAACCAGGATCCTTACTCCTGTTCTTGAGCTTCGTACCACGTGCACTTAACCCGCTGCACTACCGCCCGACTCCCCCAGCCCTTCTTCTTGATCTCAACAGAGACTTGCAGTTTAACTTTCAAAAGATGATATTCTTATTTTAGAATTGATAAAAAGCATCATCCCCAGGCAAGAGAATATTGCCTGTGAATAAGATCATCCCATATTCATCTTTCTGTTTATGGCTTATTTCACTTAACATGATTTCTTCAAGTTCCATCCAAGATGGGCTGAAAATGAAGTCACCGGTTTTAATAGCTGAGTAATATTCCATTGTGTATATAGACCACAACTTGCTCAGCCACTCAACTGTTATTGGAAAGCTGGGTTGCTTCCAGATTTTGGCTATTACAAATTGTGCTGCTATGAACATAGGTATACACAAATCTTTTCCTTATTTTTCTAAAGTTTGTTTTCTATTCCAGTCTTAAATATTTTTGGACCAAATATGAAACTTTAAAAATAAAGACTATAAGACCTCTCAGTTTTATTCATAGGAAGTGACATTTATGGGTCTGATCTAATCCTTGAATCAAAATGATTTATATGGTGTATAGCACCATAGCAAGGGACTTTGGTGGAGGAGGGGAAGGGATGGAGTAGAAAGGCACTAGGGTTGTAACGGTCCATGATGGTGGAATGGGACCTAGGCTGGAGGACTGAGTGTCTTGCAATTACCAGCCATGGGGAGTTGAGAAGTCGTGTCCATGTGTCAACAACCGGGCTGTAAAGCATTCATGCCTCAAGAAACTGAAAATAAAAAGTTAAGAGCTATTTTTAAAAACTCAAAGTTGAACACACCAGCACCCTTCATTGTGGCATATGTACATATTTATTATATTCTGGCCCCAAACAACTCTTCAGTAATATCTCAATAGATGTTTGTCAGACCTAAGCCTCCTAAAACAAAATATGCCAATTTTATAGGTTTGTCAAGGTGAGGTTTTATTAGCATTTTAATTTTCATTCAGTTTTTTTTAAAACCTCATCTTTTAATGGACATCAGACTGCAAAGCCACAGAAAGGAACATACAACTTAAAAAGTACCCCGTCCCACAGCCAGGCAAGTAATGCAGCAGAAGAGCACAGGACTTGCATTCAGAAGGTCCCTTGCTCTATATATGCCAGAGTGAAGGTGTGGGATGTCTCTTTCTCTTAGAATTTCTCATAAAAATAAAGCTTGGGGGAAGAAAGTAAGTATCTAATCCTGCTTTATACAAGCTACTAAATTATATATGGAAAAGAAAAAAAAAAAGTGTATCAAAGTGATTGGTGGCCCATGGTCTTTGCAGAGACCTGACTTCTGTTAAACATGAAAATGTTTACTGTGGAATGTTCACAATATTAGACACATACATTCTTGTCTGCAATTTAAGATAACTTACCAGAGCTGTCAATCACATATCAAGTTCATACTAATCTAACTTTATGAGGATGAGAATAATTCACATTCTCTTCAAATACAGAAATACTATATTGCATAGGAAAGTATACAAAATGATAGTGTGAGGCAGGGTAGATAGCATAATGGTTATGCAAAAAGGTTCTCATTCCTGAGGCTCCAGGCTCCCAGGTTTAATACCCCGTACTATGAGCCAGAGCTGAGCAGTGCTCTGGTTAAAAAAAAAAAAAAAGTACATTAATTCCCCAATAAAGAAATTTTTAAAAAGTGCAAAATCTCAATGATTATGTATCATTTCTAGATAACAGGAACTTGTTTTATTTTCACTTTTACATCTTAGGTTAACATTTTACATAAATGAGCAGTCAGACCTTGACATACTTACAAACTTCCTCTCTCAACAAGAGGTGAAATGTGTTCTGTGACAGTGTCAACAGGGCTTCTGCAGAGATGTTTCCCTATGGCTTCTTTAAATATTTATTCAATGCTATACTAATGACTGATTTTGAAAATGTTAGGAGAAATGAAGTATGATTCATTTAAAAGGTAAGTTTATCATTTAGGAGTAATAATGGTGTTACAATTTAGCTTGAGAAAGAAGGGATTGATTTATGTCACAACTTTGAGAGGGGTATTTCTGCACCATTAAGATATATATCAAGTATTTCAAAGGTCTCTAATATAGATGAATAGGGAGAGGTTTTGTTTTTTTTTTATGTGTTGTTGTGTATTGAAGGAGAGTAGCAAGGACACTGAATTCAATATACAAGGAAAATATACAAATCAAGTATAAGTAATTGCAGCAATGGGGGACTGGGCAGCAGCCCACCCAGTTAAGCATACATAGTACGAAGTGCAAGAATCTACACAAAGACCTGTGTTTGAGTTCCGGCTTCCCACTTGCATGGGGGGGGTTACGTTGCAAGCTGTAAAGCAGGTCTGCAGGTGTCTATCTTTCTCTCCCCCTCCTCTTTCAATGTCTCTCTGTCCTATCCAATAAAGTGGAAAAAATGGCCTCCAGGAGCAGTGGATTTTTAGTGCCAGCACCGAGCCCCAGCAATAACCCTGAAGGCAAAAAAGAAAGGAAGGAAGGAAGGAAGGAAGGAAGGAAGGAAGGAAGGAAGGAAGGAAGGAAGGAAGGAAGGAAGAAGGAACTGCAGCAATGTCAAATAAGTACTCAGAAGTTTGCACTGTTAACTTTTAACTGACCTAATTACTTTTTTCTTTAATGTTGGTGACAATGCATAAACTTTGTGCTTACCTATGCCACTGAGCAGCCTCCCTGGCTCAGACACATAATTCACAGATTAGAAAATCTGACTATCCAATAATCACATGTAAAGATATTTAACTTTATAAGAAGAATACAGAAAAGATAATTACAAATGGAATATTATTTTCTATCAAAAAGACTGGCAAAAAATTATACTAAGTGGTAGATTGAAGACATCAGCTACTCTACCACAATTTGATACTGCCTAGTAATGCTGAAAATTATGACTAAACAATCTGACTTTTGGCATATTTCACGGAAACATGCATAGGTACATCATCAGATTGTATGACTTCGAAAAAAAAATTAGAAATCAGCTAAAAAAAATCCTCACAATTATATACGTTTCCAGCATAAGAAATACATTCAAATTGAATGCTTAATTTATATTTATACTTACTGTTTAATTTATTTTACTAGTGACTTAATAATGATCAATAAGATTGTGGGATAAGGGAGGTACAATTCCACACAATTCCCACCACCAGAGTTCTGTATCCCATCCCCTCTATTGGAAGTTTCCCTATTCTTTATCTCTCTGGGAGTATGGACCAAAATTCTTTATGGTTGCAGAAGGTGGGAGGTCTGGCTTCTGTAATTGCTTCTCCCTGGACATGAGTGTTAGCAGGTTGATCCATACTCCCAGCCTGTTTCCCTACTGGGGCAAGGATATGGGGAGGTGGCATTCCAGGACACATTGGTGACGTTGTCTGCCCAGGGAAGTCAGGTTGGCATCATGGTAGCATCTGCCACTTGGTGACTGAAAAGCATTAAGATATAAAGCAGGACAAATTGTTTAATAATAAGGAACCTAAAGATAGGAGTATAGCAGATGAGATTTGAGGTCTTCATGTTAGAAGGCGCTAGGAAGTCTATTGTAGGTACATTCCGATATGCCCATGAATTTACTAATTTTTGCCTGGGCCAGACAGGTAACATGCAGGTCAGCTAAAGTATTGTTAGATTTGGGAATAGGACTAGAAAGCTGGATCAGGGCAGAGAGTAGTTCCCAAATATGGGAAAAGTATATAAATATCGTTAACTGTATATCCCATTGATCTGACCCAGCACCCATGTCTATTCATATTTAGCACAGAAGCCTGTCCTGTGTAACCTCTGTATCCCCACTGGTCTGAGTGCGAATTCCATAGTCATAGCTAGGAACATTGTAGGCTGTACTCATTTCAGGACCAGTCTTCCTCAAGTGGCAGAGTATGCTGACCCCAGCCTCCCTTCTGAGAATGGAGCACTAAATTGAATTTTTTTACTATTTTTATTTTTTTATTATTATTTCCCATTTTGTTGTCCTTGTTGTTGTATTTATTGTTATTGTCATTGCTGTTGGATCGGACAGAGAAAAATCAAGAAAGGGAAGGAGAGGGAGGAGAGAAAGACAGACACCTGCAGACCTGCTTCACTGCTTGTGAATCAACCCCCCTGCAGGTGGGGAGCCAGGGACTTGAACTGGAATCCTTACACCAGTCCTTGCACTTTGCACCATGTGCACTTAACACACTGGGCACCCCCCTGCCCCCCAAATTGAATTTTGTAAACAGATAGGAAACAACTCAAAATCGATCACCATTAAGATGGATAATCTTTTTGTTCATTCAGTATAATCAATGTTGTATAGCAGTGAAACATGTATAGCTACCAAAACTGTATGCCTACATCAAGCTGGATTTCAAAAGCATAATTTCAACCTTTCAGCCACCAAGTTGCAGATGCTACTATGATTTCATCCTGAACTCCCTGGGCAGACAACCTCAACAATGTGTCCTGGAACCTCACCCCTCCAGAGCCTTACCCCACTAGGGAAAGATGGAAATAGGCTGGGGGTATGTATCCAACTGCCAACACTCATGTCCAGTGGAGAAGCAATTACAGAAGTCAGACCTCCCAACTTCTGCACCCCATAAATTTTGATCCATATTCCCAGTAGGGGAGAAGTGTTCGGACCAGAGGGCTCTGAACTTCAGTACCATCAGGACCCGAAGGTAAAAAGGGAGGGCATTTGGAAGTAGTAATCAGTGGAGGTGTGGCTTAGAAAGGAAGAGAAAGTGGTCTGGGAGGTGGTGCAGTGGATGAAGCATTGGATTCTCAAGCATGAGGTCCTGAGTTCAGTCCCCGGCAGCACATGTACCAGAGTGATGTCCTGTTCTTTCTTGCTCTCCTTCTTTCTCATAAATAAATAAATTCTAAAAAAAAAAAAATCTGTAGAAATCCTAGAACCACCATCACACTTAACAAAAAGAAAATAAACATTATTAAAAATAAAAGAATTAAAAAAAAAGAAGAGAAAGCAGGACTATGGAAAAAATGGGCAAATTCTCATAAATATAGGTAGATAGTTACAGATATAATAGCCAACCCATATTTGTGACCTTGGAAGAACTACTGCAGTTTCCAGTGGAGGGAATTGAGGACACAGAACTCTGGTGGTTGGAGTGGTGGGGAATTATACCCCTATTATAATTTTGTAAATCAGTAATAAAATAAAAGTTAAAAAAAAGTTACCCCCAAAAATGTAATTTCAAATTCAAGGGTTTGTTTTAATAAGTACACAAAAGCAAACTATATATATTACTCATTGGGCACATTTATAAAGAAAAGCAAGAGGACCATAACAGAATTTCATAAATATTTCAAAATATCGCATTCAGTTTGATAGTTAAAATTCCTTTTTCTCAAAATTTATATAAATCCAATTTTATACTTTTGTAACAAAAGATCCAAAATCCCAGAAAAAGGGGGGCAATAGACGGCACTTATTATCTTTAGAGAATGTTGTGATCATGAACATACTATCTGAAAACTTTGTACAGCTGGCACTAAAGAAAATAAAAATACCTCCTATTTTTCCAAGGAAATAACAGATAAATATTAGAATCAGGCAAATGTTAAAAAAAAAAAAAAACCCCTAGTATCAAGCAAGTAGAAAACACATGAGAAGTGGAGAAGCCCAAATATGATCCTCAAAATTTCAAATTTCAGTCTCTTAGAACATACCACAGTTGCAGGAAGGGTTTGCTCCCAAGCAAGAAAACCTTTAGTGAATTTGCTAAAACTGATAAGAAGTGTGCAGAAAAGGCTGGGGCTTAATGATAAAGGTTTCACAGAACTATGATTACAGACTTGCATTCTGCTTAGAAGATTGTTAGCTCAGCCTTCAAATAATTATTCCCTTTAAGCATCATAAACTTTACCACTTATTTATGACATCTGGTGACTATAATTAACACCCAAAGTTATTGTAATATTGTGAATATCATGATCCATTCACACAATAGCTGATGCTTTTATCTTAATTACTATTAACTTGGTTATCTTCTCCCACACATTTCCTCTATTTTGAGTCTGCTCTAAGATACTAGACTATTAAATAAATAAAGTGAAAAATAATACTTTTTTACCCAGTTTGAAGGTTAAAGAAAACTTCCTTCTGGAAAATGTCTATTTTTGTTCCAAAATTCTCCTCATGAAATATTTTGTCTGAAATTATGTTTCTTTTAAAAATATTTTATTAGTTAGATAATACTAATAAAAGTGGTGCTGAGTCCATGTGAAAATTGCAGATTAGTTACAAAAAATAACTCGCTATTAGATCATTTCCAACATAAATGATACATTTAAGCTGAATTTTTTTTTTTTGAAGATATAACTCATTTAAAGCACTGAAGACAGAAAAGAAGAAAAGAAAAAAAAAACACCTGGAACTAAAGAAATTTGTTACTCCTCTTGAGCAATGACTATGTTGCTTTTAACGTTTGGGGACTTGGTTTACACATTACCAGGATGCATAAGCAGGATTATGGAAGTTAACACACACAAACACGTATGAAAGCAAAGAAGATATTCCTGAATCTTTAACTTAGGGGCACTAATATACAAGATTCATGCTAACATGTTTAAACTGGAGTATTCCTTCAATAATTTAATAAAATCACGTAGTTCTTCTGGCCTCTGCTAACACCGTCTGCAACAGCAGAGATCTCAGATCATCAGGTGAGCTCACCCGTGTCTGGAGTACTGTCTGCGTGATTTTCGGCAAATTGCTTCATTTGAACGTGTTGCAGTTTTCCATCTATAAGAAATGATTAGGGGCCAGGTGGTGGCGCACGTGGTTAAGTACTCACATCACAGTGCACAAGGACCCAGGTTCAAACCCCTGGTCCCCACCTGCAGGGGGAAAGCTTCACGAGTGGTGAAGCAGGGCTGCAGGTGTCTCTCTGTCTCTCTCCCTCCCTATCTCCCCCTTCCCTCTCAATTTCTATCTCTATCCAATAATAAATAAATAAACAACAAATTTTAAAAAAGGAATTTAAGAAACGATTGCCACATAGGGTGAGCAACCGATGGTTCACTATGTCAAGAGCTCAGAAGAGCTCGGGGCCATGGGGACATGCTCTAATTAGTGTCATCTCCAAGGTCCTTCCACTCTAATAAACAATTTGTGGGTGCAGACTTAAAGCTGCATTTAACATTTTAGCAGAAACAGGCCAGCCTGCAAGCTGTTAAACGGAGCAGCCACCCCGAAACCACACAGTCTAAGCAAAGCTGCCAGGCATGCAGAATTGCTCTGAAAATACTGAGGGTGGTCTGCGCTGCGAAATTCTGCAGCTCTGCTTATGCCTGAGCGAAAAGAAAAGCCGGGAAAATGTTTTTAAAACGTCCAGTCTATCGGGATCTGGGCGGGTGTGGTCCACACGCTTAGCTGGTCTGTTCCTGGGTGAAAACGTGCTTGAAAAGTTAACCATTAACGAATGAGAGGTTGAAAAGCCAAATACACAGGAAACAAGGACCACAGGGAAGTCGCGAGCTTCAGGCTGCAGCCGGAAGCCCGAGCGCAGGCGCAAGGCCTGGACGGAAGCATCAGGCATCGCGAGGGTCTCCGGGCGCCGCGAGAACAGTACTTACGGTCAGCGAATCCCTTGCTCCGCCTCTACCCGCCGCTAACCTCGCGGGATGTGACAGCAGGATCCAGAGTTCTAACGAGTTCCTGAAGCGTAGAAGGGCGGGGCGAGTCTGCCCACGTGACCTCACCGCGCCCCGCCCAGGAACCGCCTCTGGGGCCCTGTGGGCTAAGAGCCCTTTAGACTGGGATCACTGACCTAGTGCTCCCAGCTGTATCCCATCAAGTGATAGCCTCTACCCTGTGTTTATAAAAAAAATGGGTGGCATCAATTTCTTTTGAAATGTCTGTTGGTCACTTACTGCACTTATTCAGTTTTTAAAAAATTTATTTCTTTATTGGGGAATTAATGTTTTACATTCAACAGTAAATACAATAGTTTGTACATGCATAACATTCCCCAGTTTCCCATTTAACAATACACTATGTCATTTATCATCCTTCATAGACCTGTATTCTCCTCACCCACCCACACCAGAGTCTTTTACATTGGGGCAATACGCCGATTCCATTTCAGGTTCTACTTGTGTTTTCTTTTCTGATCTTGTTTTTCAACTTCTGCCTGAGAGTGAGATCATCCCATATTCATCCATATATTTCTGACATTTCACTCAACATGATTTTTTCAAGGTCCATCCAAGATCAGCTGAAAACGGTAAAGTCATCATTGTGTATATATATACCACTACTTGCTCAGCCACTCATCTGTTCTTGGACACCTGGGTTGCTTCCAGGTTTTGGCTATTACAAATTGTGCTGCCAAGAACATATGTGTACACAGATCTTTTTGGATGGATGTGTTGGGTTTCTTAGGATCTATCCCCAGGAGAGGAATTGCAGGGTCATAGGGTAGGTCCATTTCTAGCCTTCTGAGAGTTCTCCAGACTGTTCTCCACAGAGGTTGGACCAATGGACATTCCCACCAGCAGTGCAGGAGGGTTCCTTTGACCCCCACACCCTCTCCAGCATTTGCTGCTGTTACCTTTTCTGATGTATGACATTCTCACAGGAGTGAAGTGATATCTCATTGTTGTCTTGATTTGCATTTCTCTGACAATCAGGGACTTGGAGCACTTTTTCATGTGTTTCTCGGCCTTTTGGATCTCTTCTGTGGTGAATATTCTGTCCAAGTCCTCCCCCCATTTTTGGATGAGGTTATTTGTTGTCTTGTTGTTGAGTCTGGCAAGCACTTTATATATGTTGGTTATTAAACTCTTATCTGATGTATGGCATGTAAAGATCTTCTCCCATTCTGTGAGGGGTGTCTTGGTTTGGGTAGTGGTTTCTTTTGCTGTGAAGAAGCTTTTTAATTTGATGTAGTCCCATAGGTTTATACTTGCCTTAGTCTTCTTTGTAATTGGATTCGTTTCATTGAAAATGTCTTTAAAATTTATGCGGAAAAGAGTTCTGCCAATATTTTCCTCTAAGTATTTGATAGTTTGTGGTCTAACATCCAAGTCCTTGATCCACTTGGAATTTACTTTTGTATTTGGTGAAACATAGTGATTCAGTTTCATTCTTCTGCATGTGTCAACCCATTGTTTCCAACACCATTTGTTGAAGAGACTCTGCTTCCCCCATATAATAGTCTGGGCCCCTTTGTCAAAGATTAGATGTCCATACGTGTGGGGCCTCATTTCTGGGCTCTCAATTCTATTCCACTGGTCAGTGTGTCTATTCATGTTCCAGTACCAAGCAGTTTTGATGACAATGGCCCTATAATACAGTTTGAGATCTGGGAGTGTGATGCCTCCAGGTCTGTTCTTTTTTCTCAAGATTGTTTTGGCAATTCTAGGTCTTTTCTGGTTCCAGATAAACATTTGTAGCATTTTTTTCTATTTTCCAAAAAATGTGCTTGGGATCTTGATGGGGATAGCATTAAATTTGTAGATGGCTCTGGGTAATATATTCATTTTGATGATGTTAATTCTTCCAACCCATGAACATGGAATATCTTTCCACTTCTTTGTGTCTTTTTCAATTTCTTTGAGTAGTGACTCATAATTTTCAGTATACAAGTCTTTCTTTCACTTCTTTGGTTAGGTTTACTCCTAGATATTTTATTGTTTTTGTATAGTAAAAGGAATTGATTTCTGGATTTCAATTTCTTCTAACTTAGTGTTTGCATAGAGGAATGCCACTGACTTCTGAATGTTAATTTTATAACCTGACACATTACTGTATTGTCTGATGATTTCCAAAAGCTTCTTGCTGGATTCCTTAGGTTTTTCCATGTATACTATCATGTCATCTGCAAATAAGGAGAGTTTGACTTCTTCTCTTCCAATCTGTATCCCTTTAATTCCTTGCTCCTGCCTGATTGCTATGGCAGGAACTTCCAACACTATGTTGGATAGTAATGGTGATAGTGGGCAACCCTGTCTAGTACCTGATCTGAGTGGAAATGCTTCCAGTTTTTCACCATTGAGTATGATGTTGGCTGTAGGTTTGCTATATATAGACTCCACTATCTTCAGGAATTTTCCATCTATCCCCATTTTTTGTAGTGTTTAGATCATAAAGGGATGTTGTATTTTGTCAAAGGCTTTCTCTGCATCTATTGATATGACCATGTGGTTTTTCATCTTGCTTTTGTTGATGTGGTGGATCACATTGATTGATTTACGTATAGTAAACCAACCTTGAATGCCTGGGATAAACCCCACTTGGTCATGATGGACAATCTTTTTGATATACTGTTGTATCCGGTTGGCTAGAATTTTGTTCAATATTTTAGCATCTATGTTCATCAGAGATATTGGTCTGTAGTTTTCTTTTTTGGTTGTGTCAGCCTTTCCTCTTTCCATTTGTAAAACTTTGGCTTACTAATGACACCTAGTGGTAACCTTGTCAAGAATTTTGCTATCAACCACCAAACATTTGAATTTTTCTTTGTGATCTTGCTCCTCAATACCTTCATCTACAAATAGTTTCATCTGCCATCAGGGTTATCTCTGGGATTCGGTGGCTACCAGATAATTTCGACACTTCCAGTGGTCAGTTCTTCCTTTGAAAATTTTTTATTTAATTTAAGAAATTAACAGCAAACAGCAGAGGGGGAGCTAGAGAGAGAAAGAGATACCTGCAGCACTGTTTCACTGCTTGTGAAGTTTCCCTCTGAAGGTGGGAACCAGAGGCTTGAACCCAGGTCCTTGAAGTGGTAACATATCCACTCAGCTGATTGTGCCACTGCCCACTTCTTACTTCGGCCTTTTCCTCTCTGTGTCATGTGAATTGTGTGGCAAAACAGAGTTTGTCCCTTCCTTCTTTTCTTCCTTTTTCCCTCCCTTCCTTTCTTCCTTTCTGCCTTCCTTCCTTCTTGCATTCATTTTACTTTCTCCTTGCTTTTAAACCCATATATCCCCACCCCAATCCCAGGGTGCCAAGAACATGCATCATGCAAAAATACATTTTCCCTCAACAACATGATCCCAAAGGGAAAAGTTTTCCATTAAATCAACATCTAGGTCAGGTCTTTATCCAGTACCTCTTCTGATTTTTGTCTAGTTTGGCTATAGTTTTGTATGTATTGTTTTGGTCTTGCCTGGGGCCCTAACTCAGTACATTGTTCCTGCCCGTTCCCTCAAAGTGAGCCTATATACTCACCTACAATAACTGTTACCATTCTGCATCTTACATAACAACACTTTACATTTTATTCTGATTTTTCTGTTCTCTAAGTCTGTTTAAATGACTGTATCCACTGCCATACCTGCATTAGTATACAAGGAGATGGTGCTAATGGACCACCTCTGATGGTTGTTACAAAGTTCATATATCACTGAGTCCTTTGGGACAAAATGGATGGGACTGGAGGTGATTATGCTTAGCAAAATAAGTAAAGGTATGAAAGACAACTACCAAGTGGTTGCCCTCATGTGGAATCTAGAGGTCTGATTGATATGCACTTGCCAAAAACAAAAAACAAACAAACAAAAAACTGAAACTGAAGCAAGCAAACTGTAACACTTATGTGAACCACGGTGGTTATATTTGTGAGCTGAGAAGGTGGGGATACAGAATTTTGGTGGTGGGTACAGTGTGGAACTATACATTGTAATCTTACAATCTTGTAACAGACTATTAAGAACAAATTAAAAAAACTGAAAGTTCATCTCATACACATACACAAAGTGGAAACAATTCCCAAAGAAAGGAAGAAAGGGTTATTATGAAGAGGTCAGAGGTTTTTGAAAGCTGATCTTGCACATAAGCATGTTGAAATTTTCTGAAAGGTGTTATTGGGAAGAGAGAAATGAATTAGAATATTACATGGAGAAATATTCAGAAAAAATCAGATTATAAGATATTCTTCAAGATAAACTGACTTAGTATATTCAAAAATACAATATCCAAAAATACAAAATACAATTGTCAAGGGAGGGTTTTAGAATAAAAGAGATTAAAGGAGTGTGACAGTCAAATGTGGTGTGTGGACTGTAATTTATGGTTCAAAAGAAAAATCTATTCAAGTTATACTGAGGACAGAAAGGAAAATTTGAATGTATCGGGCATTAGGTTGTCTTAAGGAAATATTATTAAGTGTGCTAATGCTTCTGTGGTTATGCAAACATTCTGAAAGAGGTGAGGAATAATGATATGATATCTGCAACTGATTTTCAAATTATTCAAAAGCTATAGCAAAATAAATAAAAGCAAAGATGGCAAAATATTAGGAACTGTGGAATTTCTGTCATGAATATGTGAGTATTCTTTTACAATATCTTCTACAGTATCTTCAACTTTTCTGTACACTTTATATTAAATTTTTTAAAAAATAGGAAAACAAATTTAACCTAGTGGTACAAACACTAAATATGAAACTCAAAAAATTATATTTATTTATTTATTGAACAGAGAGCCAGAAATAGCGAAGGAAAAGAGTGATAGAGAAGGGAAGAGACAGACACCTGCGACACTGCTTCACCAATGGCAAAGCTTTCCCACTGCAGGTGGGAACTAATGGCTTGAACCGGGTCCTTGAGCACTGTAGCATGTCTGCTCAACCAGGTGCATCACCACCTGGCCCCAAATATGAAACTTTTATTTTAGCTCTTTAAAACATATTGAGATAGAAACATCTCCTATTTCATAAAGTATACACTTACTAACTTGCTGAATGAAGCAGACTTTTGGTGGCTACATTTAAAAACATACAATATTGAGAAGAACAAAATGAAAAATTATGATAATAATTCAAAATATATTTTATTTTACTTTTTGCAGATAAAGACTACTTTCTCCCTGTCTACTGTCTTTCCCTCATGTAAGCTCTGTCCTACCATAATGTCCATTGCTTTATATTTTGTTTTGTTTATTCATTAGTCTTATAACCTTATACTGTGTATATGTTAAAACACCCCTTACTTACCTTTTTTCTTTTGACTTATGTTGCTTTCTTTCATCTTCCTATAGATGACAAAAATCTCATCTTTCTATAGCTGCATGGTATTCAATTATAAGAACATATTACCTCCTAATCTAATCATCTATCAACATACTTTAGTAATCACTATATTATGGCTATTACAAATAATCCTGCAATACTTAGGGTGGGTATACCTTTTTCTGTTAATATTTTCTTATCTTCAGTAGATGCCCAGAAGCGGGAGTGTGGGGGGTGTATAACTCTATTTTCAGCTTCTCCTCCTCCTCCTCCTCCTTTTTCTATTTTCAACTTTTTTAATTAATTTTTTTGTTTTTTTTTATATTTATTTATTCCCTTTTGTTGCCCTTATTTTATTGTTGTAGTTATTATTGTTGTTGTTGAGGATGTCATTGCTGTTAGATAAGACAGAGAGAAGTGGAGAGGGGGGAAGACAGAGAGGGGGAGAGAAAGAGAGACACCTGTAGACCTGCTTCACCACCTGTGAAGTGACTCCCCTGTAGGTGGGGAGCTGGGGGTCTCGGACCAGGATCCTTTTGCTGGTCTTTGCAGTGCTACGTTACCGCCCAACTCCCTATTTTCAGCTTTTTAAGGAAACTCCACACTAGTTCCCAAAACAATTGAATCATTTACACCCCAACAAATAGTGCACTTTTTTCTTCTATATACCTTCATCAGTACTTACCGAGAGCCAGCAAGGAAACACAGTAGGACTCTCTTGCTAGTTGGTTATGTTTACAATTTCACTATTTACACAACATTTAGTTATCTGTTGCTGAAAAAAAATTAAATACATGACTATGATTTATTTTTTTCTTACAAGTCTGTGACCAACTTGGCAGTTCTGCTGGCCTCTGCTGAACATTTAGCTAGAGGATCAGTACTGCCAGCTGCAGTGACTTGTTGGCTGGAACTCTCTCCACATTATGCTATCTCTCCTGTCCAGAGGATAATTTTTCTTAACAGGAATTACATTTTTTTTATCTTCTCACATTTTCAGTAATGGTATAAATACAGCTCATCAATATATATTGATTGATGAACTAAATAAAAATATACTGGTAATGTTCCTTTTCCTTTGATAAAGAAGAGGCAGTAAAATAGGACTTTCTTTTCCTTACCAGACTTTCCAATTAGAGACTACTTATTACTACAAATAACAGAAAGTTCAAATTGGCTGCCTGAAGGATTAGAAAAACATATTTGGTCTATAGAATAGGACTTTCAATAAAAATAGCTCAGTGCTGTTAGATCTGACTGCTCAGTGAGACCATTAAGGACCTGAATTCATTTCTATATTGCTACATCGACAGTGTTGATGTCATTTTTTTTTTTTAAACCAGAACACTGTTTAGTCCTTGCTTATATTGGTATGAGGGATTGAATCTTGAACCTTGGAGCCTCAAGCACGAAAAACTTTTGCATAACCACTATGCTATCTCCCAAGTCCTGTTTATTTCACCTTACGGCAGTTCTCCCCATGATTAAAAATTAAAAAATTATAAAATTAAAAAAATCCTGGCCGGGTTGTCTGTGCAGGGTTTCCCGTGCTTTTGTGGATTTCCTCCAGATACTCCAATTTCCACATACATCCCAAAAGTGTATACACTAAGTTCATTGGTATGTCTAACTTGTTGGGGGGGGGGGGGGCGGGGTAGGGAAGAGGGGCGGAGAGAGATGTCAAAGAAGTATGCCTTTTCTTTCTTTCTTTCTTTCTTTCTTTCTTTCTTTCTTTCTTTCTTTCTTTCCTTCTTCTTCTTCTTCTTCTTCTTTTTTCTTTTTCTTTTTTTTTGTTTGTTTGTTTTCCTCCAGGGTTATCACTGGGGCTCAGTGCTGGCACTACTAATCCACTGCTCCTGGATGGCAATTTTTTTATAGGATAGGACAGAGAGAAATTGAGATAGGAGGGGAAGATAGAGAGAAAGATAAACACCTGAAGACCTGCTTCATCGTCTTTGAAGCAACACCCCTGCAACTGGGGAGCCAGAGGCTGGAGCTGGGATCATTGCTCTGGTCCTCGAGGGAGAGACTTCTTTATCTTTCTTTTCTTTTCTTTTTTGCCTCCAGGGTTATTGCTGGGGCTTGGTGCCTGCATTAGGAATCCATGGGACTTATTTTTTTCCCCTTTGTTGCCCTTTTGTTTATCATCATTGTTGTTGTTATTATTGTTGTTGTTGGATAGGACAGAGAGAAATAGAGAGAGGAGGGGAAGACAGAGAGGAGGAGAGGAAGATAGATACCTGCAGACTTAGTTCACATCTTGTGAGGCAACAATCCCCCTGCAGGTAGGGAGCTGGGGGCTGAAACCTGATCCCTGTGCCAGTCCTAGCTTTTCCAGCCTTATGAGCTTAACCTGCTGTACTACCTCCGACCCCCATCTTTTTCTTTCTTTTTTCCTCTCTCCCTTTCTTTCTTTCTTTCTTTCTTTCTTTCTTTCTTTCTTTCTTTCTTTTTGTCTCTAGGGTCATTGCTGGAGCACTACAAATCCCTTACTCCTCGTGGCCATTTATTTTTTATTTTATTTTATTTTATTACCATTTTTATTGAATAGGTCAGCTAGAAACTGAGAGAGGAGAGGGAGACAGAGAGGGAGAAAGAATGATGCCTGAAGACCTGCTTTGCTGCTTGTTAAGTACCCCCCTCCTGCAGTTGGGGAGTGAAGGCCTCCAACCAAGATCCTTCCATGGGTCCTATATGCACGTAACCAGGTGTGCCCCTGTCTTTTTCCAGATGTTTTTGTGTCTCAGTGAAATGCCTTGAATTCTAGCAGTAATATGGAACTTGAAGGGAAAATGCATGAGGTCATGCAGCTAATTATTTGACCAATCCTGAGTGGCACTACCATTAGAACTCTTTTTAATATAGATAGTAAGTTTAATGCAACTGAATCCATCTTTTAAAAATTTTTAGATTTTTGTCATTCAGTCAATTTTCCCCTCTCATATTAAATAGTGATTTATATGACTACAAGTTAATAGGAGTGTACATAAACATCATTTCCACCACCAAAAGACTGTCCCATTCCATCCTAACCGCCCACCCCCCCCCCCCCCCGCCGTGATCCGTGATGCTGAACATCCACCCTCACCCTCCACAGAGATTTTTACTTTGGAGCCCTACTCCAAATTCAGTTAGATCCTGCATTTCTTCTAAAGTGCTTTTAAGCAAATATTAACAGAAAATCTCACTCAGATAACTTGCATTTATTATCTTAGTTGAAAATTTCCTAACTCATACAATATTATAGATCATATTTTTAGTAGTTCTGCACCTCACTTTCATTCCCACGTCTAGGAACTTCTTCATTACAATTAGTTAAAACTTCATACCATCATTGGCAAGGCTGTTCCAAACTTCAATTATTATTAAATCATAACCCAGATGGAATCATTAAAAAATTACTTTCTCTCTTCTTATTGTCTGGCACACAGACCTCTTTTAACAAGGTCCAGACGCTGGCCCCATGTCTCCCTGAGTCAGGTCCTACTGGCATCCTAGTGCTAGATATTTCAGCACTTGTCATTCCTTGGCCATGTTCTGTGCTCTCTTCCCTATGCTAATGGCAAATGCTATTCTCTTTACTTAGAACAACTTTTCTTACCTGATGTGTCACAGAAAGCTTAGCCACCAAGACAATGACTTTTGATGAATGTTTCCTAATTCTTTCCTCACCCTCTTTCAGTCCCTCAAAGTTTTCAATGTTCTTTTTCTGTGCATCAGTGTCGTAACTACAGTTCATATAGCACATGTGATACTGTGCTATAACTGTCAGATTACTGGTTTCATACGTATTATGAAAATTGATGTACAGACATGCTATTTAAATGAGGTCAGGAGTATAAAAGAGAGTTCTCATGCAGACACCATCAGAAAACATGACTATCCAATTGGAAAAGACATGTCTCCACCAATAGGAGGAAGTAGGCTGTTTGTTTAGCAACTGTTCAACCAATGAGAGAATGGCATAACCAAGCAAAGGAAAAACCACCATATTTCAAACCTCCACTTTCTCCCAGTGAATTCTTTATTTACCATAGTCCCCTAAATCTATGTAAGAGAAATTCTTTTGTTTGTCTGAAAGGGAGCATTTCATCTACTTCTCTAGGTCCTGGGCTGATCAAATAATCAGATTAACATCAGATGTCTTTGTAGAATAAAAATATTTATCAGGCTGGGGAGATATAGCATAATAGTTATGCAAAAACACTTTCATGCCTGGGGTTCTGAGTTCCCAGATTTGATACCTATAGGCCAGAGTTGAGCAGTGCTTTGATTTCTCACTCTGTATGTTTCTCTGTATTTCTCTCATTAAAATATTAAAAACATGTTAAAAAGAAGAAAACAATTATTTCGTATGTTTCAGGGAACCTACACTGATACATAGATTCCAAAGACAGTGAGGCAAAGCAGTAGCATGCATCCTTACAAAGGAGTGAGATAGAAACATGGGACTTCAAGAAGAGTTTAGGGGAACTCATATGAGGAAGAAAGACTCTAGATACATTGTTATTAGATGTTTGTCCTGTCCTATAGATAGGTCTCTTTAACAAAATGGCCATTTCTAGAATACTTTTAATTCTGAGTAAGATCCTCCTATTTAAATTCTTTTAAGCAGTTAAGGCAGTTGTAAGAGTTGGGTTTTTGTTTTGTTTGGTTTGGTTGGTTTTTTTTGGGGAGTATGCAGATCAAATTCAACTCAAAATAACCAAGTTGTCAGGTCCAGGCAGTGATGTGAACCTGGTAGAGTACACGTGTTATTGTGTGCAGGGGCCCCGCGGTCAAGTCCTCAGCTCCCAACTGTGGAGGGGGTGGTACTTCAGGAGCAGTGAAGCTGTGTAGCAGAGCTGTCGTTTTAGCTCTCTCCCTCTCCACCCTTCTTTCCCTCTCAATTTCTATTTTTAAATGATTTTATTTTTATTTATTTTTGTATTATTTTTATTTATTTATTGGATAGAGACAGCCAGAAATTGAGAGGGGAGAGGGTGGGAGAGAGAGAGAGAGAGAGAGAGAGAGAGAGACAGCTGCAGCACTGCTTGAGCACTTGTGAAGCCTTCCCCCTGCAGGCAGGGAACGAGGGCTGGAACCTGGGTCCTTGTGCATTATAACGTGTGCACCCAACCAGGTGTGCCACCACCTGGCCCTTTTAATGTTTTATTATTATCTTTATTTATTTATTAGAGACAGAAATCGAGAAGAAAAAGGGAAGTAGAGAGGAAGACATACAGAGACACCTGCAGCACTGCTTCACCAGTCACAAAGCTTTCCCCCTGCAGGCAGGGACAGGGGCATATGCACTCTCCCAGGAGCAGCACCACCTGCCCCCTTCAATTTCTCTCTATCTCCATAAAATGAATTCAGGGTGTCAAAAGGGACTGTCTTTGGGAGATTGTATAGATATTTGGGAGGCTGTCTATTCTGAGCATCTTAAAGATGTATTTTCTGGGGGCCAGGTGGTAGTGCAGCAAATTAAGCACACATGATACAAAAGGGCAAGGACCAGCTCAAGGATCTCAGTTCCAGCCCTTGGCTCCCCACCTGCAGGGAGGTCACCTCACAAATGGTGAAGCAGGTCTGCAGGTGTCTAACTTTCTCTCCCCCACTCTGTCTTCCTCCTCTCTTGATTTCTCTCTGTCCTGTCCAACATCAACAACACCAATAACAGCAATAACAATAACTTCAACAAGGGCAACAAAATGTGGAAAAAAATGGCTTCCAGGAGCAGTGGATTCATAGTGCTGGCGCCGAACCCCAGCAATATAATCCTGGAGGCAAAATAAATAAATAAATAAATAAATCTTGATATTTGAAGGAAGTGTGTTTTTCTGTGGGACCAAACTTTCTAAATTTATTGTTTCAGAAAAAAGCTCATTATGCTCATAAAATAATTGTTTACTTATTTGTTTAAAGTGATTGCAACTGAGGGAAAGGATTATCTTAGTCATTTAGTATTTCTAAAGCTTAGAACATCACTTGGCACAAAACAAGCTACTAATAAATGCTTTTTTAAAGTGAATAAAAATAGTCTAGATTTGGGTTCATGAAGACAACTGTTGTCTCTTTGGCTGATTTGCTCTTGGTATATCGCATACCACTGCATTTTAAGGGAGGAAGAAAACTGCTAAGTCTGTAACATATTTTGGCAAAATTTTGGAGAATGGTAAGCTCATTTAAAACATTTTATTGTTTCTATTTATTGGATAGAGACAGCCAGAAATCGAGGGGGTAGGAGGAGATGGGGGGAAGAGAGACACCTGCAGCACTGCTTTACTGCTAGCAAAGCTCCCCCCCAAGTGGGTATCTAGGACTTGAACCTGGGTCCTTGCATATTATAACACGTGTGTTCAAACAGGTGTGCCACCACCTGTCCCCTGGTAAACTCAATTTAATAAAACATTCCTTTTGTAAACCTCTATTTTTTAAAAAATGCCTGACTCATATGGCAAATTATTCAACAAATACATACCAAATGCCAATGTATCAAGCATTGTTTGAAAGTTTGTTATGCATGTACAAACCATTGTATTTACTGTTGACTGTATAACATTAATCCCCAATAAATAAATTTTAAAAAATAAATAAATAAAAAGAAAAGAAAAAAAAAGAAATTTTGGGCCATATCAGTGAACAAAACACAAAAAGCCCTCAAGGAACACTGGTTCTAAAAGCAAACGTTACTAATTACTACCCCTTTCTGCATCTGAGCCCTGCACTTTTGCATAATCAAGAAACACTAGGCTTCTTAGACAAAAAGATATCAGCAAACATATATTTATTGTTCTTAATCCTCCCCCTTCCTCCAGAATCAAGCATACATAAGAAGTCGCTTTGATTTTGTTCAGTGATTCACAACAGGCACTGCAATCACTTCTTTTTTTTTCTTTCTAAAGGACAGTTTACATTTAAAATCAACATCCTAAGGTCACAGCTTAGAATTTGCAAATCTCAACAAAGTTCTGAGCCCATACACACCACTTGTTCTTCCCTTCTCTAATTTACTGGGATTTTTGTATAGACGTTCCAGCTGTGGCACAACATCTCAGGTGTAGAGGCCAGTGTGAGCACAGGGATAATCTTCTACAGAAATCATTCATTTTTTTAAAAAGAAGCAAGGGGGAGATTTATATCTCCCTCCTACAATTCCAGCTTTTATTGAAGTGGAAGCTTAGACTAGAAGTCAAGATGACACAAATTTTCTTCTGAGAAAGCATACATCATGTAAAAAGGTACTAATTGCTTAGTGGGCGATGCTTTTATTTTGCAAATACTTTGTGGGTTACCTTTCTGACAGTATCACCAGTACAATTTTCAGGCTCCCCAGGGCGAGCAATGTAGTGGTTTCCCTCCTGGAAAGTAAGACAAATACTCTGGTCCCATAGGTACTCTTGGTTTGAACACGATTCAAATAAATAACGACAAATGATAACACAGCAGACAATGAAAAGTGTGACAATTTTACAGAAACACCATCTTACTAGGAACACGATGGGGACACGTGAAAGAGAACTGCAAAAATAACTACGATGTCCACTGCTTTTACAACTTTCCTATGGCGTGGTCTCTCCTCTCCAAATGCAGAAATGTGAGAAGAATGGGAGAAAACAAACTGGAAGGGTGTAGGAAAAGGTAAACATTAGAAATAAGTAGGGGCTGGGCGGGAGCACACCTGTTTGAGCGCACGTGTTACCACACGCAAAGACCCGGGCTTCAAACCTCTGGTTCCCACCTGGGGGTGGGGAGGGCTTCACAAAAGCGGCAAAACCAAGCTGCTGGTGTTTTTATTTATTAATTTATTACTTTTTAAATCTCCCTCTCTATCGCTCCCTCATTCACTTTCTCACGTTCTCTCCTTTCTATCAAATTAAATAAAGAGGGGCCAGGTAGTGGCGCACCTGGTTAAGCGCGCACATTACAGTGCTCAAAGACCCGGGTTCAAGTCCCTGGTCTCCACCTGCAGGGGGAAAGTTTTAGGAGTGGTGAAGCCGGGCTGCAGGTGTCCCTCTTTGTTGTTCCCACTCTATCTCCCCTCCCCTCTGTGTCTTTATCCAAGAATACATAAATAAAATTGAATTTAAAATAGGAAGGGAGGATGGAAGGAAGGGAGAGAGAAAGAAAGAAAGTGAGAAAGCGATGTAAGTAAGTAGCGGAACGGGTCGGTGTCACTCGGAGACCTTCCACCTGTTGTGATCTAGATAGGCCCGCTCAGGCTGTGCTATGGAGAGGTGATCAACCCAGCCAGTGATAGCTAGAAGGCGCTTTCGCAAGAGCAGGGCAGCGCCCGGGGGCGGGGCGGGGGGCCGCGCAAGCCGCGCTCCTGGGGCTGCTCTCTCCGGGCGTGGTGGTAATGGGGGTGGGGCCAGCGGTGGCGGTGAAGCGCCTGGTGGCCCCCGGCCCTTTCCTCGTCCTCCGACACTCCGCCCTGCGCGCAGCACACGGCGCACAGGCGCCTTCGCAACCTCTGCCTCAGCCTGCAGTCCCCTGCCTGGAAGAAGAGGTAGACGTAGGGGTCCAGTGCGCATTTGGCCACCCCCACGAGGTTCAGTGCCACCGCCAGGTACTCGGCCTCCCAGTCTCCCACGGGTCCGGACGACCACGCTGCTGCCAGCCTGGCAGCGAAGTAGGGCAGCTCGCAGCCCACGAAGAGCAGCGACAGCACCAGACTCATCTTCACACTCTGCACCTTGGCGCGGGGTAATGCGCCAGGCGCGGGCTCCCTGCCCGGGCTCGCGGACCCGGGGGCCCCAGTCGCTGGGTTTGGGGACGAGTGCCGCCACCAGGCGCGGAGTAGGCGGCTGCAAGCCACGCCCAGGACCACAGCTGGCAACGCGAAGCCCGCGACGGCCTCGTAGAGCGAGTACACCCGCAGGTGCCAGCGGGGCAGGGGAGGGAAGATGCTGCGGCAGCGCCACTCCCCCAGCCAGGTGCGGCCGGCCGGGGACGCGGTGCGTGGCGGGGAGGGGATGCCCCCGCGCACCACGAAGGTGGGCGGCAGAGCCAGCAGCAGCGCCAGCAGCCAGCCCAGGGCCGCGAGGGCGCGCGCGGGCAGCGGCGGGGCCTGGGGGCGGAGAACCGCGCGCTGGCGCTCCAGGGCGATGAGCGCCACCAGGTGGGCGGAGGCGGCCCGGCCGGACGCGCGCAACAGCTGCAGGCAGCGGCAGGTCAGCTCTCCGGCCCCGCGGCGCGGCTCCCCCATCAGCTCCCAGAGCAGCTGCCAGAGCGCGTTGCCGCTGCCCGCGTACAGGTCGGCCAGGGCCAGCTGCGCGAGCAAGAAGTCCATCTTACGGCGTTTGGGACCCATCCGGGGCCCTGCGCCACCGCACAGGCGGCACAGCACGGTGGCGTTGCCCGCCACCGCCACCACCAGGATGACCCCCAGGAAGACCAAGCGCGCGCGGCGGCTGGGTTGCTCGGGTGGCAGCGGAGGCGGCGGCCCTGGGAAGGCGACGCGGTTTCCCAGGTCAGAAGTCAAGTTGAAACCCCATTCCAGCGAGAGGTTTGGCCCCGGCGCCAAAGTTGCAGTACTTAAAGGATCTCCCATCCTTCGTTATCTCGGAGGAAAAGGTGGAACCTGGGGAGAGAGAGAGAAAGAGAGAGAGAGAGAGAGAGCTGGCAGGACGCGCAAAAAGCAAGGTGGCCAAGGCGAGGCTGCTCGGGGCGCGACGTCGGGTCCCGGAGTTGAGTTCCCAAAGTTAGTTGAGAGAACACACGCCCAGAGAGCGAGCAGGATGGCAGGCGGAGTTGCGCTTAGTTATTATTTTTTTTATAGGTTGTCCTCGTCATTTGTCACTCAAATGTGGGTTGTACACTCGAGGGATACACATGATTCTCAATCCCCACCTTCTTCTCTGCATCGCTCTGCATAATCCCACAGGATCTCGGTTCACTTCCGACCGCGGCCCCCACACACACTCACGAGCAAAACTGGCGGCCCTCAGGGTCCTGGGACGCGCTCCCCTTGGCTGTGTTCTTCTAGAGCATTGTAGGCGGGACACGAGGTTTTGCGTGGCCGCTGTGAAGGCTCCTGTTACCCCAGGGTTCAACACACGAGAGAGGCAGCTCCTGAGATTGCACGTCTCAAAATGATTTTGCAATTGCTAGTGGGGAAAATAAAATACACTAGATTTGATTGGTGGGTGGGGTGAGGTGGGGTGGGGACGATATTAAAGTGCCATGGATCTGTACCAGCAAGAGAAAAACAGGAGCACAAAGAAATCTAATGGCGTTTTGAATTAAAGAGGAGCCCAACAGCCTCATGTTTGCTAAAGATAAATCTTCCTCTGACCAACCATGAGAGCATTTTACTTGGAGAGAACTAGTAAGGGATGTTGCTTGGCGATTCAGAGTAACAGCGTTTTGCAGATGGTTGCAAGGACTCCTTGTTAACCAGAAACCACAGACCACAGCTGTTCACTGAGGAAGAGAAATTCGTTCTGTTAGTGTGAAAGGACAGTAATAGGTTTTTATACAAATGAATAGTAGTGCAGTTATTGCTTTCCCCCTAATATTTCCGTCTCTTGAGGAATGTGTCATCATGGCCCCTCTTGATTCTGTTTTTCAGCAGATGGGAAGGCTGCTAGGAGGGAGAGATGATATCTCCCATAAACCCAGAGAAAAGGTGACTAAGAAAACGATAAGGAGGCCAGTTTTTAAAAGAGAAATCTAAACCACAGGAAATATTTTAAAATAAATGCTGCCTCTTTTATTTTAGCCTTACCTCCTCAGAAATGTTAATTTTCATATTGTAATCTTTGTCTTTTTATGAGCCCACCATATTTGTCAGTACGTCCTGTGTTTTTTCCCTGCTCTGGTTCTAGGGTTCACATTCCCAGACTGAAGAAATACCTGGTATTTTTGAAATACTTAAGACAAAAATGTTTGGTGAGTGCCAATGACAGACCTGCCAGTTGCCATAGGAATTCCATTTCCCAGGAGCTGGGTAGTGGCGCACCTGATTGAGCCTACACATTACAGTGCTCAAGGACCTAGGTTCACGGCCTGGTCCCCTCCTGAAGGGGGAAAGCTTCATGAGTGATGAAGCAGGGCTGCAGGTGTCCCTCTGTCTCTCCCTCTCTCCTCTCATTCCTCTCTGTCTCTATCCAATAATTAATAAATAAATAAAATTTTAAACAAAAAGGAATTCCATTTTCCAAGCTGTGTCTTTTAACCAAAGTCCCTTTTCATTATCACATTTCCAGCACCTATCACTGGGCCTGACATATGGTAGTGAACAGTAAATTCATTTTGAGTTGATGAATTAAAGGGTGTATGATAATTTTGAATAACTGTAAATCCATCACTTCAAAAAAAAATTGTCTTTCACACCAATGCCAGTATCATCCACTGGGGCCCAAGAAAGCAAGCTCTCGGGAGATGTAGCAGTAGCAATTCTTGGGGCAATACTAAAGAAGTTAAAATGATAGCCTTGGGAAATCAGTTCTTGGTTCAATTTTCACATTCTCTCCTTAGGAGGTTTTGACCAAGATCCCTTTTCTGTGTGATATACATAATTTCATTTCATGGTTCACCTCTAGGGAGTTCTCTCTGACCAATACCCAGAACCCAGAGATTTTCCTAGCCAATATGTTTTCTATTTCTCAAGATAGTTCTGTAGTTTGCTCGAATTGGTTGAAATGTTCACATAAAACAAGGTTTTCTTGGTGAATTTATATTTTACAGAACTTTACTGAGATATGATCATACATTTAATTTTAAAAATGGGGGGGAGAGGTAGATAACATCATGTTATGCAAAGAGCCTCATGCCTGAGTCTCCGAAGTCCCAGATTCAGTCCCCTGCACCACCATATGTCAGAGCTGACCAGTGTTCTGGTAAAAATAAATAAAATATCTGAATTTTTTTCTCAAAATAATATATGCACAAACTTTGAAAGTCAAGTCAAACTAGAAGGCCGATAACAACATAGTGTTCCCCGTCCACCCTTCCTTGTTCCTCCATCCCCTTCTTCTAGAGGGAACCAAAATTCTAAATAGAATTCAAAGTTCTATTTGTAGTTTCTTCTACCATTTAATCCTTTAATTCTAAATTGTGAGTATGAAATTCATTTTTTTTTTATTGCCACCAGGGTTATCTCTGGGGCTTGGTGCCAGCACTATGAATCCACCGCTCCCAGCGACCATTATGCATTGTAACATGTGCACACAACCAGGTGCCCCACCATCTGGACCCATTACTGAAACTTTCTTTGTGGTTGGAGTTTGTACTTCTTGAATCTTTGGCCTTTTTCTTTGCTGTCTTCCCTTTTGGTAGTGCGCCTCATTCAGCATCCCAGAAGGCTGAGAAGACTGTACAAAAGTTGAGGACATGATGAGAGCTCATTGTCCTCTTCCCTGAGTTATGTAGAATCAGTCTAGACAGACTGCCCTCTAAGCCAACCGTTACCTAAGCATCTCCATTCACCAACATTCTAGGTATTCTTTTCACTCATCTCATGTTCGTTTTCCTTATTTACAAGCTCATGCTTGTTTGTTGGTTTGGCTTTAAATTCTCTTGAGTAGGTAGAAAACATCCAGGATTTCTTGAGAAATGGTAACTTTGGGGGGATTTTGCATGTCTGAAAAATTTTTGAACCCTGTGGTTAACTGATGGTTTGACTGGCATTAGAATTCCATAGAGGAAACATTTTCCTTCTGAATTTTGGAAGTGTGGCTCCATTACCTGTTTGTGATGAGATTTCTAATTGTAATTCATGATATGCTTCTAGAAACTTCTTTGTCTCTGACATATTTCACAAATGTGTCTTGCTATGGGTTTAGTTTAATTTTTTTGCCCTGGGCACAAAGTATTATGAGTTGTGTTTAATTATAATAGTTCTTCACTTGCCTTTAATCTAGAAGTTCCCCAGTCTTTCTTTTCCTTTTTCCTTTTATAACACTTAACAGGTCTGAAGGGAGGTATTTTATATATTGTCTCTAAAGTCACATTTATCTTCATATATTTAAAATTGTATTTGATTTTGGGGGCAGTGCCCTACATATACATAGGTAATACTGTTCTGCTGGTATACAGTTCAGGGATATGTGACGCAAGTTTGTCTAAATACTGGTGACATATGCTCTAAAGCATACATGTTTCACCTAAAATTAATAAAATTACGTGAAATATTCAGTAATATCTGAGTACAAACATTAAAGTTAAAAAGTACATGCTTCGGGTAGCGCATCCGGTTCCAACAACAATAAACAGCAAGGGCAACAAAAGGAAAAAAATAACCTCCAGGAGCAGTGGATTCTTTAAGCCCCAGAAATAACCCTGGAGGCAAAAAAAGTACATGCTTTATTATATATTATTAATATATATTATATATTCTTTATTATATACATCATAAATGGTCATTCCAGAAAATCAGACAATATAGAGTAACAACAATCACTTAGCATACCAAATAATTATTAATATTTCATACCCTTTAGATAGTAATGACTAGATTAAACAAACAAAAAATATATATATGGAAATATCAATGCATTTACAAAAAATAGACATTTTATATAATATTCTTTTTAAATATTGATTCCCTTTTTTGTTGCCCATGTTATTATGTAGTTATTATTATTGTTGTTATTGATGTTGTTGTTGTTGGATAGGACAGAGAGAAATGAAGAGAGGAGGGAAGACAGAGGGGGAAAGAAAGATAGACACCCGCAGACCTGCTTCACCGCCTGTGAAGCGACCCCCCTCTGCAGGTGGGGATCAGGGGGCTGGAACCGGGATCCTTAGGCCGGTCCTTGTGCTTTGCGCCACGTGTGCTTAACACGCTGTGCCACCGCCCGACTCCCTTTATATAATATTCTATATGCTACATGCTTCCACTTAAGATTTGGCAGTTTTTTTTTAGTAAAGAAAATGTTATGTAATTATCTACTGAATGTAAAACTGATTTACAGTGATTTAAATACCCGCTTTTGGACAAGGTTTTATGTATTTTTTTCCAATTTTCACTTTATAAATAACTCTGTGAACATTATTTATTCACATACATTCTTGAGTATGCACTCAATTATTCCCTTAAAATCAAACCCTAGAGTTGGATTTACCAGCAGAGAGCACAAATATTTTTTGAAGATTTATTTTCATGAAAGAGAGATCAGAAATCTGCCCAGTTTTGTACTGCTTGTTAGGATTTAAAATATTTTACAAGATGTCATAATGTGATTGGAATTTTTTTTAACTTCCATTTTTATCTACTATTTTTTTCAGATGTCTTGAGTTTGTACATATAGACACTTACTGAATAATATCAATTCTAATATTTTTTTCCCCTAGAGTCTCCTACGTTTAGTGAAATGGAAAACCAGATGACAGAATAAATATTAAATCTGCTTTTTTTTTTAACACAAAGAAAAAAAGATAAGGTTCCTTATTGATGTGGAAGCTTCTGGTCCAAAGACAGTTTGAATAACAACATTCCAGATCAGTGGTTATTAAATTTTGCTGCACATTAGAATTACCTAGGAGACTCTGAATTCTTGATGCTTGGGGGTTGGAAATTGACATTTTTAGTTAAAAAAAAATTAGGTAGTTTCAATATGCAGCAAAGTCATGGGTCATAGTTTTAGATTAAGAATAAAATTTAGTCCACTGGGGACCTAGGTGGTGGCACACTTGGTTGAGTGCAAAAGTTACAATGTGCAAAGATCTGGGTTCAAGCTCCACCCTCACCCCCACCTGCAGGGGGAAAGCTTTGTGAGTGATGAAGCAGTGTTGCAGTTGTCGCTGTTTCTCTTTCTCTCTCTACCACTTCCTTCCCCCTTGATTTCTGGCTGCCTTTATCTAATAAATAATTTTTTTCTTAAAAAAATGACCCACTGGTTAAATCCTATGTATTTCAACAGTTCCATGGAAAATAAACTTGCTCATTTGTTTACAAACTGGCATTGCTGCTTTCATGTAGAACTTAGTAGTTCTGAAAGACACTGGAGCTCGCAAAACATATTTAGTATTTGGCTTTTTTTTTTTTTTTTCCTTTCTTTCTTTCTTTACCAGATCAGCTCTAGCTTAGGGCAGTGCGGGAAACTGAACCTGGGACTCGGAGCCTCAGACATGACAGTCTGTTTGCATAACCATTATGCTATCTAATCCTGCCCAAAATGTATTATCACATTTTTTTTTTTTTTTTAACCAGAGCACTGCTCAGCTCTGGCTTATAGTCATCCAGGGAATTGAACCTGGGACCTTGGAGCCTCAGGCATCAGAGTTTGTTTGCATAGTCACTATGCTATCTACCCCACCTTTTTTTTTTTTAATCAATAAAGTAGATAAAATGAGGATAGAGTTCTTTTTGTCAACTTCCCTTCTTTTACTGTTTCTAGACTGCTTTGCTTTATTGAAAGAGCTACTTACTACTTTCCTATCCCTGTTCTACTATGGCTTAATGTGATGTTTTTCTAATCCAATGTGCTATCTGAAAATTATTCTTCCCAGTAAATTAATTCAACAAGTATTTAGGAAGCTACTACTATGTGTCAAGTGTTGGGGATACTTTAGGAAACAAAAAGGACAAAAAAAAAAAACGAGACAGAAAACTAGCCTCTGTGACATTTTCATCTGGGTGGGGGTAAGAGGAGCAAGAAACAACATAAGCAAGTTAAATATGTAGAACATATACTAAATTGGATGGTTGTGATTTCTATGGAAGAAAATAAAGCAAGGAACCCCCTGTGAGAAGGTAACATTTGAACAATGACCTGAAGGAAGTGATAGTGTGGGAATCTGAAAGACAGACAGCATTCCAGGTGGGAAAACTAACAAAACTTCAAAAAAAAAAGAAAAGAAAAATTCCCAAGGTAGTACATACATGCCTGATGTGCCTCAAAAAATGACAAGGCCAGTGGGTGCCAGTGTTGTTGGAGCTGAATGAACACAACAGGGGTGTGTGGGAGGAGATGCGATTTGAGAGATAATAGGTGACCAAATCTTTGAAGTCTCTTAAGTGATTATAATAACATTGAATTTTCTACTAGACAATGGGAAGCTAGTGGAGGGTTTTGAATACCGGGTGATGTGATCTGATACATTTAACAGAATCACTCTTGTTGCTGTGCTGAGAACAGACTGAAGAAAGTCAGGGACAGACTCACGGAAGCTTCTTGAGAAGCTATTGGAAAATTCCAAACAACAGATTCAAATAGACTGAGGCTGGATGGTGGTTAACAGTGCAAGGAGTAAGAAGTGAAGCCTAAAGATTACTTTTACTTTAGTTAATTAGTGTTTTCACTCATAGATTGTGGCATTCGTATGATTTGTCTTGGCTTTACAATTTTTCTAAATGTGTTCATGGTTCTTACATACCATTTTGAATTCAATATATTGGGCCTAATTATGATCTTACATTAAACATACTTAAAATATTGCAGATGCTTGGTAAATCCTAATAATAAATGCTTCATGAATGACTTGGGGCATAAGGTAGATTTAAAAATATTTTATTTATTTATTATATATTGGATAGACACAGAAATTGAGAGGGTAGGGGAAGACAGGGAGGAGGGGGGAGGAGAAGGAATGAGAAAGAGGAAGGGAGAAGGAAAGAGAGCGAGAGTGAGAGAGAGAGAGAGAGAGACCTACAGTACTGCTTTACCTTTTGTGAAGACTACTCTTTCTAGGTCAGGACTGGGGACTTGAACCTGACTCCTTGCACATCACCTTGCACATTGTAATATGTGCGCTCAACCAGTTGCACCGCCACCTGGCCCCTAACAAGGTAGAGTATGTCTTCATATGTCTATACTTTCAGAACCATAATTCTGTTATAACTATTTTATTTGTTCCTGTATTTTCACTTAAACACTCATGCATTAGTTACTTTTTGTTTGGTAGGTTTAACTAGGATATGGGAAGTGGATTTGTCTATATCAGCTTTACCCTTAATAATCTAATAATCTTTCTCTAAAGAGTTTTATTTCAGAATATCTCTGACATGAAATTTACTTTTCACAACTTTATACATAACTGCAAAGGTAAACATGCAAATTTACTGAAAATTAGCAAACAGAATAAAGGGAGTGAACTGGTTCCAGAAGAAAATTTCAAAGACAAATTGAAAAAGGAAGTTTGTCTCTGTGCAGGATGGTAGAAATGGACCTAAGTTGGGGGTAAGAGTATTTTGCAGACACTTATCATGGGGGAGATGAGAAATTGTCCCCAGGTGTCAACAACTGTAGTGTAAACCTGTAGGCTCCCAATAAGGTGATAAAGAAAATTAGTATTTGCAGATAAACTTCCTATCTGTTGTGCAGAAGTCTAGTTACCCCTCCCTTTATTGGGGGGAGAATTATTGATACATGACTACCATTTTCATCTCCTTAAGATAGATGTCTGCAAAACACCCTCCCCCTCAACTTAGTGCAGTCTATAAGAGCTTGTAGATAATGAGGGACAATACCAAAGAAAGCTCCAGAAGGACCATTGAGAGAGAGATGGGTTTATTGGAACTTATTTACAGAGAAGCCCCAGAGGCAGCCATCTGGTAGGGGAGAGATGTCCTTACTGTGTGTTCAGGGGGGACATTGTATATATAGGTAGCAAACAAAAACTATGCCTTGCCAGATCATGTGACTCTCTAATCCACCTGACTAGCAATGTGGAGGCTACTGTTCTGCCCTAGGACAAGGATGTTAACTTTGAACAGTTTTTTTTTTTTTAGAAGTATGTGACAAGGAAGCTTCTGAGTAAGCCAGTAATGGTCCTCGCCTCCACACTACTTGCGATAACAACTGAAAAATTATTAGTATAATACATTGCATTACTGGGACAAAATAAATATGTTGAAATCATTTTTATATACAGTAAGTACTTTCAACATTGTGAAAAGGTTTTTAGGAACTGCAGCTTTCAGTAAAACAACATATAAAAGCTGTCCTTGTTCTTCATTCAATATTGGAAGCAGTTTTTTTTTTCTTATCAACATTATAACTAAATGCTTTATACAATGAGGAACTGTTCTATATACATGTTAGAAGATGCAGTGGCAAGGAGCCTGGCGGTAGTGTAGCCAGTTAAGCGCAGGTGGTACAATGTGCAAGGACCAACCTAAGGATCTCAGTTCAAGCCCCCGGCTCCCCATCTGCAGGGGAGTCACTTCACAAGTGGTGACACCAGCAGGTCTGCAGGTGTCTATCTTTCTCTCCCCCTTTCTGTCTTCCCCTCCTCTCTCCATTTCTCTCTGTCCTATCCAACAATGACGATATCAATAACAACAGCAATAATAATTACAACAATAAAACAAGGGCAACAGAAGGAAATAAATATTTTAAAAAAAGATACAATGGCAAAAAGATCCAGTGTGCTCAAGGGCCAGGGTTCAAGCCTCTGGTCCCCACCTGCAGGGGAAAAGGTTCATGAGTGGTGAAGCAGGGCTGGAGTTGTCTCTCTGTTTCTTTCCTTCTCTGTCACCCCTTCTCCTCTCAATTTCTCTCAGTCTCTATCCAATAATAAGTAAAATATTTTAAAAAAGAAAAAAAATCCACTTAACATCATACTACTAACAACAAATGGTAAAACAACTCACCTCTGACACATTATGATCATTAGCTGGAGGGCTTAACAAAGCACAGTAAGGACAAAGCAGTGCTCAAATTCTGCCCCCAGAAGTTTTCATTCATTTGGTATGTGGTGGTGTTTAGGTGTTTTTTCTTTTTCTTTGTTTTTTTTTTTTTTTTGGCCTCCACGGTTATCACTGGGGCTCAGTGCTGGTACTATGAATCCACTGTTCCTGGTGGCTATTTCCCCCCCCCCCCCATTTTATTCAGTAGGACTAAAAGAAATTGAGAGAGGAGGGGGAGATAAAAAGGGATTCAGAAAGATGGACATCTGCAGACCTGCTTTGCTTCTTGTGGCGCTAAGCCCAGTGCACCACTACCTGGACTTTTTTTCTTTTTTGAAAGAGATAGAGAGACAGAGAGCAAGAGAGAGACTACAGCAGCAGCACTCTGACATTTGCCATTCATGATACTGTTTGTTTTTTGTCTTTCTTGTTTTTTTTTATTCTTATAAAAGATTTATTTATGTCATGTGAGAAATTTTCACATTAGGCAAAGACAGAAAAAAGAGAGAGAGAGAAAGAGAGAGAGAGAGATAAACCAGAGCACCATCCTTGTCCTTGCAAGGTTAATGATCTAATCAGGAACTTGAGGTATTTAAGTCCAGTATTCTATCAATTGAGCTATTTCCTCAGCCCAGATGATGAGTCCAGTCTTCTTCTTACCTAACTGTGCTTTTTTTGAGATCTCAGCCACTTGAAGGGCAAACGCTAGAAGAAGAAGCCACTTGAAGAAAGTGAGTTTTCTCACTTGGTCCAGAAAGAAGAGAAGTCTTTCCATAATTTGCTTTAGGATTTTATTTTTAAAAGTGACATTCCAGAGATCAGTTATCTTCCTCTAATATGCACTCAGACTTCTCACACTGCAAACCCTGTGTCTGTGGCCAATTTAAAAATCATTATGTGGGCTGAGGAAATAGTGATTAGTTTCTTGTCTGATGTATGGCATGTGAAGATCTCCCATTCTGTGAGGGGTCTCTTTGTTTGTTTAATGGTTTCTTTGGATGTGCAGAAGCTTTTCAATTTGAGGTAGTTCCATTGGTATGTTTCTGCTTTAGTCTTTCTTGCAACTGGGTTTAGTTCATCAAAGATGTCCTTGAGGTGTAGGTGGGAAAGTGTTTTACCAATGTTTTCCTCTAAGTATTTGATTGTTTCTGGTCTAACATCCAGGTCTTTGATCCATTTGGAGTTGATTTTTGTTTCTGGTGAGATAAAGTGGTTCAATTTCATTCTTCTGCATGTTACAACCCAGTTTTCCCAGCACCATTAATTGAAGAGAGCTTCCTTCTTCCATTTAATGCTTTGAGCCCCCTTATCAAAGATTAGATGTCCATAGGTGTGGGGATTTATTTCTGGGCTTTCAATTCTGTTCCGTTGGTCTGTGTGCCTATTCCAACCTTTGGGTCCATGATTGCTCAACAATTTGTTTGGCTTTGTATGTTAACTCTCTTTTCAGCCACCAGGTTCCAGATGCCATCAGGATGCTGGTGGAAGGTCCGCTTCCCCAGAGACCCACCCTACTAGGGAAAGTGAGAGGCAGACTGGGAGTATGGACCGACCAGTCAATGTCCATGTTCAGCGGGGAAGCAATTACAGAAGCCAGACCTTCCACCCTCTGCAACCCACAACGACCCTGGGTCCATGCTCCCAGAGGTATAGAGAATGGGAAAGCTATCAGGGCAGGGGATGGGATATAGAGATTGGGTGGTGGGAATTGTGTGGAGTTGTACCCCTCCTACCCTATGGTTTTGTTAATTTATCCTTTCTTAAATAAAAAAATAAATTAAAAAAAAAGAAATACTATTCCTAACCTATGGGACAAATGTTACTTACTCAATAAAACATTAATTAGGCAGTCACCTTAAAAACTATGTACAGTTGATTCTGTAAGGTATATTACATTCCAGTGGCTCAAAGATTTAAGGATGAAAAACAAAACTCTAAAAAAAATAAGTTATGGGATCCAGGCAGTAGTGCAGTGGGTTAAGCGCACATGGCGCAAAGTGCTAGGACTGCATAAAGATCCGGGTTCCAGCCCCCGGCATCCCACCTGTAAAGGGAGTTGCTTCATAGGTGGTGAAGCAGGTCTGCAGGTGTCTATCTTTCTCTACCCCTCTCTGTCTTCCCCTCCTCTCTCCATTTCTCTCTGTCCTATCCAACAATGATGACATCAATAATGACAACAGTGACAATAACTACAACAATAAAACAACAAGGGCAACAAAAGGGAAAATAAAATATAAAAAAATAAGTTATTTATAGACCATAAATTTGTGTGAAGCTATGAATTTGTACCTGCCAAAACAAAGGAAAAAGCATTTTCCCCTATAAATAACTAGTACTTAAAACATACCTGTAATAGAAAAGGCCAATTAAAAAATAGGCAAAGGATACAAGAAAAGTAACAGTAAAGGAAATCTCAAAGTTCATTGAATATGTGAAAAAATAGTTTACTTTTTTCTTTTTTGTATTATTGGGTGATTAATGTTTTACATTCAACAGTAAATACAACAGTTTGTACATGCATAACAATAGTTTACTTTTTTCATGAGTAAAAGAAAAATTATTATGAAGTGTTTTTACCGATCATTGTAAAAGATGTGAGGATATTGCTATTGAGATTATAGGTTAGTAAAAATACACTAGGGGCACTTTGGTAGTATAGTTTTGTTAGATATATTTTAGTCCCAAGAAACTTTATTCAGGTATCAACTATTCTGTTAGAGTAATAAAGCAAATTGTGGGGGGCCTGGTGGTGTCACACAAGTGTTATAATGCACAAGGACTCAGATTCAAGTCCCTGGTTCCCATCTGCAAGTGATGAAGCAGTGCTGTAGGTGTCTCTCTGTCTCTCTATCTCCCCTACTCTCTCAATTTCTGACTTTCTATACAATAAACAAAGATAATAATTTTTTTAGAAAGCAAATTGAAGATGTATAGTAATATAATGTATAGTACATTATTACCTATGGAGGAGAAAAAGAGTTTGTACTGTCTCTAAAATGTCTAAGTATCTATGAATGAAGGTAGTTACAGTAACTGTCTCTAAGAAAGGAGACTGTGGCAGGCAGAAAGGAGACAGAATCCATATTCACTGTAAACCCTGTGTTTCTTTCAAAACTTATACTTTGTGCATTTATTACTTAATCCAAAAACTAACATACAGTTAACCATATCTAGGACCTATGTCCCATCAAATACTCCTGATCTACCCCAGTACATCCAAAGGATCTCTGTCCCATCATACGTAAATATCCCAGTAAATACCATCAAATGCTCACTATTTTGTGGTTTGTAAGCAGCAGCCAATAATGGTTAGAATATTTTATATTCTATATTATTTGGAGGAACATTCTAGTATACTCTGCTTCTCCCTTTAGTACTATTATTGCTAGACTAGAAAGAATGAGGTCTCAACAGTAATCATTTGAAATATAGTTCAATAATGATTTGTATTCTTTCTTCTTTTCTTTTCTTTTTTTTTTTGCTTCCAGGGTTATTGCTGGGGCTCGGTGCCTGCACCATAAATCCACTGCTCCTGGAGGCTATTCCCCCCCCCTTTTGTTGCACTTATTATTTTTTTATTGTTGTTGTGGTTATTATTGTTATCAATGTCATTGTTGTTGGATAGGACAGAGAAATGGAGAGGAAGGGAAGACAGAAAGAAAACAAAAATGATCAAAAGGTTATCTACTTAAAAAAAAACCTATAGGGGGGCAGGTTGGTGGCACACCAGGTTAAACACATATAGTACGAAGCACAAGGACCTGCACAAGGATCCTGGTTCTGCTCCTCACCCGTGGGGAGGGGGGGTTTGCTTCACAAGCAGTAAAGCAGGTCTGCAGGTGTATATCTTTCCCTCTTTACCTTTCCCTCTCAGTTTCTCTCTGTCCTATCTCGTAAAAAATAGAAAAAATGGCCGCCAGGAGCAGTGGATTTGTAGTGCAGGCCTCGAACCCTAGCAATAACCCTGGAGGCAAAACAAACAAACAAAAAACCTTTAGACAAAGATAAACACCTGCAGACCTGCTTCACTGCCCATGAAATGACTCTCCCCCCCCCCCCCCGGTTCCTCACCTGCAGGGGGGGGGTCATTTCATGGGTAGTGAAGCAGGTCTGCAGGTGTCTATCTTTCTCTCCCCCTCTCTGTGCTATCCAACAACAATGACATTGATAACAATAATAACCACAACAACAATAAAAAAATAACAAGTGCAACAAAAGGTGGGGGGAATAGCCTCCAGGAGCAGTGGATTTATGGTACCCAACAGCAGATGAGTGACTTGTTTTAGTTTAAAAGAAAGTAAATTTTTGAGCCCCCAGTTTCCCACCTGTGCAGTGGTTGCTTCACAAGTGGTAGTCCTTAGGCTTTGTGCCATGTGCACTTAACCCTCTGCACTACCATCTGACCCCCATGATTTGTAGTCTTTCAAAACTTACTTTCTTTTCTTTTCTCTTATTTTATTTTCCTCCAGTGTTATCACAGGGGTTCAGTGCCTGCACTATGAATCCACTGCTCCTGGAGGTTATTTTTTCCATTTCTTTTTTATTAGATAGGACAGAGAGAAATTGAGAGAGGAGGGGGAGAGAGAGAGAGAGAGAGAGAGAGAGAGAGACACCTGCAGACTTGCTTCACCACTTGTGAAGCAACCCCTCTACATGTGGGAAACTGGGGGCTCAAAAATTTACTTTCTTTTAAACTAAAACAAGTCATTGTGAAAATGAGCATTTAAAAACACATGATTGGGGCTGAGAGACAGTTCACCAAGTAGGGTGTATGCTTTGCCATGCAGGGTCTAGATCTGAACCCTGGCCACATGAGAGAGCAATGGCCCTAGGGGAAACTTACTGGCTGTAGTGTCTCTTTTCTCTCTCTCTCCCCCTCTCTATCTGAATGAAAAAGTTGATCTGGGAGCAGTGAAACTTAACACATGTGAGGCCCTGGCTCCTGCTGGCTACAAAAACAAAATGAAACAAAACAATTGACCATGTTTGTGATCATACATATATGTAACTCTAGAACGTTATTTTCTTCAATGACTTTTAAGCCACTGATCAATTGCACTTTCATACTTACTTGGTTCTTTCAACCAGTCCTGATGCCACCTAAGATTCGCTATAACATTTGAATAGTTTTGCCCTATACTTTGTTTCCACTTGATGAATTCCTCTTTATTATATTGATGGACAGAAGCAGAAACCTTAGGATAGTTTATAATTGTAAGAAGTTTTTGATTCAAAGAATAAGTGATTTCTGGAAATTTTGTAGCAATATTGGTTAGTTCATCTGGGTCTGAGGAAAGATCTGAAAGAAAGTGAAAATAAAATTAAGTTCTGATAATTTTTGTCATAATGTAATAGCATTCTAAAGGTATTTTCACTTTCTCTTAGTATAGTAAGATAGGCTGTATATGTGAAAACAATATGCCCAAATTTATACAAACCATACAGTCCAAAGCTCTCTCTATTGGTGAGAAAATGATAAATATTTTAGATAACATAAGTACCTATTTACCAATCATGTAGGAATACCAATAAAAACCAGGATGACAGCCTAATTGGAAAAATAATAAATCAGAGATCTTATGACAATTTTCTTAAAAGATTAAATGATCTGTATCTAGGTTCTGTGGCTTTGTTAAGAGGTGTACCTGATAGTAACACCTGATTGTACCCCTCTTATCCTGTGGTCTTGTCGATATTCTTGATTTTATAAATAAATTAATCAAAAAAGGAAAAAGATTAAATGAATGAGATATGTGAAGAAAATCTTCTGAGTCTATTTTAATGCACTTGTCAAAGACTTCTGAATGTAACTATAACTTCAGTAGGTGGCTTCAGATGGTACCTTTTTAGGGATTTAGTGAATAAGCCCTAGAGGATATAGGAAAGTCTAGATCCACTGCTATCCTTTGAAAGTCACATCAGCTTTTTTTGCAGAACATGAGTGATGAATGAGTAAGAGATGCCTGTTACTAGTAAACGAAAAGTTAAGGTCTTCATTTTGAAGTCAGGAACTCACCTTTCTTAGAATTAGGGGGATTGATCAGTTTGGCCCTTAGAGAATTATTCTGAGTTAATATTGTTGACATTTGTAACTGGGAAATAAACTTATGGACTAACAAATACAAATGGCTTCAAAACATATTTTATGTATTAAAAAAGTGTGTGGGGGGGAGGGTATGGGGTAAGTAAAATCCAGCATCTAATAAGGCTGCTTAAATGTTCATAGTAGTGAGACTAGCAAGCAAACATGTTTGTAGCAGGAACTGTGGGATTTTTGGATTCAGACCTGGTCTGAAATCCCAGTTCTGCCATTTCTCTAATTGTTAGATTTTATGCAGGTATAGGAATCTCTTTGATCTTTATATCTCCTTCTCTGAAAAGTGAAGATAATAGTAGGGTTGGACTAAACATTGAAAAATATATGAGGTTTGTTACAAGTGCACATTCTGGGACTCTCAATTAGGTCCAATTTATCTAGCTTCTCATGTTGTTTTCCTTTAGTTTGAAGACTTTTGAGCCCTATTTAAAAAAAGGTTTGAGAGAAACAGTAACCCCAGTTGCTTATCTCTTGATTCCTTTGTGTGTTGGATTTAAAAAAAAAATCATACTATATGAATGTGCATTTGTCGCAAGCCAACCTGAATAGATTGTACTTAGAATTCTATATTTGAAATGCTAAATGAATAGTCGCTGCTGTTATGTTTGTGTGTCCATGAATTTTAGCAATGTACTTATTTTTCTGTAAATAAAACATCCTTGTTGATCAACTTTACATAAAGAAATGTCTAGCAATAAAATAGTTATCAAAAGAAAGGAAGAAAGGAAGGAAGGAAGAAAGGAAGGAAGGAAGGAAGGAAGGAAGGAAGGAAGGAAGAAAAGAAAAATATATGAGGAATGCCAAGTGCCAAAGACTCAGGAGTTAATCTTACAGAATAGCTCAAACTAAAGCACAGTGAGAGGCTATGGAATAGTGGTTGGGAAAGAATAACCATGATCATTAGAGATAACAATGGTTTCAGTCGTGAGACTTAGATAACAAGACTTAAATTTTCTGGAATTTAGAAGCTGATAGAAGAAACTATTCCCAAGAAGTTGCAAGCATTAGAGCTTGTCTACTTAAAGGCAAGTTAAAAGTCAAGTTAATGGCAATGATTAGAGTCATGCATTTACAATTAGGAATGAAATTTGATACACCCCATATTGAATATTATTGTAAATGAATTTTATGTAACGTGATTTTTAACCTGACCAATAATGTTACTTTAATTTTTATTTCCTACAAAAAAGAGGAGTGATTAATGGAAGGTTGGCTATTTGTAGTTCACATAAACTAAACATTTGATAATGATAATAATAATAATAGTGATAATAATAGAGGCTGTTCCCTCACATGAAAAACTCTTATATGGATAATACCTGCAGGTATTTTTTAATGATGGTTACTGGATCTCTTAAAGCAACATAGTTATACAGAATATTATATTAAAACAGCATATCTACGAACTTACCAAAGAGTTGAGGCAGTACCGAAGCACCGTCAGAATAGGCGATGTATTTCCACTGGTTGGTTCGAAGCATGTAAGTAGATGCATTCGCATTGCATCCATGGAATTCACTTAGAACCCAGGGAGGATGTAGGTTTTTGAATTTATATTTCTTCTGAAATGTTTCTGATGATAATGGCAACAAAGAGTATCCACTCAGATTCTGAGGCAGAGGAATGCCAGCAATATCTAAATAACAAAAATAATACAATGTTTAAAGATAGTTCATTTTTTTCATTAACTGAATATTCCTTTTTTATTATTTTATTTTTTTAGTGATTTAATATTGATTTACAAAATTACAAGATAACAGGGATATAACTCCACACCTTTCCCACTACCAGAGTTCTGTGTCCCCATTCCCTCCATTTGAAACTGCAGTGGTTCTCCCACGGCTACAGATAGAGGTTGACTATTATTTCTCTGTCTGTCTGTCTATCTGTCTACATTTCCCCCCGCCATTTCCGCCCCCCCCGTCCTGCATTTTCTTTTTTTCTTTTTTCTTTCCTTTTTTAAATTTTTAAAAATATTTTTAAATTACAGAATTGCATGTCAACAGGGGTTTGAATCCACATCATTCCCACCACCAGAGTTCTGAATCTTCACTCTCCCCACTGCAATCCACCACAGTTCCCCTAAAGTTGTAGACGTGGGCTGACCATCTTCTCTCCAACTATCTGTCCCCATTTATACAAAGTTATCTCTTCTTTTCCTGATTCAATCCTCTCTTTCCCTCTAAACCACTCATGACATCATAGCTACCTCTATATGTCCCTCTCCTTTTCCTTCTCTCTCTCTGGGTGCTGGCGGAGCTGGACATTTTCTTTCTTTCTAAGTAATGCCTAACACTTATTACTACTTTTGAATGTCCTTTTTTTCCTCTTCTCTCTCTGGGTCCTGATGGAATTGGAATTCAGAGCCCTCTAGTCATCTTCCCGTAACATTCCTCCCCCTTTGGAGTATGGACCAAAATTGTTGTGGAGTGCAGAAGGTGGGAGTTCTGGCTTCTGTAATTGCTTCTCTTCTGAACTGAACTTTTTTTTTTTTTTTTTTTTGTCTCCATGGATTATTGCTGGGGCTTAGTGCCTGCACTATGAATCCACTGCTCCTGGAGGCCATTTTTTCCCTTCTTCCTCTTTTTTTGTTTCCCTTGTTGTTGTTAGATATGACAGAGAGAAATTGAGAGAGGAGGGGAAGATAGAGAGGGGAGAGAAAGACACCTGCAGACCTGCTTCACCACTTGTAAAGCGATTGCCCTGCAGTTGGGGAACTAGGGGCTTGAACCTGGATACTTATGCTGGTCCTTGCACTTCATGCCATGTGTGCTTAACCTGTTGCGCTACCACCCGGCTCCCTGAAGTAAATATTTTTAAGTGACATCATTAAGGATCACAGAGACTAGAGACTATATAGAAACTGTAAATAGGCTGCCAAGATCCAAAGGCTTACTCTGCTAGCCATGTGACTGTGGCATGGTATTAATAATTATGAACCTCAGTTTCCTCATCTATAAAAAAAGAATGACTCTAGTGCCTATTTTTCTAGAGTTAACACTGGTAAAATTGCTTTAAAATTCTTCTAGCACTGAATAATTTTATTTTCTCTATTCAATCAATAAAGATAATTAAAGTATTAAAAAATAATTTTATTTTGAAAGATTGGAGCAGACATTAGAATCAACATAGGTCCTTAGAACTATCTCTACTTTTTGTCAGCTGCTAAGACTTTTCATATATATGGGGGATAGTTCAATTTTTAAAAATAAAAGCATGGTATATTTTTAAACCAATCCATTCTACTAGACAGTCATGCTATTTCTAATTTTCTAATATAGTTATTATAGTAACTATATTACGTTATGGAAATAATCTTTGTGTGTATAGAGATTATTTTCTAAAATTGAAATTTCTCAGTCAAATGGATTACACATTTTAAGAAGTTTGAAACATAATATCAAAGTATCTTTCAAGAATCTGTGCTAGTTTATATTTCCAGAAGCAAGACACAAAATTGTCTAATTCTTAATCTTTTCAAGCTCTATATGTAAAATAAAATGGCATTTTCTTGTATTAGTACTTTTCTGAATATGCATTTGAACTTAAATTTTTTTTTTTTGCAGTTTTCTCTTGTAACCTCATCTCCAATTAACAGTTGGTTAATAAGATCTTTCCTTGTTTTTTTTTTTATAAGAACTTGTGCACTGGTACTTTTTATCCTGCAGTCATACAAATGTAACTTTTCCCTTTATAATAAAATGTTCCTTATGAATCATATTATCTAATATATTTTAATCCTTAAGGATGTTAATTTCCAGTTTGGAATTGGACAGACACTGATTTGGGGCTTTACTTCCTTTACTCTAGTTGGACAGGTAAAATTAACAGATGAGCTAAATGTTGTTAATCGAATATATTCTGTAGGGAAATGTGTCACAAATGGAATCTATTATCAAGAGTTAATGAATGATAAAAATAAATGAAGATCTATCTAGACCTATGAGTCTTAGACCATTGCAGGAAAGAAAGCAATTTCAGGAATGTGTATCATTTCCAGAAGAGTGCGGGGTGAGGGGGTAGTAAAGAAAAGGAGGTATTGGTAATGTTTTGTTTTTGTGAAAAGAAATACTTATTGTGATATGCAGGCGTATTTCTAGGTGAATAAAAAGTCATTCCAAAGGGAGTTGGGCAGTAGTGCAGCGGGTTAAGCACACGTGGTGCAAAGCACAAGGACTGGTGTAAGGATCCCGGTTCCAGCCCCCAGCTCCCCTGCACGTGTTGATTCACAGGCGGTAAAGCAGGTCTGCAGGTGTCTATCTTTCTCTCCTCCTCTCTGTCTTCCCTTCCTCTCTCCATTTCTCTCTGTCCTATCCAACAAAGATGACATCAATAACTCCAACAATAAAACAACAAGGACAACAAAAGGGAATAAATAAATATCTTAAAAATTCTTTTTACTATATCCTGCTAGACTGTCATTCAGACTAGATGGAAGCATCAAAACCTTCTCAGACAAGCAACAGTTAAAGGAAGCAACCATCACCAAGCCTGCCCTGAAAGAAGTTCTGAAAGGTCTCCTATAAACAACCAGACCACCACAAATAGGACATATATCAAAACACTCTAAAATTCTACAAGAATGGCATTAAAATATCTTCAATCTTTGATATCAATAAATGTCAATGGCCTGAATTCACCTATAAAAAGACACAGAGTAGGAAGATGGATCAGAAAACACAACCCAACAATATGTTGTCTACAGGAAACTCACCTAACTCAACAAGACAAACACAGACTTAAAGTGAAAGGATGGAAAACTATCATACAAGCCAATGGCTCACAAAAAAGGGCAGGAACAGCTATTCTCATATCTGACATGATAGACTTTAAAATAGATAAGATTAAAAAAGACAGGAATGGACACTACTTAATGCTCAGAGGATCAGTCAATCAAGAGGACTTAACAATTATTAATATCTATGCACCCAATGAGAAGCCATCTAAATACATCAAACTTCTACTGAAGGAGCTACAGCAATATATTAACAGTAACACAATCATAGTAGGGGACTTCAACACCCCACTATCTCAACTTGACAGATCATCCAGGAAGAAAATCAGTAAAGACATAAGGGAGCTAAATGAAAAGATAGATAAACTAGAACTATTGGACATTTTCAGAATCATTCATCCCAAGAAACTGGAATACACATTTTACTCAAATCCACATGGATCATTCTCAAGGATAGACCATATGTTAGGCCACAAAGACAGCATCAGCCTATTCAAGAGCACTGAAATCATCCCAAGCATCTTCTCAGACCACAGTGGAATTAAACTAACACTTAACAATCAACAAAAGATTAGTAACAGTGCCAAAATGTGGAAGCTCAACAGTACACTTCTTAACAACTTCTGGGTCAAAGAGGAAATCAAGGAAGAAATCAAAATGTTTCGAGAGTTCAATGAAAATGAAGACACAAGCTATCAAAATATTTGGGACACAGCTAAAGCAGTTCTAAGAGGGAAGTTCATAGCTATACAAGCACACATTAGGAAACAAGAAAAGGCACAAATAAACAGCCTGATTGCACATTTTAAAGACCTAGAAGAAGAACAACAAAGGAATCCTAAAGCAACCAGAAGGACAGAAATCACTAAAGTTAGGGCAGAAATAAATAACATTGAGAATAGGAAAACCATACAAAAGATCAATGAAAGTAAATGTTGGTTCTTCGAAAGAGTAAACAAAATCGACAAACCTTTAGCCAGACTCACAAAACAAAAAAGGGAGAAGACCCAAATAAATCGGATAGTAAATGAAAGAGGAGATATCACAACAGACACTGCAGAAATTCAACATATCATGCGAGGCTTCTATGAACAACTATATGCCACCAAACTAGAGAACCTGGAAGAAATGAATGATTTCCTAGATACCTACCAACTTCCAAAACTAAGTAAAGAGGAAGTGGATAACAGGAACAGGCCCATCACAGCTAATGAAATTGAAACAGTTATCAAAAATCTTCCCAAAAATAAAAGTCCTGGACCAGATGGTTTTACAAATGAATTCTACAAAACTTTCAAAGAAGAACTAATACCTCTACTTTTAAAAGTCTTCCAGAAGATTGAAGACACTGGAATACTCCCTGCCAGCTTCTATGAAGCCAACATCACCCTGATACCAAAAGCAGACAGGAACACAACCAAAAAAGAAAACTACAGACCAATATCTCTGATGAACATAGATGCGAAAATATTGAACAAAATTCTAGCCAACCGGATACAGCAGTATATCAAAAAGATTGTTCATCGTGACCAAGTGGGGTTTATCCCAGGCATGCAAGGTTGGTTTAATATACGTAAATCAATCAATGTGATCCACCACATCAACAAAAGCAAGACCAAAAACCACATGGTCATATCAATAGATGCAGAGAAAGCCTTTGACAAAATACAACATCCCTTTATGATCAAAACACTACAAAAAATAGGAATAGATGGAAAATTCCTGAAGATAGTGGAGTCTATATATAGCAAACCTACAGCCAACATCATACTCAATGGTGAAAAACTGGAAGCATTTCCCCTCAGATCAGGTACTAGACAGGGCTGCCCACTATCACCATTACTATTCAACATAGTGTTGGAAGTTCTTGCCATAGCAATCAGGCAGGAGCAAGGAATTAAAGGCATACAGATTGGAAGAAAAGAAGTCAAACTCTCCTTATTTGCAGATGACATGACAGTATACATGGAAAAACTAAGGAATCCAGCAAGAAGCTTTTGGAAATCATCAGGCAATACAGTAAGGTGTCAGGCTATAAAATTAACATTCAAAAGTCAGTGGCATTCCTCTATGCAAACACTAAGTTAGAAGAAATTGAAATCCAGAAATCAGTTCCTTTTTCTATAGCAACAAAAACAATAAAATATCTAGGAGTAAACCTAACCAAAGAAGTGAAAGACTTGTATACTGAAAATTATGAGTCACTACTCAAAGAAATTGAAAAAGACACAAAGAAGTGGAAAGATATTCCATGTTCATGGGTTGGAAGAATTAACATCATCAAAATGAATATATTACCCAGAGCCATCTACAGATTTAATGCTATCCCCATCAAGATCCCAAGCACATTTTTTAGGAGAATAGAAAAAATGCTACAAATGTTTATCTGGAACCAGAAAAGACCTAGAATTGCCAAAACAATCTTGAGAAAAAAGAACAGAACTGGAGGCATCACACTCCCAGATCTCAAACTGTATTATAGGGCCATTGTCATCAAAACTGCTTGGTACTGGAACATGAACAGACACACTGACCAGTGGAATAGAATTGAGAGCCCAGAAATGAGGCCCCACACGTATGGACATCTAATCTTTGACAAAGGGGCCCAGACTATTACATGGGGAAAGCAGAGTCTCTTCAACAAATGGTGTTGGAAACAATGGGTTGAAACATGCAGAAGAATGAAACTGAATCACTGTATTTCACCAAATACAAAAGTAAATTCCAAGTGGATCAAGGACTTGGATGTTAGACCACAAACTATCAGATACTTAGAGGAAAATATTGGAAGAACTTTTTTCCGCATAAATTTTAAAGACATTTTCAATGAAACGAATCCAATTACAAGGAAGACTAAGGCAAGTATAAATCTATGGGACTACATCAAATTAAAAAGATTCTTCACAGCAAAAGAAACCACTACCCAAACCAAGAGACCCTTCACAGAATGGGAGAAGATCTTTACATGCCATACATCAGATAAGAGTTTAATAACCAATATATATAAAGAGCTTGCCAGACTCAACAACAAGACAACAAATAACCCCATCCAAAAATGGAGGGAGGACTTGGACAGAATATTCACCACAGAAGAGATCCAAAAGGCCGAGAAACACATGAAAAAATGCTCCAAGTCTCTGATTGTCAGAGAAATGCAAATCAAGACAACAATGAGATATCACTTCACTCCTGTGAGAATGTCATACATCAGAAAAGGTAACAGCAGCAAATGCTGGAGAGGGTGTGGGGTCAAAGGAACCCTCCTGCACTGCTGGTGGGAATGTCAATTGGTCCAACCTCTGTGGAGAACAGTCTGGAGAACTCTCAGCAGGCTAGAAATGGACCTACCCTATGACCCTGCAATTCCTCTCCTGGGGATATATCCTAAGGAACCCAACACATCCATCCAAAAAGATCTGTGTACACATATGTTCTTGGCGGCACAATTTGTAATAGCCAAAACCTGGAAGCAACCCAGGTGTCCAACAACAGATGAGTGGCTGAGCAAGTTGTGGTCTATATACACAATGGAATACTACTCAGCTGTAAAAAATGGTGACTTCACTGTTTTCAGCCGATCTTGGATGGACCTTGAAAAAATCATGTTGAGTGAAATAAGTCAGAAACAGAAGGATGAATACGGGATGATCTCACTCTCAGGCCGAAGTTGAAAAACAAGACCAGAAAAGAAAACACAAGTCGAACCTGAAATGGAATTGGAGTATTACACCAAAGTAAAAGACTCTGGGGTGGGTGGGTGGGTGGGGAGAATACAGGTCCATGAAAGATGATGAATGACATAGTGGGGGTTGTATTGTTAAATGGGAATCTGGGGAATGTTATGCATGTTCAAACTATTGTATTTACTGTTGAATGTAAAGCATTAATTCCCCAATAAAGAAATAAATTATTTAAAAAAAAATTCTTTTTTTAAAAAAAAGTTACTCCAACCAACTTTATTTAATATTTCTCATCTAATCTGCTAGATAAATACATTATGAAATCTTACAGTTTACACATGACTGTGATTTTTAAATATGCTTTATTTATTTATTTATTATTGAGTGGAGACAGAGAAATTGAGAGGGAAGGGGGGTGATAGAGAGAGAGACAGAGAGACACCTGCAACCCTGCTTCACCACTTGCGAAGCTTTCCCCCTGCAGGTGGGGACCAGTGGCTTGAACCTGGGTCCTTGTGCACTATAATGTGTGTGCTTAACCAGGTGTGCCACTGCCTGGCCCCCAACTCTGACGTTTTATGATGTCTGAAATGGCAAGTAGTAATAGTGGCATTTCAAGATTTTAGAGCAGAAAATTTGCATTGTAGACAAATATAAAACAATGTTGAAAGAAAGATGATTTAAAAAAAAAGTCAGACTTCATTGTGAAATATATTCAGAAGAATCTAAGAAAGAATAACTCCAGCCTTTAAATAGGCCTTTATAGGTCTGGTCATGGTACCTCAAACAAAACAAAACAGAATAAAGCTAAAAATTAAGCACATATGTGGTGAATTTTTTTTTTTGAAATGGAGTGAGTGGGGTTCTGTAAGGAGAAGCTAGGACAGGAAACTAAAGAATAGCTACACAGAGAAGCATATATTGTAAAGCCGTATAGATACAAACATGAGAGACACATACATAATGATGATGTGAATTTCTTATAAAAGCAGAAATGAGGAAAAGTAACAGGGATCAGCTGGAAACTGATGGACCTATTAGTAGAAAGGGGCACAAGTATGGTTAAGAGTGATAATTGCTTTGGGACAAAAGGGAACCCGTGAACAATGAGTAAGATACTTAAATTTTTAAAAAAATATTTATTTGTTCCCTTCTGTTGCTCTTGCTGTTTCATTGTTGTAGTTATTATTGTTTGTTTTTATTAATGCCGTTGTGTTGGATAGGACAGACAGAAATGGAGAGAGGAGGGGAAGACAGACAGGGGGAGAGAAAGACAGACACTTGCAGACCTGCTTCACCACTTGTGAAGTGACACCCCCCCCTCCGCAGGTGGGGAGCCGGGGGCTCAAACCGGGATCCTTTCTCAGGTCCTTGAACTTTGTGCCACGTGTGCTTAACCTGCTGTGCTACCGCCTGACTCCCAAGAAATTAAAATTTATAGACAGCAAAATAAAAACAGGAGTGTGCTGAAATATATGAGTTTATATGAAGTAAAAGAGAAAAGGAAGTGGCACTGATAGAAATTAATTATAAGAACCAAATGAAACCAAGCTTATAGATTGAATGCCAAAGGAACCCAAGGGATATTATCTTCATTTTCAGACAATGGTTTTTGACTCACAGATAAACCAGTTGCTCATGGTTGTAAACAAGTTAGCAGGGCCTCTGATTATTCTGATTATTCATCCTCTTGCACTATTGCAAATAAATATTTGCAGAATTGCATTACTTACCAAGCATAGTAGGGTAAATATCCACAAGAGAAACAACATTTGTTACTTGTTGGTTGGCCTTAATCCCTGGGCCCATTATCAAGAGTGGAACATGGGAACTAGCTTCATACATGCTCATTTTATAAAACTGACGGTGTTCCATGGCCAGTTCTCCATGGTCTGAGGTGTATATGACAACAGTTTTCTGAAGAAGTTCTAACTGTTGAAGAGCCATAATAATTTCACCTACAATTCAAGTCAAAGTAATTTAGTTACACTTTAGTGTATGTTTTATTCTATCACAGTAAACTTATAACCAGGATGTTTAACACAAGTTTTCAGGAGAGGGTTTAACATCTGAATATTATCTACAATTTAAAGTAAACCATGCCAACTTTTATAATTTATGTTTAGTTGATGGATTAAAGAGGGAAACAGGAAAATATAATACACACAAGACATTATTTGGAGATAATGCTACTTTGCTTTCTATATTTTTAGCAGATAAGAAAAAATTTATCTCTTTAGTGATTTGAATGAAAACAATTAGAAGGGGCTGGGAGACAGCACACCTTGGAGAGCTCACTGTTTAGCATGTGTTTGGGGTTCTGGCTTTGGTTCCCGGCATCATATGGGAGCACCACGCATGGCACTGGGTAAGGAGGGAGCTACATGGGTGGTGGGAATGGTGGAGTGGTGTTTATCTTCTCTTTCTCCTTCTCTCCCTCAAAAAAGAATAAGGAATGGAAAATTTGGCCAGGGAGTGTGCTCAGTGGTATCCTATGTATGACCCTGGGTTCATTCCTAGGCATTGCATAAAAATTAATTTAAAAATAAAAATAACAGAATCAAGACAAGCTCAATGTCTGTACTGTACAAGTCTCAGATAATGGAAGAACTGATATCACTGATTTCTGCCCAACAGGAAGTGATAAGAGGGATTAGAACTACTACTTGTTAGTTCCTCAAGTTCCACATTGTTACATCATGTCTATGACATAGGTTCATGTTAAGGAGATACCATTTTTAAAGAAGGGCTAGAAGCAGTACAGACAGAATACCAATGTGATAAGGCATATTTTTGAATATGAAAGAGCTGGACAGTGAAAAATGTTCCATTTCATAGTGTCTTGCAGCTTTCTCTTTGTTGTTAATAAGAGAATCTCAGTAGAGAGAGAACTTATCTATTTGGATAATTCCTGAATGGGCTACAGGAGTCTGCATTATTCAAAACCAAACCAAACCAAACCAACAGGTAGTTCTGAGGTTCAGTCAGAGGTGAGATTTCTTGTTCTCTTCAGTTACTTACAGAGTTCAGATCAGGGTCAGCTAGATGATTGTAGTTCTATCCTATCTGGCTTTCTTGTCTTTTTTTTCAACTTTTAAAAATTTATTTATTTATTTTTTATTGGATAGAAACAGAGAAATTGAGAGGGGCGGCAGAGATAGCAAGGGAAAGAGATAGTTACCTACAGCCCTGCTTCATCATTCAGGAAGTTTTCCCCCTGCAGGTGGGGGCCAGGGACTTGAACCTTGGTCCATGTGCACTGTAATGAGTGCGCTTAACCAGGTGTGCCACCGTCTAGCATCCCCCCTTCTTGTCCTCTTCTTCTCAATCCTCTTCCCCTCTTCACAGTATCCCTTTTATCATTCTGATGGCTATTATTCTAAAATATCTGCTATTTCACACCTCAGTTTAATTTTTTTCACATCTTTCCTCTATTTTTTTTTCATATACTCAGTACCTCCAGTTACCTCTGAGTTGCTTTATATCACACTAACTTAACTTGGCCTTCCCTGAACTCAGCACTGAACTCACGTTTCTGTATGTTCTCTACTTTCTATGTGGATCAGGAGTTCCTTCTCCCACTCTTCCCACCCTCTACCTAGCCACTTTCCATTCTTTATGACCCAACTTGAGCAATTCTCTGTTTCTCCCTATTTAAGCATTCACTGTTCTCCAGGTAAAGTAGATCATTCTGTCTTCCAGCTCACTAACAACTTGTGTACTACTGTAATTACAACAGCAATATTATAGCTGCTAGTGCATACACACATTCAGTAAAGGCTTGCTGAGTACTTACCATGTGCCAGACACTGTGGGTATCTGAGTTTTAGCATTCTGAACTGGAAACTGCCATAACTTTACAGTGAATATGCAAAAAAGAAAATCTGTCCCTTAAAAGTTCCTGACCTATTCCCAAACTCTGACACCATCTTCCCAGACAATTCTTTTAGCCCACCTGTATATTATCTGTAGGGCTCAAGAAAGAATTAGAAAAGTCATGGGCCCCTCAGAATATACCTAAAGTAGACCTACTAGCTTCTTCCAACATAAAGACCCCAAATCTCATCAGCTATATTTTTATCTTTAGATTCTTGGTTATTAAACAATTTGTTCTGCTTTATATCTTATACTTCTCAGCCTCCAAGTTGCAGATGCTACCATGACACCAACCGACTTCCTTAGGCAGAAAACCTCACCAATATGTCCTAGATCCCACCTCCCCAGAGCCCTGCCCCACTAGGGAAAGACAGAAACAAGCTGGGGGTATGGATCCACCTGCCGACACCCATGTCCAGAGGAGAAGCAATTACTGAAACCAGACCTTCCAACTGCTGCATCCCATAAAATTATTTTGTTCATACTCCCAGAGGGATAAAGTCTAGAGATCTTTCCAATGGAGGGGAGGATATATGGAATTCTGATGGTGGGCATTGTGTAGAATTGTACCCCTCATATCCCACAATCTTGTCAACCATTATTAAATCACTAATAATTTTTTAAAAGTTAAAAAAAAAAGAAAATCTGATAACCAGCTTGGTTTTGAGCTAAATTGGGGAAAATTCAATTATGAGTCTAGATTATAACATACATGGGGAAACTGACTTTAGCTTAGCTTAAGTCTTGTTCTAAAACATCTAGAGAGAATGAATTTGTTTTTTCAGTTACTGCAAGTATGAGAGAAACCATAGGATTCTACAATTAAACTGCTTCATGTGCTAGAAACTAAACTGTTTTTATAAAAACTGTTCCAGATGAAAGCTGGTAAAAGTTTTGTTTCAAGATAATGATAACCTTCTATGGATTTTTATGTAGAGATAAATTTCAGCATTTATTAATTTATCAATAATTAAGGTAGAAAAGCTGTTTAATCTGCTATTATGATACAAATCACACAATTTTATAGGTTTCAAGATTCTTATAATTCTAAGTCTTAAGTACCTGTGCAGCTGTTACAGGAAATTATCTGAAGATGTTCACATAAGTGACTAACCATCATAATAACAGCTTGTTAAAAACTGTTCTATTTGCAGGGCTGGGCTGGTTAAGCACAGTGGGTTAAGCACGCATGGTGCAAAGTGCAAGAATCGGCATAAGGATGCCGGTTAGAGCCCCTGGCTCCCTGCCTGCAGGGAGGTCAATTCACTGACTGTGAAACAGGTCTTCAGGTGTCTTTCTTTTCCCTCTCTGCCTTCCCCTCTTTTCTCAATTTCTCTCTGTCCTATCTAACAACAACATCTATAACAATACAATAATAGCAACAAAAATGGGGGAAATGGCCTCCAGGAGCAATGGATTCATAGTGCAGACACCAATCCCCTAGTGATAACGCTGGAGGCCAAAAAAAAAAAAAAAGAAATTCTATTTTTCTTCATTATAATTGCTTATTGATTATACCACCTACCAAGCATGGCATCTGTCTCAGCACACATAGCATAATAAAATGTTCGAATATTCTTGACTTCTTTTTCTGTAAACCTCCCAGTGCAGTTTTTCGTATAAGTAGAGTAATAGTCTACAGGGTGCATTTCTGACAGAGGTGACCATTTTGGGATTTGTATGGCATCAGAAAACACCTGAAAATTAGAGGAAAACAAACAATATTCTGTCACTCCAACAAGTATGCATGGTAAAGGCAGTGACTTGTTTTATTAAAGTAGTAGAAGACAATGGTTATGAATTACCTAAATAAATTAACAAATAAAGCAGAAATTAGGAATACCTTTTCAAAATTCCCAGCATAGACACAAGCTGTGAATCTCTAAATAAGTGAAACTGTTGTAAAAATTATTTTAAAACTGTATACATGTCACTGAAAAAAGATGAACTATGTTATAGTTCCAGTTCAGGAAGAAAAAAAAAAAGCCCAAATGCTCTACTATAACTGTGTGACCAATTAAAAAAATTACAAGTGGGAGTCGGGCTGTAGTACAGCGGGTTAAGTGCAGGTGGCGCAAGGCACAAGGACCGGCATAAGGATCCTGGTTCGAACCCCGGCTCCCCACCTGCAGGGGAGTCGCTTCACAGGCGGTGAAGCAGGTCTGCAGGTGTCTATCTTTCTCTCCTCCTCTCTGTCTTCCCCTCCTCTCTCCATTTCTCTCTGTCCTATCCAACAATGACAACAACAATAACTACAACAATAAAACAACAAGGACAACAAAGGGAATAAATAAATAAAATAAATATTAAAAAAAAATTACAAGTAGCTAACTATGAGTGACCTTTTTTTTTTTTCAGTTCAACAATGAAAATCCCAATATTCAGTGGCATTCCCAAACATTTGTAATGCTAGGGATTGAGTACTGGACCAGATACAGGTAACATGTTTTTTTTTTTTTCTCCCCACTGAGCCACCTCCAAGACCCATCTCTTCCTATGAGGGAAATGAACATCAAAACAAGAATGAGACATCACATCTGTGAGAATGGCAGTTATTTAAAAAAAAAAAAAAAACAAGAAACACTGGAGAGTACATTGCAAAAAGGAACTCTTCTGTACTGTTGGTAAGAATGTAAATGGGGGCAGTGAATATGAAGACCAATATAGGATTCCTTAGGGGGGGGAAATGGGAATTTTATACAATCCAATTAATTCACTTCTGAGAATTTACCCCCCAACCCCCCAAAAAATACAAAGACTCATTCAAAGAGATAAATGCACCCCTATGCTCATTACAGCAATATTCACAATAACCAAGAACTGGAAACAACTGATAGGTGGTTGGATGAAGATGTGACATAAATACACACACAATAAAATTATAATAAAGACCTTGCTATTTGTGGTCACATGGATGAACCTGTAGATTATCATAATTAGGGAAATAATTCACATAGATTAAGACAGACACTTATGTGGTAAAGGAAAGAATGTAATCTAAAACAAAATTAAACTTTTAGGTTCTATGACTTGTAGGTTATATAATTCATAGTTACTAGAAGATAAAGGTGAAGATGGTTGAGTAAACTGGATAAAAGGGTTGTCTTTAAAATTTTTTTTATTATATTTATTATTGGATAGAGACAGAGAGAAATTGAGAGGGAGAACGACAGAGAGAGACCTACAGCCCTGCTCCATCACCCTTGAAGCTTTCCCCCTGCAGGTGGGAAAAGCTTGAACCCGCATCCTTGTGCACTGTAATGTGTGTGTGCTTAACCAGTTGCAGCACCTCCTGGTCCCGAAAGGGGTTAATTGTATGACAAAAGATAGAATTGTATTTTCAGTGGTGAATTGAAAGTCGTGTATACATATGTTTATTTTCAATGATGCACAGCTGGCATTTATACAACACCATATGCAGTGTTATAATGCAACATTATTTCAACAAAAAATACTCTTATCTCTCCCCTTATTTATGTTTATAACATAAATAAGAAGGTTTTGATGTCTTGACAAATATTTTTGAATTCTTAGAAAAATGTTCATTCTCCCAATTTATTATCAAAGTCTCTTTGTGTAATTTCAACTTGAACTATCATTTTTATAATCCTCAACTGTGCAGAATGAGAACAGATATTTCTCCTAAGAAATAGCTTTTGTGACATTGTGTCATTGTATTTTATAGGCAAATGTGTTGAACTCAGAAGCAAGATTCTGAGTTGTAAACCATTTTATTTCTGTAAGATGGCCCCTTTGGTATTTATATTCCAGTTGTCAGTCAAGTTTTATTTAATAAGATTATATAATTTTCTATTTCTATTTAAAAGTGATAATAAGAGTGAGCAAATACCAATGATACGGATAAGATGTCATTTTACTTTGTGTGTGCATTTACCTTTTTAAGCCAGTAAAGAGATGTGTGAAATGTTGAAGATCCAAAATTTTCCCCCGAAGATGGTGAAGGATAAGGGTGTGGTAAATTTAATCCCAAGTACAGAACAAATGGCTGAGTGTGATTCCTTGCCTCCTTTCTTAACCAATTTACTGCACTGTCTGTATTCTTCCAGTCCTCTCCCATTACTCTTATTTTTGCCTTCTTAAGGGTAAGTTTAGTCATAGGCCTGCCTTCTTGCCTGAGTAAAAATGCAACATCTCTTGTCCATGCTTCCACACGATTGCTGAGGGGGCAAAAAGACAGGTGTATTATGAAGCATTAAAAAGGTTTTAAAAATGGACCAAGTCTGAATACAGAAAGCAACATGGAAAGCAGTGTCTAGACACAGTCATATAAATGCTCAGACTAAACAGACTACACAGATTGCATTAAAAAACTATGGAACAGGGGGTTGGGCGGTAGCACAGCAGGTTAACAAAGTGCACTGACCCGGTTTGAGCCTCCAGTTCCCCACCTGCAAGGGAGTCACTTCACAGGTGGTGAAGCAGGTCTGCAGGTGTCTGTCTTTCTCTCCCTCTCTATGTCTTCCCCTCCTCTCTTGATTTCTCTCTGTCATATCCAACAACAACAACAGCAATGACAACAATAGTAATGACAACAACAAGGGCAACAAAATGGGAAAAATGGCCTCCAGGAGCAGTAGATTCGTAGTGCAGGCACCGAACCCAAGTGATAATCCTGGAGGCAAAAAAAAAAAAAAAATATATTGAACATGGCTGCTGGACATAGTAGATTTGTTGTGTCAGAACCAAGTCCCAGTGATAACCCTTGTGTTAAATATATGTATTTATATTTGCACCAAAGCAAAGGACTCTGGGAAAGGACAGTAGAGAGGGCGTTGGACTTCTGGTTCATCATGATGACAAAAGAACCTAAGTTGGGGATGAGAGTTTTCTGAAGACACATAACTATCCCAGAGAGATGAGAAATTGTACCCCTATATCAACAACTATCCTGTAAACCATTAACTACTCAATAAGATTATATATGTATGAAATTAATAGCAAAAATATTAAGTGGCAGGGCTAAGGTAGAACACAGGGCTTCTGTGCAGAATATTGTTTAATTTATTTGCAGCACTGAATATGCTGGCGTGATGCTCTGGCTCTCTCTCTCTGGCTCTCTCTCTCTCTGGCTCTCTCTCTTTCATAATTTAAAAGAAAGTTTTCCAGTGTTAGGAATTCAAAACCTAGAAAAAAAAACAAACATTGAGGGCAACATACTAGGTAGAGAATGTTCTATCCTCCCTTCAGAGGATGGACAACATTCTCTGTCTGTCTTACACCTGTGGAAGATGGGTCCTGAAATTGGGGCAGCTTGCAACGTTCCTGCTCATGACCATGAAATATGAGCTCAGATCTACAGGGATGCAGAGGTCACATAGGCTCCTAAACAGAATATGAGCCCCAGATCAAATTGATGGGGTTTACAGTCAACAATATTCATACACCTTTCCCATATTTGGGAGCTACTCTCTTCCCCGATCCAGCTTTCTAGCCCTTTTCCCAGCCATGACATCATCTCCCCAGACAATAACTTGGATCCACCTGCATATCAGATGTCAGGCTCAGTAAAAAAAAAAAAAAAAAATTAGTATAGTCATGGGCCCTTTGGAATATAACTATAACAGCCCTACTAGTTATGTACAAAACAGAGACCCCCAAATCTTCATCTGCAATATTCCAGCCTTTAGGTTCATGATTAGTCAACAATTTGTTTGGCTTTATATGTTAACTCTTTTTTTCAGCCACCAGGTTCCAGATACTAGCATGATGCCAACAAGACTTCCTGGACAGACAACCCCACAAATGTGTCCTGGAGCCCCACTTCCCCAGAACCCTGCCCCACTAGGGAAAGAGAGAGGCAGGTTGGGAGTATGGATCGACCTGCAACGCCCATGTTCAGCAGGGAAGCAACTACAGAAGCCAGACCTTCCACCTTCTGCATCCCACAATGACCTTGGGTCCATATTCCCAGAAGGATAAAGAATAGGGAAGCTATCAGGGGAGGGGGTGGGATATAGAGTTCTGGTGGTGGGAATTGTGTGGAGTTGTACCCCTCTTATCAGTTTTTGTCAGTGTTTCCTTTTTATAAATAAAAAACAAACAAACAAGGAATTAAACATTCACCTACATGATCTTTAAAACTTAAAATTATTTAAGAATTACTCTTACAGCAAAAAAACATAGCAAAATTTAATAATGTGAGACTGGGAATTGGAACACCCAGGGAAGAGCATATGTTATAATACAGGAATCTGAGTTCAAATCCCAACACCTTTTTCTAGGGGGAAAGCGTTATGACCTGTAAAGCTGTGCTACAGGTGTCTCTCTTTCTTTCTTCCATCCTCCCCTTTTCTTCTCAATTTCTCTCTGTCTCTATGAAATAAATAATATATATGTTTAAAGTGTTTCAGATATCTAATATCTGTCCTGAATTTATAAGCACTTATATATTTTTCCATTTGAAGAAGAGAACAAGTACTTCTTACCAAAGTTACCATAATTTTCTCCCATCATTTGTTAACCTAAAAAGCCAGGAAGCTATTAAAAAGGTGAAATGAGCTTATTTGGATCCAAAGAATTGTAGTTTGAAATATAATTCTAGTAGAAACCCACAACATGTTCAATGATAGAAAAAAAAAAAGTGAGGGATTTTCCAAATACCAACTCATGTCAGAGCTGGATAGTTGTCTGGTTCTTTCTTTCCTTCAATTCTCATCTTCTTATAAATAGATAAAAAGATGATAGATATTCCTTTAAAATATAAAATAAAATAATATAAATCAGCACATATATAAGACATGTGAAATTAATTATTTTAATTCCTTTTATTATTATTATTACAAATAAGATGAGCAGAAGGAGAAAGATGAAGGTTTTATTCATAGGTGGAATTTAACAAGGAGGAAAAGGAAAACTTTAATTATTTCAGTCCTATAGGAAAAATTCCCTCTTATTCTCTCTTTCTCCTTCTCTTTCTCTCTCTCACACACACACACACCCCAGTTGAAAAAAAGTGAGTGATTTTTTTATGTAGAGAAAAAAGATTAAGAAATGAATGTGGTGATGGCTTGGTGGAGGAGTTACAAGCTAAAACTGGGTCAAAAGTTTACATTTATAAGTCCTTTCAGAGAGGGTGTGCTCAGTCTTGTGGGCTTCTTAGGAATGTTGAAGTGGCACCTTGGGCAGGGGTAGAAAGTATAATGGTTACACAAAGAAACTCTCATGCCTGAGGCCTCAAAGTCCTAAATTCAATCCCCCACACCACCACAAGCTAGAGATGATCAGTGCTCTGATTAAAAATAACTAAATAAAACAATGTAGAAGTGGCCCAGTCCAAAGCTTTGGCTTCGTTTTTAAAAACCCTCTACACAGACCATATTTTTACTCACTGAATCATCATTTTAAAGGCCTACCTCTCATGTGTGCCTGTTTCTAAAGTCTCACATTTTACATAGTTCCTAGCTGTACCTTGTTTCATTAGAATAATTTTTAACTGTGATTTTTTGATATCTGAGTTAATAGTGATGCAAATTTCTTATTCTTTATAAATTACAAAGACACACACATCTGGACAGAGGTAGAGAGGTAGAGAAAGAAACACACACACACACACACACACACAGAAGAGATCATAACACTAAAGCTTTCTTCTTTGTGGTAGGAGTATTACTTTGACCTGCAGAAACCTTTCCAGATAAATCTTCCTCTTTACCTTTTGACTTTTGATCTCATAGCCTCATTCTTAACAACACATCTACAGACTATTAGTTCATGTGTTTTTAAATATTCACTATGTGCAATATTATGTTTTCCTATAAAATATTTTGATTTATACACCAATACTTGAATTTTTTATACCTTTTTCTTTAAAGGGCACTTCAGAAATTCTTCCCTCTACCAAAACTTATAAAAACAAACTGCTTAGAAAGCCCAGATCTTCACCTAAAGGATTACACCAGTTAAATACACCTCTATGTTGAGGGGGAAAAAAGTGATAGTAACTATTACTACTTATCAAGCAGTAAGATAAAAGAGACTAAGAAAAGTAGAGGAAGTTAAATTGCTTGAATCAATTAACTTTTAAATCATTTAGTTAAGAAAATATGCTGGGTCTGGAAAATAGTGGTGTATAAATTTCCAATGGATATCACAACAGATTCCCCACCTCTTATTCCTTAAGTCATACTTAATTCCTCCATCATCAAACTGGTAACATGTGTGAAGGGTTGTTGACATGTGGCTTTCATCAAACACGATTGGGAGAAAGTAACTTTTACTAGAGAAGAGGGAACTCTTCTGAAATTCAGTTTCCCAGAATCATTCAAGTGCTAATCTTTAAAACAGGCTCTTCAAAAGATAGCAGCTATGGGCTTGCTATGTTAGTACTTTTTTGCATGTATTCTTTCAACTAATCCTATAATAGAATTAAAGTTCAATCAGTTCAAATAATGTGCCCAAGATGACACTACTACAGGCTAATGGTAAGCTGTAGGCAGTCTGATAGTGTATCTATACTCTAACCAAATGCTTGTTTGATTTTTAAGGACTTAGTAAAATAATTAAAATACACACACAGGAATAACAAGGGTGCAGCAGAGTAACGTTGAAAAGAAGTAACAAAAGCAAGTAGCAAGAAGGGCATGTGTTAGTACACTGAAGTGGAGACTAAAGTATCTTTTGTATAACATAAACTCATAAGTTATGGGTAAAACAATTTTACAAGTATTATAGGTCTTCGATGCTTCAGAAATATCACCGATATATTATTAATTTTTAATATTTAAGGTTTTTTAAGTTCTAGTTACATGAACACAACTGAAGGAGTAAAAGGTTACTTTTTAAATTATTTTTTTAACTTATTAGTGATTTAATAATGCTTAACAAGACTGTAGGATAAGAGGAGTATAATTCCATACGATTCCCACCACCAGAGTTCCGTATCCCGTCCCCTCCATTGGAAGCTTCCCTATTCTTATCCCTCTGGGGATATGGATCAAAATTCCTCATGGGGAGCAAGTGGAAGGTCTGGCTTCTGTAATTGCTTCTCTGCTGAACATGGACATTGGCAGGCTGATAAAAGGTTACTTTTATCTTTGTAGAGAAACAGTCCAAGAGTGCACCACTATAGTGAAAAGCCCATTAGGATTATTTTTTGTTTTAGTTTTTTACCTAACGGAGTGATGTCCCGAAGTATAGTCCAGCTTTCCAAATTTCTGTGTTCTGTAGCCATGCTTCTCCATGACATCCATCCATGTTGTATAATTTGGATCTAGTCCTTTAAAGTTATTCCAAGATTCTGTCAAGTGTGTGAAGAGCCCACTCCATATTGCTGGAGAGTAAAAAAAAAAAAAAAAAAAAGAAAAGAAAATTAACTGGAATTAGTGTAAGATTTAACAATTTGACAATTGTTTGACAATTACCTTAGGAGAAAAAAAAAAAAAGTGTACTGGTTTAGAGCTCATGCCCTGGAATAAAAAACATGTGCATTCATCCCTGAACATTTCTCATTTTTTAAACTTATTTTTCTTTTTTTAATACTTTATTAGGGGAGGTTGATGGATTATAGTACAGTTGTTGACACAAAGGTGTAACACCTCATCTCACCACGACTGCTGTCTAGGTGTCTGCAACACACTATCCCAATAACCTATGTCCCTACCCCCCTCAGTCATACATCAGGACCCCAATGTCCCTACTCCCCTCTATCCCTTTCCCGCTTCACCCAGAGTCTTTTGCTTTGATGCAATACACCACAGCTACTACTAGTTTCTCATTGTTTCCCCTGGTTGTCCTTGTTTCTTAAGCCCTATGAGTGAGATCATTCAGCATCAGTCTTTCTCTATCTGGTTTAGCTCACTCAACATGGTAGGTAATTTTATTCATGACAACACTCTACAGCCATGTGTTATTTCCACTTTTCAGGTGAAATTGCGTCAGCTATTAATAAACTTAAGAAAACTGATGTCATGTCAAGCATCATTTCAGATCACAGCGATGTAAAACTAAAAAATCAGTTACAAGAAGCAAGCAAGAAATATATAAATATGTGGGAGATTAAGCATGCATAACCAATGGGTCAACGAAGAAGTCAAAGGCAAAATGAAAAATTATTAGAGACAAGTGATAATAGGAATACAGTTTCATGCCTTCTACTTAATTTAGTATTACAGGTCTTAGCCAGAGCAATTAGACAACAACAAGAAATAAAAGGAATTCAGATTGGAAAATAAGCTGAACTATACTTACAGATGATAGAGTTAATATGTAGAAATCCCTAAAAACACCATTAGAATGGTGTGACCAACTATATTGTAAACCAGTAGCCCCCACCCAATAAAATGAAAAGCTCAGCTTTGGCTTAGGGTGGTATAGGCAGATCTAACCTGGGACTTTAGAGCCTCAGGTATGAGAGTTGATTTGTATAACTATTACTGCTATTTCTCCCACTCAAAATCATTCAACATTTCAAATGATGCTGTGAAGAGCTGGTGAGGCACATAACACATACAGAATATAGGTAAGAAAACCGAGGGACATATCTTACAAGGCCCATTAATGATTTAGAATACAGTCACCGCTTCACCCTAGTCTAGTGATTTCACTTCCTTGTTTTACTTTTTAATAAAGAATATAAAGCTCAGGGGGCTGGGTGGTAGCACAGCAGGGTAAGCACCCATGGCATGAATGCAAGGACCAGTGTAAGGATCCCAGTTCGAGACCCCAGCTCCCCATCTGCAGGGCAGAAGCTTCACAAGTGGTGAAGCAGATCTGCAGGTGTCTATCTTTCTCTCCTCCTTTCTGTCTTCCCTCCTATCTTGATTTCT